>NC_136072.1:1111981627-1113181627 GCF_964261635.1 Lissotriton helveticus | reverse complement strand
CATTTGCTATTCAGACAATGCCGCTTGTTCGGGATGGGGCAAAGGCAAGCATTGCTTTCTTTTGCTGCTGCAGAATGTGGGTCATGTCTCCATGGGAACGCGAGATGCCTCTAATCAGACTGATTTCCATAGAAATTATTCCTGCCTTCCGTCTCTGCCAGCCGAGCTGTCTCAGAACACACATAATCAAAGGTTGGGAGGCAGGCAGCGCTGTGGTACTTTCCAGGAAATCAAACTGGAGCGGCATTGATGACGCTTTTAGAGGAACATTCTGGCCTGTTTCCCCCCTCATGCTGTGCGAGCCAGGGCACTGAGGGCAGGCAGTACAATCCTACCACCACAGAATTAACTAGCATTTTAGCAAACAGCATTACTGAGATTCAGTTCCTTCTTTTCATCGGCTGCTTTAATTTCAATTTGCAAATTGTAACAAAAACGTTTTTATTCAGGCTTTGCCTGTCTAGCAGAGGCTGCCTTATTGCTGGCTAATTAAATGCATCCAGGTCAGTTTAGAATCTTTCTCCTTGGCTGGAAAGGATATTTCACTGGTGAACATTGTGCGAAATAACTCAATTTGCACTTTTTGCTATAAAGAAGCATTGCTAAACTCAGTACAACCGGCTGAAACATTCTAAAGCATAGAATAGTAGGATCATTTATCCACAACTGTGTGTACATTCTAGCCAGACTTATTAGTTTTACTAGTCCTTGTCTTTTTATGCTATGCATCCAGGGGCAGATTTGCAAGCACCTTACGCCACATTTGCGCCGCCGTTGCGTCCCTTTTGTGACGCAGCGGTGGCGCAAAGCCATGCTGTGGGGTATTTACAAGGTGGCACATCTAGGGAGATGCGTCACGTTGTAAAGCCCTAAACCACATATGGGCGTCTCGGCACGGGGGGGGGGGGAGGCGTTCTAGTGCAGGCACTCCTCCGAAAAGTGGCTTAGTTAAATCTACAAGATTTCACTAAGTCACTTTTATGGCCATGCTGCGTCAAAACCCTGCGCCTGCTTGAAGCAGGCGTAAGGATTGACGCAGCATGTTAGGCATAGGGGCACCCTGAGCCTTGCTGGAGCTGTGCCGCGCTTACGACACGACTCCAGCAATGCGCCGCCTTTCCACCGGGGGATGCGACATGCACCTGCCCATCTGTGCGCCTTGGCGTGCCGCATCAGTGGTGGCACACGGGTGGGCAGATGCGTCGCAACTCTTCTGGCGCATCACTGCTGATTAGCAGAGATGCGCCAGAAGTTATAAATCTGCCCCCAGTGTTTTTCTCCTGCACAATATGTTGGTATAAGAACATAAATGTAATTCCTGCTGCCGAGGAATACTGTCCTTGGGTATTTCGGCAGACCCTGAGCATTAGATTGTAATTGTATTTACATAGCATTCACTACACCTGACGAGGCATCGAAGCACTTTTCATAAAGTAGCACGCTACTCTGCAGCCCAAAAGGATTAGCGGTGTATTAGTATATTGAAATATTAGTATAGTATTAGTATGGGGAGGTACGAGTTACTTTGAGTGAAGTATATGTGAGTCTGTTAGTTGGATTGAATAGAGTAATGGAGGGATAGAAGCGGGAAGAAAAACAGTAATGTTAATTGGGAGATTATTGTAATAAATTGAGGTCTGGGATGGGTAAAGGAGAGATGGAGGGGGGAGAGGCTGTAGAAAGGGATTAGGGGGAAAGGGAATCAGGTTAGAAGAATTTGGTTTGGGAAGAGTCAAAGGAGAGATAACATGCAGGAGAATTTAGTAGGGTTGTTTGGGAGATCATAGTAGTAAACTGATGTATGGGGTGAGCCAGGAGGGGTAGATGAGGGAGGAGTCTAGGAAGGGTTATTTTGTAGATCATAGTAGTAGAAAGGGTTTGGGATGAGAGAGAGTGAAGATAGAGGATAAACTGATAGAGGGGTACGGTGAGGGTAGGACAGAGTAAAGCTTTCAAGAGTCATTTTTTCCCCTTGTCTAATAGGACTAAAATAATAAATAAATAGATACATGATTACATAGTAAGGGAATATATGTGCAATGAATATAATATATTGAGATTTGTGTGTTTTGTTTTTGTGGAGTAGTTAGAGGAGATACTAAAGTAGTGGTTTTCTGTTAAAGAGTTGTATGTGCACTCCTGCTGGTGAGTGGTGTTTGAATACTACAGGGGTGGTGATGTGTTTTGCAGAGGAGTATGTGGTGTTTAAGAGGAGATGAACAAGAGTTATAAGTGTTTGATTTGATCACAGGAATAGGTAATATTTGTAATGGCATGTAAAGATTATATCGCTGTGTGTAATTAGTAAAAAGACGAGGCGGGGTTGGTGGCAGGTGTGATGGAAGGCAGAATATTGGTTTTGTCATGAAAAAAGGGGTCTGTTAGGAGCAAGTAGAGGCTAGAGTTGGTATTTTGTTGGAACAGGGAGTGTGTGTGTGTGGATGCATTAAAGTTATGCATAATGTGGCTCTGTGTTGTGTTGGTGATGTGTGGACGTGTTAGTGGTATCAGACAAAGTTGTGTTTTGTGTGAGAATGCAGGTGCCATGGTGTTGTAGTTGGGTTAGAAGTCTTTGTAGGTGTGGTTTGTGGGGTTTTGTAGTGGTTGTGTAGTGGTTCAATACATATTGAAATCTATATATGGTTTGTTTGTGGTGCATGAGTAGAATGCCTTTGCTGATATTGCTGATATTGTCTTTGGGTGTTGGCGGATGTGGAGGGCTTAAGGTGTAGGCTTGTAAGTGAAAATTGAGCAGCCTCTCTGGCCCGAGGCCTGACCCAAACATGCCCAAATAGGCAACTGCTCTTGTCCTCTCTGCCCAGCTAAAACAGGGAACTGCCCTTGTCCTCTCCGCCTTTAGCCTCGACGCCCAGGCTTACACGCCCTGAGCCCTATGCTTAAAATTGCCCATTGGCTAAGCAATCAGAACCCTAACATTAAACCCTAGAGCCAATGAAAGACCTGGCCCTATCAACCAATCACATCCCTAGCCCTAAAAGCCAATCAACGCCAAAGCCCTAATCCCTAAGTCCAATAGTAAATCCTAGCACTAGTAGCTGATCAGAACCCTAGTCCAAACATCCAATCATGAGCCTTGGAAAGGTCTCTAATGATTCAGGGAAAATGTGCTGAGCTATTTTATTGCGGTGGCGTCGTATTGTGAGGGGCCATGGTTGCACCCCCAAACCCCTTACAATGGTTTTGGCTCGCTACAGAGTTGGCTCAGTAGTGGCTCAGGGGGCCAGTGCCCCATCCACCAATTATCATATAAGAATAAATAGCTGCAGCAGCCGGGACTCCAACTCCTGGGTCACCACTGCAAGTTTGGCCATAATATAAATCGAAAAGACTACACCATGGTTTCAGGAACACGCACACGACCCTGATAGATGAAAGCAACTCTTGGGGCACCAGTCATGAAGGAAGCAACTTTCAGCCACAAGGTGTGACCCCAAAACCACCGTAGTTATGGTGGTAAGCCACTCATGGTGGTCCCTCTGATTAGCATGTTTTAGTGATGGAAATACGACAGTGGAAATACCACAGTAATGGGGAACCCCGTGGATAGAGGAGGTACCCAGTGATGGAGCACCCAAGATGCTTTGTCGAGGTATGACTTCCAGCTCCAGCGCTGGAGGTAATAATGTGGCAGTGCCGGCTGATAGGAATCTGATGCTCAGACCAGAGACTGACAACGCTGCTCATTTCTCCTGCTTCCATTGCTGGATACTTAGGAGAGTCCTGGCACTGCTCCCAGATGCCCAGCTGGTTGCTGTCACCTCTTTCATCATTCTTTCCACTTAGACTATGGTGATGGTCAATGTATGGGGTCACAGACAACCCTACCTTGAGATGAAGGCCCTCATAATGTCCATACATGAGTTAGCTCATGTTACAGCATATATCAGAATTGTAATTAATGTTTTTTGGATTTATGACGGTACGACGCATGGTTTTACCACGTGTACCGTTACAACGCGGTTTTTACAACGCAAGTCGTTACCACGACTTGCATTGTAGGGGTGCCGACTTTGGAATTTTTTAATTTACTATTCCAACACCAGCCTACGTACAGTAGGGAAGGTGTTGGATAGTAAATTAAATTATTCCTTGTCCTGTTGCGCCCTCCAGCGCAAGTCGTGGTTATGACTTGCGTTCTAAAAACCGCGTTGTAACGGTATGCGGAGTAAAATCCGAGTGGTAAAGGTTGTTCTCCATGTTTTTTATTGAACCCAGTGCATACCGAGTGCCATAAAAAAAGATTACATTTCAGCAGGTCAAACGCCAGAATTTAAAGGGAGAAAAATGCCTGTAAACTACAAAGACATGGATTTTGGGGCGGTAGACCCCAAAATCCTCATGTTATGCCCTGTTTTAGTAGAAAAACATGCAACAGGTGCTATATGTCTCACTTATAAATGATGTAGACCATGGTATAGTTATTTATCAGGTGCAATAAATACCATGCCTAACGCCAGGCCACTTGTAATCAGAGTGCCTAAGACAACACACCAGGCAGTAATACCGGGAGGACAGTTCAGCCACATGAGGCAAGCAGCAGGAAATCCTGGTCCCTTTACCACGTCTCTTGATCCCTCACCAAGGGCCACTCTGCCTGCCAGTATTCCAAAGATGATGATAACTCGGTAATTGCTGCTCTCTCTTCTTAAAGGGAATAGAAACTATAACCAAGGTATGAAGAACAATACAAGTTAATGGAAGTGCCAGAGAAAGCATCACTGGTGCTACCAGGCTTACCTTTATTTATTTTATTTATTTATTTATTTATTTATTTATTTTATTTTATTTTTAGAGTTTTCTATAGCGCGAACTTGAACCGATTAGGTTATCAGAGCGCTTTACATAGCACCAGTTCCGTTACATGTTATCACAGCAGTTTACATAGAATCAGTTACGTTGCACATTTCAGTAACTTGAGCCGATTAGGTTATCAAAGCGCTTTAAATAAGACAGCATTCGATGTCCAGTGCCCTCCTCCGCCGTGTAGCGGGGGACCACTTCCAGCCCTCCGAAGTCGTCGAGCTGTCGGGACTAGGCTCCTGGAATGACCAGTGCCCCCCTCCGCCGTGTAGCGGGGGACCTCTTCCAGCCCTCCGAAGTCGTCGAACTGTCGGGACTAGCCTCCTGGAATTTCAGCTGTCCCTTTACAACTACTTTGTTTGAAGTCATGACGGAAGTCTCAATCCCAGCAGCAACCAAGTGAGCTCTCTGTCTCCAAGTTTCTAAGGAGATGAAGAAGGAAGTCCAGGAGAGAAGGTGGAAGCCCAGGTGGGGGACGAAGTTGGAAGCCAGCCGCAGGTGTGTCGCTATCCTGGAGAGCCTGTGATCATCCCGCTCGGTGGGCGCGAGAGTGCGCAGGGTGGTGGAGGTGTTGGAGCGGTCACGCGTTGGCCATGGAGCACTGCCCAGGCATGTTAAGAACAGTGGTGGCCATCCTCGCTCTGCGGTCACTGGCGGCCGCCATCCCAGGACCAGGCGAGTTGCAAGGAGGGTGGTGCGAGGGGGAGCCGTTGCAGCACTATGTTAGCGGGAGGCTCCGCTAGGAATCAGCGAGCAGCCAGTGATCATACCTCCCGGGTTGTTGTCGTCGGGTGGCAGAGCAAACGTCCGGCAGATCGCAGAGGCAGATGCCGGCGAGGGTCACCGCCAGGGATCCCTGAAGAGGGCTCACCCCCACAGGCAAGAGATACAGAGAGAGCCTGCGGGGTCGCCCCTGGGAGAGGCAGGGGCGACCCCGCACAGGACTTTGGCTAACACAGGAATTTGGCTAAAGACCCTTGCGTCACTTTTACGCCGCTGGTGTGTCACTTTTTGTGACGCACCAGCGGAGTAAAAAATGTGCCTTGTTGCACCATATTTACAAAGTGACGCATCTAGGTAGATGCGTCACTTTGTAAACCCCTGCGCCACATTATACCTGCGCCAGGTTTAATGTATGCAAGGGGGGGCGTATTGACGCAAGAAAGAGTCACAGAAGTGACGCAGTGAAATCTCATGGCAGGCATAAAACCGACGCAGGCACTAACAACATGGGCTTGCCCATGTGAAAGTACGCATTGCTGGAGTTGCGTCACTTTTGTGACACACTCCAGCAATGCGTCACTTTTGCGCCTGCAGATACGTCAGAAATACTGACGTATCTGTAACTCCTTGCGACATGATGCGTCATACTGTAAATATGATGCATCATTAGTGTCGCAAGGAGAGCGCAGTGAAAAGTGACGCATCGCTGTTTTCACGCAGCGATGCATCACTTTTCATAAATGAGGCCCAAGGAGTATTGCTCTTAAGCTCTTGAATGAGATAGATCTGCATTTTCTCACTAACCAGTTCAGACAAGATGGTTCCAGCAGTGACCGCCTGTTCGCGCTTTGCTGAATGCGCGGGAAACTGACAGGAGAAACGGGGCCAGATTCACAAAACCACTTATGGCCACAAACCGGTGTCAAGAGCCAAAAATTGCTCTATTTTCACCTGCCAGGTATATTGAAAAGGATACCTGTCAGGTGGAATTGGTTTACCCCCAGTCTTGGTGGGGGTTGTGGGGAAGGAGTTTCTTGAAGGGGAAAACTATTTTCTCAGATGGTAGTAAAAGGAGCGCGTGCATACTGGGCTTCCTTTGAGCACTGCATTATTTACGATTCAGTTTGTGAATCGGGTCTTAAGAGTTTTCTCAACTGGCTGCTGAACTCCCGATGGGATGGGACCAGGACACTTCCTGGTGCATAACGTGTTTGGTCACTAGGTTGCGGGACATGTGAGGTGTACCTGAGCCAACCATCTTGTTGCCGCTGCCATTCTTGGTAACACATGGGTTCGGTAGACAGGTAGTGCCACTTCTATACAATGCTATGAATGTTCCATTTTTGTACAGATATTGCGACATACTCCATAGCCTTGGACATACTCCATGGAGGACGTCCATTGCTTATCTTTCACAATGGACCTCGCACTGACAGAAAAGCAATGGGCGGCCTCCATGGAACATGTTCAAAAGGGTGTGTGGACAAAATATCGAAAACACAAATATTGTGGACACGATATTTGTATGTTCGATATTTATGTCAAAGGTTTTATATAGCGCTACTGGACCCAAGAGTATCAGAGCGCTTTACAAGGATGGTGAACATAATGAGATAACATTAAAAATTAAGCGAAAAAGAGTTACAGTATGACAATGCATTCACAGCTCAATTTCTTGTATCAGTAGTATCTCTCTCAGAAACAAATCAGCACATGTTTCCCGGTGCCTCAACTGCACGTTCTAGATGTGGGCAACTGGAGGCTCATTTCTACCACATGGTGTGGGCGTGCCGGTCCTGAAGCCTGCTGGACTGAACTAGAGCAGGCGCTGACCGAGGTGATTGAAAGAGATGTGAATCTGGATCCCCTGATGTGTGTGCTGGGTTAGATAACCAGAATGCAAAAGAACAACCTTGAATGTCACTTGTGGATTTGGCTCTCATTCTTTTCAAGCATCAAAGTGCAACGGCGTTGAGGTCTGCTGTGGCTGAAGCCGACGTATCATCTTCATTGATCAAGCAACGGGGGAGGGCTCCGATCGGGTCGGTGTAGGACACATTCATAACAAAATGGGATGGCAAATCGGACGATAAGCCACCTTGAATGTATGAATCTGAGGTTTAGGCAGCAAATACCCAGTACTATTGAACGGGAGACAGCCATGACAACGCAGGCTTTGCACCGCGCTGCCATTACGACGCTGCCATCACAACGCAAGTCGTTACAACGACTTGCGCTGGAGGGCGCTCTTGGTAAAGGAATAGTTTTATTTTCTATTCCAACAGCTTCCCTGCTGTTACGTGGGCTGAAGTTGGAATAGAAAATTAAACTATTCCACAATCCAGCGCCTACAGCGCAAGTCGTTGTAACGACTTGCGTTGTATTGGATGCGTCGTAATGGCAGCGCGGGGTAAAGCCCGCGTTGTCATGACATACATCCCTATTGAACAGGGCGAGTGATTGGGTGGGGGACATACTGGTTTAAAAAGTAGAGGGGGCTCATGCATTTTCGAGATGTATTACGAAATGGGTGAAGTAAGCAGGGTCTTACAGTGCACCTGGAGTTGTGTATTGACACGGGCGGGGCCTGCGTTGGGATACAGTCAATGTGATATCACAGGATCTCCATTGGTTTGTATTGTAAGCAGGTCAATGTATCCCCAGTTCGTCTTCATTTTCTCCATCGTGCAGTACTGTTTTATATTGAACCAGGTCTGTGCTCTAGGTGTTTCAATCTCGACTGGTTTTCCAATTGTCCGATGGCTGTAGTTGGATATTGTGTTGACATTAAAACTAAAATGTAATAAAGAGATTTAAAAAAAAAACTGGCTGATGAACTCAGGAAGGAGCTCCCTAGAGAGAGACTAAGAGTGTAAAACTGTTAGTTTCAGTGAGACACTCAAGGCATGACTGTTTGCTTGCTAGGCTGAGTCGCCATTGTCACATGTGTTAGCCACAGGCCCAAGAAGCTTCTTGTGGTTCCATTAATGACAGAAAAAACATAGCCTATCAATGAAGCCCCAGAGCTAGAGGCAGGCCAGTCATGGAGCATCACAAGTGATGGTTAATGCAGCCATGGAGAGCCCCAGGCACTCCAGTGAGGGGAATACTGCAGGGATACAGGTACCACAGGGTACCACGTTGATGGAAGTACCCCAGTGATAGACGTACTGCAGTGACAGAGGTACCACGATGGCGGATGACCCGCAGTAACCGAGGCTCCGAAGGATGAAGGAATCCCTCTTTCAGGGATTCTGCATTGCACGAGGTACCCCAGTGATACTCATATCCCAGGGATGGCGCAACCCCAGTGATGTAGGTACCTAAGAGACGGAAGTACTTCATCGATGGAGGTCCCACAGTGCTGCAAGTACGGGTGCAACGTCCCATTCATAGATGTATACTGTAGTGCTGGCAGTACTGCTGTGACGAAGGAGCACACTGAGGAAGTACTGTGATTTTGGGTCCTGGAAACCCCCCTTTAGTGGCAATACTACTAATGGGGGTACCACAGCGACTGAGATACTCAGGTGAAGGAGGCACAAGGAAGTCATAACTACTGCAGCAACCGGGGCACCGCAGTGTTACAGATTTCAGAGTGATGGAGGCGGAGATGCAGCATTGCTAGAGGTACCGCAGTGCAGGACATATACCTGTGTTGGAGATCACTAAAGTGATGGAGGTACTGCAGTGCTGAGGTACCAATGATGGATGCTCCCTAGTGATGGGGGGCACCACAATGATTGACATACCCTGGTGAAGGAGGTATAACAGAGACAGAAGTACTGCAGGCTTGAGATATCACAGAGTTAGAGATATTAGAATTGGGATAGTGCATTGCTGGAGGTACCACAGTGATAAAAAGATACTGGAGTGATGGATGCGGTATAGTGCATTGTTGGAGGTACTGCTGGAGGTACCTCAGTGATAGAGATACTGGAGGGATGGATGAGGGATATCACATTGCTGGTGGCACTGCTGGTGGTACCCCAGGGTAGAGACAGTAGAGTGATGGATGCAGGATAGTACATTGCTGGAGGTACCACTGGAGGTACCTCAGTGGTAGAGACAATAGAGTGATGGATGCAGGATAGTGCATTGCTGCAGTTACTGCTTGAGGTACCTCAGTGGAAAAAATGCTAGAGTGATGAATGCTGGATATTGCATTGCTGGAGGTACCTCAGTGGTAGAGATATTAGAGTGATGGATGCTGGATAGTGCATTGTTGGAGGTACCACAGTGGTAGAGATATTAGAGTGATGGGTTTTGGATAGTGCATTGCTGGAGGTACCATAGTGGCAGGGATACTAAATTGTTGGATGCGGGATAGTGCATTGATGAATGTACTGCCGGAGGTACCTCAGTGGAAGAAATAAGAGAGTGATGGATGCTGGATAGTGCATTGCTGGAGGTACCTCAGTGGTAGAGATAATAGAGTGATGGATGCGGGGTAGTGCCTTGCTGGAGGTACTGCAGTGATAGAGCTATCCCAGTGACGGACGTCCGAAGTGATGAAGGTTCTGCAGCGCTGAGGTACCAGTGATGGATGCTCCCCAGTGATGGGAGTGCCACAGTGATGCAGCGAGAGACATGTATGCACTCACGTGCTCCTGGGCGTGGCAGGTGGCCACAGCCAACGCTCCTCTTTCTTCTGGGAGTCTGCACTGTCGGTTTGAGGCAGTGAGTGTTGCTGGAGTGCTGGCTGCTGCCGGCTTGGCTCCCACTCCTGGATAGGAAACTAGACAACACAGCTGAACTCGAAAACAACCCTGCCAGACCGTGAAAAAAACCTCCTCTAAGCACTCTCTGGCAGGAGCAATGCGAGGGGAGCATTCCTTCTCAGACGAGACGCATCCGAGGAACAAACACAGAAGCCGCAGCCATGTGTCTGATGCGTCAGCGCCCGGGTTAAGAGATTTTCTCACGGCTTCAAGTGGAACAATAAAAGCCCAGGTGAGGCTGGGCCAGGTGTGGGGGGCTCAGAGGTCACACCTGTGCGCGGGGCTTCCCACGGAAGTAACCCTTGAACTGCTGGTGTGCCATGAAGACTGCTCCTTTGTCTCCCCTGCCAGGCCAAGAATAACATCGGAGTGTTGTGCTCGTGCTTCTGATGCGAGGGACACAGGGCAGAGCCCTGGCCCGGGGCCTTAACTCCACAGGCCGAGCGCCTTCTTATTGCTGTGTGTATCTTGTTACACTATTTGTGGATTGGGGAGGCTCCTAAATTAAAAAAAACAGGGGGCCTCATTTATGAGGCTATGCATCACTTTTACGCCGCTGGTGCGTCACTTTTTGTGACGCACTAGAGGCGTAAAAAATGTGCCTTGTTGCGCCATATTTACAAAGTGACGCATCTAGGTAGATGCGTCACTTTGTAAACCCCTGCGCCACATTATACCTGCGCCAGGTATAATGTATGCAAGGGGGCGTATTGACGCAAGAAAGGGTCGTAGAAGTGACGCAGTGAAATCTATGTGATTCCACTGCGCCACTTCTAGGGCACAAATGCGTCAAATTCTTACGCCTGCCTCACAGCAGGCGTAAGAAAGACTGACGCAGGCCCTTTCACATGGGGCTTGCCCCATGTGAAAGGATACATTGCTGGAGTTGCGTCACTTTTGTGCAACACTCCAGCAATGCGCCACTTTTGCGCCATACAGATACGTCAGAAATACTGATGTATCTGTAACTCCTTGCGCAATGATGCGTCATACTGTAAATATGACGCATCATTGGTGGTGCAAGGAGGGCCCAGTGAAAAGTGACGCATCGCTGTTTTCACGCAGCGATGCGTCACTTTTCATAAATGAGGCCCAGGTGCTTTAAGAAATATAGGTGTTTGCCTATGAGGTTTGCACAGTTACTGCTTGCGAAGGGTTCACCACAGTCCCCAAGTGTGTATCCATCCACAGCGACGAGCCTGCCGGTGCGGCTAACTACGAACCTACGTATCTCCTGCCAAAAAAAGCTTGTTTATTTACCTTAAAACTGTGTTAACGTATTCTTCAGCTGCAAAACACTTTTCCAGGTAATACACACAAAAAATATGTTGTTTTCACACTCAATTCACATACTTCGTCCAGCTTCTCTCGGAATAAGTGTGTGTGCATAGATCAGACATTAAAAAAGAGGGAGAGAGCTTTTACTTTCCTCACTTACTCCCAGCGCTAGACATACTGAACCCTCAGGTATGTGTTGGACCTGTTCCTCATCACATGCTGATCTACACAATCTACTCTTTACATGATCACCTGTTCATGATTTCTGGAAAAAGGTTTGGTCTCAAATCAATTTGACATTTGGTTCCTGTCACCCCTTTTCTATTTCACATATCTTCTTAGGAAGTTTATCCTCTATATCGGCGAGTTGTGGTTCCAATGTAAGGATAATAGATGTATTGCTAGCAGTTGCCTTTCAGCAAATAACAAAAAATTGGAAAGATTGTATTAAATTGTCATATCAAGCATGGCGGTATGCTTTTTGTTATAACCATAGATTGGATACTACCTTTGTATACCCGATACATCAGGCATCAAAACGTTCAGACCTACGGTCACCTGTTACACTGTTTATTGATGCTAGTGGCCAACGTTCTCTGTCTTTGATCCCCCTCCGACAAGAAGTGTCTAAACCTCCATGACTTCCCCCACATTGATACTATATTGTTTAACTCCATTTCATTCTAAACTATAGATTGTAATTTCCACTCGGTCACCGACTATTTGTACATTATTGTCATTTTCATATATATGATATGCTTACTTGGCTAACATGTTTATCCTTTGTGTTTGTCAATTCTAAAGTGCTTTACTGTATATAATACTGCATTGTTATTATATTTTCTGTATTATCATTTTCCTTCCCCTCAATAAACTTACTTTTTGAACTTAAAAAAAAGTGAGAGAGTCTGTAGATCCTTGCTTGCAAGTTTGTGGGTGTTCACTGCCTCGCCCAAGGCAACGCTGCACCAATGTGATATGGCACCGGAATATCAGTCACAATATCGTCTGACATAAATATTGTGTACAAAATGTTGTTTCCTTAAACATCGCCCCGTTGGAGTTAATTATAGAAAACCTGACATGATATTTTTGTAAACGATATTTAAAATACAATATTGATGTGAGATGCTATTACTGCAGAGGATATTCCGATATACGATGACCTATTCCATCGCTGCTGCCTACATCCTTACGACTGGGGGAAATAGGGGTAAGAGAAGCACAGGGCATATTTGGTCCTTCGAAGCCAGCTTCACATGAAGTGGTAAGTCTTCAGAAACGCATCGACTTGCAGATGTCCTCCCAGTACCGCCTGGATGAAGGACATAGGAGATAGTAATTACAAGGCACAACCCCCACGCCTGTCCAGGACCTACTAGGGTCATAGTAAGGAAGTACTAGTAAAGGGCCAAAACCACCAAACTGCCTGAGGACTGGAAAGCACCAGACCTGCGGTGCAGCGACGATGAAGCCAGTGAAATGATACATTCGGGAGGAGGTACCAGAGGAACGCGTCAGTCATGTCGGTGCAACGCGTAACTGCTTAATTAGACAGCCAATAGAGTAGTGCAAGTCAAACAAAGCAGACGACCGTACAGGAAAGATACAAGTAAGGGAAGGGGAAAAACAACACGTGTGCAGACAAGGAGCAAATGGTGGGCAAGACTGAGTAGGAGATCTATGCAGCAAAGCAGTTGCAAGTCGACGCCCCAGTGTTTCTGATGGCTCTTAAAGTCACCTGGGAGGATCTTAGTGATCGTTACCTGGCAGGCCCCCCTGGTATCTTTTTGCACCCGGTGCCACCGCCCAGCCCTCCAGATCCTCCAATCTCACTTCTTGCCACGCCTGTCTCTTGCTGTTATTGGTCTTGGTACTGGTCCTCACAAAACCTTACAGCCAGCCTTACACATTCTTTCAGATCCCCACACGCCAACTTGAAAAATAACAAAAATTAGATTCAGGTGTCAAATTTTTAATAAATGAAGCCTAAACATATGTAAAGAATGAAAGCTGCCTCCTGCGGCGGGTCCCACTTCCCCTAGAGCCAGCCGTGCACGGCTTTTGTGGTGCAATGCAGGCCCAGAGCTTCGGGTATGGAAACAAGCGAACATTTTCACTGTCAGCGAAGAGATGTAGAAAACAGAAAATGCTTGCAGCTTCAGTCGTGATAAGGATGATGTCAATTGAGCTATTGTTTTTTATGTCACCTGTGATGTTCTGGCACAGGTAATTTCTGATGTCATTGTTGTTCATAGAAATAGAGACCGCTGCAGACCGCTCACTAATAATACGTTTCCTTGGTGATAATAATTGGAGTTGTAGGACCATTTCCTGAAGCTAGATGTCCCAGTGGTTGGATCTGCTTTACTCACAACACAACCTGAAGAACATGATCCTGTCGAAATATTTTAGTTGAAATAATCAACATTATTTGTTGTTGTTAAGAATGGGTTTCACCAGGTTGTGGAAACCGGAATAAAGACTTTCTTGATGAAAAATTTGTTCCATCAGACTGGTTATTTTGGCTCTTTTGAGGGGGCTTCCCTCACAACCCTCCCCTGTTCTTTATTAAAGTGATGGAGCCTTCTTCTCTTTGCTCCCTCCTGATCCAGTCACCCGTCCCCCAGCCTTCCATACCGGTGTGTTACTTGTTCTTCTACATTCAAGCAAGTTCTTTTTATTAATTTACTACTCTCCACCTCATCCACAGTAACCTGCATCCTCTACACCCACCCCCCTCTTTTCCTTTTTGACAACTTCATCACGATGCACTCTTCTTTCTTCCTGTATTGTCGTCTTGTTTTACAGATCACAGCAGGCATAAAAGAAAGGTTTCTTTTTTTCAATAACATTTACTTTTTTTCACAAAAACATTATATTTTCTTGGAAAAGATATTTCGTCATTTTGACTTCTCCAAAATATTTCATCAGATTACATTTTTCAGGCTGACGTTCCTCAGTCTAGAAATTCTCAGAATAACGGATTGCCATCCAAGTAGCTGATATAGATTGAAGGAAGCCTGTATTTCCACTATCACACGTGTGTGGAAGAGTGACAACAGTGACACCATAATCAATGACGCTGCGAGTACACGTCCTACCAGTCAAAATCCGTGCAGCCATTAACTTACAGACGCAAAAACAACAGTTGATGGACAGAATGCAGAACAATGTCATACATTCACCCCAGTACAGAGATCTGGGTCTAAATCCATCGTTTTTTTTGCACTCCACACCGCGATGGATTTAGGCCCAGATCTCTGTACTGGGGTGAATGTATGACATTGTTCTGCATTCTGTCCATCAACTGTTGTTTTGCATTTGTCACCCCGAGTGGGCTGTGTATGCTCAGACGTGAGTCCCAGGCTCTCCACACCACTGGAGTCAAGCTATCCAGGCTGAAGACGGCTGATAGCCAGAAACCGGTCCTAGGATGCTTGATTCCGGTCCAGGAAAGACATGGTTTGGCAGGACGGGCTGGACTGTTCCCATGAGGCACAGGGTCAAGGCTGATTTGCATATGGCCATGTCTGAACTGGGGTGGTGTGGAGTGCAAAAAAACGATAGATTTAGGCGCAGATCTCTGTACTGGGGTGAAGGTATGACATTGTTCTGCATTCTGTATATCAAATGTAGTTTTGCGACTGCAGTGAACTTCCTGTTCCTTGGTCTTACCTGTGACCGACAGGTGCAGAAACAAAGCCCTGCCCACTGTTCACAACCCGCTGTGGAAAAGAGCAGTAAGTGCTTTTTTATTTTATTATTTTTGCTTCATGCAGGTCATAAGCTGCCTGCTGCCTCTTATTCTGCTCCTCTGGTGTTACATTTCTGATTTGATCGAAAGGTTCTCAGCCTTTGAAAGACACCAGGGGCCGTTGCTGGAGTTTTCTGGGACACCTCAGAGCCAAGCGCCTGTTTTATGCGCCTGCAGGATGTAAGGTGAATTCAACCCGCTATTTCTCAGAGATAGTGCTTTATTTTCAGACAGCACTTCTCAGAAAGAGGCAATTATTGTTCTGGTTTTCGAGTTGAACTGTCTGAAAATAAAGCACTGACTGAAAGAGACATTGGGTTAGATGAATTCCCTTTACGCCCTGTAGGCGCATAAAACGTGCTGGGCTCTGTGCTGAATCAGCAAAACCTACCCTTATGGGAGCCTAGGAGTCTGGGACAGCTGTGAGCGGCCCCCTCTGCCTCCACCTCCACAGACAACATGGGGAGGATGGCTCAGACCCAGGGCGAGCTTTGCAGGAATGTAAATAAAAAATAATTATACTCTTGTAGTGTCAACATATTTAGAAATAAGCACTATACAAAAGTGAGGACTTGGAAGATAGTTCAAGTTCATGTTCATCAAGCAGGGTTTTACACATTTGATACTTTTCATATTACACATTTATGTTGCATGTATGTGCGCTTTACAAATTTACAGGGCATAACATGCCACAAAATGGCTGGCAAGAGAAAGGGCATCGCGAGGTCGCTTTTTCAATCACATTTCGAGTTGGCAAACCAAATTGTAAACACGGCTTGATAACATTCTATTCCTAATGTGTCATTAATTATTAACTGATTTGCAGAAAACTACACAGGGATTTCTGGTTGAACCACTCGCCATTGCCTAGCAAGTTTGGTGCAAATCCTGCCACTGATTTTAGCTGTGGGACTTCAAAGGAGAAAAGGGTTGTAGGGTTCCCTATATACGTTGCTCCCATTGGCGTATCTGCATGAAACCTCACAGAAGCATTTGAATGTGATCAAATACTGTTTTGCAATATTTTGTGAAGATTCACCAAAATGACAAGAATATTTATCTTTTATCTATCAAAAATGACTTTTCCCATGGACTAGTGGTCTCACTCATAGGTACATTTCCTATCACACACTGTGTAATGTGTAGTCCCATGGCTTGAGGGCATTACCTCGTCTACCAGTTCCGACTGTCTGCAGGTTGTGATAAATCGTTGTTCTGCATCATCTTTCTGTGATTTACAACCAGCTGCTCTTCTTGTAATGACGAAGGAAGCATAATCCTCACAAGAGGTCATTACAAGGTGGTCAGTGTACAGAGGGAGAGTGGCCAGGAGCCGGCCAGAGAACCTCCTATTGTAAGGCATACAGGCCTCGTGAGCTGCCCTCATATTTTAGCCTCACTTGACAAATACTTGATTTGTCCCCATATCCACTGGCCTTTCAGAGGAACTGATCGTACACCAAACGCCTCAAGTTAGTCTGCTGGCCGAACATCAAACTTCCCACTTATTCTGCTGCCCGTACATAAAACTTCCCATTTATTCTACTGGCCGAACATCAAACTTCCCGCTTATTCTGCTGCCCGTACATAAAACTTCCCATTTATTCTACTGGCAGAACACCAAACTTCCCATTTATTCTACTGGCCGAACATCAAACTTCCCACTTATTCTACTGGCCGAACATCAAACTTCCCACTTATTCTACTGGCCGAACATCAAACTTCCCACTTATTCTGCTGCCCGTACATAAAACTTCCCATTTATTCTACTGGCCGAACATCAAACTTCCCACTTATTCTGCTGCCCGTACATAAAACTTCCCATTTATTCTACTGGCAGAACACCAAACTTCCCATTTATTCTACTGGCAGAACACCAAACTTCCCATTTATTCTACTGGCCGAACATCAAACTTCCCACTTATTCTACTGGCCGAACATCAAACTTCCCACTTATTCTACTGGCCGAACATCAAACTTCCCACTTATTCTGCTGGCCGAACATCAAACTTCCCACTTATTCTGCTGCCCGTACATAAAACTTCCCATTTATTCTACTGGCCGAACATCAAACTTCCCACCTATTCTGCTGCCCGTACATAAAACTTCCCATTTATTCTACTGGCAGAACACCAAACTTCCCATTTATTCTACTGGCCGAGCATCAAACTTCCCACTTATTCTACTGGCCGAACATCAAACTTCCCACTTATTCTACTGGCCGAACATCAAACTTCCCACTTATTCTGCTGCCCGTACATAAAACTTCCCATTTATTTTACTGGCAGAACACCAAACTTCCCATTTATTCTACTGGCCGAACATCAAACTTCCCACTTATTCTACTGGCCGAACATCAAACTTCCCACTTATTCTACTGGCCGAACATCAAACTTCCCACTTATTCTACTGGCCGAACATCAAACTTCCCACTTATTCTATTGGCCGAACATCAAACTTCCCACTTATTCTACTGGCCGAACATCAAACTTAATGATTAGAAAAATCTTACAGGGAGTAAGAATAACCCGGGGCACTCTTAGGCACAGAAGTGTGCTGAATATAAGTAAATACCAGTAATCCAAGGTAAAGTATATAGCTTTACTCGATGCATGTAGCAAGTTTTTTACATGATAATCCAATGTTCCATCATATTAGCATCATATGGTGGATTTATAGAAGCATGTCCATCATTGGTTGTCCATAGTAGATAAATAAATCACTATTTCCACAATATGTTAAATCCCCGATGCATTTCGCGCTGGAGAGCGCTTCTTCAGGGGGTCTAGAAAGGTAAAAGAAACATCTATGTAACGATACTAGGTCACAAGAGCCTGATAATTACAAAAAAATAACTAGGCTGGAAATAATCATGCATATTACAAATGACAAAATGAGAATGAAAGCCGGTAACCTGAGTTCTAAATAACTGAAACAGGGGAGTGAAGGAGCAAGGTCTGATCATATAAGTGCAGATGCACGTACGAAAATGAGTCCAGTGTAAAATACCGGAGTACCTACAAGATACTTACTTTTCACCTATTGAATACTCTATTCACATTGGAGTGCTGCGGTACCTTCATACTTCGAACATCAAACTTCCCACTTATTTTGCTGCCCATTCATAAAACCTCCCAGTTATTCTGCTGCCCATACATCAAACTTCCAAGTTATTCTGCTGCCTGTGTATCAAACTTCCCAGTTATTCTACTGGCCGAACATCAAACTTCCCACTTATTCTACTGGCCGAACATCAAACTTCCCACTTATTCTACTGGCCGAACATCAAACTTCCCACTTATTCTGCTGCCCGTACATAAAACTTCCCATTTATTCTACTGGCAGAACACCAAACTTCCCATTTATTCTACTGGCCGAACATCAAACTTCCCACTTATTCTACTGGCCGAACATCAAACTTCCCACTTATTCTACTGGCCGAACATCAAACTTCCCACTTATTCTACTGGCCGAACATCAAACTTCCCACTTATTCTACTGGCCGAACATCAAACTTCCCACTTATTCTATTGGCCGAACATCAAACTTCCCACTTATTCTACTGGCCGAACATCAAACTTAATGATTAGAAAAATCTTACAGGGAGTAAGAATAACCCGGGGCACTCTTAGGCACAGAAGTGTGCTGAATATAAGTAAATACCAGTAATCCAAGGTAAAGTATATAGCTTTACTCGATGCATGTAGCAAGTTTTTTACATGATAATCCAATGTTCCATCATATTAGCATCATATGGTGGATTTATAGAAGCATGTCCATCATTGGTTGTCCATAGTAGATAAATAAATCACTATTTCCACAATATGTTAAATCCCCGATGCATTTCGCGCTGTAGAGAGCGCTTCTTCAGGGGGTCTAGAAAGGTAAAAGAAACATCTATGTAACGATACTAGGTCACAAGAGCCTGATAATTACAAAAAAATAACTAGGCTGGAAATAATCATGCATATTACAAATGACAAAATGAGAATGAAAGCCGGTAACCTGAGTTCTAAATAACTGAAACAGGGGAGTGAAGGAGCAAGGTCTGATCATATAAGTGCAGATGCACGTACGAAAATGAGTCCAGTGTAAAATACCGGAGTACCTACAAGATACTTACTTTTCACCTATTGAATACTCTAATCACATTGGAGTGCTGCGGTACCTTCATACTTCGAACATCAAACTTCCCACTTATTTTGCTGCCCATTCATAAAACCTCCCAGTTATTCTGCTGCCCATACATCAAACTTCCAAGTTATTCTGCTGCCTGTGTATCAAACTTCCCAGTTATTCTACTGGCCGAACATCAAACTTCCCACTTATTCTACTGGCCGAACATCAAACTTCCCACTTATTCTACTGGCCGAACATCAAACTTCCCACTTATTCTGCTGCCCGTTCATAAAACCTCCCAGTTATTCTGCTGCCCATACATCAAACTTCCAAGTTATTCTGCTGCCTGGGTATCAAACTTCCCACTTATTCTACTGGCCGAACATCAAACTTCCCACTTATTCTACTGGCCGAACATCAAACTTCCCACTTATTCTACTGGCCGAACATCAAACTTCCCACTTATTTTGCTGCCCGTTCATAAAACCTTCCAGTTATTCTGCTGCCCATACATCAAACTTCCAAGTTATTCTGCTGCCTGTGTATCAAACTTCCCAGTTATTCTACTGGCCGAACATTAAACTTCCCACTTATTGTACTGGCCGAATATCAAACTTCCCACTTATTCTGCTGCCCGTACATTAAACTTACCATTCATTCTACTGTCCATACATCAAACTCCCAACTTATTCTGCTGGCCGAACATTAAACTTCTCAGTTATCTTGATAACTAACCCAGAGCCAGAGTGAATACTGAGAGATGTAAAGCATTTAATGCCCATTACAAGGACAATTTTTCATCAGCACCTACTTGAGGCCATTTGTGGCGGTGCTATAAGGCCAGTGCCTACATCGGGTCTTAATGTAGCGCCGGCCCTGCCGCTGCTACCCTGACCCGGGGGAAGCTCTTTATTTCTTCATCCCCGTCTGTGGTGTTTACGGCACCTTTTGGATGTGCCCAAATACAACCTGTGTGTGTAGAGTGGGCTGCTATTCCTGAAGGTTTATCACCTCGCAGGCTATCACTTGGACGTCTGTCCTGTAGGAGACGAATGTATGATGTTACAACGCATACAATTACAACATATGCCCTTAAAACGCAGTTTTTACATCGCAACATCCACTACAACGCATTCCAACACATCACATGATACTACATAGCATTTAAAAAAACTACCTTTACAATGCATTCCAACACATCGCATACTACCTTTACAACGCATACCATTACAATGCATATCATTACATTGCATTTAAGGGAAGTGTTGGATAGTATAGGGGTAAAAATTACTAATCTATCTCCAGTGGGTGCAACACTAGGGTAAGTGTTGGATAGTCTAGGGGTAAAAATTACTATTCTAACTCCAGGGGGTGCAACAGTAAGGTAAGTGTTGGATAGTGTAGGGGTTAAAAATTACTATTCTAACTTCAATAATATGCGTTGTAATGGTATGCTTTGTAATGCATGCGTTGTAGTGACATGCGATGTAGTGGCATGCGTTGTAATGTCATGCGTTGTAATGCCTGCGTAGTAGTGACATGCGTTGTTAAGGATGTTGCGGTGTAATGACTGCGTTGAGTGCGATGTAATGGTTGTGTTGTAAAGGTTGTTTCCCGTAGGAGACAGCTTGAAAGTGGCGGCAGACATCTTAGTCAGGAGCACAGAAAATATCTCCAGAGAATATTTTTTCCCCCACTTTTAATGGAAAAAACATCATTTTAGGAAATCCATGAATTATTCGTGGCACGTTTCATACCATCCTCACCACTTACAGATAATTGCATTTAAGCCCTCGGAGACAGCGTGATTTGTCAGAGATCACACGTGGGGTCAATGCCGGGCCGTTTATTGAGATCTAAGTCCGGACTGGGCTCCCCTCTGGCCGGAAGAGTGGTACCGGCTGCATCCATCGCACGTCCTTGTGTACAGGTTTGTCCCTCACAGCAGGAGCAGGCCCGGCCCACGTGGCAGCCGCCGCGGGGGGGGGGGGGGGGACGCCCCCTGTCCCCTGGGTCCCGGCAGTGATGCGCGGTGAGAGGCGTGCACCCCCCGGGCGGGGGCGCTCTGCCAGCTGGAATGTTATCTCGGCTCCCATCGCTCGACGGGCTCGGGGAGGGGTATTGACTCAGGTAAGTAGGTCATTCTGTCTTCTAAAGTCTGCGCTGTTCAGACAGGAGGATCCCTAATGGGGCGAGCCGGGATGAGGGATGGGACGGCGGGTTAAGGAGCTCGGCCACCCCGTGCAAACAATGGCTCCTGGCCGTGCCCCTCGGGCCTTCTCACTCAAAGCACCAGCCCGTGAACCCCACACTCCCCGGACAAAAGGCGCGAGTGGATAATGGGACGCGCCGGCGACCCTGAAACCTTAGCCCAGCGGAGGGGTGTCCACAGAGGGCTCCGAGGGCAGCCTGGCTCCGGGCCTGCCTAAGGTGGCGGCGCGTAGACACGGAGGCGACGGGGGGCTCAGCCTCGCCTCATTAGCCCCTTTGGGAGCTTACTTTGGACAGCCACCCTTTCTGAGGGGTCGCCAGGACGTCTCCTGTCTTCTTGGTGCCAAAGCCCGTCTCATCATACATGGCGGCTCCCCAAGGTCGGAGTTCAGACATGAAGCGCCTAGAGGCTGTTCTGTTTGCAGCGCCTCTCTATTCAGTGATGACTCACGCGACACGCAAAGCATCTCGGGTCAGACTGGCCTGTGGCGCAGCTTGGCACTGTCAGAAGATGTCACTGTGTGGACCGATATTTGGATGTTTGGGGATTGTTTTATGGTCTGGGGGGACGGTTACTTCTATTAATTTCCCTAATATCACCACAGAACGTGGCCTGCAGCAAGCACAAATGCACGCGCGCTCCCATTCCCTGTAAAACAGCTAAAAAGCAGTCTTTATTTACTATTTGAAAACTTCCCCAATGACAGACTCTGGGGCACTTTTTACCTATCTGACTAACTAATGGGGTCACTTTTGTTTCGATGCTCGGGCCTACTATCTGTCCCAGCCGTGGAGATGCGTCCGTTTCCCTGCGCCAGCCTGTGATACCCTTGCGCCACCATGGATGCGCCATTTTTACAATATGGCGCACCATAGCGCAAGGATTGACAGATGCGTCCGAAAATCTGCCGCGTCTGTTGGCCCAAAAGTCAATCATTGCTGGAGTTGTGTGGCAAGCACGACACAACTCCAGCAATGCATGTTGAGGCCTATACTTATTGCACTGTGTCACTCCTTACGCCTGCGTACGGTATTGACGCAGTGGCGTCCTAGAAGTGGAGCAGTGAAATCTTGTAGATTTCACTGCGTTGCTTTTTTGTGATATGCTTTCCTGCGTGAAAACGCCGACCCTGCATACATTATACCTGCCGTGGGTATAATGTGACGCAGGCCTTTGCAACGTGACGCATTTCCCTAGATGCCTCACGTTGTAAATTGGCTGCATTGTTTACACCGCCACTGAGTCACAAAAGTGACGCAACTGTCGCAAGGGGCTTGATAATCTGCAGCTGGAATGGATGCCGGTGCGTGTGCAAAGCACACAAAATTCACCACGTGACTTTAGAAGCTGTATGGACCATACATTAACCTGGCAGCTCGCTTTGCCTTTGTACGGAGTGCGTACCTCGTGTGTAATTGAGGCGGTACTAACGAAACGTCAAGTTGTCAAATATACAACAGCTCGTCTCATTCAGAATCTCCCATTAGGGAAGGCCTACTCTCTTCTTTTGCACTTGTTTCACTGGCTTCCCGTCCACAAAATGATTATCTTTAACATCTGCTCTTTAACACACAAGTCTCTAAACGGCAAAGGCCCCTGCTATCTTTTTTCAAAGTTTTCATCCTTCCAGCCAGGCAGACTTTTAAGATCAACAGATATAGCTTTGCTTACTGTACCACAGATTAGATAATCTCACTCAGGTGGTAGACCTTTCTCCTGTCTTGCCCCTTTGTGTTGGAATCAGTTACCTTTGCACATGCCGAAATGTACTGATCACCTTAAATTCAGAAAACATCTGAAGACTGAGCTGTTAATGCTCTAGATGTTTTGTTTATTGCCTGGGACTCTGAGCTGTGCTGAGATATCCCTCCCGGGATGATTCTCGTGTGTTATAGTTAAATTAACATAAAGTCATTTCCACCCAGGCCTCTCACCCGCAATACACGGGGCGACAGTAATTCTCATGGGATGCTTTATGCATGGGAAAAAAGGCTGTTTCACTCAGCCCTCAATAGACCTGCCTCCGCAGCGCCAAGGAGGTACTAGGCAGCCATCAATAAAAGCTCCTCTAATAAACTGGAAGAAAGTGGGAGCTTTAAGACATACCGTGTTTGCAGGTGAGCACAGGTTTGGGCAATTACTGAATAACTTAGGTAATTTATGTGTCTAGGAATTTAACTCTCAAGGCTTCCTTTCGCTACTCCAACTTAAAATAAATATATAAAATAATAAAAAAAAGTTCTGTTACTGTGTTAGAGTATATGACATTTGCTGTATAGAGGAGGCTGTACAGGTGAATTGTAGGGTGAACAGAGGAGGAAGTCTACTTTCTCTCCCGTTGGCGGATTCTCATCCTATGAAAAGTGCGTTGTAGGGTGATGAGAGGAAGTCCACTTTCTCTCCCATTGGTGGATTCCCATCCTATGAAAAGTCTGCCAGTAAATTGACCCCTGCCATAGAGTTGGTACGGTGGAGGTGATGGCCCGTAAGGATCATAAAACAGAGGTAAGGCCTCCATGAGATTAATAAGGCAGAGATAGATCTGGCATGAGGATAAATAAGCAGAGGTAATCCCACCGTAAGGATAAGAAGGTGAGGTGATTCTGCAGCATAGATAATAATGCAGATTTGAATCAGTCGCAAGGTAGTAAGGCAGAGGAGATTCTACTGTAAGGGTAATAAGGCAGAGGTGATTTCGCCATAAGGATAAAACAGCAAATTGATTCAGCCGTAAGGATAATAAGGCAAAGAGGTTTCTTCGATGAGGAGAAGAAGGCAGGTGATGGCACCATAAGGATAATAAGACAAACTGTAGGTCCACCCCAATGAGACTTCCATCAAGGCAAAGTCAGTCCGGTGGGGTCACGGAGAGTGTCCTCTCTGCATTGCTTTCCTCTCAGCAGGTCTTGTTGAGCTTTGGGGCCGACTCACTCTACTTAATCCAGAACCCGTGGCTTGGCCAGAGCGATCGCCTCAACCACGAAGACGGTCCTGGCCATGGAGAGGTGGAAACCAGATCGAACTCGAAAGCCACCAGAAGCTAGGATGGGATCCAGCTTTATCCCAGCTTCAAGACGCACCCTTCGCTCCCCCTTACACATCATGGTGATTGCGCTGTACACAGAGGTCTCCACTCACAAATAAATGCGTATGCCCTATTGTTTTAGTGGATGATAGGAGAGGGGTCTGCAGCTGTCTACTCCGGTTTAGCAACATATTTGCTTGACTGTAATCGCGACAATGAAGCATTAAATGGGCCCTCCACAGAAAAGAAAAACACCAGCTCCTGCTTCACTTATAATAGGGATTTTAGAAATGCCTTTGTTTAATGAAGTCTGGTTGGCATTTGGGACTGACCACCCATTCATCGATAATCCCTGGTACCACACAGTATTGTCTCTGTCCTGGCCCCCTTCCTTTTTAACGTTTACATTAACGGGTTGGAAGGTGTCTTGTGCAAAGACAGTTCGGATCCCCCCTTTGTAGGCGGCCGCCCAATACCAGCACTTGTGTACGCTGACGACGCTGTACTTATGTCACGTACTCAGGTGGGGCTACAGCGTGTGGTCGACAGCTTCTGCCGCTTTATGAAGGAGTTGGGCCTGAAAGTCAATACATCAAAAACTTTTACTATGTATTGTGGTAAGCAAAATAAATCTAAGAGACCAATCTTTATAGCAGGGCAAAAATTGGAATCTGCTAAACATTTTTCCTATCTGGGGATACATTTTGCTCAAAATGAGATGTGGTCCCAAGCTATTTCTGTTAAAAAGCTTGAGCACTCAAGATCTACTGCCGCTCTCAAAATCTTTTCTAGCAAGTTAGGAACAAGACCCCCTGTGGAATTGATTAAAATCTATAAAGCTAAATGTTAAACCGGCACCATCTATGGCAGTGGGGTTTGGGGTCTTGCTAACCCCGCACCCATCCAGGTGCCTGAAAATTCTTTCTTAAAATACATACTGGCACTTCCTAAAAGCTCTTCCAATTTCAATTGTCACTCAGAACTTGGCCTATCTTATATTACTGACCTTATTAAAATAGAGCCAGTTCTACTATGGCATAGAGTCTGGACCCAAGAAGCGGCACATTTAAATAGAGATGTCCTGACAGATATTTTGAAATTGGACGGTGCTACAAAAATCCCATGGGTGAAGTATGTTTATAACTTTCTTAAAGATATCGGGAGAGAAGAATATTTACAGAATCCCTCTGATATCTCAGTAATTTCTCGAAAAGATCTGAAGAAAGAGTGTTTAGCCCTTCTGGATTCCAATAGGACTGCTGCGGAGGTCCTAAAACCCTCTACACAGCAGAACCAACTGGTTTTAGTAACTTTTAAGATTCAGCCCTATTTAATTTATGTAACAAGCATCTATGAGCGATTTTTGCTCACACGTTTCAGATTCAACATCTTCCACAGACTGGTTAGCTTTCCCACGATCAACAACTGGACACATGAGCTACCTCTCTGTCCCTGTGATAACACCTCCCCCCAGAGTACGATACATGTATTTCTTTTTTGTAAATTTTATGATGAAATGAGGAAAATTGTTTTATTACCTTTATTAAGAGAGCTAGGACTTCGTCATTGTCGTGTGGCGATGATTAGCATTCAAGCTCTAGATAACCATGTATCTGTATCAAGAACAATTTTGTTCCTAAAAAATGTCATAACTATCAGGAAACGTGGGGGGGCGGAGCTAGCAGCCGCGGAAAATGGCCGCATAGTCCCGGAGCTCCGTCGGCACCGTTTTAATATCCTGCCTTATCCTGCATCAATCCACTCTCTGTGACTCCCCCCACCCCCTAATGGGTTGCGGATCGTGTGGGGACCTGGCTGACCCGCTCTAAGATCGATCCCCCCAGCCCCGACGAAGTTGACGGGCCGCCTCGCTGGGACACCTGGAAGGCCTGTGGTCCGCGGTCTCTAGTAGCAACGAGTCCGCGTTGCGTGCTGCGACGTGCGGCTGAGACTGGACGGCTGCGCCGAAAGTGGTCGGAACCCCCCGCTGGGGTCGGCGCAGTGTCGGAGAAGTAGCCGCGGGGAGTGCGGCGACCCATAACTGCACAGCGGACCCGGACCTCGCTCCAGCACTTGGTGAGACTCCGGGAGAGTGCGGGGAGCACGCGCGGCCTTCACCGGGTCCGAGGCGCCGAGGGCACACGCATCGGCTGTCACAGGGTCTGTGTACCGCTGGGCAGTGGACGGGGGCGCGGAAGAACTTGTGCCCCCCCCCCCCCTTGCCTGCCCAGAGAGTCATGAACGGTGCGCCCGGCCCGGGGACTGCCCTTCTCCTGGACTAATACACAGGCACACACGGGACTGCTCACCGCCTCCGCTCTACTGCTCCCCGCTCAACACGTGGCCCGGACCTCACTGCATTGCTGCGGGCGGTCGCGATCTCTGGCGGTGACGGACCGGCAGATCCTCCGGCCACGCTGCAACGCGAGGGGCTCTGTGACCCCTCCCTGGTGGCGGACATTCATCTTGGCGTGCCATAGGTACCGCTTTGGTGGTCGGACAGCAGCAGTATATATTTGGTGGCCTGATTCCCCTTCGCGCAGAGGCGTGGGCACGGCAGGACCCGAGGAGACATGGGGAAAGGAGACAGGACCCAGAGCAAGCTCCCATTTTCGCAGCGGCGGGTCCAGGTGCTGAGTCCACAGATACGTCAGGACGAGGTATTGCCGGCAGGGGAACAGCCGGAGGATAACTCGGAGATAAAGGCGATGCTAAGATCCATGGAATTGAATATCCAAACAAACATCACGGCGCTGGGGACCAAGATGGACGCCATGTCATACAGAATGGACCGCATGGCGGAGCGTCTCGACAAGCACACGGAGAGGCATGACATGGCGGAACGGCGCATCACGGAGGTGGAGGAGGCTCAATCAGACTTGGACACCGCGAGACGCCGGGCGGAGACACTGATCAAGACTCTGCAAGACAAGACGGAGGATTTAGAAGCGCGGTCCCGTCGCTGTAACCTCCGCATACTTGGCCTGCCGGAGACCACTCAGACCGGAAGAATGGAGCAGTTTGTGGAAAACCTGCTCACTAACCTGCTTGGAGAAGGAGTATTTTCGGCAATGTTCGTGGTCGAACGTGCTCATCGGTCGCTGGGCCCACGACCTAACCCAGGTCTTCCCCCGCGGCCGATAATAGCGAAGCTGCTAAATTACAGGGACAGGGACACGGCACTTCGGTTGGCGTGGTCCAAGGGTGATCTGCACTTCGAGGGATCAGTGATCTCCATCTTCCCGGACTTCACGGCCCGGGTACAGGAGGCGCGCAAACACTTTGCGCCGCACAAGAAACGACTCAGGGACATGGGACTTGATTACGCAATGCTGTACCCAGCAAAGCTGCGTGTCAACAGGAAGGGCCACTCGCACATCTTCACGGACCCTGCGGAGTTGCAAAAAGCTATGAAGAAATGGGCCCGAGACAAGCCGGAAGAGCAGGCGGATAATCAGGAAGAAGCTGGTCCGCAACATATGGACGACCAGGAGTGACTAGGCGATAAATGCTCTGTGGCACAGTGATCGCCAACTTTGCCTTCCAGTGGTCGTGTGTGATTCAAGAGGCCTGGATCCGGAGAAGCTCCTCACAGACGCGATGTCACAGATAAGAGGGGTTGGGATGCGGGCACAGTTATTGTCCACTTATTGCGTTAGTCTGCACCCACATTGACTGTTGCCTCCTCTGGACTATTGATGCTGGGTGGGCTATGGTTGCTGCGTTGGGGGCGGGGGAGGGGGGGAGTTATTCTCGGCATGGCTGGGGGAAATGCGGATGTTGTTTCTCAGGATTGATGGGATGATGCATAACTGGTGGTGCGCGACGGGGGGTGGGGACACGGGGCAACAGAGTTGTGACTTACTAGTTGAGACTGTGTTGGCTGGCTACCTTTGCCCTCGAGCCGCTGGCTAATGGGGCATTTGAACTGGTGGTTGGGGAGGGGCGGGTGGGATGGGGACCTGCGTGACCGAGTTGGGGAGGGTCAGCTGTGGGAGGGGGGTGGAATGTTGGGGTTTGTTTTTGGACTTGGGCTGTTCTTTTTGTTGATGATTGAAAATGTGCTTTGCCGAACTCTGCGGGGACCTCCAAATATGTATGCTGCTGTTGCTCCCCCTCCGTATCACCTACTTGACTGTGTTATTGCAGTCTACATGACTCTACTACACAACTCTTTTACAATCTACCATGGCGGATGGAACTGATACCGCTGTGTTCACAGCATTGAGGGAGCCGAAACCTACACACTTAAGAGTTTTGGCTTGGAATGTGCGGGGCTTAAATGACTTCAGGAAGCTACGCAAGGTCCTTAGTTATCTGCGCAGACACCACATAGATCTTGCCCTCTTACAGGAAACACATTTACCTTTGACCAGCAAAATGCTTCTTCACAGGGGTCTGGTGGATTGTAGTGTAGCTTCGGGCTTCACAACACACTCTAGGGGGACTCTCATTTGGGTTAACCCTGGCTCCAAACTCAAGTTAACGCTCTTAGAGACCGACACTGAGGGCAGATATGTACTCTGCAGATGTAAGGGCAGGGGGCTGGATTGCATGGTGGTGAATGTGTATGGCCCAAACTTTGACTCCCCGGAGTTTTATGCAACACTGGCTCAGAAATGCAAGCTGTATGAATGTTCTGGGATGCTCTGGGGTGGGGATTTCAATCTGGTCCTTGACCCGATGTTGGATAGATCAGCGGGTCCTCACAGGAGCCCGTCGGCAGCTGCTGTGGTGCTACAGACTGAAATGGTGCGCCTGGATTTAGTTGACGTTTGGCGCAGCAGACACCATGCCAGAGGGGGCTACACGCACTATTCCGCATACCACGAAATACACACAAGAATAGATTACTGGCTTGCGTCGCTGCCTCTAGCTAATAGGGTGAGGGATTGTAGGATTCTGCCCCGCACACTATCAGATCATTCTCCTCTCCTCCTGCTTCTCGAGCTGCCGACAGCTCGGCTCCCCCCATTCATGTGGCGCTTTCCCCCATATTCTTTACTAGATGAAGTGTTCAGGGGTGAACTCGCAGAGGAGATCCAAAACTTCTTCGATATTAACGTGGGCTCCGTGGATGACTTCCAAACGCTGTGGGAGACATTCAAGGTCTACATACGCGGTGTGGCGATGGCCAAACACTCCAGCGTCCTTAAATCCATTAGACAGAGGCTTCAGCACCTAGAATCACGCCTGGCGGAGCTCGAGCAGAGGCTGCAGGCAGGCCCTGACGGGGACACACTAGATATTATTAAGCAGCTGATATCAGAATACAATGCGGAAGCTGACAGGGAGGTCCAACACATGGGCAAATACGCTACTGCACGCACTTATGGTGAGGGCGAGAGGCCTGGCTCCCTCCTGGCCAACATCGTTCGCAGTGAAAGACGACAGCTGGTAGTTGGCGAATTAGTGTCGAGTACGGGAGAGATCCTGACCGACGAAGAGCGAATTCTGGACGAGTTCCGACAATACTACACCACTCTTTATGAGGCCAAATCTACCGGTATGGAGGGGGCAATAGATGATTATTTAGGTTTTATTAAAATGCCACAACTGTCAAACGCACAGAGAGAATTCCTGATGATGCCTATTCAGAGGGAAGAGATAGTGGAAGCGCTAGACGGCATGAGAACGGGCAGTGCCCCGGGGGCCGACGGGCTGACTGTTGGCTTCTACAAGGCCTTCAAGGACCAGTTGGTACCCTACCTATCGACTCTGTTCGACAACATATGTCTGGAAGGCAGTATGCCCCCAACCATGCGAGAGGCACTCATTATTACTCTCCTTAAGCCGGGGAAACCCCCGACTGAACGGAGCTCGTATCGGCCACTCTCTTTAATAAACGTCGACGCTAAACTATATGCCAAGGTTCTGGCGACACGCCTCGCTCTCTTGGCCCCGGAACTGGTTGCTCCAGAACAAGCCGGCTTCATCCCTACTAGGAACCTTACCTACAACATACGCACGGTGCTGGGGACAATGCAACACGTTAAGCCAGAGTGTAAGGCGCTGGCAGTATTTTTGGACATGGAAAAGGCGTTCGACTCTGTCGAATGGCCCTTCATGTCCAGAGTACTACGGAAGCTGGGCTTGGGAGAACCCTTCCTACAAATGATAGGAGCATTATACTATGAGCCATCAGCCAGAATCCGTCTGGGCAACAGAGTGACGGACGCCTTCGCAATACGCAGGGGCACCAGGCAAGGCTGCCCTCTTTCTCCGCTGCTATATGCACTCGTTGCGGAACCCCTGGCGTGCGCCCTGCGGGAATACCATAGTCTCGAGGGAATCAGCTTCCCTACGTACAAGATCTGTATATCCACGTATGCAGACGACACCCTTCTATACGTTAGAGACCCGGAGCTCAATCTCTCCTCTGTGCTGCGTGAAGTAGTACAGTTTGGAGCGTTATCAGGACTGAGAGTAAACTGGAATAAATCGGTTGCATTTCCTCTGACCCCAGCGACAAGCAAGTTTGAGATGGATTATCCACTACAGTGGTCGGATGACCCGGTTCGCTACCTGGGTATACACCTGCACCCGGACCCAGATATTCTGGTGAGGGAAAATTATGGGGTGGCTTTTTCCAGACTGACCGATGATGTTGACAGATGGTGCAGGTTGCCGTTATCGCTGTCGGGTCGCATCGCCCTGATAAAAATGATTGTCCTCCCGCGGTTCCTGTTTCTGTTCAATAACATCCCGGTGACCCTACCGAAGGTCTTCTTCAAGACGCTGACTCAGGCACTCACACGGCTGGCCTGGGGTGGCAAGCAACCGAGAATACAGTGGCAAGTTCTCACGCTTCCATATGAACAAGGTGGATTAGGGGCTCCTGACTTGGAGAGATACTATAGGGTCGCACAAGCAGCACATTTGCATACTTGGGCTCACGGGGACCGCAATATCCCACACGTGATACTTGAAACCCTTTTCGCTGCCCCTCTCCCTCCGCCGGCTACAGTGTTTGAACCGTCTCCGCGTCGGGTTGGCACGTTGGACTCCATCACTGCGACGAATCATGCGTGGCATTCATTGGCTCGGAGACATGGACAGGACTTACTGTATTCCCCGCTCGTCCCTATAGACTGGGCAGTGTGGCTCTCGCCGCTACGAGAGAAGGGGGTCTTGAGTGCGCTTCGACAATTGGGCATACTCAAGCTGGGAGATCTATTCAAGGACGGGATGGCGATCACCTGGACACAGTTGGCCCATTCCCGGCCACCAGCCACGCTAATGCAGCGCTTCCACTTCCACAGGGTCCGAGCGGCGTTACGGGCCTTGTTGGGTACGTCCATGCGGGAGCCGCCTGAAACACCGGAACTGACGTACATTATCAAAACTCCGTCCGCAAGCCACCTTATCTCCCGGATGTATCGGATAGGCCAGCTTTGCGGAAAACAGACTGCCTCCAAAGCCCAATCGGCATGGCAACGAGATCTGCAGGCGGAAATAAGCGATTCCATGTGGGAGTACTGCTGCCGCAATACTAAGAGGGTGTCCATTAACGCTTGACATAGACTCATCCATTTTAAATTTTTACAAAGAGTATATTATACTCCTGAACGCCTACATAGGTACGGCCTCCGACAATCAGCGGAGTGCGACCGCTGCCACTCTCAAGTGGCGGACTTCATGCATCTAGCGTGGTCCTGTCTGGGCATCAACAAATTCTGGGCAGACATTTTTGAGGAGATGGGTCGCATACTGGAGACCGAGTTACCAGTTGACCCAGCGTTGGCGCTACTGGGTTATTCCAGAATTCTCCCACCGGCGATGCGTCGCCTTGCAGATTTAGGACTAATAATGGCCCGACGGATGGTGGCGCGGTGCTGGATGCGGGGCCCTCTCCCGACTAAAGATGGGTGGTCCAGAGATATGTTATATGGGTGCACCCAGTCACAGCTCTATAGCGAGCTTCTACCACCTCTCAGTAGACCGAAGAATTTCTGGGACCAGTACGTGCTGTATGCTACTAATAAGAATGACGCGGATTCGGAACAGGAGGAAGAGGAGAAACAGAACGGGGATGAGGGCACTGAGGTTCGTGGCTCGATTTACTCGGATTAAGTGACTAGTGGAGGCCTGGGTGCATTACTGGGCGAGTCTTCCAGGGTGATGGGAAGCTAATGGGTGCGTGACACTTGAAAACACTTAACAGTGAGCCACTTGCAGGGCGGGTTGACACAGGACGAGGGGGTCACTGAGGATGGGGGCGGGTGGAGAGTAGGTTGCGGATCGGGGGGCGGGGACGGAGGAGCTATGGTTATGGGAGTACGGCAGAGGCAAGCACTGGGGCTGTTAAGGGGGGAGGGGCGGGGTTTGGGAGGGGTAGTTGTATGAGAGGTTATAGAACTGGGTTTTTGGGGTCGGACAGGCATACCACGCCAACACATTTGATCACATAGCGGTGTTGGGTGTGCACCAATGGAGGGAGGCGAGGTTGGGACAGGGAGGCCATGGCACCTTAGGACTGTGGGTTAGGTTGTGGAGAAGAGGTGTAGCATCTACTGTTCCCTGGGGGACCGCTATACTGCATGATCTGCTGGTTCTACTATGATGGTCTTGATATTCCATTACATTGCTGCCGGCCTCAGGGTTGTAGGCATAGAGCTGTGTGTATGTACTGTCACCGAATAAACGTTTATAACCCAAAAAAAAAAAATAATAATAATAAACCTATCAGGAAACGTAGGGACACTCAATCTGCACTTCACATATGAAATTATTTTTAGCTTTTTAATTAATTGGTTTTAAATGAATATAATGACATACTGTATTTTATGTAACAATGTATTTATGTTATTTTATTTGTACTTTTATGATTGCACCAAACAATCGAATAAAGATATTTTGATTTGACAGTATTGTCTCTGATGAGGGAGCGTGTAGCTTGAAGGCGGAAGGGTCCAATAGTGATCACATGATGCAATGCGGCCTAAATTTGCAGAGAATTTCCCCAAGTGGCTTTGATGCGACTGGTCAACCAGGCATTTGCCCAATGAGGTTAATGAGCAGTATGCCTCTGGGCAGTAGGTACTAGAGTCAGGAAGAATATAACAATCGGTAGCAAAGCCAAGAATTCTGTGTTTAATGTGCTATAGTTGTAAAGTAGTTCGATAAAAGCACTCAAATTGAAAGGGAAGGATACACCCACGCAGCTAATAGTATTAGGCAAGGAATAAATACCCACTGGGCTGAGTTTAAATGTGATTGACAATCTCAGAAACCAATGGCTGCACGAGGAAGGTATTAGAAAGTCTAAGGTTTAAAGGGGTGAATGCATAGCCCACTCTATGTATATTGTTAGCAATATGTCTGTTTGACAGCTTCACTGTCACAACACTAGAGATAATCAAGTTAGTGTGTGAGCAGTGAGTAAATTCGAGACTAGAGAATGTGTTGTCTTACATTGTGCCCAAGGATTAGTTAACTAGGTGTACACACTCTTTCTACCCCTCTCCAGGAACAGTTCAGATCTGTGGCACAGATTTTTGTGCAGAACAAGGAGATTTCTTAGTCCTCCACAGACTTCTGAGTGTTGCACCCAATTCCTTATTTTTCCATAGATTTTCGAAATTTTACACACATTTTCCAGGAAATGTTAGAAATTATCCTCAGATTTTCTATTTCTACCGAAATTTCTGAGCAAAGAAAAAGTTTGCAGAGGCAAGGAAGAATGACTGAATGCAAGGAGGGGGAGCTCCAATGACTGGAGGCAAGGAGGTGGAGCAGCAGTGACTGGAGGCAAGGAGGCGGTGCACCAGTGATTGGAGGGAAGGAGGCGGAGCAGCAGTGACTGTAGGCGGAACAGCAGTGACTGGAGGAAAGGAGGCGGAGCTCCATTGACTGGATGCAAGGAGGCGGAGCAGCAGTGACTGGAGGCAAGGAGGCGAAACAGCAGTGACTGGAGGCAAGGAGGCAGAGCAGCAGTGAATGGAGGCAAGGAGGCGGAACTGCAGTGGCTGGAGGCAAGGAGGCGGAGCACCAGTGACTGGAGGCAAGGAGGCGGAGCAGCAGTGGGGGTGCTGCCGTCAATGTTACATCACTGAAGCATCACACAAAGAACAAGTGTAGCAAATGAGCCACGCCACTTCTGCAGCAGAGTGGGAAGGGTGTGGTATGTGCCAGTTGTGCATTTTGGAGGACACAGTCACAAATATATTACTAATGGTGTGGCACCGTACTGTCATTTACAGAATGCACATTTTATTCCGAAATCGCAAATTGCTCTGATTGATTGATTGATTGAACAGGATTTGCACTGACATGCAGTTTTACTGACAAAACTGTATAGCATATAAACAATAATGTGTGGAAATCATGTCTCAGCAAATTTGTATTATTTGCACATCACCAGGTTAGGTGTCTTGAATTGTTTTGATCCCAGTAAATTATTTGTTTTAATCATACTCTAGAATTGCAGAAGGAAATTGTGATTTATTCACTGCCAATATTTGTGCAGTTTGTGTTGTAGAAAAAAAACTGACATCCTACAGCCTTTTCTTTCACAATCTCCTTTTGTCCAACAAAATTGTCAGACAGTTAACTTTACAAAATCCTCTGACTCTGCAGAGAAAGAAGAGTAAACACCAATCTACTTGTTAAATAATTATCAGCAGTTTTGTCAGATGACCTTGCCGGACAAGTGCCCTGTCTTTGAACTCACAGCAAGTGTAACAGGAGATAAACTACATTAAAAGGCTTGTTATAAATCAGTCAGTACTTGTAGAACGTTGCTTATCACCCACGAGGGTATTCATGCTCTGGGTTGCTGGGCTAGGCGAAGATCCAGGTCTTGAGTCTCTTCTTGAAGTCTGTCAACGAGGGTGATGTTCGGAGATGGAGAGGGAGGGCGTTTGAGGACTTGGCGGTGAGGTGGGAGAAGGAGCGTCCTCCGCTGCGTGGTGACTGTGCAAGAGCGAGGGAGGCCGAGCGAGGGTTTCTGAATGGTTAGTGGAAGTTCAGGCGGTGGTTCATGTATGCTGGTCCTTGGTTGTGGAGGGCATTGTAGGTGTGTGTCAGTACTTTGAATTGGCATCTCTTCTGGAAGGGGAGCCAGTGGAGGTTCCCCAGAGGGAGGCGTGGCTGCCAAAGATCAGCACTTCGGTCTTTTCCATGATGAGCTTCGTACAGTTGTCCATCATCCAGGATATGTTGTTCTTCATGCAGTTGTGGAAGCTGATTTGGTGGTGGAGGGATCTGTTGAGAGCGAGAGGATGAGCCAGGTGTCGTCGGCATAGGATATGATGTTGATATTGTGAGTTCTGATGATGTTGGCTAGATGCGTTGTGTAGCTGTTGAAGAGGATGGGGCTACGGGATGAGCCTTGGAGGACACCTCAGGTGCTGCTTGTGAGTTCAGAGGTGAAGGGGGTCGGCGTCCTATGAGGAATGATACAATCCATCTGAGTGCGTCTCCCTTGATTCCAATCTGATGCAGTCTTTTGCTGAGTGTGTGGTGGGGTATGATGTTGAAGGCTGCGGAGAGGTTGAGGAGGCTCAGGGCCGCGATTCTCCTCTGTCGAGTAGGGTGCGGTTGTCATCCGTGGTAGCAGGGTAGGATTGGGAATGAAAATCCGCACGGGCACACAAAAAAAAATCAGCCCACATTTGCATAAACACTCCTCATATCACTGCGTTGGTGTAATCTTATAAAAAAACTTTAGGAGGGGGTGGGGTTAAAAAAAATGCACACTTTCGTTTAGACTGGTGAAACAAGTGAGGCCGCTTCTACCTAGGCCCCCTGCCCCCGCTCAGTATGTGCACACATTAATGGGCCGGCCCGAGAGACAAAGGGAGTGACACCTCTGCCTGGTGCTAAACGGAGGTAACGAGCGCCCATCTGCACCTAGAAAGGCCACCCAGACACCCACTGGGCCGCTGACTCTATCAGAAGAACAGAGACAGCGCCCAAATAGTCCCCCAGACTGCTAAAAAAACAGCCCACAGCAGCCCTTGGACACCGGCCCCTCGGGCATTGCCCGAATTGCCGCGTTACCAATCCGACGCTGTGTGGTGGCAATCAGGACAGTATCGGTGCTGAGGTTGGCCCAGAAACCCGATTGGGAGGCATCTAGCAGGTTGTTTCTCTCCAGGTGTCCGGTGAGCTGTCGGTTGATGGCCTTCTCCAGGATTTTGGAGGGGAATGGGAGCAGCAAAGATGGGGTGGTGTTCTGGAGATCGCTGGGGTTTGCGGAGGGTTTCTTTCGGAGAGGCCTGGTCTCTGCGTGTTTCTATGCGTCGTGAAAGGTGGCTGTGGCGATGGATGTGTTGAGGATGATAGTGAGTTGGTGGCTGATCTTGGTGCTCCCTAGGTTGAAGAGGAGGTGGGGGTAGGGGTTATGGATCACTCACCTACTGAACCCAGCATGTTTATTTTAGGGGCGCGGAAGCACCCTTCCACCACTATCATGTTTCAGGGGGCAAAGCTGGAACTATAAGTCCCAACACGCTGTTGGAAAATATCACGGGACAGCCGGACAGTAACCCTGGTGACATGGGACTATCTCAGGTCCTTGGCAGGGAGACTGAGCGGCAACACCACGTGAGACCTTCACTTAAAACCTGGGAGAAGCGGCCACGCGCGTGCTAAATACATGCAGTGAAACACAACAAAACATTTCCTGCAAGGCGGGAAATAGGGTTTGCCGAAGCAGATAAAGACAGAGTAGTTTGGTACCATGTAAATATCCGAAACCCCCACCACATCAGGGAGGGGATGAAGTCACTCTGTGCACGCGATATTTGCTCACACATACAGGGGGGTGGGGGTGGGGGGGGTCTCCCTAACATTTTATTAGAGGGCTGCAGCTGGACTTCCTCCCGCTTCAGCTCACCCTCCCCAGTCCAGCCGCAGACCTCTCCAGAAGGTCCCCTACTCTTTCCGCAGCCTGCTGGGGGTGTGGGGGCTGTTTCCTTCTTCTCAGCCCCTCCCCGGACCCGAAGCCGCAGGGAGCACGCATCTTTATAGCAGCCAGGAGGGGTTGCAGATGTAGGCCTGGGCGTCTTATTCTCCGATTGCAGGTGTAAGGGGAGCAGCTGGGGGTTAAGGGGGGTGTAGGAATGCTGCTATTTCCTTTCTTTAGTTACTTGACTCTTGTAAGCACACTTCCTGTCACACCCTCCCGGCTGGCATAATAAGCACAGCTGGGCTCCGGGCAGGCCTAGCGCCCGGGGCAGGTGCACGCTGCCCCGCTGCTGTGGGGGCGAGGGTCTGGGACCCAGACCGGGACACGTGTAGTATGCATTTATATAGCGCCGACGCACTCTATAAAGCACTCATGAACATAGACTCTAACAGGTCGATTAAAAAACTCCCAGAATGAAAGCTGCGCATTTTATCACGTGGATTTATATCTATATTTTGAGTGAATTTACACATTTATGGCATTTGAAGAATGTAAGGTGTGGTCTTGGGAAGCTGCCATTGTTGACGTTTCTCAGGAGTGCTCACATGGAAATGAACCCCTACATATGAAATGTACAGATGTACATTTCTGCAGTGAGATATACAACTCTAATTTGCGCCGATATCGTTTTTTTGTTTCCCCATGGAACACCCCTTCCCTCCACACCCCAATTAGTTTTCTTCTGTAAAGTGTTTCAAGAATGGAATCTGCGGGGCTTTAAACAGTGTTTTCTGGAAGTCCGTTATGATTTACTCTGGCAATACAATGGAATTTGACCTTTGCACTGTAGTAATACCCGTGTGAAACTTGATAAGTACACTCTATCCAAGAAACATGACTACTGGGCTGTTGGTAGAGAATAATACACATACTAGGAAAAAAACAGTAGTTCTAAAGGAGTCAGGTATGTGGTAAGAAGTAAACTACTGTTGGTGTGTGCTGTATATTCATTAAAATAAAAACACACAGAAAGCCAGTCGTATGGGTTTTTTAAGAGTTGACACGTCCACCCTGCTGGACATGCCTCCGTTGCTCTCATCCAGTGCTTTAAATGGAAATATAGAAGTGCAGGTACTCACTGTTTAGAGTTGCTGTTTCCTCCTGTGAAGTGCTGATACTCTACCATTGTATGTATTGCACCACTGCTGAGAAGTGCAGGTACTCTACCAATATAAGTATTGCACCACTGCTGAGAAGTGCAGGTACTCTACCATTATAAGTATTGCACCACTGCTGAGAAGTGCTGGTACTCTACCATTATAGGTGTAGCACCACTGCTGAGAAGTGCAGGTACTCTACCATTATAAGTATTGCACCACTGCTGAGAAGTGCTGGTACTCTACCATTATAAGTATTGCACCACTGCTGAGAAGTGCTGGTACTCTACCATTATAGGTGTAGCACCACTGCTGAGAAGTGCAGGTACTCTACCATTATAAGTATTGCACCACTGCTGAGAAGTGCTGGTACTCTACCATTATAAGTATTGCACCACTGCTGAGAAGTGCAGGTACTCTACCATTATAAGTATTGCACCACTGCTGAGAAGTGCTGGTACTCTACCATTATAGGTGTAGCACCACTGCTGAGAAGTGCAGGTACTCTACCATTATAAGTATTGCACCACTGCTGAGAAGTGCAGGTACTCTACCAATATAAGTATTGCACCACTGCTGAGAAGTGCAGGTACTCTACCATTATAAGTATTGCACCACTGCTGAGAAGTGCTGGTACTCTACCATTATAGGTGTAGCACCACTGCTGAGAAGTGCAGGTACTCTGCCAATATAGGTATTGCACCACTGCTCAGAAGTGCAGGTACTCTACTATTATAGGTATTGCACCAATGCTGAGAAGTGCTGGTACTCTACCAATATAGGGGTAGCGCCACTGCTGAGAAGTGCTGGTACTCTACCATTATAAGTATTGCACCACTGCTGAGAAGTGCTGGTACTCTACCAATATAAGTATTGCACCACTGCTGAGAAGCGCAGGTACTCTACCATTATAAGTATTGCACCACTGCTGAGAAGTGCAGGTACTCTACCAATATAAGTATTGCACCACTGCTGAGAAGTGCAGGTACTCTACCATTATAAGTATTGCACCACTGCTGAGAAGTGCTGGTACTCTACCATTATAGGTGTAGCACCACTGCTGAGAAGTGCAGGTACTCTGCCAATATAGGTATTGCACCACTGCTGAGAAGTGCAGGTACTCTACTATTATAGGTATTGCACCAATGCTGAGAAGTGCTGGTACTCTACCAATATAGGGGTAGCGCCACTGCTGAGAAGTGCTGGTACTCTACCATTATAAGTATTGCACCACTGCTGAGAAGTGCAGGTACTCTACTATTATAGGTATTGCACCAATGCTGAGAAGTGCTGGTACTCTACCAATATAGGGGTAGCGCCACTGCTGAGAAGTGCTGGTACTCTACCATTATAAGTATTGCACCACTGCTGAGAAGTGCAGGTACTCTACCATTATAGGTGTTGCACCACTGCTGAGAAGTGCAGGTACTCTACCATTACAGGTATTGCACCACTGCTGAGAAGTGCTGGTACTCTACCAATATAGGGGTAACACCACTGCTGAGAAGTGCTGGTACTCTACCATTATAGGTATTGCACCACTGCTGAGAAGTGCAGGTACTCTACTATTATAGGTATTGCACCAATGCTGAGAAGTGCTGGTACTCTACCAATATAGGGGTAGAGCCACTGCTGAGAAGTGCTGGTACTCTACCATTATAAGTATTGCACCACTGCTGAGAAGTGCAGGTACTCTACCATTATAGGTGTTGCACCACTGCTGAGAAGTGCAGGTACTCTACCATTACAGGTATTGCACCACTGCTGAGAAGTGCTGGTACTCTACCTATATAGGGGTAGCAACACTGCTGAGAAGTGCTGGTACTCTACCAATATAGGGGTAGCAACACTACTGAGAAGTGCTGGTACTCTACCAATATAGGGGTAGCACCACTGCTGAGAAGTGCTGGTGTTCTACCATTATAAGTATTGCACTACTGCTGAGAAGTGCTGGTACTCTACCATTATAGGTATTGCACCACTGCTGAGAATCGCAGGTACTCTACCATTATAAGTATTGCACCACTACTGAGAGGTGCTTATATTCTACCATTATAGGTGTAGCACCACTGCTGAGAAGTGCTGGTGCTCTACCATTATAAGTATTGCACCACTGCTGAGAAGTGCTGGTGCTCTACCATTATAAGTATTGCACCACTGCTGAGAAGTGCTGGTACTCTACCATTATAGGTATTGCACCACTGCTGAGAAGTACTAGTACTCTACCATTATAGGTATTGCACCACTGCTGAGAAGTGCTGATACTCTACCATTATAAGTATTGCACTACTGCTGAGAAGTGCCGGTACTCTACCATTATAAGTTTTGCACCACTGCTGAGAAGTGCAGGTACTCTACCAATATAGGTATTGCACCACTGCTGAGAAGTGCAGGTACTCTACCAATATAAGTATTGCACCACTGCTGAGAAGTGTTGGTACTCTACCATTATAGGTATTGCACCACAGCTGAGAAGTGCTGGTACTCTACCATTATAGGTATTGCACCACTGCTGAGAAGTGCTAGTACTCTACCATTATAGGTGATGCACCACTGCTGAGAAGTGCTGGTGCTCTACCATTATAAGTATTGCACCGCTACTGAGAAGTGCTGGTACTCTACCATTATAGGTATTGCACCACTGCTGAGAAGTCCAGGTACTCTACCATTATAAGTATTGCACCACTGCTGAGAAGTGCTGGTACTCTACCATTATAGGTGTAGCACCACAGCTGAGAAGTTCTGGTACTCTAACATTATAAGTATTGCATCACTGCTGAGAAGTGCAGGTACTCTACCAGTATAGGTATTGCACCACTGCTGAGAAGCGCAGGTACTCTACCATTATAAGTATTGCACCACTGCTGAGAAGTGCTAGTACTCTACCAATATAAGTATTGCACCACTGCTGAGAAGTGCTGGTGCTCTACCATTATAAGTATTGCACCACTGCTGAAAAGCGCAGGTACTCTACCATTATAGGTATTGCACCACTGCTGAGAAGTGCAGGTACTCTACCATTACAGGTATTGCACCACTGCTGAGAAGTGCTGGTACTCTACCATTATAAGTATTGCACCACTGCTGAGAAGTGCTAGTACTCTACCAATATAATTTTTGCACCACTGCTGAGAAGTGCTGGTGCTCTACCATTATAAGTATTGCACCACTGCTGAGAAGTGCTGGTACTCTACCAATATAGGGGTAGCAACACTGCTGAGAAGTGCTGGTACTCTACCAATATAGGGGTTGCACCACTGCTGAGAAGTGCTGGTGCTCTACCATTATAAGTATTGCACCACTGCTGAGAAGTGCTGGTGCTCTACCATTATAGGTATTGCACCAATGCTGAGAAGCGCAGGTACTCTACCATTATAAGTATTGCACCACTGCTGAGAAGTGCTAGTACTCTACCATTATAGGTGTAGCACCACTGCTGAGAAGTGTTGGTGCTCTACCATTATAAGTATTGCACCACTGCTGAGAAGTGCTGGTACTCTACCATTATAGGTATTGCACCACTGCTGAGAAGTGCTGGTACTCTACCAGTATAGGTATTGCACCACTGCTGAGAAGCGCAGGTACTCTACCATTATAAGTATTGCACCACTGCTGAGAAGTGCTAGTACTCTACCAATATAAGTATTGCACCACTGCTGAGAAGTGCTGGTGCTCTACCATTATAAGTATTGCACCACTGCTGAGAAGCGCAGGTACTCTACCATTATAGGTATTGCACCACTGCTGAGAAGTGCAGGTACTCTACCATTACAGGTATTGCACCACTGCTGAGAAGTGCTGGTACTCTACCATTATAAGTATTGCACCACTGCTGAGAAGTGCTAGTACTCTACCAATATAATTTTTGCACCACTGCTGAGAAGTGCTGGTGCTCTACCATTATAAGTATTGCACCACTGCTGAGAAGTGCTGGTACTCTACCATTATAGGTATTGCACCACTGCTGAGAAGTGCTAGTACTCTACCAATATAATTTTTGCACCACTGCTGAGAAGTGCTGGTGCTCTACCATTATAAGTATTGCACCACTGCTGACAAGTGCAGGCACTCTACCATTATAGGTATTGCACCACTGCTGAGAAGTGCTGGTACTCTACCAGTATAGGTATTGCACCACTGCTGAGAAGCGCAACTCTACCATTATAAGTATTGCACCACTGCTGAGAAGTGCTAGTACTCTACCAATATAAGTATTGCACCACTGCTGAGAAGTGCTGGTACTCTACCATTATAGGTATTGCACCACTGCTGAGAAGTGCTAGTACTCTACCATTATAGGTGATGCACCACTGCTGAGAAGTGCTGGTGCTCTACCATTATAAGTATTGCACCGCTACTGAGAAGTGCTGGTACTCTACCATTATAGGTATTGCACCACTGCTGAGAAGTCCAGGTACTCTACCATTATAAGTATTGCACCACTGCTGAGAAGTGCTGGTACTCTACCATTATAGGTGTAGCACCACAGCTGAGAAGTTCTGGTACTCTAACATTATAAGTATTGCATCACTGCTGAGAAGTGCAGGTACTCTACCAGTATAGGTATTGCACCACTGCTGAGAAGCGCAGGTACTCTACCATTATAAGTATTGCACCACTGCTGAGAAGTGCTAGTACTCTACCAATATAAGTATTGCACCACTGCTGAGAAGTGCTGGTGCTCTACCATTATAAGTATTGCACCACTGCTCAGAAGCGCAGGTACTCTACCATTATAGGTATTGCACCACTGCTGAGAAGTGCAGGTACTCTACCAATATAAGTATTGCACCACTGCTGAAAAGCGCAGGTACTCTACCATTATAGGTATTGCACCACTGCTGAGAAGTGCAGGTACTCTACCATTACAGGTATTGCACCACTGCTGAGAAGTGCTGGTACTCTACCATTATAAGTATTGCACCACTGCTGAGAAGTGCTAGTACTCTACCAATATAATTTTTGCACCACTGCTGAGAAGTGCTGGTGCTCTACCATTATAAGTATTGCACCACTGCTGAGAAGTGCTGGTACTCTACCAATATAGGGGTAGCAACACTGCTGAGAAGTGCTGGTACTCTACCAATATAGGGGTTGCACCACTGCTGAGAAGTGCTGGTGCTCTACCATTATAAGTATTGCACCACTGCTGAGAAGTGCTGGTGCTCTACCATTATAGGTATTGCACCAATGCTGAGAAGCGCAGGTACTCTACCATTATAAGTATTGCACCACTGCTGAGAAGTGCTAGTACTCTACCATTATAGGTGTAGCACCACTGCTGAGAAGTGTTGGTGCTCTACCATTATAAGTATTGCACCACTGCTGAGAAGTGCTGGTACTCTACCATTATAGGTATTGCACCACTGCTGAGAAGTGCTGGTACTCTACCAGTATAGGTATTGCACCACTGCTGAGAAGCGCAGGTACTCTACCATTATAAGTATTGCACCACTGCTGAGAAGTGCTAGTACTCTACCAATATAAGTATTGCACCACTGCTGAGAAGTGCTGGTGCTCTACCATTATAAGTATTGCACCACTGCTGAGAAGCGCAGGTACTCTACCATTATAGGTATTGCACCACTGCTGAGAAGTGCAGGTACTCTACCATTACAGGTATTGCACCACTGCTGAGAAGTGCTGGTACTCTACCATTATAAGTATTGCACCACTGCTGAGAAGTGCTAGTACTCTACCAATATAATTTTTGCACCACTGCTGAGAAGTGCTGGTGCTCTACCATTATAAGTATTGCACCACTGCTGAGAAGTGCTGGTACTCTACCATTATAGGTATTGCACCACTGCTGAGAAGTGCTAGTACTCTACCAATATAATTTTTGCACCACTGCTGAGAAGTGCTGGTGCTCTACCATTATAAGTATTGCACCACTGCTGACAAGTGCAGGCACTCTACCATTATAGGTATTGCACCACTGCTGAGAAGTGCTGGTACTCTACCAGTATAGGTATTGCACCACTGCTGAGAAGCGCAACTCTACCATTATAAGTATTGCACCACTGCTGAGAAGTGCTAGTACTCTACCAATATAAGTATTGCACCACTGCTGAGAAGTGCTGGTACTCTACCATTATAGGTATTGCACCACTGCTGAGAAGTGCTAGTACTCTACCATTATAGGTGATGCACCACTGCTGAGAAGTGCTGGTGCTCTACCATTATAAGTATTGCACCGCTACTGAGAAGTGCTGGTACTCTACCATTATAGGTATTGCACCACTGCTGAGAAGTCCAGGTACTCTACCATTATAAGTATTGCACCACTGCTGAGAAGTGCTGGTACTCTACCATTATAGGTGTAGCACCACAGCTGAGAAGTTCTGGTACTCTAACATTATAAGTATTGCATCACTGCTGAGAAGTGCAGGTACTCTACCAGTATAGGTATTGCACCACTGCTGAGAAGCGCAGGTACTCTACCATTATAAGTATTGCACCACTGCTGAGAAGTGCTAGTACTCTACCAATATAAGTATTGCACCACTGCTGAGAAGTGCTGGTGCTCTACCATTATAAGTATTGCACCACTGCTCAGAAGCGCAGGTACTCTACCATTATAGGTATTGCACCACTGCTGAGAAGTGCAGGTACTCTACCATTACAGGTATTGCACCACTGCTGAGAAGTGCTGGTACTCTACCATTATAAGTATTGCACCACTGCTGAGAAGTGCTAGTACTCTACCAATATAATTTTTGCACCACTGCTGAGAAGTGCTGGTGCTCTACCATTATAAGTATTGCACCACTGCTGAGAAGTGCTGGTACTCTACCAATATAGGGGTAGCAACACTGCTGAGAAGTGCTGGTACTCTACCAATATAGGGGTAGCACCACTGCTGAGAAGTGCTGGTGCTCTACCATTATAAGTATTGCACCACTGCTGAGAAGTGCTGGTGCTCTACCATTATAGGTATTGCACCAATGCTGAGAAGCGCAGGTACTCTACCATTATAAGTATTGCACCACTGCTGAGAAGTGCTAGTACTCTACCATTATAGGTGTAGCACCACTGCTGAGAAGTGCTGGTGCTCTACCATTATAAGTATTGCACCACTGCTGAGAAGTGCTGGTACTCTACCATTATAGGTATTGCACCACTGCTGAGAAGTGCTGGTACTCTACCAGTATAGGTATTGCACCACTGCTGAGAAGCGCAGGTACTCTACCATTATAAGTATTGCACCACTGCTGAGAAGTGCTAGTACTCTACCAATATAAGTATTGCACCACTGCTGAGAAGTGCTGGTGCTCTACCATTATAAGTATTGCACCACTGCTGAGAAGCGCAGGTACTCTACCATTATAGGTATTGCACCACTGCTGAGAAGTGCAGGTACTCTACCATTACAGGTATTGCACCACTGCTGAGAAGTGCTGGTACTCTACCATTATAAGTATTGCACCACTGCTGAGAAGTGCTAGTACTCTACCAATATAATTTTTGCACCACTGCTGAGAAGTGCTGGTGCTCTACCATTATAAGTATTGCACCACTGCTGAGAAGTGCTGGTTCTCTACCATTATAGGTATTGCACCACTGCTGAGAAGTGCTAGTACTCTACCAATATAATTTTTGCACCACTGCTGAGAAGTGCTGGTGCTCTACCATTATAAGTATTGCACCACTGCTGACAAGTGCAGGCACTCTACCATTACAGGTATTGCACCACTGCTGAGAAGTGCTGGTACTCTACCAGTATAGGTATTGCACCACTGCTGAGAAGCGCAACTCTACCATTATAAGTATTGCACCACTGCTGAGAAGTGCTAGTACTCTACCAATATAAGTATTGCACCACTGCTGACAAGTGCTGGTACTCTACCATTATAGGTATTGCACCACTGCTGAGAAGTGCAGGTACTCTACCATTATAGGAGTTGCACAACTGCTGAGAAGTGCTTATACTCTACCATTATAGGTGTTGCCCCACTGCTGAGAAGTGCAGGTACTCTCCCTTTCAAATTAAAGACGTGCAGGTACTGAGTACTGGACAGCACATGCCAATGTAAAGCAGGACAGTTATCATTCTGAGGTCACCAGGGTAGTAGAAAATGTCGCTTGTCGATTGTTGAGCTAATAGAAGGCGGTAGAAATATGCAGCGGTAGAAACAGACAGGGATAGCTAAATAAGTGCTGTTCGCAAGGGGAGCTGCATGCGGCAAGAACATGTCCGCAGCCGGTCCGAAAGAGTGTATAACGCCATGTATTACCATTGCCCGAGGGTGGATCGGGCCAGGACTCACCAGAAGTGAAGCCCCGAGTGGGCCATGCTGCCCTCTGCTTCCCTCAGGGTAATATATAGCACATTACTCCTGGATCTGCAGGTGTGGTCTATGCCCTGCTGCTCTTTCCTGTGCATTAGGCATGCACACAGGTAGTTATGCAGGCTCAGAGCAGTCTCATTGCATAGGCCCATAGTGCAAGCAGCTAAGATGAATAGCTTGACTTCATTAGGATCCATCTGACCTCTGCTGTGGGGATGACGTGATTTGACCTTTGCACTGTAGTAATAAATGCGCGAATCCGCGTTTAGCGCACACACAAGGAGAACAGAATATTCCAAACAGTATGAGTGGCTGGTGCAGAAAGGGTGCGGGGTAGAGAGTGTAATAGAGGGATGCACAAAGGCCCAGAGAGGGGAGTTACAGTGGGATTGGACCTCAGCTCCTTTCTGAGTGCCAAGGTGAGGGGACGAGGGCAGTGATGGGATGGTCAATGGACATGCACAATGATTTCCCAACAGGCTGGCACCACTGAAAGGCTGGTAGGTCTGGAGAAGAGTCAGGCATATGCCAGATTTGAAGACTCCTTGGACTAATGCATCCAATAGTGGGATCTGTATTTACACCCACGGTCACAGGTCTAACCCTAGTAAGGCCAGTACGACCTTCATGCTCCCAAGGTCAATACAATGTGTCCCATTCATTTAGGTAACAAGGCATCTGCCCTTAGTGCAGAGATTCCCCATCAGGGGGAACACGCGCCATAGAAATACACATATATATTGTCGAGTCAAGAAGATGCATTCTTTACATTGGCTGACTCCCCTGCGGTGCAAATCTTCCAACTGGACCATAGCCAAGGCTGACTTGATTACGATGGCAGATATTTCAAGACCCTACAGGTCTCCTGATATTTCATGTGACCAACATTGCATTCGTATATCTTTATAACACTTCTCACAAAAGCTGAAATACGTGAACTCTGCTCCTAGGGCACCTTGAGGCAGGCCTGGCCAGGGACGACTCTAAGAAAATATTCTCACTGCATATGGGAGTACTGCAGAATGGAGGTTCAAGAATACATCCCTAGTAGAGAGGTTACATCTGTGGAGTGAGATCAAATCCGAGTACACAAACTAGCAGGCACCTTAAATAGGCCCTCGCCTTGGCTTTAAAGTCCACAGCACTTTCCATGCGGAGGCACAGGCCCAAACATAATATGAAAAGTGATAGTACAGGGTACAGAATAGACATGTTGCTAAAAATCCTGGGCTGAATGAAGGTGACAGAGATGCTGAACAGAAAGTGAAAACCAACAAAGCAAGTGAAACATATTCAGCGCCAGACTGGGTATGAAAATCAGCCCTGGCAACAATGTTCAAACCAGCTGCACACAGCTTGGTGCTGGTGAGCAGAGGGAGCAAGCAATCTTTTATTGACTGGATACCTGTGTTGAGGGTCTGCCCGAAAACACATTTTGAGAAAAAAAGCTTTAAAAGGTGCAAATTAAATCCCACCTTTTTGCATAGATGAGCTAAGCATGTTCAGTGCTCTACCAGGCAGTGCAATCAGACCTGATTGCAGCCCATCTCTGTGCAAACCACCGAGGGAAGGCCAAGGAGCCCACATGTCCAGCAGTCGTTTTGGCCCTGGAACTGATAGATTCACACTGGACGCGCAGTCTGGACTCCTGGCCCAGTAAGAGTGAGATTAGACAGAGGAGGACTTTAATGGCACAGTGGTCAGAGAGGGTGGAGCCAAATAGGGAAGAGGGATTCTCTACATCTGCAGCTTAAGGACATTATGGTCCGACCCATTCTTAGAGGAGAAAAGGCTGGACCGCATCTGTTAGCCACATGGGATTATTTACAGAAAGGACAGAACTGATGCCCTGGGCCAGACCCAGGACTTGAAAGCGTGCACACTTCGCTAAAACCTTGGCACGACTGTTGGCATGGATGCAACACCAGGGCAGCAGGCCCCTCGACCTCATGGGAGCCAGCTCACAATCAACTTTCAAGTGCAGTTATCACTGATATTTTTATTTTGAGCATATTTCAGTCAATGTATGAAACTCTATATTAAAAGATATTTCACAAAGTCATATAACCTGTGGTTGAGTAAGCTAAAGTGGATTACTGTTATCAATAGATGAGCTGGCGAGGCGACTGAAGCAAATCAAAGACATTTTGTTTTGAAACACACAATCATAACTCATGTACTGGTGATGCAACCAGACACGAACGAGTGTTATGACATGATCTATACATGTTAATCTGTTTGGAATAGAGTTAGGTCCTAATGAAGCAAGAACACTAGTCCAATTCTGTTTTTTGGGCCTGATTTAGCGATTGGCAGGGTGCCTCCCGTCCGTCAGGGTGGCAAAGGACGTTCATTCATGCCCAGTGCACATGTCATGCCCGGCACCTGACGCAATCTGATCTATAGGTATTTAAAGACCATTCCTTCAGCAAAGTGTGCATGAGTTCAGGGCCTGACTTTGGCAACCCCCATTGTTGTACCTACCACATCTGCCCAGAGTGCCTACAGATGGTTTTCACATTCATGAAATTTGTGGCAAACTGCTTATGTTCACAAGTGATTGACATGCCATAGATTATTAATAAACTTTAAAAATTGAAAAGGTTGCGGGGGAGCCTGACGTGAGATTTCACTGTGGTTGTTCATGGTCACAGAACGCATCTTGCATCCAAAGTGCTTAGGAAATTAGCATGGACAGTTCCATAACAATAAGCGACATTGCATAGAACTAAAGCGAGCGCAATGCGTCATTGTTGACATCTGCAGTGACACGAAGGTCACATCTTTCAAGGCCAGCTGTGCATTCTCCTCCTCTGAGGTCGGTAAACTTATGATCATTTCATCAGGTGATTGTAGTACCTTCGTGTTTACAGTGTCCTTAAATGGCAAAACCTGTGCATGACAGTGATTGTATTAACTCTATATGTTGGGTAGTGACATGCAATCGTGATTGGCCATCTAATTCGGGTTCTTTCTGTGATCCTAGGGCTGGGTGCAGAAGTCCCAGAGCTGGAAGGAGCAACACCCCTGGCTCTTCGCTTTTGACAGCAGCAAAGAGCACCTCTCGTCTGTGCAGTCCTTGCCTCCTGGTCCCGACAACCAGCAGTCGACACACTGGAACCCACCCCGCTGCGGCGTGCCGGACTTCCCGGTGCAACCAGATGGCCAGATTGGCCGGAATCGCCAGAAACGCTTTGTGCTTTCAGGGGGGCGCTGGGAGAAGACGGACCTGACCTACAAGTAAGTCTGGAAGCCTCGCTTCTCACCGCAGAGCTATCCGCGCCCTCGCCCTGCTGGTGTTCCCCATTCATCATACCTCTTTTCACTCCTGTCCAGACCAACATGGCAACCTTGCTGCTCCTGTCACTGCATCTACCAGCCTGCTTTTCTCACCTTACTACCTCTACACGTCAGCAACTGTGCCTACATGCTCTTCTCTATCCACAGTGTCTCGTTTCCATTTCTGGTCTGTGTTTCCCTTCTTACAACAACAAAGACAGATTTCATATTGAATGAATGAATGAATGAATGAATGACAAACAAATGAATAAATGTATTTTATCAATTAATAAAAATTGTTACAAAGAAATCGGGCAAAAATATCTCCGCCCGCACACTTTCTTCAATGAATGAATGAATGAATAGTAGCTTTATAAAGCGCGGACTTAGCCCATGGGCATCAAGGCGCTACAGAGGACTAGTGCACAGGCAAGTAAAGATGATCATATCACAGTTTGTGTTAAAAGCCAAGTTTTCAAGGCATTGCGGAAAAGAGCATGAAACACAAGGCCTGATAACTCAACAGGAAGAGAGTTCCATAGCCTAGCAGCAGCTGAGGAAAAGGCACTGCCTCCCCATCTAACCTTTTTGTACCTTGGGACTACCAGCAAGTTCTTGCTGGCAGACCTAAGCTGCTTGGTAGGGACATAGCGGTGAAACATTGCTTTAATAGCATCCGAACCTTGGCCATAGTAAAGTCATAACACTTAAGCAATGCGCAACAGATAAAAGAGATATAAACCATATATTAAAACCGTAAAAAAGTTATTTCACCTGGTGTGCAAATTTCGCTAATCTGGCCAGTTCCATTGGGACCTCCAAATTGAAAAGTAGTTTCATGGCATCTGTGCAAGTACGTGTGCCATATTTTAAAAGCAGAGGTTTCAATAAAGTGCTAAGTGCGTGATTCCAACAGTGACATATGCAAACCAAGTGAACCATGGATTCCTCATACTGGTGACACACGCTACAAGTAGTAACCGCCTCTAATGTTTTCCAGCTAGTGTTGATATCTTTTATCGGCAATACCATAAGTCTCACTGATAAGATTCACTTTAAGGCGGCATCAAGGTATGGCTGCCTCAATCGAACATGGTAGGAGCTAGCTTATATCCTAATGTTACTACTGGAAGACTCCAGCTCCTTCATGTCATCTTCCTTGGATAATAGTCTGACTTGTTTTTTTAAAATAGATTTTAAAATTCCAGGTTGATGAATAAAATCCTGCCAATGATTTTGCAGTGGAATATTCGCTGTTTGCTCTGGGCATACTTTAATAGAGGCTTCCGCTGCTTCTGTTTCTCAGGTGTCTAGAAGTGAATGTGGAGTTCGTGTGCTTGTTACATGTGGGCACACAAAAGCGGAACAGGAACCTTCACACTTATAAAAATGTTGATAATTTGCCTCTCCACTATTAATCAAGAATATTACTCTAAAAGAATGGAACGACCTGTACAAAGAGTCTTTTTTAAAGCTCCTGGCAAAAGGTAAGCTTTTACAAGGATCGGTTTCCACACACTCCCTAAGCGATTTCTATTTTGGTGAATATGGCGTCCTGTGGTTCTGAAGAGGCAATTCAGTGGCGGTTCTTCCATTGGGACGTCAGGCATTGTCCCCCTATTTATGTTGCCCCAAACTCCCAGAGTGCCCCCTTAATCCCCATAGTGCCCCCCATTAGCCCCTTTATGAAATGTGAAACATTTTTAAAATTTTTATTTCAGGCCACAGCCTTTTTTTACAGCCACGGGCCTGGTTGCAGCAGGAGGGTGCGGATACGTGGTAGAGCATGTGGGGTTGGGGCTTAACATTGACATCAGCAGGCACTAGGAGGGCTACTAGTAGCCATGAATGCTATGCAATGAGTTTGCAGTGCACATGTGAGGTTGGCTGGTTGACTTTCTGTGACCATTCCGACATGCGCACTAATGTCTAGAGATGCCTCGCCCCCTGCACCGTTAGGGAGCCGGGGGCGTGGGGGGAGGGGGGTCACAGCAGAGTGACTAAGCATCTGCACTGACTTGGAATACCTTTGCATCTGTTTTGGCATTTTTTCGTTTGCGTTTTAGCCAGTAGGATTTTACTCTTGACGGAGTACATTTATTTGCAGAGTTCTGTTTCCTTTAAGTTTCATTTTTTCGTTTGAAAGTATGTGTCCTCATATTTCTGAAAAAATATGAATGCGTTTTCATCATTAGTCTCTTGTGGAAGGCGCATGGACTGTTTGGACTCTCACTCTAACTACGTTTGTGACCCTGAAACTTTCCTGAGTCCGACTTGGATGGCCAAGTTTAAAATAAATGTTTTACATCACCCGCCAGGGCCTATTATTTGTGTTTGTGAGACTGGGAGTGTATAACATACTTTACTCCCTGAATTTGTGATTGCGTGCGACATTGCCTGAAATCTTCCCACTTCACTTGACCTATTACTTGGTGCGTTTTACATATAGTACACCGGTTACAAAATGGCAGCAGTCGGGCTGGTAGTGGTGTAAACATTGAAATTCACAAACATTTAAGACTTTGGGGCAGATTTATGTTAACTGGCGCATCCCCAGGGATGCGCCAGTTAATGTGCGCCACAGTGCGCCACTGCTTCGCCACCCATGGTGCGCCGCATTTACAATGCGGCGCACCATGGTGCAAGGCAGTGAAGATGCGTGACGCATCTCTCGGCGTACGGGCGGCGCATTGCAGGAGTCATGTCGCAAGTGCGACATGACTCCTGCAATGCACAGGGGCTACCTCTTCAATGCATGTTGCGTCACCCTTACGCCTGCTTCAAGCAGGCGTAAGGAATTGACGTTGAAAGTGACTGAGTGAAATCTCATAGATTTCACTCAGCCACTTTTAGGAGACGTTCCTGCGCAGGAACGCCCCCCCTGCGCAGGAACGCCTCCTTATGGCGCAGGGCTTTCCAACGTGACGCATCTCCTAGATGCGTCACGTTGTAAATAGGGCGCATTGTTTGCGCTGCCGTTGCATCACATTAAGTGACGCAATTGCGGCACAAAGAGGCGCAAGGGCCTCATAAATCTGCCCCTTTGTCTTTAAGTTAACATTTTATCTCTGGCAGACTGAGATGAAATGTTAACTTAAAGACAAAGGGGCATATTTACAAGCCCCTATCACCACCAGAACAACAGTTGTTTTGATGTTGTGGTGGCGATACTGACTTTGCCCTATTTACAAGGCAGCATTAAGCAACTTAATGTGATATGCCTGCCTCAATGACTGCCTGTGTTATGGCTCGTCTTTCATATGTCAGGGTGCCTCACACAGCAAATTTACTCCCCAACATATTTTCTCACTAGTGGAGAACGGTTGGTGCATTTGGTATAAAATTCACTGACACTAAAGCGCCTTCCACATTACTTCAAACCCTGACCCGTGGCTGGTTGGAGATAGAGGGCAGAGACAGAGATGGGTGGCCGGCGGCTGGTGGCAAAGTGCACTTTAAACTGTGGTCTCCAGTTGTGCAGATAGCACCCTCTGCAGCTCCTCACATGCAGCGCCTCCTGACCGTGAAGTGATAAGTGCTGTTTGGGATGTGAACCTCGAGTTAAGACTGTCAATCTCACTCATTTCAGAAACTCAAAAATCCGATCCTGGCCTTTTTGATTTTAAATAACCCTCGTGGGTTGCCGGCCGAAGCCCACACACAGATACCTTCTACACAAAAAGGCATCTTCAAGAAGCTTGCCTCAGTTGTTCCTTCGCGAAACAAAAGGCAGCATGTTGAGACGTGCGGATGCCTGCAGAGTGCTGTTTGTTTGAAAGTTCACTTTAGGTGAGGGGCTCGCTCCGCCCCTAGAAAAAGAAAGTGTTTTTTGGGTGTGTTTGTGTGTTTTTGCGTGAGTGTGTGCATACATGAGCATTTTTGTGCATGTGTGTATGATTGTATGTATGCATATGTGCCAGTATGTGGTTTTGTGTACAGAAGCATGTGTGTGTTTGTGCCTGCGAGAGCTCGTGGTTGTATGTTGTGTGTGTGCAGGCCTCTCCCGTTCTCCCTATTCTTTACAAAATACTCCAAGCCATTGGTATTATATTTGCTGCTCCTTCCTGCTTCAGTACATCACGTGTCTCAAGTGACATGGTCTTGGTTTTTGCTTTTCTTATTTCATGTGACTCGGTGCCCCTCTGCCTTTATTTTCATTGTACTTGCTCGGTGTCTTTTGTACGTCTATTCTGTTCCGTCTCGCGGCTTGAACTGGCAGAGATTGACCCTTCGAAATTACATTTCCGGGTTTCCAGGCATATTAAAGAGGGGCTCACAACATAGTGTAGTGACAATTGAGCCCTCTCTTTTCATTGAGGACAGAAATAAACATTGCTGTCTGGAACCTTGCATCTGCATGTCTCTACCGAAGTCGTTTTCCTCAACAGCTTTAATTCTCTCCTTTTTGTGTATTCTTAGTTTCATCTCCTCCAATTCTCTATCTCCACAGTGAACCCAACACGCACACTCCACTTACCCGTGATCACTGCGTTTTCTTTTCTTGCTGACGTATTTTGACAGCTGAGTGTCCCATAGAGTCCAAGGACGGAGAGCGCCTCTAGTGTGAACACCTTTATGACCCACTGATAGGCTCGCAGGTCCAGAGTTCTCAATATTGCTCTGTTACAAACACCCCCAAAACCTGAACTCACCCTAATAGACATGTTAATGCAGTAGGATATGGGGCAGTCATTAATGTATTTAAATGTTTTCAAGACTACACATTCAAAATTGCTTTATAAACCTTGCTGTCACACAAAATCATTTCTAAAAATTAGCTTTAAAATACATTTGCCCCTCTTTTAAAAAAAATATTCTCAGGGAAATCACTCCAACTTCCCTTAAGTCTGTTCGGCTCACACACATTGCTTACTCGTTAAGTAAAACTCATCCTCAACATTTACACATCACAACTTTGAAATGTCACCAGCTGCCACTGAGAGGCATCGCGTTTGGATGTTGTATAAAATAAAGTGGAATCATTATTCAAAAGAGCATACATAGCATCAAACTTCCTTACGAAAAAATGTGTATGAATCACAGCTTTTGTTGAAAGATTTTCAATCAGTTTGAATGCCTGCAGGAAGAAGGAGCTCTAACTCAGATTTGAGCAAATATGGAATATTGACACAATTTGTATCAGGCACTAATGTTAATGCCCTGTGGTCTTCAGCTGAAGCTGCAAGAGTAGCGGTAGCAAGAAGGAGATTATTATTATGGTTAAAACCATGGAAACGTGATCAAAGCCAAAGATCTTCGGTTCATCGGCTACCCTTCCAGGGCATAAAACCATTTGGCCCAGAACTCAATCACTGATAGACCTGTCAGCCTTAGGGTAGTCTTCCCCCAAACTATTTGCCTTCCTCCTCTTAATTATTTTTGCTGATCTTGTTTTTGCTGGCCTTAGGACTTTGCACACTTTACAACTGCTAACCAGTGGTAAAGTGCTTGTGCTCAATCCTTAAAACATGGTAACACCGGCTTATCCCCAATTGGCATATTTTATTCACTTGTACATCCCTAGTAAAGTGGTACTACAGGTATCAGGGGCCTGTAAATTAATTGAATCTTTTTGGGCCTTCAGCACTGTTTGTGGCCCACACTCCGCTTGCCCTTTAAACCCTTCTCAGGTCTGCCATTTCAGCCTGTGTGTGCAGATGTAAACAGCCATTTTGACCTGGCAAAAATAAACCTTTTGCCAGGCCCAAGCCTTCCTTTTTAATATATATAAGACACCCCTATTGTAGGCCCTGCATAGCCCAGAGGGCAAGGATTAGCGTATTAAAAAGTTGCACATGTACCTTTAAGTTTTTCATGTCCAGGTAGTGAAAAACTCTTAATTTCATTTTTCACAACTGCAAGGCCTACCTCTTCCATATGCTAACATTGAGTTACCTTATTACATTTAATAAGCTGTAATTTCCAAATGGGAGCAGAGAACTAGTCCATGTTTGGTGCCTTTGGTATTGTAATGAAACATCCTTTATCATGGTAAAGTCGGATTTTAAATTACAATTTTGAAAATGCCGCTTTTAGAAAGTTGGCATTTTCCTTCCTTAGCCTTTTAAAGACTGTAGCCTGTCTCTGGGTCACATGACTGGATGTAGCTGATAGTAGTGCTTTGTGTATTTCTCCTAGACAGCTACGCACAATAGAGAGCTTAGGTGTGCCTGGATGGTCCATTTCTGGCAGGATGGGAGGATGGAGCTGTGCACAGCCCTACTTACACTTGAATGGGCTGTGTCCTGCCTCCACACAAAGAGCTGCATATCCCAGGCAGTTAGTCTGGAGACAGGGCAGGGAAGGCAGGAAGCCTGTGCACTTCAAAGAGAATTTCTAGAAGCTTCTCTCATCTGCTGGAGGAAGGGCACCAGGTATAAACATTGTACTTCAGTCCCCACCTCTTCAGTACACTTCTGGACCTGTGGATACTCTGCCAGGAAGAAGGACTGGTGTGTTGCTGAAAGGACTGTACCTCTACTGCTCTGAAGGAACTGCCGCCCTGCTGTGCTCACCTGCCTCATGCTGCCCACTGCTCTCTTACCTGGGTGAGAAGGACTGGACCTGGTTCTGTTGAACCCAGGAACCCAAAGTGACTCCAAGGGCTAGTTGGCTGGCTTTCTGACTAGAGCCTCAGTGGCAGAGAGCTCCAACAACCTTGAACTCAGCTCCTGGACTCTGCCACTTGTGAGTACTACCCTGCCACGAGGGGCCACCCCAGTCCTGGACTCTGGGAAGCAGCCCTGAAGAAGCTCTACCAACCCATCTGTGTACCCAGCAGGACCGATGCATCTCATCTGCTGCAGAGCCCAAGGGTCCTCCCGATGCAAGGGGTCCTCCCGATGCAAAGGACTTTGCATCGACCTCACAGCCTGCATCAGAAACCGCAACCTGTGTGAAGCTTCCCCGACACAGACCCTTGCATGTCTTGTTGACAGCAGCCTTGACAATGATACAGGTTCTCACATCGCGACCTCACAGCTCCTCAGAAAGATTAACCGCCTCAACAGCACAACACATCCTCAATACTGGACTGTGCATCTCAAGCCCTTGTCAACGGGATCCTTGACGACGACACCGGACTTTGCATCACAGCTCTATGGCACCTCGGAACTGAGACACAGTCTTGGCTGCACAATGCATCCTCATCGCAGAACCTCACAAAGCTCCGAAGCCAGGAACTAATGTACTTTGCCCTGCGGGCCTAACTGGACCCCTGTAGCCAGGCCACCCTCCATCGTGGTCAGCCTGAACATGGGACTTTGTCCTTTTCTGGTATGACCATATATCCACAGTTGGCACTTTGAGCTTTTTGGCACCATTTTCACTGAAATCTTAAAACCTGCACACCTCCAGTTCTACTGATTTGTTTTTTGTTGTTTTGGTCTTCTTGTATCTATTAAAAAAATGACTCTATTTTTCTAAACTGATGTGGGATCCTCTATGGTTTGCTTTCACTGTGTTACTGTTTGAAGGTTTGCACCAATACTTTACACTTTGCCTTGAAGTTAAGCCTGACTGATCTGTGCCGAGTTACCAGGGGTTTGAGCACAGGTTAATTTAGGGGTTGCTTGTGACTTCACACTGACAAGGATTGTGCTTTCTGCCTGAGTAGGGTTTCACTCTCCTCAACCAGTAACCTAATTTCTTACAACCACATTGTGCAGAAGTCTGCAGAAGAGAGAAAAATGTTAGAAACCCATCAGTAAGAAATTGTTTTCAGCAAAATAGTACTACTCAGTTATTTCATATAAACAAATGTCCCTTTCATAGTCATGCCTGTAGCCTGGAGACTGCCATGTCAAGAAAATCCAAGTTAGAACAAGCAAACCCATCAACAAAATGCAAAATCCTGACTGTATGGACAGTGGGAGGAGGTAAGCAGAAGGGGAAAAATTGCAAAATTGTATACCCAATGGAAAAGCTTTATAAAAGACATGAGTGGGCACTGAACTTCATAAAGAATGGATATCTCATAGAGTTAGCAACTTTACTTCCAAACCAACTATGAAGAGCAACACCTCTAACAGAAGAAAAGAGACAGTGAATGTTGCAAGGAATTCAAATTCTAATACAGAAAGCAGCAATAGTCACCTGTTCGTGGAAGCAGGGAAGACGTGGAATGAATTCAATAATCTTCTTGGTATTAAAACTGAATAGAAGCTACAGACTTGAAATCTGTGAAAAGTTTGTCTGTTGCACGCCATTCAGAATGATAATGTTACAAACAATAATTCCATTAAATTCAAAAGGAGATTTTATGGTGATATTAGACTTCCTGGATGCTTACTTTCATATACCAATTCGTCAAATCTTAATACTTCTCCCACAACATAAGATCTGCTATTAATGTCTCAAAATAATTGTTTAAGGTGATAAGAGATCTTACATCTCGCCAGCTCAACAGGAGTTGGAGAATTTGCTAGATTTTTACAAAAGTGTGGCCTCATTCTTTAAAGACAAGATTCTGAAGATCTTCTTGGAAGTTCAGGTATCTGAAGATGGCTCCGTTTTATCTTTGGAAGATGACTCTGTCGGGTACACCACTAATGGTGAATTGCCTACATTCTCCCCCATTCCAGTAGCAAAATTTAAAACTCTTCTGGGACAAATTACATCATGCTCTTTAGATGAACCTTGCTCGCCCACAGTGTTGCAACTCGCACCGGATTTAATTGCTGCTTTCTTGGAGAAAGTTTATTTGAAGGTTTTGGTGTTACGAGTATACCCCCAGTGCTTGAAAGAGGCGATTATCATTCCCTTCAAAATTAAACTTACTGGGTATCTGGGAGACCTGAAAAGTCTCTGATCTATTTCCCTGCTACCCGTACTGGCTAAAATTCTTGAGATCTGGGAGGCGCATCTATTCTAGTTATGCTAAACTTATCCGCAGCCTCCAAAAACCATATCTACACATCGGCTGTTGCAAAGATTTCAGCCGGGAGACTAAGGTGCAGCATTAAAGCTGCTAGAATCCTTTTCGGTGAATAGAACCCAAACAGTGAGCTGCAGGGATATCACGGCTGAATTTTTTCAGCTTCCCTGGGGAGTCCGGCAAATGTCCTCCCTGAGTCCCACCTTATTTAATCTTTATGTGGCCCTTTGGTCCATTCTTTTGGATTTCGGGTTTTGTCCTTTGCAGATGATACGTAAATCATTGTCTCTATAACCGGTGACTGGGCTGGAGTAGTTGACAAGTTCAGGTCTTGCATGGTTGAAGTCTGCACCTGGATGCAGATGAACTGGCCTAAAATAAATGCAGAGAAGGCAGAGATTGTGGTCTTTGGGGAGGAGAATTCAAGTTGTCATTGCGCTCATAACATGTCGCCTTGACTACGGTAATGTCCTGTATTTGAATAGCAACCAGTATTCGCTTACCAAGCTACAGATTATGCAGAATGCGGACACTTGGTTGGTGTTCGATGTTCCAAGACATGTTTCGGTGAGGGAGCGATTGCGAACCCTTCATTGGCTCCCAGTGAGGAAGCGGTAGAATTTTAAAGCCTTGTGTTTGTTCTATAAGGCCTTCTACCAGCAGGTGTCTCGCTATCTGAGACCCGCCTTCGAATAGTATCTTCCAAACAGACAATTGAGATCGGTAGGTCAGAGGAAAGTGATTGTTCCCAGATTCAGGAAGGCAAGTTGAGGGGAGCATGTACTTTCTGTGGCAGCGGCTAGGCTATGGAACACTTTCCATTCACAGATTGTGAGTCTTAATTCTTACCCTGTTTTTCGTTGGTACATGAAAACGTGGCTTTTCTCACAACCATAATTGCTTCAGCTTTTCTCCCCGGCTTGCTGGTTTAAGTGCTTTGATACCTTTCTGGTTTTATGCACTTTACAAATACAAAATGCAAATACAAATGGAGAAAGTCTAAAATATCCAAGATTTGCCTAAGGAGACCATCTCTAGGGCTGGATGGAACTCTCAGAGTTTCAGTCCGCGTAATTCCGCAGAGTTACATAAAAATTCTGCGAGATTCCGCAGAGTTCTACCCACCACTAATTATGACACTTCACCACTGCACTGTAAATGTCAGGAGGTAATACCATTCACTATGACATCATACGGAGATATGTTCACAAACACTCGAACAAAAGTGCCTTGAGGTACTGTGGTCCATTGTGACATCATCATTCCAACATTAAAAAGATGCGCTCATGGAATGGACGGTGCATATTGACATCACACAGTCCAGCAGTATAAAAGAAGGAAGGGGTAATACAGTTCAATATGATATCATGTAGTCACAAACATTGGAACAAATATTCCTTGAGGTGCTGTAGTACATTGAGACATCACACAGTCAAACATTCTAAAAGAGGTAAACATGGGAAGGGCGGTGCATTATTACATCACACATACCAGCAGTGTAAAAGATGGGAGGGTAGATACTATGCACTATAACATCATATATTCACAAACACTAGAACAAAAGTGCCTTTAGGGGCTGTGGTGCATTGTGACACCACACAGCTAAACATTCTAAAAGATGCGGTCATGAGAGCGGTGCATTATGACATTATGTGATCAAACCTTGTGAAGATTGTGGGTACAGAAAGGATCCTCGTCTGCGAAGTGAACACCATTGAGTGTGCTTTATAGGAGGTTAATTGCCACCTGGAACGGAACTCGGTAATGATCAGACCCAACAATCAGGTGGCAAAGAGTTATATCAACTGGCAGATGCCATGGGGGAATGGAGCCCTTGTAGAGATACAAATGGCCTTCTGACCCTGGGCAGAGACATTTTTTCTTGGATTAAAGCAATGTATATTCCATGGAATGAAAAGATTCAAGGAGACAGGCTCATCTCTGACATTCAAGCAAAGTCAGGATGTGAACTAGAAAATACAGAGCAGTCTGGCAGTCCATGGTTGGATTTATTTGCCTCCCCTAAACAACGTTCTTCTTCCTCTGTATTCTACAGCGATGTAGTTCCATCCAGTTTGGGCAATGGATGCTTTAGCAATCCCATGGCCGGAGGGAATTCTTTACACCTTCCTTCCTGTTCCCTCATCCTGTGATCTGGGAATAAGGTGTTGGTTGTCCTAACAGCCCCATTTCGGCCTTGTTGGCACGGATTTTGTTGTTTAAACTGAGAGAAATGACTGCTTGAAAAATAGTTACATCCTTCACCTGTCAGACTTCCAGAGCTATTGCAGAAACATATACGAAGTTTAGCTCTGATGGCATGGAATTTGTGAAGTTTGCCTTGAAATATCTAGGTTGAATTTGAGAAGTGCCAACTGATATTCAGTGTTCAAGAAAATATTCTGATGTGCTGAGGGATATGTGGAAAAGGGGGATATGGTGGACTTTGCGGCCCTGCAGGCAGAATTTCAAATGGGGAACGGAGAATTTTTGCATTATCAGCAGCTTAGACACGCCATACACGCACACATGAGCCAGGGGGACCAGCTACCTGAATATGCCCCGCTCGAAGGTAGGCTACTGCTAGACCCCATGATTGATAAAGCTATCTCCCTCACTTATAAAAATCTCATAAACAACCTCCCAGACCCACTGGAACCCCTGTGAGAAAGGTGGGAATCAGATGCTGCTAGAGGATGATGATTGGAGTGAGGCCCTCCAGTGTCCCCGGGAGGTGGCAATTCACGCCAGATTCAGGCTGGTTCAGCTACGTATCCTGCAGAGGTCATACACCCCACGTACGATACAGTACAGGATTGGATATGTAGCTTCACGATTTTGTTTACGGGGGTGTGAAGAGGAGGGCACTTTATTTCACATTCTATGGGAATGCACCAAAATTCGAGCATACTGGACCAGACTGACAGGTATAATGGGGGAGGTGGTTGGGATGGAGGTCCCGCTGGAGGCCCGATGGCATGTCCTGGGGGTGACGGGCGACATTACCTGGCCGAAATGGGACAAGACATGGCTGGCCATGGCAAGTATGGTGGCCAGGAGAAATATATCGAGGTTATGGGGGAGTGATCTATTGCCAACGGTGGAAGAGTGGGAGCGGGACTTGGATTTTTGCCAGAGGGCGGAGAAGGTTATCTATAAAAGCAAAGGCTGCCCCAAGAAATGGGAGAAAATATGGGCGGCATGGAGGCGATACGGGGGGACTGGATGGACACCCAAACTGGTTCTGCAATGGATTAATGGGGTGTATGCTAACAACATTATACTTCCTGTATGAATTGTTTGAGGATGTGGGTTGCCCTGTACCCCTAGGGCTCAAAGGACCGCTACTGTGGATAAAGATGGACGCATTATGGCATGGGAGGGAGCGGGATGGGGTGGTTGTCTGTATGGGGGAGAATTTAGTCTGGGGTACTAAAGGTGCCTTTGTTATTGCATAGGGGTGTCCTCAGGGGTTTGATCCTTGTATGTAGGCCAATTTGGGTATATATATTCAACACTTGCTTCTTATTCTAATCATTGGGAACATTTTCAAAAGTGGAATACAGAAAATCTGCTAGGCCCAAAATCTTATGATTCATTTAAAGTCCTTGACTTTTTAAGAGAAAGCGTTCAATAAGGTTTATTCTAGAAAAGAGGTCAGTGAGCTGCAGTTCAGTCTGCAGGATAGATCAGCGAGCTGCAATAAGAGGTTTTAGCGACTAATTAGATAACATGTTCCAAGTCATTGTAATTAGCCTTACCAAATATTCTAGAACCATGGCCCAATTTTTAAACAATAAACTTTTTTTCCCACCTAGCTTTAACAGACATGACGCGGGGCATTTTTAAAAATGTAATAGTAGTCACGCTTTCAAAATGCCATTAATTCCTAAAATAACACACTCTTTACAATATTTTCCATTCCTGTCTGACAGCAATTGTTTGTAAATGTCACAGCCTTGATCATGCCCTTTGATATATTGAATGTGGCCAAGATATTGATCTGCCCATAAAAGCGGCATATGGTGAACTGTACTGGGGATACAACACTTTTCAGAATGGGGTGCCGGCCTGTGACATCTGTGCACTCAACCCATAAAGCTTCTGAAAAATCTTGGTCTTGAGACCAATGCTGCTAGCAATATTGGAAAACCCTTTCTGCAGTAAAGTATGTGCATATTGGACAACATACTAGCAACAGCTGACATCTACCTAGCAGAATCAGTTGAGCGATTCCGGAATAGGGGCTACACCAAAAAAGTCCTGGATCAAGCTTTAAGTAAAGTCAAGCTACTTGATCGGGACACTTTGCTCACACCTAAAGATCCCATTAAGAACACCATTAAAGGTTCAGTCAGATTAGTCACCACCTTCTGTGCCCAGGAAAGGACCATCCGCCGCATTATCTGTGCGGAATGGCCCATTGTCTTGACTGACAACATCTTGGGACCTATTCTGCCTAGCTTACCAGCTATTACATTTAGGAGGGCACCATCCATGCGTGATGCCCTAGACAGACCTATGCCCGAGGTTCCATCTAAAAAGTCTTGGCTCAGTAAAAAGGGATTCTTTAAATGTACGTCTTGTCGGGCTTGCACATTTGCGAAGAACAGCACCCACTATGTAACAGCATTTAGTGAGGTTAAAATTCCTATTCAAGAATATTTATCGTGCAGGTCGGAATTTGTTATTTCCAAACTTAAGTGCACGTGCAATCTTGAATACATAGGGAGTACTAAACTCCCTGTGCATAACCGCATTTTGCAGCACATAAGGGCGATAGTAAATTCTGACTCCAACTATCCGGTTGCGAGACATTTCAAGGCTATCCACAATAACCAACTTAAGGACCTTGAATACACTGTCTTAAGTTCTGTTCCACATCCCGGACGGGGTGGGAACCGAGAAAGATTGTTAAGACAGAAAGAATCCCACTTTATTCTATCTCTCGATACCAGAGCCCCCAATGGATTAAACCTAACGGAAGACTTGTATAATTTCCTCTAAATTGCACAATACATAGGTCTCTTTTTTGTATCTTCCTTATCAAGCTCTAAGTAATTCTAAAATGCTGCATAAGAACTATCTGCATCATATTTTTCAGATTATACGACTTCTAGCTCTAACTGTAAAGATATTTCTTTCTGTATTCGTTATTTTCTTGGTTTGCTTTTGATACATCGATATCAACCTTGGACATAATTGTATATTTGCCCTCACTTTTTTCTCTCAATTGTTTGATTGATTAACTGAGGTTTATCTTACTAATAACAATTCTGTCTTTGTTTTTGTATATAATGAAGCTGCCACAAATTATGATTTGTGTTCTCTTTTCAGTTACCTCCTTAGCTGTTCGATTTTTTGAATCACGTAATTAAGCTTTCTATTGTACATAGCACTTTAGCAAATTAACTTGTATAATATTGACACCGTTTCTATATGTATATAGATATGAACTATGTTTTTCTTTGGTATGAAAAATTCCTTCAAATTGTATGAAAAATCTATTCTTGATTTTTTTAGGAATTGCATTATGGAGAATGAACTTATTTATATTTTAGAATGATTAGTTTATGAAATCTAAAGTTATTTCATGACACTTGTCGTCATTCTGTACTATTGGAGTTCTCTGTTTTGCTCTTTGACACTATGGGGCCCATTACGATGTCGGGCGGATTGCCCCCGCCAGGCTGGAGGTAGCCACCACCAGCCTGGCGGGGGCAATCCGCCCGACATCGTCCTTAGAATTCCCCCCGCCATATTAGGATGGGCAAATTGTAATGCCTTTCCGCGGCGGCGATGCCGCCACGGAAAGGCATGCGGTCTTCACTCCCCCCAGAGTGAAGGTGATGGGGGGGGTGCACACAGGGGTGGGGTACCTGTGGTACCCCCCTTTATTTGCATATACATAGCAGCATGCACCGCGCGGTGCCTGCCGCTTTGTATATGCAAATGCTACAATGCATTTATAGCATTGTGGCGGCAGGTGCTGGGAGCACCGCCCGCCACAATGCTATAAAAGCAGGATGTGCCCGCCACTGTGGCGGGCACATCCTAATCCCAACAACGGGACCCCCGCCCTAATGGCGGGCGGTCCAGATATCCGACAGGATGGCGGGCGGACAAAGTCCGCCCGTCATCCTAATGTGCCCCCTATGTCTTGATTTTTTTGCCAAATGCACAAACATATTAATTTAAAGATGGTTATACGTATTAATTAGCCTCTTTACATCAAATGGTTTATTTACCAGCTGTGTCTTTTCTTCAATAGTATGTTTTCTATTTTCTTTCACTTTAGAGGTGTGTCTTTAAAATTCTTTTCTACCTACTTCTTTGTTTACTATAAATTGGTAATGCATTCTGGGGCGCATCATGTGACCAAGCTCCCTTGTGGAGCGAAACGCGTCATGGATTGACATTGAAGTCTTTATTCTTTTCGTGTGAATACATTTTTACTCTGCTACTTATTTGAATACTGCCATTGTGTCCTGATTGCTGCGGATTAGGAGGTGACTCTTGAGGTCTTCACCTGGTCTTTTTTGCCGTGTACTGGAGAAACAGGAACATTGTTCAATATATATATATATATATATATATATATATATATATATATATATATATATATATATATATATATATATCGTAGCAAATTCTGTTTCCTCTGCGATTCCACACCAAACAGAAAGAAGGACCCCCAGCAGCAGGTAAGTTTTCAGTGGGAAGATTTATTTGCTCTCACAAAATGGTATTCCAGGCATGACGCGTTTCGGTTATCCAGTAACCTTGATCACATCTATATATGTTTTTTTTTTTCAAAACAAACGGTCCACAACCAGTGCGCACTATTCCCGCTGGTGTCTATGTCGAGGTTAGACCATACCTCGCTATTATGTCGTAGAACAAGGTTATCACGGCACTCCAGAAGTCGTGTCGTTTCAAATAGCTTTTATTAAAGCATAATAGTCACCACCATTACCACCACCAACGTTTCAGCCAAGAGATGGCCTTTGACACAGTTACGTGAGTCCCTCTTCACTTTCACCTTATATAGTGTATCATTTTAAACCCAGTATGATGCATTCTGGGACTTGCAGTTTTCCAAGAAGTCACAATCATATTTACACAGTGATGATTTCTTTTACACTTACATATTGGCATTTTAAACTCATTTATATTCATACTTTTTCTTTTTGTATACAAAAAACAAAAAACACATTTTGTCATGTGTATAGACTGTCATCCTGTTGGTTTAGTACCCACTTTCAGGATACTTAAATAGAATCCTGAAACTGGGTACTAAACCAACAGGGTCCAGAGTACAGCAAAGCAAATCCGGAGCATCATCACCCCACCGTGTACGGCAGGCAAAGAAAATCAAAAGAAATTGTGTATATTCTGTTGTTACGTTACTGTATATGCTTGTCAATAATAGGGAAACCTTGCTATAACTTCAACGTGTGCTTGGGAGTAGAATTCATATATTTTCGTTTTAATTGAATTTATTGTGAATTTATTATAAGTATTACTTTGTATAAATTATGCTGCAATTTCCACATAATTATGAATGGTGGTTGAAATTTAAAGAATTCTGAATGCTGCAGTAACTATTCTATGTTTATAGTAGCATTACGAGTACTTGATGGTGGACCAGGTACGGCTTGGCTAACTTGATAAAGGCCGTCCCGGCTGAAACGCGTTGTTTCTTTGCAAATAAATCACTTGTTGTGAATTTGGTGTGCCGCCTCATTCCATGGAGTGTGGACCATTTCGGATTATTGTGGCTGTCTGCCACCACTGCTGGCACTGACACATAAAGGCTGCCGTACAGTGTTTCCTGGCAGAAACTCGGAACTCATATATATATATATATATATATATATATATATATAATATATATAAATATATATATATCAATGCATTCTGTAGGTAGAAACGCGTCATGGCGGTGGTGCAGGTCGTTCAATAAAATCATTGCACCAAATACCGGGTCCGTGTTAAAACCTGTGTCGGGTCGGGGACAATCGATATTTGCCCGGCGGTATTGCCTCTGTGACCCTCTAGTTATTTAATCAATGAAGAGGCAGGCGCTGGAGACTGGAAAGCAGGAAACAAGGTTTTTATTCTCTCCGGAGGAGAACACAACAAAACCGGCAGAAGGTATCGTTCTGAGGTGCTCTGGATACATTTCTGAGGCCTGGCCTCTTATACACTGTTTTATGACTTTATTGTAGATTACACATTCATGTTAAAGCTTTGATGTATGGAAAAGACATTCCCGGAACTCCCCTTTGGGCCCGTTCCCACACACATTTACAGTTGAAGTCCCCACCCTAGTCACAACAGGTGATGAGTATCACGCAGCTGGATATTCCGCCGATTCACGGAATGTGGGGGGTTTGATCGGATCTCATGGAGTGGGGGCTTTGATCAACCCGGGGATCCTTTGATGGGGGAAACTTTCTATTGTACGGGGAGGGGCAAGGAATGGTATCGGCAGAGCTGGGTGTCGGCCTGGGAACGGGGAAGACAAAACGGGCACACGGGGAAGAAGGGGGTTTGCATCTAAGGGCCGGAGATCATGAAAGGGAAGCAGGGGGGTGTCGCGCTGGGAACAGGATGAGGGCCTGGGGCAGAGCAGCGCCGAAGAGGGGTTTATGACTCAAGGCAGGTGCAAGCAGGGGGTGGTCAGCGTGCAGGCTTAGTGAAGGCGAAGGGCTATGTCAGGGGCCAGCGGCATGCAAAAGGGTTCGTTCTGATCGGGGCATCTTAAAAAAATGGCGGGCGCGCACGACAAAAGTGTGGCATCAGGGGAAGAGGCAAGATGGCGCAGATAATGTTCACCAAAACGTACTAATTTTCAACAGTCCTCCCTTTAACATATTCAAGACATCTTGCTGGCTCATTTTCTACTCGGTTCTATTGTGGTGGGCATGAGAAAGAAAACGGTAGGAACCCTAGATAAAAAGAGTTGTAAACAATACATTTTAACATTTCTAGTTTTTAGGAGGTGGGCCTATTTGATAAACTTTGATCAATTTGTTTAGCAGGAAAGTCATAGGAATGCAATACAAAAACGATTCTGTAGCGAGAGCAGCAAGTATATTTCATACTGGCAGGTTATTACATATATATCAGGTTCGGATTGGAGCATGATCAATACAATGGCGGCTGGGAGAGAAATGAGGTCTAGCAGAAACGGCGATTGGGGATGTCAAATGTTCGAAGTTTAACGAGTTCTCATCATTCTTTGTTGCCTTTCGTTGGCGCTGTTGAGCACCGGCGGTGGAGCTACAAGTCCAGCTCTGTTCTAAGTTCTGCGTTGCAGGGCACGACCCTTTCCTCGCGTTTCTGGTCGGAAAGGTCCTTTTCGCCCTGTGTCCTTTGAGGTGATTGTCAGAAAGTTCAGATGGAAGAAGAGCGTACAAAACAGTCCATAGGGTAGGTCAGAGGAAAAGGGGGATGGAGCAAGGCCAAATTAGGAACAAACTAGGGGAACGAGAGACTTCAAATAGGCGGGCGTGTGACCGAATTCAGAGAGCGGGGACTTGTCGACATACACTGGACATCGAGCAGGGGCATCAGGTCGACCCTTTCTTCTCATGTTGTCGAAAACAGTGCCTCGTCCTGCAGCTCTTTTCTGTCGTGGTCTCGCCTTGGCTAATGTCGCAGGTGTTCCTTAGTCTGCAGTCAGGCCTCGTGCTCCCACATCCGGTCCTTCTCTCCTCCAACAGCAGTACCCTTAAACAAGTTTGAAAAGACAGTCTTTAGAGAATTTGCAGATGAAGATAATCAAAAAGTCTATTTCTCTCCCAGCTCCAGGCAAAGAATGAAAATGCCCGTTATATTAGTGTTCACGACTGGCATATGAATGACCGGTGACGGGCCTGTTGGATTTACTATGACTTTCCTTTACAATTATTTATTACAGTCACGACAGTTCATCTGATGGTGACCCACCTTCGTGAGACGAACCTGGCAAAGATATGCCGTTCTCTAGAGTTTTACATTTACAAAGGGTACTGTGAGTCGTCAACATGGTACTACACAGGTATTTTGCTGAGAGACGATCATGGCTAAACATTTCCTTTTTATCGATGCATCCTGCTTTTCAACTACTACGGGGTTTATTTCGATGATTTCTTTACCTTGGACTAGTCTGTTAACCTTGTAAAACATCATTCTGGATCCTACGTAACCTTTTACAGCCCGATTACTTAATTAGGAAGGACAGGGGTTTTATGGGAAACAACCAGGGACATAGGAGACTTGTGGTAAGGGCATAAATCGACCCATCTCTCACAACCGGAAATGAGGGGTAGTTTCATAATTCCAGTTTTTGGGCGGCTGATACAGGGGAGGTAACAGGGGTGATCATTTTTCCGGTTTGGGTATTGCGACAATTCGGGGAGGGGAGGGTCGCGTATTCTGAGGTCCTTGTTTTATACCATAGGAGCCGTTGACATGTAGTTCCCTTATTTCGGGTCAGATTAGGGAACCTCTGTCGTCTTACCTGTCCTTTACCTTACGGCCCAACCTCGGTTCATTGACTTCTAGCGGAAAAGGAGAGGTAATGACGCGGTCTCAGGGTGATTGTATTAAAGACAAGTTTTTGTGCAAATACTGACGGTATTTGAAGCCAATTAGGTGGTGTGCTAGGGGTGGCAGTCTGCCAATTTCGGGGCTAATCACTCGGAAGAGTGGGAGTGCAAAAATAGAGGGAGAGAGAGAGAGAGAGAGAGAGCGCAACGGCAGGCTAAATAGTACACGTGCAACAGAGAGGGTGGCAGTGTATTCAAGAAAGGCTATTTAGTGCATTACACAGTAAAGGGCATTCACGGGTCTGCGTTAGAATCTTGTAATCATGCAGTTTGAGCATTAGACAGGGTAGAGGGGACGTGCCTTGAGAAAAAGGAAAGAAGAAAGGAGGTACCATTTTGTCGCACTTTCTCGCATTCTCGGTCCTTCGACCAGTTGGGTCAACGCCTCAGTCACACACACACATTCCCTCATAGTTTCGCATCATACGTGACATGGGTTCATTCGTCCGGTCTGGTTTAAGGGTGATCACTTTTTATCAGGTTGTGCTAATTTTTCGGGTTTGTTCGATACGTGAGTAGTTTGCAGGCGTGCTTAGACACCACCTTGCGGCGCTAGTCCGCTTCGTGTATTAGACATGGCAAGGCTTCAGATCTTCGCCACACCTCGGCTGTAATCTCTGATGTAACCTGCAGAGGGAGGAAAAAAAAAAAAAAAAAGGGGGTGGGGGAGACAGCATTCGCGCATATTCAAATACATGGATTCATAAGTTCTTTACTTACCTCTTACTCGTCTTTCCTCCTCGGGGCAGGGTCCCCGGGGATATGGTTTCTGGAGTCGAGGGGGGGTAGTGTGTCCATATAGGTCGTGTGCGGGGGAACGTAAAAAGGAAACCAGAGGTGCTTAGTGCGAGGTATCTAGTCAAAGGATGTATCTCACTATCGGGATCCTTAAACCTCTTTCAACGCTGTGGCGTTCTAAGGTTCTTCGGTTCTTGGGTCAGCTCCGTTCCCTGATACTTTGGAACGTTGTACTTTATAACATTTACATTATTTCATTTCACCCTCCTTTTACATTCCCTCATTTACACCGTTCGTGTTACCCATCCTTGGAAGTCAAGGTCTTCCTCTGCGCGAGAGTTCATGGGTCAGTCGCGTACTTTGAAGGCGGAGTGTCGTGTTGTCGATCCGATCCGTCCTCCAGGGCTGGGCAACCATCTTCTTTTAACCTTAAAGAGAGAGCAGAGTAGGGTGCACAGAAAAGAACTTTCCCACCGATCCCACATTTTTAAAATAAAGCATGCAATACCCGTCCATAGTTTCAAAAACTTTATTTTGCAAAATCATTTCAGCATGTGGATTATGAGGGTGCGGTCGTATTTGGCCGGTCGTGGCAATGGCTAAAGTGCGTACAGTGGGGGGTGTCGTTTGCAGCAATAAAAACATCGGAAAGTTTTACTCATTCATTTGTAAGAAACTAAAACGTCTATTAATTGGCTGGGGGTTCGGGGGCCTTTATTTTCATAATTTAGAAGCATAATCATAATAGTTGTAATCAGATTTCCTATATGCATACCGTACGTGTGCGTCGTAAATGAGGTTTACATCAGTTATAAAAATATAATACATTGTACATTTGTAATCAACATTTGTAACGGGGGTCCTTTCATACTGTTCGTCGAGTGAGTTCTCCTTGTCTTTTCTAGCCAAGTGTACAAAGGATCATATAAAATCTCAGAACATCAAGTTTATATTAGTGCGAAGGAACACCACGAGGTGTTCGTAAGTTCCGATTGATACCAGCGCCATTTTGGGCGGGGCCGGCTCAGTCCGGAAGCAGCATCGGGGGGAAATGTTTCCCATTACTGGCAGTTTGGACCAGAGTCCTTTTCGGCAGTTCTAGAATTCATGCTAACAGAAGGAGTGGCAATGTCATGTTTGTTTCGTTGGCGATCAAGGCAGCCGTCCCTTACCGGAAGCCTGCAAAGGCCGAAGGTTCCGCCGGGGACCTTTGTAGGATCTTCAAGGCTGCGGAGATGCTGTCGGAGATGGGGGCTCGTGCTCCAGGGGGCAAATGTTCGAGTTATATTGCTGGTCAAAGTTACTCTAGTGGCCGGGGCCCGCCTTCCAGCGGACCCAGACGCCATTTTGAGGCCCTACAGGGGCCACTCTCGTCGAGTTTGCAAGAGTGGGAGAGATCCTTCGGAGTGAAAGGAAGAGGTCCCTGTTGTGTGAAAGCGGGACGTTCAGCTGGGGTGCAGCTGTGATGCCCCCACCTGGGGGGGGGGGCGAGGGAGACTCGTCCGCATCGTCTCCTTCTCCCGGTGCACTCCATGCCGCTCCTTTTCATCGCCCCGCATGAAGGTCTCTCCACATCCGGTGTTCCCCAAGTCCTGTGCTCAGTGCTGTGGGAGTATGGCCACCTGTGGCGCGCATTCGGCGCGGCACGAGTATCAGTGCAGTCATTGCAGGTTCGGTGTTCCGAAAATATGGCCACCATTGCACGTTCGGTGCTGCGCAAGTACTGGGGTGCCACCATGGTGTGTTCGGTGCTGTGGAAGTATTGGCACCATCGCCTGACTGGGGGTGTACGGCGTCGGGCCGGGGGCTGGGAGACCTCCTATCGGTGGAGGTGGGAGAGGCTCGTCCGCGTCGCCTCTCCCTCCCAGCCCAACTTGGACAAATTGTTGTGGAGGTACGTGCAGGACATCCCGCCGTCCAGAGCTGCTGCGGCTGTTACGGAAGGGAAAAGAAAGAGGTGCCTCGTTCTTCTCTGGACATGTGGCGGGACTACTTAAGTCTATCCAGGCCCGTTGCGGCTGGCTGAGGAGACATGTGGCGGGACTACCTACAACTGCCCGGGCTGCTGGCTCCTGCCTCTCCTCCGGCTCCCCCATACGTTAAGATTTCCTGACCAAGAGTTGGCGGCCGGGCCCGCCTTATATGGGTTGCCGTTGGTTGGGCGTAGCCGTAACCCTGCCCTACTTTGGAAGGTTCCAGAATGGGGGGGGGGCGAATGTTCTGTTTGACTTTCATTTTCTACAGTTTACCGTTATTATTCCTTGTTTGTTGTGCTAAATTAAAAGTTCAAGTTCATTAATGGTCTACGGATTTTGTTTTACCATTTCTTTCTTTCCAGGTTGCTTTTATGCTAAGTTTCTGCTAACAGAGGTTGAGTAACACGGAAACACGTGTAGAGGGATGACGCAGATTTGTACATTACATACACACAAACTCAGACGGGGGACAGTACAAGTACGACATACAAAGACCCAAGACGAATATAAAACAGTTATTGGTCATAATTATCTCTTTCCGTCTGCGAATTTGAAACGAGGCTGGGTTCCCGTCTTGATGTTGCCCGACCTAGGAGAACTTGAGCATGCCGCTGAAATTGTCCTGGCGAAATCTGTGCCATCGGGCATAATCAAACGTGGTGGTTCTGTCTGGTCTGTCTATGTAAGTCGGGTTCTTCTTTGTCTCGCGCTTTTTCTCGTACTGCCGGTCTGTCGTTCCTGTCGGCCCTTTGCCTTTACTCACGCTCAGTAGAGTCGGGCATTGGGCTTTCCAGTGTCCGACATACCTACAAAAAGCGCATTGGTCTGGCCCTAAGTCTGGTCGTCTTTTGCATAGTGTCGGGGGATAAGTTGTGGGTAGCGGTGTCCTGGGGTTGTCCTGTCGGTATATTTCTCTACTTGGTTTGTCCTCGTCTTTTCTCTGTCGTTGCATAGCCTCTCTGCGCCACATACCGAGACTGTCGAGCATAATTGGCGTTGTCTTATTATTTCGAAGGGCTATTTCTAACGTTTCTATTTTATCAAGGTCAAAGGATCCTGCCAGTGGCCACTGTTTGTCTTGACTCTCTTCGGTATACCTGTGCCACAATTTATTATAGGCTATGGTGACTAATCCATAGTTTATGAACATGTCCTTATTAGGGGTGCCTTCTAGTGGAGCTATATGGTCCACCTCTAATACACGGTCCGGGCTAAACAGGCTATTAATCAGTGGGGAGAAGACAGACATGACGGCTCGTAACGAGGGACTAAAAAGTCAGCACTGCCTATCTTATCACTAGGTGCAAAGACTGGACAGAATATTTCTATTCAACGTTGTTTGCAGGCAGTGAATACCTCATGGATCAAAAAATAACAAAAAAGACCAATAAATAACAATGGGGAGAATGAGTAGGTCCGCAAAGATCTGCGTTACCTACCCTTTTCACTATCTGCAAAAAGGGTGGTCTCTTCCCTGTTTGCAGACAGGGAATCTCCAGGAAACAATAGTTTTGCGAACAACAGTTCAGTTTCAAGTAATTATTGAGTGGGGGAGAAAAAAATAAGCACGGCTGCTGCCCTACCTATCCTCCACTGCTTGCAAAGAGAGAGCCCGTTGTTTCTCCGTTTGTAGACAGTGAATCTCCAAATAAATAAAGAGCAATACTAGTATTTTTAAACAATCAAACAATCAAGCAATCATTTCGCAACTTGTCGTGATTACACGACCTTACCCGGACCATGTGGACAGTTTCTTGTCTTCCGAATCCAGCGCCCGATCGTCCTCTTTTTCTCGTATTTCTCACGGCACTCCTGATGGTCCCCAGTCAGGACCGTAGATCACTCGAGAGAGGTCTGTTCGGAACTAGTGAAGTTCGGATGATCGGCTGCCAGACGAGGGTCTATTGGGCAAGAGCTCTCCCGATCGTTGCAGTCGTTCACTCTGTCGTCGGGACCTCTCCCACTGGATCCACGAGTCGCTGATGGGCCCCACGCTTGGGACGCCAATTGTTAAAACCTGTGTCGGGTCGGGGACAATCGATATTTGCCCGGCGGTATTGCCTCTGTGACCCTCTAGTTATTTAATCAATGAAGAGGCAGGCGCTGGAGACTGGAAAGCAGGAAACAAGGTTTTTATTCTCTCCGGAGGAGAACACAACAAAACCGGCAGAAGGTATCGTTCTGAGGTGCTCTGGATACATTTCTGAGGCCTGGCCTCTTATACACTGTTTTATGACTTTATTGTAGATTACACATTCATGTTAAAGCTTTGATGTATGGAAAAGACATTCCCGGAACTCCCCTTTGGGCCCGTTCCCACACACATTTACAGTTGAAGTCCCCACCCTAGTCACAACAGGTGATGAGTATCACGCAGCTGGATATTCCGCCGATTCACGGAATGTGGGGGGTTTGATCGGATCTCATGGAGTGGGGGCTTTGATCAACCCGGGGATCCTTTGATGGGGGAAACTTTCTATTGTACGGGGAGGGGCAAGGAATGGTATCGGCAGAGCTGGGTGTCGGCCTGGGAACGGGGAAGACAAAACGGGCACACGGGGAAGAAGGGGGTTTGCATCTAAGGGCCGAAGATCATGAAAGGGAAGCAGGGGGGTGTCGCGCTGGGAACAGGATGAGGGCCTGGGGCAGAGCAGCGCCGAAGAGGGGTTTATGACTCAAGGCAGGTGCAAGCAGGGGGTGGTCAGCGTGCAGGCTTAGTGAAGGCGAAGGGCTATGTCAGGGGCCAGCGGCATGCAAAAGGGTTCGTTCTGATCGGGGCATCTTAAAAAAATGGCGGGCGCGCACGACAAAAGTGTGGCATCAGGGGAAGAGGCAAGATGGCGCAGATAATGTTCACCAAAACGTACTAATTTTCAACATCCGCATTCGTCTGTTCCAGAACTAATGGATTGTGTATGGGGAAGCATGCAGTTACATTTTTTATATATATATATATATATATATATATATATATAAATATATATATATATATATATATATATATATATATAAACAATATCCTGTCTATTAAGCCCTTGACGCTGCAATTACCACAGGTACCGATCTCTCGGACACCAAAGTTCGTGAAATGAAGTGGTTTATTTTCTTCTCTCCACCAGCATGACGCGTTTCAGCTGTCTTAAAACAGCCTTGATCACATGGCATCAAAATACAAATGGGAGTGCTTAAATACTGTGATAATTAAGATTGACATCAAACACATGGTTTAACTGACATGGAACAAATACGATCCTATTTCACAAAATAATGAGAGGGAAAAGTGACACAAATAAACTGATGCAACCAAACCCATTTAAAGACGGCATCGTGAAATGATCTAACATCATAATGATGGGTTCCAACAACCAAATTGTCACATGTAAACCGTAACTGTAATCAACGCTAAGTTTGATAAGAGTGCTCATGTATAAAATCATAGTGATGAAATAGTATTTTTCTATTTCAAATGAGCGCATCTAAAACAGTCGGACATGTGAACCTCGTACCTTCTCATTAGTGATGACATAAATGTCAACATTGCCTCCATTCTAAGTCAGTTAATTAAAAGGGAATAACAAAACCCGTGCCTGATGCCAAATTGAAGTGCAAGTGCATAAAACAATTAAAGTGCATGGTAATTGCGCAATAATTACAAATTTTCAATAAAAAGTAAATATAAAACCATCAAGATGATATATAATGGTAAAATTTGCGCGAAAATTTCATATATGTACACAGATATAAACATTGAAACACAAAAGCTGATTATGGGAACCTTACTACAGCCATAGTGACCATAATTACATATGTCCTATTTGATTTAAGGAAAACTTCCTAGGTGTAAATTTATAACCGGCTTTAGAGAACCTACACCTACTCTCTAATTGTGTGTGTTTTATCTTAAAATTCATATGATTCAAAGGGCTCATATATACAAAGTGAGAAAAAGCTAAACTACTGAAACAAGAAAAAAGAAAAGGTATAGTCCAAAATGTAGTGCCAATCCTACTCTGATGGTGTCAAGATGTGAAATGAGACCAATACAGATCATTTAGATTTACAGTTTATTGACGCTGGAACTTATTAATATATATATAGTTTCATATAGTGCAAACATTGCCCAAGGGCATTGGAGCGTTTTACATGAGAACCAGAGTACATTACATAAGGTCAGATTCATTATATTTTAAGCACAAGAGAGTAAGTAATTTGCCCAAAGCCATTACCTGGACTCGATCCAAAGTCGGCATATCTGGCCATTAGGCCACATCCGCATTTCTCAATTTATGTGTAAAAGTCATACACAATTGAGATGATTATGTATGATCACATATAGTGACAACATTTTTGTGAAGTTGAAAAACAGAGGGTAAAAAAACATCAGCAACAAATACTGGAAGGTTCACATGGAGTCTTACTTGGGAATACTTGCAAGGGTTGAAAGCAGGACTTATGGAAATAGTTCAGCACCTCTGCACCAGTGATGCTGGAACAATTTTCAGAGCGGGGGTGCTGACATCAATGTTACATCACTGGAGTCATAGGGAGTGTGAAGAATCCGAGCTTCACACAAAGTGTAGCAAATGTATTCAGCAGGAGAGTAGTAAGTGTGTAGTATGTAGCTGGTGGTGCATTTTGGAGCTGTGTGTTGCAAATATATTACTAACGTATCATACGGAAGCTCGCTGTCATTTACAGACCTCACATCTCCATTGAAATGGCCACATACATACAGTTTTACTGCTAAACCTCTATAGCACACACATGTGTTTTATGGCACATGTGTTGAACACAGGGTTCAGTGAGTATTTATAATTTGTGCATCACCAAGCAAAAGTGTCTGGATTTGTTTTGATCCTCTTAAAATCTTTATTCCATTCAAATTCAAATGTGCAACATTTTTGCTTTCCTAACTGCTGATATATTGTGAATTAAGTGTATTTACAGGTATCTGAATGTTGTGTGTTACAACAAATAACATCTAACAGCCTTTTATTTCTTTCACACTCTCTATAACATGGTTCACTAAACTGATCCTCTCACTTGGAAGTCACAGAAAAAAAAGTAAATACCAATCCCCTGTTGAAACAATATGCAGCAAATTATCAGAAACATAGCTTCAAATGTTACCTCTGTCCTCGAAGCATAGCAAACATGACAAGATAAATACAAAATGTAAAGGCATTTTTATGTATACCTCTTTCGTGATCCACCAGGAATGGGCTGGAGAACCACAAATGGATCATGACCTGAAGTTTGTTGAACAGTGCTTTGGGGTACTTAAACGTTGTGGGTTTAAAAACGGTTGTTCCAAATCCAGTAGCTTCTTGGGGTTTGACAATAATGTTGAAGGGACTACTGGAGAAACCACGTTGTCCATATTTAAGGATATTTCCGGATGCGAATGTAATTCAGGGGGGCTGGGTTTCATTATAGTGAAAATGGCCTTGCCCTTTGCACCAGTGAAGACAAACTGCGAAAGTTCACAAAGGGCAAAAATCCAGAAGTTTGCTAAAGTTTAGCAGCGAATATAATGTTTCCATGCCCCTAATCCACAGAAACACATACAACCTCATCTCCATTTACATTTGCACCCCTATTAATCTCTTTCTCAAGCACATTCATATTACATTCGTCAATCCAGTCAAGTCATTTGTTAAAAGACATGTCTTTGCACAGTCAGTGAGTGACAGAGTGACAGAGAGGATTCCTTCCTGCCGGGTCTCGAAGAGTGACTGCTCCACTCCAGGCGAGGATCCCATTGTATTCATGGCCACAGGTACCACAGGGAAGAGAAGGCAGCAGGGTCATGTGCACCAGCCGGCTTTGTTATAAATACAAATAAGGGGCGTAGAATCCCTCTCACAGCAAAGATTAGAGAGTTATTATAAGGCAGATTTAGGGGGACAATGAACAGAACAGTAGGCATGGGAGTTACCAGGTTGCCTTGGAAACAGAAGATGCAAACTCAGGAAGGACTCCTGGTGGGAGCTGGTGAGGGCATGCTGGCACAGGAGCCAGCCTGTGCACGCTGATCATCTCTCCAAACAGTGCCCTTTGAAGCTTGCATTCACAGTGGAGCACATCTGGAGGATTCACTGTATCACGAACAACACCTGGGATCTGGTAGTTTTAGTGAGAAAGGGAAGGTGTGCCGCGAGCCGTGCATCTACAAAGGCTTGTTTCCACTCAAACCTAATCCTTAAAGCCTAGTGACCTTTGCCACCGGGCAAAGTCGCATTTCTATTTAATAGGAAATTGTTTGGAGTTCAGATTGCAATAATATTGATGCTCCTACATGAAGTGCATTGTAAACTGTAAGTTCGCCTAGAAGGGTTTCTTTTTTTTTTATAAACAATTTTATTGATTTTAGACAAGGCAAAAAGACCGGCAATACAGCACAGTACAGTAATAAGAAGAAGTCCCACATTTGATTAGGTGGTAAACCCTTATAAATCATGACCTCGAGGTCCCAAGTAGCACATACAGTCGATCAAGCAAAACAAAGCCAAGCTATCTGACCCATCCATTTGCCCCAGACCTTACGGTATTTCTTCGGACAGCCCTGTGCTTCATATGGGGGTATTTCCTGTTTGGCACACCAGTCTACCCCTTATGCCACTTCTTGACGCTAGGTGGAATAGGGCGTTTCCAATTGGCGGCTATGTCCTGTTTAGCTATGATCATCGCTGTATTAAAGAACAGTTTTTCCTTCCTGGATCCATCCAGCCCATCTGTGATCCCCAGGACCGTGTGTAGTGGGTCATGGGGGATCTCCCAACCCAGGACCTCTGTGAGTTCCTGTCCTATACACCCCCAGAATTGCGTCAAAAGGGGACATGCCCAAACCATGTGGAAGAAGTCTGCCTGGTCTTGGCCACATCGCATACAGGAGGCAGTTGGGTATAGGCTGGCCCTGTAAAGGTGAGCGGGGGTTACGTAGGCAGCGTGCAAATAGTACAGTTGGATCAGGCGGAGCCTGCCCGATGCAGTGACCGTCTTAGGTGCCATGAGTGCGTCCCTCCAATCATCCTCCTCCAGTGGACCCACCCAGTCTTCCCACTGGCTTCTGAGCTGCTCCAGTGTGGTTGGGGTGTTGTTGGTTTATGAGCGGAGCTCGTCATGAGCACACCTGTTTTCGAACGTTCAGCACAGCGGGGAAATTATCCCCGCGTACGAACGTTCCAACGGTCATGACGAGCTCAGCTCGTCATGAGCACAGCTCAACCGCGCCTCATGACGAGCTCAGCTCATGACGAGCTGAGCTCGTCATGAGCACGGAAAGTGTTAAAGCAAGTACTATCTTCATCATTCACCCACCTAGTCCCCAAAAATCTGTCCAACCTCCCCATGGTGACCCTTCATGTTTCCCTGTAAGTGCACCATTGGTTTCATACTTTCTCATGAACGCTTTTTTTCAACATTCCCCCTTTCCCCCCAATTCTTCCCTAGAAGAGGTTGGACTCGCTTACTTCGGTCGCTCACTACAATTCTGGTAGAATTTCCCTCCGCATATGATACTGCTACCCTCACATAGGTGATATCTATAATAGACATTTATCTATGTTGTGTTGTTAGATCAATATAATCAAGCATTTATTATGTAACTTCCATGATGATAATTACTGTTATAAAGGTAAACAATAATAATGGTATATTGCCTTTAAAATCTGCTTTTCACTGTAAAGTAAGCCAGGCCTACTACCTTTGTCATAACTTTTCAAAATAAACATATCAGACTAATAGCATTTACCATACCTTCTCCCAATGCACCAATCAGTACCATAGCCTTTATCGTTGGTTTGTCACCATAACAATCTCACACCCACTGTATTGAGCATATGGTTACCTACAAGGCAGATACCCATCAGGCATAACACTGCAAATATGTACAAAATTGCACTTGTCAAAACAATTCACTACCCTCCCAAAAGGGGCCAAAAAGGATTATTACAGTGTCAACTCTCCTACCCCCAGAGTTAGTCAGAGAGGATAAACAACACAAAATTATTTACTTTCTGCGGTAATCTGTGAGATTCCATGTAAGAAATATTTGTCTACAGGCTTTAACACAGTATAATAGCAATCAACCTTAAAAGACCTATTGTCCTTATGATATGTTTTTCACAATAAATAAACCAGGCCTACTGCCTTTGGAACACACTGTCATAATAAAAAGAGTAGCCTTATGGCATTTGACTTATTTTTCCAATGATCTAATCAGTCCTTAATCCTTTATCAATGGCTTGTCGCCATAACCAAATTCAGAAGATTTGTATTGAGCATAAGCATTGGCACAGGGCAATACATTGGATACTATCACTTCTTTTAAGGGGAAGTACGCACCTTCAACCAAATAAAAAGTATGTATAGATTAACATATAGGCAGAGCCTATACCCCTCAGTACTGCTTGGTAAGGTTCCATTTCTGTTTCTCACCTAAGGGCTGGCAAAAACTGCTCTCTCAAGTCAGACCTAAAAAGACATGTTTCAGGCTCTTTATTTTACATGATGCCAACACTAGGTGGGAACCTAAGCCTTACGCTGACATACAGAAGTACTAGCATGCAGAAGGGGTGACAGCAGCAGTGTTCAGCATGTATGTGTGTATGTATGCATATATTTATGTAGATGGTATTTCTATAGCGCAAACCCAGCCAAAAGATATCAGATCGCTGTGCATGGTCAAAGACAAAAATTAAGTAAAGTAGCAGGAGGAGAAGAAGCAGGGCTGTGGGTGGTTAATGCATAGTGATGTCGTGTTCTTAGCAGAGGTGAGTGTTCAACTCTTTCCTAAAAGAGGAGTGATGCAGGACTGTTCACATGGGGCTTGCCCCACACATTGCTGGAGTTACGTCTGTTTTCAGACACACCAATTTTGCGCCTACCGATATGCTAGGAATACTGACGTATCTGTAAATCCTTGCGACTCATAGCACCGCACAGTAAACACAAGCAATCCATGGTGTCGCAAGGATGGCGCTATGAAAAGTGTTGCATCGCTGTTTTCCACCAGTGATGCAACACTCTTCATAAATGAGGCCCTCTGTTTAATACTCAGGGTTGCAAAAGGGGCATAGACACAGTTTCAGCATCCTTCTAAACCACAAGTAATTTATGGAAGCCTGTATCTGCTGGGTGTGGAAGACATAGTTTGGCAGTTTGATTGGAAAACAAGGTGCCTGTAAGAAATTGGATTATTATTTGGAAGGTTGACTATCCACCTCAAGGAGCAATCACAAATCATGTCAGGGTGAACCCTCAAAGGCGCTAAATGAACCTGAGCTAAAGGCCTGGAAGCTATGGCACTGAGCAGACGCGCTTAACTTAGCGCAATGTGTCAATTATTTATGGAGTACCAAAACAGAAATAAGTTGAAAAGGCAAAACAATAAAAAAACCTCAACCTGAATTAATGGAATAAAATGTACTAAACAAAATTACACAAATGTGACAAAAATCGGATATGAGGAAATGTAGATGTTGTTATTCTTTAACGTTGTAGGTAGGAATAGTGCAAAAAATCACAAAGGCCAATGCTTGTCAGTAGTTTTAGTAGACCAGCACCTAGGCGCAAATTGAGGCTGACAGCGATTGAACAGAGGTCGAATACACCAATCAGGTTTGTCCTGGTCAAAAATTTTACCTTCTGACTTTGTCCTCAAAGTCCCAATCTACCAGATGAGTTCACTTCTAAATGCCCCTGGAACTTCAGGTGAGGCGCTTAGAGACTCATAGGGTTAGGCAGAGGCCAGCAGCAGGGTACAGTCAGGTCCTGTTGTTGCTGATCAGCTGGGAAGTTTCAGGAAAGGCCTTTTGTAAGTTGTTGTACCTCTGAAGTTTGAACAGGAGGTCGCTGTTGTGGCCCTTAGAGTCTACTTTTTTGTCCTGGGTAAGAAGGAGCATGTCTAGTACTTCAGGGCTCCTCTTAGGTAACAGCCAGCAGGTCCTATCCTTTTTTCTTCCCCAGACACTCGTCACCAGCCGACTGGACTACGGAAACGCCCTCTACGCCGGAACCACAGCCAAGCTACAGAAAAGACTCCAGCGCATCCAGAACGCCTCCGCCCGACTCATCCTGGATGTCCCCCGACGCAGCCACATCTCCAGCCACCTGAGGAACCTGCACTGGCTCCCCGTTGACAAGAGGATCACATTCCGGCTCCTCACCCACGCACACAAGTCTCTCCACGACCTGGGCCCCAAGTACCTCAACGACCGCCTAACCTTCTACACGCCCACCCGCCAGCTACGGTCCACCAGCCTCGCCCTCGCAGCCGTACCACGCATCCGAAGAGCCACCGCCGGAGGAAGATCCTTCTCTTACCTGGCTGCCAAGACTTGGAACTCCCTCCCCATCCACCTTCGGCTGACCCAGGACCATCTCGCCTTCAGGAAACAACTCAAGACCTGGCTGTTCGAGCAGTACCATACCCCTCCCCCCAAGCGCCTTGAGACCCTCCCGGGTGAGTAGTGCGCTATACAAATTGCATGATTGATTGATTGATTGATCCAGAAAGTGTTCAGAAGTGGGTGTCTGGAGATGTCACTTTTATTCCAGGCACGAGCTAAGGGGTAGTAATGATTCCATGATTCCTGGGCACACCCTAATCAATGGGGTAAAAGTTTCTGGGATCACCCTAACCATGTTGGGTGTTTTCAAGTTGACTCTGAGTGCCGTGGGTGTGTACTGTGGTACTCCTGGTCTCCTCCCACATTTCACACTAAAATCCAGTTTGGGGCAGCCAATCTACACACAATAACCCATAGATATAAGTCTAGTAGTACACAAGTAGGCTTTTCCAACAGACAGTGGATACACAAGAATTGTTTTTGGCATCCTCTTTTCCCTTCCTTCCGAGTTTGCCCCCAGAGCAATATGTAAAATCCAGAGACAGCTGTCTGTTGGGACAAAGCATGTCCTTCAGCAACACGCCAGTGGATACAGAAGAATTATCTTGGTATCTTGTTCTCAGCCTTTCACTGGCATTCCACAGAGTTATATTAAAACCCAGAAGACCTGTCAAGCAGGCTTTGACACTGTAATGTCAAAAAGGCAGCTCAAAGCCCCCAAACTACATATCTGGTGGATTCAGAGAGCAGTCTCTGTCCATTCTGGTCAGCCTATTGTTTCCTCTTGGGAAGCATTTCACACCTTTTTTCATGCGTGTTTAAATACTAATTACGAGCTGGTAGGAGTTTGAGAGCAAATACAGGGAACATCCATTACGATGTGGTGTTTACACCGCACTACCATTACAACGATGGTTTTACAACGCAAGTCGTTACCACGACTTACGCTGGAGGGCGTTCTAGGCTAAGGTATGGTAGATTCACTATTCCAACACCTTCCCTACTGTACGTAGGCTGGTGTTGGAATAGTAAATTTTACTATTCCTAAGTCCAGCACCCTACAGCGCAAGTCGTGGTAACGACTTGCGTTGTAAAACCAGCGTTGTAATGGTAGTGCGGTGTAAACACCGCGTTGTATTGACATACAACCGCAAATACAAACTGGCCTCTAAGAACATCAGACAGTGTAAAAGTACTTTTCCTTAATATTTATTACAAATCTGACTTCACTATTGAATTGGTTTATGAATAACTATTAAAATTGTTGATTAAATATTGCCTAGCTAGTCCTATTCCTGAGATACAGTATTAGGATTTTAATCTGCACTCTTTTTTCTATATATGACAACTAGGCCTGCCACACACAAAAACAGCTTCTAGGTGTTAACATTCCATTCCTACATATCATACTTTCAGACACTATGCACCCTGCCTGGTGGGCTCTAAGGCATACATAGTGGTGGCTTACTAATATTTAAGAGAGAAGTTTTGAGCTGACATAGGTTTATTATGACAGGTCAAATTATAGTGTTTAAAATGCAACAGTCAGGTTACGATGTTAGGCTTGCAGCCATGTTTCACACTGTCACTGTAGTGGATGGCATAACAGGTGGTGCAGTCCATAAAAAACTAAAAGTGGCTCTGCACTCAAATGCTGTAATAAACTAATTATTAATGAAGATTTATATCCAGCATTTAAAACCAATGATTTTTTTTTAGCAAATTGTGATACTAAATGTCAACAATTTGATACAAATTACATGAACATTGCGTCTTCCAAATAAATAACATTGCCAGTCAAGGTACTGGAAAAAATGTTCTCCTTTTATTCTTTATTTTTTATTCAAGATTTCTATCAGTAAAAGCAGCACAGAATTGATAGCTGACGCAACGCGTTCGTCCCAAATGGGACTTCTTCAGGCTTTAACATGTTTAGAATATGACACATAGATGCCTCTTGTCAGGCTGTAGCAAAACGGTATCCTATAACGTTAAACCTCTGTATATTTCGAATATGACACACATAAACTTGGTATCAGGCTCAGAACAACACGAAATAATATTTTAACTGGTGAACGGGATATGTATCTCCCAATGTCACATTCAGATGTCCCTTTCCAGAAGAAAAAAAAGGCGATGCGGTCCAATAGGAACATTTCACTTACAGGCCCTGGGTACAATTTGTACCATATACTAGCGACCAGATAAGTCAATTCTGCCATGCTTATAGAGGGAGCATGGGCACTTTACAACTGGTTAACAGGGTTAAATTGCAAAGAGGCTAAATGCAAGCAAAAATATAGGTTCCAGCATTATTTATTGAGTGGTACCTGTAAAAATATTGGTCCTTCTCTGTTTATTGCCTAGGAGTGCATTATGCACTCATGTTTGAAGATATACCTTCTGGCAAGAGGCAGCTATTACATAGTCTTCAGAGCCGGTGAGGTGTAGTTATGTATCGTAAGATGCAGAAGTTGACTTGCTGCTACATTTAACATTTTTGGAGTCATCTTAAGTAAATATTGATATCCCATGGTGTTGCCCACTTGCATTATCTAGATGTGATATGAGTCAGGAGGTAGCATGGACTTTCTGTGGGAGTCCAAGATAAGGCAAGATGCACTGGAGAGTCCTGCTGGTGTGGGTTTGATAAATTGGTTGACTTGAGCGATTATTGTGAGGGCTGGATCCAGGATGATTCCAAAGTTCCATAATGTGGAGAAGGTTGTTAGCGGCATTCCTAGTTCGTCAGGCCAGTTTGTTAATGAGTTGTAGTTTTTCCACCACCCACATGTTAGAATTGCTGTTGTTGAGGGATTCAGATTGAGATTACCCCGTTACCCACTGGATTGTGGCTTTGAGGCAGTTATCTGAATTTGAGAGATCAAGGTCATTTGGTTGATCCATTTTGAGGATTATCTCTGTCATCAGCAGAGGTGCAGCATGTGAGGTTGTAGGAATTGATGAACTCTGTGAGTGGTTTGGTGAGCAAAAATAGTCAGATAATTGAGACTTATGGAACCCTCTCTATGTTGTATGGGTTGGCGGAGAATGGGGGGGTAATGCTTGATCTGTCATTAAGACACGAGTGGATCAAGTGAAGGGTATTTACTTTTTTTCTGCTCAGCAAGGTTTCATGATGTACATTGTCAAGTATGACTGGTAGGTCCTAAAGAATTAGTGCTTTCACTCCTTCTGTAGTTTTCAGGACAAATTGGCCATATCATTATAATGTCTAAAGGTTAAAGAGATTTTATTAGTGCTATGATATTTGTTAGGTCTCTGTGCACTCTACAGTACATGTATTAATGTATTCAGAACCCATTAGTAATATCAGTGGTAACAACTACGGGTGTGACACATTTGCATAATTTGATTTTGCGTAATGATGTGAAATTTTGCAAAAATCACATGAAATGAAGAAAAATGCAAAACCAGCATTTAGTACTATGCTTAAGCGCAAAATGCATCCTTGCATCCATTTTGGATGTGAGGACGCATTTTACACTAAAACAAGCACAAAAAACACCAGTGCTGCGATTAACAGGCACTTACATTCTGGTCGTTTCTGTTGGTCTGTTGGTCCTATGCTCCTGTGCTAAAACTTTGCTGTGAATACGGCATAATTATGCCACATAACATAACGGCAACATTTTTTAAATTTTGCGTAACAAGCTTAATTTGAAATCACCAGGTTTAGTTAAGATTACGCCAGCATAACTGAAATTTCGCCAGAGCATAGCAACGACCCTTGCTAGGAATACTCTGTCTGTGACCCATTGCAGCCATCTTTATGTATTCGGTGGTAAAGACAGGGCCACTGCCTATCTAATGTGCATCCTGATGTGCTTACCAGGTGTGTTGATTAGTGGAAGTGAGCTAAATTACTGTGGACTTGCAACATTATCAACGTTTTGATGTGAATGAGTAATAGAAATGTCTGCACAATCACCAGACTGTTTACGGCTTCTCCAGATTCTAAGAGCTTCTCCTATATGTTGTAAGCTTGAGTAATGTCGACTGTCTGACATTTCTGTCTCTCTTTTACTCTGACTGTTTATCTGCCTCTCTCTGTCCATCCCTCTGCCACTCTGTCCATCCTTATGCCTTTCTGTCTGTCTGTTTCCCTATCTCTCTGCCTGTCGCTCTGCTTGATCTCTGTCCTTCCATTCCCTCTCAGACTGTCCCTCTGCCTGTCTGACGATCCCTCTGCCTCTCTCTGTCCATCCTCTGCCTCTCTGTCCATTATTTGCCTCTCTTTGTTCCTCCTCTGCCTCTCTCTCTTAATACTCTGCTTCCCTCTGTTCATCCTCTGTCCATCCCCTGCCTCTCTCTCTTCATCCTCTGCCTCTCTCTGTCCATCCACTGCCTCTGTCTGTTCACCCGGTGCCTCTCTGTCCATCCTCTGCCTCTCTCTGTCCATCCTCTGCCTCTCTGTTCATCATCTGTCTCTCTGTTCATCCTCTTCCTCTCTTTCCATCCTCTGCCTCTCTCTGTCCATCCTCTGCCTCTCTGTTCATCATCTGTCTCTCTGTCCATCCTCTGCCTCTCCCTGTCCATCCTCTGCCTCTCTGTCCATTATTTGCCTCCCTTTGTTTCTCCTCTGCCTCTCTCTCTTAATACTCTGCTTCCCTCTGTTCATCCTCTGTCCATCCTCTGCCTCTCTCTGTCCGCCCTCTGCCTTGCTCTCTTCATCCTCTGCCTCTCTCTGTCCGTCCTCTGCCTCGCTCTCTTCATCCTCTGCCTCTCTCTGTCCATCCTCCGTCTCTCTCTGTTCACCCTGTGCCTCTCTGTCCATCCTCTGCCTCTCTCTGTTCATCCTCTGCCTCTCTGTTCATCATCTGTTTATCTGTTCATCCTCTGCCTCTCTTTCCATCCTCCGCATTTCTCTGTCCATCTTCTGCCTCTCTCTGCCCATCCTCGGCCTCTCTGTCCATCCTCTGCCTCTCAGTCCATCCTCTGCCTCTCTCTGTCCATTCTCTGCCTCTCTCTGTCCATCCTCCGCCTCTCTCTGTTCACCCTGTGCCTCTCTATCCACCCTCTGCCTCTCTGTCCATCCTCTCCGTCTCTGTCCATCCTCTGCCTCTCTCTGTCCATCTCTCTGCCACTCTCTGTCCACACTCTGCCTCTCTCTTTTTATCCTCTGCCTCTCTGTTCATCCTCTGCCTCCCTCTGTTCATCCTCTGCCTCCCTTTGTTCATCCTCTGCCTCTCTCTCTTTCCATCCTCTGCCTCTCTGTCTATCCTCTGCCTCTCTCTGTCCATCTGCTGCCTCTGTTCATCCCTCTGCCACTCTGTCCATCCTTATGCCTTTCTGTCTGTCTGTTTCTCTATCTCTCTGCCTGTCTCTCTGTCCTTCCATTTCCCTCTCAGTCTGTCCCTCTGCGGTCTCTTGATCCCTCTGCCTCTCTCTGTTCATCCTCTGCCTCTCTCTGTTAATCTTCTACCTCTCTGTCCATCCTCTGCCTGTCTAACCTCTGCCTCTCTGCCCATCCTCTGCCTCTCTCTGTTCATCCTCTGCCTCTCTCTGTCCATCTTCTGCCTCTCTCTGTCCATCCTCTGCCTCTGTCTATCCTCTGCCTCTCTGTGTCCATCCTCTGCCTCTCTGTCCATCTTCTGACTCTCTCTGTCCATCCTCTGCCTCTCTCTGTCCATCTTCTGCCTCTCTCTGTCCATCCTCTGCCTCTCTCTGTCCATCTTCTGCCTCTCTGTTCACCCTCTGCATCTCTGTCCATCTCTGCTTCTCTCTGTCCATCCTCTGCCTCTCTCTGTTCATCGTCTGCCTCTCTCTCTGTCCACCCTCTGCCTCTCTGTTCATCCTCTGCCTCTCTGTTCATCCTCTACCTCTCTGTTCATCTCTGCTTCTCTCTGTCCATCATCTGCCTCCCTCTCTCCATCTTCTGCCTCTCTGTTCACCCTCTGCATCTCTGTCCATCTCTGCTTCTCTCTGTCCATCCTCTACCTCTCTCTGTCCATCTTCTGCCTCTCTCTGTCCATCCTCTACCTCTCTCTGTCCACCCTCTGCCTCTCTGTTTATCCTCTGCCTCTCTGTCCAACTCTGCTTCTCTCTGACCATCATCTGCCCCTCTCTGTCCATCTTCTGCCTCTCACTGTCCATCCTCTGCCTCTCTCTGTCCACCCTCTGCCTCTCTGTTCATCCTCTACCTCTCTGCCCATCTCTGCTTCTCTCTGTCCATCCTCTGCCTCTCTCGGTCCATTTTCAGCCTCTCTCTGTCAAGCCTCTGCCTCACTCTGTCCATCTCTTTGCCTCTCTCTGTCCATCTTCTGCCTCTCTCTGTCCATCTTCTGCCTCTCTCTGTCCATCCTCTGCCTCTCTCTGTCCACCCTCTGCCTCTCTCTGTCCATCTCTCTGTTTCTCTCTGTCCATCCTCTGCCTCTCTCTGTCCATCTCTTTGCCTCTCTCTGTCCATCTCTTTGCCTCTCTCTGTCCATCCTCTGCCTCTCTCTGTCCACCCTCTGCCTCTCTCTGTCCATCTCTCTGTTTCTCTCTGTCCATCTTCTGTCTCTGTGTCCATCTCTCTATTCCATTTCAATACGCTTCTCTACCTATATGAGTTTCTTGTTCTCTTTAAGTCGTCATCAGTCTGACGTATAATACGTTCATATATTGTAACATTTCTTTTAGAATCATACGGTTTCCTTGGCAGCTGAGTAAGGTCAAGGTGAGGAGGACCATTGCCGAAGCCCTGCAGGTCTGGAGCGACGTGACCTCACTGACCTTTACCGAAGTGCACGAGGGGCGAGCAGACATTATCATCGACTTCACCAGGTGAGCCATGATGGAAGGAAAGCAGGGGCAGAAAGTGGGGAGAATAAAGGAAAGGACAAGAGGAAGAATGGCTCAAAATAGATTATGAGCAGAATAAGAGAAAGTGATGTAGAACAGGTGAATGGAAAAAAGGCATGAATAAAGCAATGATTAAAAGAATGTCGAAAGGGAAAAGGGGAAGGCAATAAAGGCAGGAAAAAGGAATGGAGGAAGGAAATGAAAGTGGTAGAAATAAAGGAAAGAGAATGGAAGTGGGGGAGTGAAACTAAATAGATGGAGATGCAAGGTACCGGGATTGAGATTGGGAACCAAGAGGGAAAGAGAGGAGGAGAGGGTGGAAGAATGGAAAAGAAGGACAAAAGAAATGGAGGAAGAAAGGATCAGGATAGTGAGAGGACCGAAGAAAGGACAGATTGGGAAAAGAAAAAGAAAGGAGGGAAGGATTATATAAATGAATGAACAGGACAGCGAGTGGACTGGAGAAAGGGCAGATTGGGAGAGAGAAAGAAAAGAAAGGACGAAAGCATTGGAGAAATAATGAAAATGATAGCGAGTGGACAAAAGGAAGGACCGATTAAGGGCGGATTGGGAGAAAGAAAGACTGGAAAGAAAGGACATAAATGAAGGAACGAGATACAGAGAGAGGGCAAAAGAAAGGAAGGATTAAGGACAGATTGCGACAAACAGAAAGAAAGAAAAGAAGGAAGGAAGGAAGGAAGAAATGGACAAGAAGTAGGCAGAGCAAAGTGACGGGGACAGAAAGGGGGGACATAGGATGGAAGAGTGGGAGAATGAGTTATGGTAGACATGGAGAGGAAAGAGTAGTGATAACGTTAAAAAAGAGGGAATCGAGTGAAAGGGGATGAAAGTAAAGAGGGGAGGGGCTCATGAAGAAAGAGTTGAGACAAATGTGCAAGTGAGAGAAGGTGGGAGAAATCAGGAAAGGGAAGGTGGATCTGCTGATAGAAGAAAAGGGAATCATGTGGAAGCAACAGGAGCGGGCGGCTCAAGGATGGGAGTGAAGAGAGTGGAGAAAGAAGGAGGCGTGGCAGAAAGAAGGATGACAACATTAAAATTACAATCGATATGACGTCAGTAGTTCTTTTGTTTTTGCAAAGTGTCCTTTGCTTTCCTCACTGAAGGAAGAAACCTGTGCTCCTCCCACAGGTACTGGCATGGCGACAACCTGCCGTTCGATGGCCCTGGGGGAATCTTGGCTCACGCCTTCTTTCCAAAGACCCATCGCGAAGGAGACGTCCACTTCGACTACGACGAGACGTGGACCATCGGGAACAGTCTAGGTAAAAGGGGTTCTATTCTTGAGCCAGGCTATGAAGGGTCAAGAACCCTAACACTCATTACAGAGGCAGCAGTCAGGAAGCGCCACAGTATTAAAGAGCGCATGCGCGCACACGCGTGTTCGTGTCTTCTTCAAGCGCCACACGGACGTCAAGAGATGCCACATCCTCACCAGCCATTCTTACTCTGCCCAGGTGTAACAGGGGTGCCATATTCCCCAATGCATGGCAGGAAATTATCCATTCTCACCTACTTGGGCAGTAAAAGACAGCTGTGGCTGTAGGTTAGTGCTCCTCACTCACTCTTGAGCTATGGTGCCATTGCACTTGCTGCACTAACGATCTCTAGGCCCTGGGGCTGTATGACAATACCGCATATGCCTTTACCACGCATGCCTTTACCACACACCCCTTTACAATGCCACCTTTACCAATCATGCCTTTCCCATGCAGATGCCTTTACCACATATATTAAGAAACCACCCCAAAACCCACCAACCCCCTTTATTCCAAATTACCCTTATAACTCTTTTCCACTACCCAACCCAAACCCTAAAATTATTCTTACCACCCTTTACCGCTAAACCCTAACATTACCCTTACACCCCTTACCAATACCCAACCCTAAACTCTAAAATTATCCTTACCACCCTTTACCCCTATACCCTAACATTACCCTTACCACCCCTTACCAATACCCAACCCTAAACTCTGAAATTACCCCTACCACCCATTGTGACCACTTACCCAAACCATATAATTTCCCTTAGCATTTTATATATACTTACACTTACCTTTATATAATTGCCATGCATGGTGAAGGAATGCGCGGTAAAGGCATTGTGTGGAAAAGGCTGTTACTCCAATTTGCCTCAGCATCCCAAAGAGGGCTCGCTGCCCTGAAAATTCTCTGTACCTAGCAATCTTTTACCCATAATCTGCCCAATCCAGCACACTTCATTAGCAATAATTTGCTCATTTTATCTTATCCCAGGGCTGGTGTCACCACAAGAGAGCACCTAATTATAGTAAATGACCTTAAAAATGGCCTTGCTTCTAGAGAAGCTCTAAATATCCTTGTACCTGAGCTGCTGGTATCAAAGCTAGGAACGACGTCTGTCTTCTCGTGGTTTCTGCTACGATTTGGTCTTCTCTTTTTATAACATAACTTCTTAAAGTGCATTTTGTCAGCCCTCCATTCTCAGATTATCATCAACACTCAATGAGTGTTCTTCTGTTGCTACAATCCTGTCTAGAAGTAACTTTTCTCTTTCTATGGCTCCAGCTGAGTATTTGCAAAACCACCTTACTATAGCTACTAGGCATTTTATGCGTCAACGGGGTGATTCACAAATATTGGTTGTATATCCGTGATAACTCAGATGGACAGAAAACATGCATGCCACCATTTTATAAGAGGAGAGTGGGAGATTTTAAAATAATAATCGGGAGAATGTAGTCCTGCTATTGACTTCTATTGAAGGAGAGGCAATTTCAGGCGGGAGCCAGCCAATATAAAGCTATTTTTGGCTTAAAAACCAGGTGTCTCCCGCCTGACTCAGGTTTGTTGGCATGTATGAGAAGAGATCATGCTCAGATTTACAAAAACAAATTGAGCATGCATCCAAATGACTAGAGAAGTCTCAGACCTGTGCTTTTCTGCTAAAACACCCCAAATAGCCGCACGGCTAGGGAAATTCATAGAAGCAATCAGGGCAGCCTTGTCACAGAAAACTGAGTCACTAAAACAAAACCAGCCGGGCTTCAAGCAAGAGATATATAATACTCTCCACAAAGTTTTACGTACTTGCACTTTACTGCCATTTTTTTTATAATCGTTTTTAATGTTTTAAACTTCTCTACAGTTCGTAGCAAGTTTGCCTGAGATTTTAACTTTTTTTTTCCTTTTTTCTTCTTCTTTTTTTTCTTCTTTTCTTCTTTTCTTTGGAAGTTTTTTTGTAAAAATAGTATATTGTAAAGATTTTAAGTAATTGAACAATAAAGCTTAACACCAGACTGCAGGCAGAATTGGCTTTTAGCGCGGGTCAGCTGGGCTCACGCCCAAGGCGTGAACCTTCAGAGGGGCGCAAAGAGCTCTCCCTGTGACCTGGCTCCAGTGATTCAGCTCCCCACCCTACTATTATAACACATCCATAATTTTCAACCACTACGTCAGCATTAAACTTGACAAAGCAGGCTCCTCAGCAGTGCAAGCCCCAACACATATACACACACACACAACACACACCAGACAATCCTAATGCACCTTAACCCATTTAACACCGGGGAGCACAAACCAAAACAACTCACTAGGTGGCTTGTTTGCCCTAAATAGATGCCAACAGGAAAGTCCTGTGGCTTACTCCCGACACTCAAACAACAGACCAACAACCAACCAAGCACCACAGTGAATATACACAGACCAGCCAGAACGATACTGGGATACTTTGAATCTAGTCATTGTGCAAACCAAGAGTTGGGTAGACGGGCACCCTTCAGACTGTCAAAGACGCACAGGGGCCATACGCATGGCAAAAGAAATACCCTACACTGTCACTTGCGCAACATGTGGGTGATGCATCTCATTTTTATGGGTGGAAGTCCATATGGGCGAATACCAGTTTCAGTTTTCATTGGTTAAAATCCATGGGGCATATTTTTGTACATTTGACATACACGTTTAATGCGTTGAGTAAAAGAGAGACAGCAGAAAAGCACAATAATAACTAAGATACAATGCATTCCTGCTGGGGCCTTATTTATGAAAAGTGACGCATCGCTGCGTGAAAACAGCGATGCGTCACTTTTCACTGCGCTCTCTCTGCGACATGATTGATGCGTCATATTTATAATATGACGCATCATGTCGCAAGGAGTTACAGATACCTCAGTATTTCTGACGTATCTGTAGGCGCAAAAGTGACGCATTGCTGGGGTGTGTCACAAAAGTGACGAAACTCCAGCAATGCGTCCTATCACATGGGGAAAGCCCCATGTGAAAGGGCTTGCGTCAGTCTAACGCCTGCTGTGAGGCAGGCGCAAGATTTTGACGCAACAGCGTCCTAAAAGTGACGCAGTGAAATCTCATAGATTTCACTGCGTCACTATTACAAGGCTTCTTGCGGGGGAATGCCCCCTCTGCATACATTATACCTGACGCAGGTATAATGTAGCGCAGGGATTTACAAAGTGACGCATCTGCTTAGATGCGTCACTTTGTAAATAGTGCGCAACAGGACGCATGTTTTACGCCACCGAAGAGTCACAAAAATTGACGCATCGGAAGCGGAAAACTGACGCAAGGCCTCATAAATGAGGCACCCGCTGTTTCCCAGCACTAACACACTATGGGCTGCTAGTACCAATGCAGGCACACTTGCAGGATGGTGCAGGGGTGCCTGCATTACAGGCAGGATTAATTGTTTTTGTGTGGGGGGGGACACCTTCCTGCACACAAAGAATCCAAAGAGGTGTATTCCTATTTCTAAGTGTGCTGCAGAATGAAGCAGGCATAGAAAGAGGAGTTAACGAGGAGAAGCATTTCTCCATGTTATATCTGCCTCAGGGAGGTGTAGCTTTCTGACACATTCCCAGGTTTACACGTCTTTGGGAATGCACCAAACTCCCAGGGTGGATCCGTGGGAACACTCATGCTCCACCCATGGAACTCTGCCTGAGGCAAATTAATATGTGGCAGCACTTTGAACTACTTTGTATTACTTTGTATTTATGAAACCACTCAAAACTGCGTAAATGCCAAAAAGGTTTTTGCGTCGGGCTGCGCCATTAAAGGGACACAACCCCCAACGCAAAAGCTTAGTAAATGTACCCCTATATGCAGAACATCTCATTTATATAGGAAACATCCACACAGGGTACATCTCATGATAGTAGGTTGAAATCTATATGGGTGGAGAAATCCATATAGGGTATACATACATAAAACTATGTGTTACAGTTAACAGAAATGCATGTCAGGCTCATGTATTTACACATTTCACATCACAATAACACATGTGAAAATCGAAATTAGGCACATATAATTTACCTATATAAAAATATGTATGTTGAGCATCTCATATTTTAGTATTAATCCAAATGGGGTGCATGCAATCATAGTGGTTTCTGTCCATTATGACTTATCTGATCCTCATAGGTAAAATTCGTAGATGGCACATCTCATTTGCATATGTAGGTTTCCAGATGGGGCTCCTCTTATTTTCCCTGGAATCATCACTGGCACGTCCAAATTGTGTGGAAAGGAATCCACATGTAGAACATCTCAATTACTTGCGTATAGTCTACATTGATCATTTATCATTTTAACCTCCGTGTCTTTAATAAAATCCAGCTTTACTGCCCACCACTCGATCTTCATGGAGATGTCTCAGTAAAGGTGAGTCAAAAGGCATTTGTGATTCTAAAGTGATCTTATGATAACGGAAAATCTCATAGCAAGGCAGAGCTTCCATGGTGGCACCTTTAGAGGGTATGCAACCTTTACCACGCAACTTTTACAACGACCTACCTTTACCACGCAATTTTTACAACGCAGGATCCATTACAACGAAGTACCATTACAACGCATGTTTTTACAACGCAGATACCTTTACAACGCATACCATTACAACGTAAGTATTGGTAAGTATATAATGTTATTAAAAATATTATAGGTTTGGGTTTTTGGGTAAAGGGGTATTTTTAGGGTTCAGGGCTAGGTTTGGATTTTTAGGTAAAGGGGTATTTGTAGGGTTCAGGGCTAGGTTTGGGTTTTTGGGTAAAGGGGTATTTTTAGGGTTCAGGGCTAGGTTTGGGTTTTTGGGTAAAGGGGTATTTTTAGGGTTCAGGGCTAGGTTTGGGTTTTTGGGTAAAGGGGTATTTTTAGGGTTCAGGGCTAGGTTTGGGGTTTTAGGTAAAGGGGTATTTTTAGGGTTCAGGGCTAGGTTTGGGTTTTTGGGTAAAGGGGTATTTTTAGGGTTCAGGGCTAGGTATGGGTTTTTGGGTAAAGGGGTATTTTTAGGGTTCAGGGCTAGGTTTGGGTTTTTGGGTAAAGGGGTATTTTTAGGGTTCAGGGCTAGGTTTGGGTTTTTGGGTAAAGGGGTATTTTTAGGGTTCAGGGCTAGGTTTGGGTTTTGGGGTAAAGGGGTATTTTTAGGGTTCAGGGCTAGGTTTGGGTTTTGGGGTACAGGGGTACAGGGTACAAATAAAGTAAAATTAAATTTAAATTAAATTAAATTAAATTAAATTAAATTAATTTTAATTAATTTACATTAAAAAAATATTATATACTTACCAATACTTACATTGTAATGGTATGCGTTGTAAAGGTATCTGCGTTGTAAAAACATGCGTTGTAATGGTACTTCGTTGTAATGGATCCTGCGTTGTAAAAATTGCGTGGTAAAGGTAGGCGTTGTAAAAGAATGCGTTGTAACGTCATACATTCCCTTTAGAGTTATAGACTGGTAAAGGGTGTGTTATGAGGGTAGCCATGAAAATGCATGTAACTCCCACAACTTTGTAATTCTGTGGGTATGCGCAAACATTTTGCAGGGCCAATCCCGACCCAAAATACTTATAAAGGTACTTGCAGAAATATTCTGAGTAAATGTTTTTTCAGCATTGGATGAACGAAAAAGCAAACAAAAATTTGGGGGTATGTTCATTGAGAAAAATAGGAAGAGGGAAAAAAAAACTTGGAAATTTACTTTCTGGCCTGATGTACTCATGCCAGTTCTCCACCTAGTAAACCATGTGCCAAATATAGCAAATTCAAAATTCTAAATTTATAGAAAATGCATCAGTCATGTAAGTCCTCTCACCCTGCATATACATTATTCATTCTCTGGCTAAATATTGTGCATGTTTTTCTGAAATTCATTTTAGCTATTTCTTCACTGGCACAGCACAATTTAGCCAAAACGTGCTTTACTAGACGGCATTCTGTTTCCTCTAGTTTTATTAATGAAAGTTCAGACTTACCCGGCCCAGTCCAATTGTAATCTATTTACAAATTAATTTGGTACCCTACCTGCCTATGGCTTCTTCTATAGATTCATGGGCAGTCATCCTCAAATCCTGTTTCTTCCATGAGAGACATTTGCCATAACTCGCATATATCTTAACTTTCTTAGCAGTGGTATGTTGACCCAACTGCTGTTGCCTTTAGATCCCTCTCTTCTTTGTGCAGATCACTTGTTTCCCATAGAGTGTGAGTTGTGCCAACTTCACCTCACCTCTGTGCTTGACTAGTGTAAGTTCAGCTCACTGTCAGTCTTACCCAGTGACACTACGCTTGTCAAATGGCTACAGAGCAGGTTCTCCATAACCTCCTCGTTTGGGCAGGACCATTGCCATACACTGAGGAAAGGTTCTTCTTGAAGGTATTTGCTGTTGCTCACAACCACCCAACCTTTAACACTGCCTTATTTTCACAAGTCTTTTTCAGCCGCTGACTCCTATGCAGATATTTAACTCACTACAACACATCGTCATGTTATGATTCATCACATATCTTAGCAGCTATTACTAGACCTGCAAAACCTCAAATATGACTGCCCTCTGGCCACTCTGGTAGGTTTTTAAGCCCTTTTTAAGCCCTTATTCAATTTTCTACCAAACCATTTAAGATGTACTGTTGTTGACCATCCAGCCCTCACTCAACATGCTCCAAGTACATGTTCCAAAACTGTTCAGCCAGTTTCATTGAACTGTCACCAATCATAATATCGAAGGCATTTAAGTAATTGTGCGCCATAATGTTAGACGGTGCCACATCATCAGAATGAAAAGCAGGCATTGACATATTTGTACATATCAGAGATAGCTGTGGAATCTGCCTGCATCTCAATGCTGTCAATACAGCCAACGTCCCTGAAAAGTTATGTTCAGTGCAAATGACTCCTTGAATACTTCTAGAATTCTGGTGCAGAGAAACTCTTACTTTGCATTTTGTTTACAAATCTATCTCTAAAGGCATGTAGGTAGCTGATTCCAGCCTTCAGAAGAAAGTAGGAGGTTTGTCATTCCCAAGTTAAAAATTACTTGTTCGGTAGGGTCAACCTTGGTTTGAAAAGCATTCGACTTGTCCACCACTGCCCCTGATTCCCACATTCTCCTTCTCAGTTTCTAGCTACAGAGTCATGTGTGTGCTCTTCTTTACCATACAGGGACGGACCTCCTGCAGGTGGCTGCCCATGAGTTTGGACACGTCCTTGGTCTGCAGCACTCCTCCATCGCCAAGTCGCTGATGTCACCCTTCTACTCCTTCCGCTACCCCCTGAGCCTGAGTGAGGATGACAAGCAGGGGATTCAGCATCTGTACGGCAGGCGGCGGCCCGTCCCCGCGCCCACCTCTGCCGTCCCAGAGCGCTTCCAGCCTGAGATCGAAACCAATGAAATCAGCAACCTGGAGGTGAGTGGAGGCAACATGCATGACGTGCCTCATTCCCCTCGTCTGTCTTTCTATGGGAACTGATGTGCACAGGACGTCTGCAATGCCTGTCAATATGTGAATGCCTCACGAAATGCATGCATGTGTGCATGTGTGTACACATGTTCACCAACATGGCCCTAGTCATGGAATAGCTGACATTCATTTTCATTGTGCACTATATGAGATTTTTTGCAAATGTATGTCCATTAATCTCAGTAATGGAACAGCACTGAGAGTTGAAGGGAGAGGTTCATCCCCAGATCTGAGTTCTGAGAAGATTGTGGTAAAAGATTGATAAGAAGGGCTGCCTTGGGGATGTCTGAGTACTGGAACGCCATGGTTAGCTTATTCTGAGGGTTGCGGTGAAGTAGGCAAGCTTTGGGATCTGAAATGTGTGTGCTGTTTAATATCAATCCAGGAGAGAAGTGTGGCAGGTAAAGAATGAGGTAAAGCAGCCACTGGGAACTCACATCCCCTGGGTGTCGTACGCGGTAACTTTCAAAGCAGCTTGCACCAGCCCAATTAAAACTCTTTGTATTCTCCTTTATCTAAAGCCTGATGCTTGTAACGTCGATTTCGATGCCATCTCTACCATCCGTGGTGAACTGTTCTTCTTCAAATCTCAATATGTCTGGCGACTCCGAAGTGGCAAATTACAGTCTGGATACCCTGCACTGGCATCGCGCCACTGGAAAGGAATCCCAAACTCTATTGATGCTGCATTCGAAGACTCCACTGGCAACATCTGGTTCTTCCAAGGTGAGCAAGGCTCAGAAAGCAAAGAGGGAGGAAAAAACGTTGTTTCTGGTCTATATGACTGGCCAGAATACATACAGTGAACATAATATTAGTTGCAAAGAACGAGACACGCCCTTAGTAGACAATCTTCTTTTATTCCATTCAAAAGGGTACAGTTTGTTTTCCTTGTCAGATGCGTACATTTAGTTTCCATTCACAGTTAGCAGAAGATGTGTTGGCACAATCTCTTCATTTTATTATCCTTTTAGATCAGAATGTATTCAGTTCATGTATTATGTCTAGACAACATGTAGGTAGCACCTCTGATGGAAACAAGATTTTAACTAATCTCCTTCTGTCCAATTCTCACTAGGCTCCCAGTACTGGGTGTATGATGGCGAGAGGCAGGTTTCAGGTCCCTCGCCGCTCTCAGATCTCGGCCTGACTGAACCGAATGTGCGGGCAGCTCTGATGTGGGGCACGGAGCAAAACAAGAAGGCATACTTCTTCAAGGGAAGCAGCTACTGGCGCTTCAACCCCACGACCCGCAGTGTGGACAACATCTACCCCCGAAGCATGGGAGATTGGCGAGGGGTGCCCACGGCCATCGACGCTGCCTTCCAAGATGAGTTTGGTAAGTGCAGAAAGAATGGCAAAGAGGCTATTGTGATCCTACCATTCCTTAGGACATCCAGTGTCCTAAGGTTAGCGGAGTAACATATACCAATGAAAGTGGTTCCTCAAAATGATCCACAAAAAAATCTGTGCTCTTTAATACCAAAAAAAAGGACCATAGTTACTACTGCAGGTGGCTCTATGACTGGGCAAGAGGGAAATGCTTATGACCCTGTAACTGCACACCGCTGCCATTTGGCTAGGTTTGCACTATACAAATAACCCATACATATATGAAAATTATTATATTCCATTTATGCCTTCACAATGAAAAAGCCTTCACGGCTGCCCAAATGTTTTTTTAAAAAGCAGATTGAGCAGGCTTAGACTCTTGATGGGCAGCATGTGGTGTCAGATATAAGTAGCTTTTACAACCCTAGAGGAGAGATCTTTGCTGCTGCTCCCTTAACCCTTGTTCTGATGCAGAAGCTATACAACTGGGTAAAACAAACGGAAGTAGCCTGGTCAAAATTACTGTGAGTATGCCGTGTTGAGTCTAGAACCATGAGTCCATTAGTAACACTACAGTGATAGCACTGGGCTAGAAAAAGTTCCCATCAGCCCACCCATCTGGTGGAGTATCGTCACGTGGGAGATGTATCATAAATCCAATTCTTGATCAAGGCACCTGGTAATGATGCAAAGATGGATTTTGTAGATATAATCTTAGACCACAGTGCTTCAATGGTGATGCCAATGGAGTGCAGTGCAAGTGAAAAGTGGAAGTGAAAATAAAATTGACTCGAAGGACCAAAAGTCAGTTTATTAGGTATGGTACTAGGGTCAAATCTAAAAACAACGCCCAATAGTTTTAAATAATAACTATGTCAAAGCATGGTGTATTGAGGTCGACATGTTTCAGCTAGATGGACAACTGGTCCTAGCTTTCTTCAGGACCTGGTGAATATTGCAACTGCAAACTAGAGTAAATAAATTTACAATAATAGTGAACTTGTACACTGATAATGGATAAATCCTACCAGTTACTCTGAGCCCAGATGTATACTGGTGATAATCCAGTCATGCCGTCTTTCCCAGCGTTCTGTGGGAAATGTGCCTCACCTCACCCGGTCACCCACTCGGGAATAGGGAGGCCCCGCTCTGTCCGTCGGTACCTCTACACCAATCCGAGAGGATGTTGGTGTAGAGGTACCGACGGACAGAGCGGGGCCTCCCTATTCCCGAGTGGGTGACCGGGTGAGGTGAGGCACATTTCCCACAGAACGCTGGGAAAGACGGCATGACTGGATTATCACCAGTATACATCTGGGCTCAGAGTAACTGGTAGGATTTATCCATTATCAGTGTACAAGTTCACTATTATTGTAAATGTATTTACTCTAGTTTGCAGTCGCAATATTCACCAGGTCCTGAAGAAAGCTAGGACCAGTTGTCCATCTAGCTGAAACATGTCGACCTCAATACACCATGCCTTGACATAGTTATTATTTAAAACTATTGGGCGTTGTTTTTAGATTTGACCATAGTACCATACCTAATAAACTGACTTTTGGTCCTTCGAGACAATTTTATTTTCACTTCCACTTTTCACTTGCACTGCACTCCATTGGCATCACCATTGAAGCACTGTGGTCTAAGATTATATCTACAAAATCCATCTTTGCATCATTACCAGGTGCCTTGATCAAGAATTGGATTTATGATACATCTCCCACGTGACGATACTCCACCAGATGGGTGGGCTGATGGGAACTTTTTCTAGCCCAGTGCTATCACTGTAGTGTTACTAATGGACTCATGGTTCTAGACTCAACACGGCATACTCACAGTAATTTTGACCAGGCTACTTCCGTTTGTTTTGCTAGTTGTTATAGGGGCCCAAGTTGCCTTGGTCGTTAAAAATGCCCTTCTGACCCTTCCCCACCTCATTTTTTCAGCTATACAACTGGGTGCCTGAAAGGCTGTCTCTTGGAAGGTTAGAAGAGCGTTGCCGATGATACCGGACCCATATAATGCAGTTACTCAGGAGAGTAGAAAACAGCTTGCCTGAATGGGGTGATCAACTGTGGTTTTTCACAACAAACACCCCTGTGTTGGGGTTCAAAAGAGATGTTTAGAACGTTAGTACCACCCTGCCTTTGCAAGAGCCCTCAACATTTCATTATATTTTTAAGGACTGTGCACAATTAATGCTTTAGTGGAAAAGAAGTTGCAACAAGGGGCTGATATTTTTCAGAGTAATCCTATGGTGCAAATGCAAATGCCAGGAATTTTGGTTCTCCAATAATTGTGAAGATGTCATTGAAAAATGGCTATCAGGTCAGGAAAAATATGCATATATTTGACAGAGTCTTGCACCACTGAGACCGCAAAGCGAATAGAATGGACTGATGAAGGTACGTGCTAAGGAGATGCCAGGCAGGGAGGTCAGATCTCATTGATCATTGAACAGATAAAGTGCCTTGGTGCCACAGTGTAAGAAGACATCAAAGTGGGTTGGTGATGTGGCAAGGCCACAAATGGAGAACATTAAACATTGGGGTGCACACTTAAAGAGGCAGAGCTGTTTTAGCAACTCCCAGGTGCTAAACCTAAAGGTCAGGACGGGAAACTGTTGATAGAATAGAGGCATGTTACCAGTGTGCTATATACAACATTGTACCCTCAATTCTACATTCTAAGGATATTATAAGTTGCCAAGGTGTTCAGTTCCATATAAATACAAGACTGCAGGCTGAATGCTTACAATGTTAATGTAAGTTACTAATTTTGGATAGTACACAAGCACCCATAAAAGAGTTTGATGTTCTGAGCACAAGTACCGTGGATATGTAAGTACCCGACACATAAGTAAATCTGACAGAGAAAAGCCAAGTTCTAAGCTTTTTCCTGATAGTGAGTGGACCTGATACTAATCTCAGATTGCCAGCAGGATTATTTCAGGTGAACTGGGCTATTACAGATTATTTTTACCATCTATGGAACATAAGGGTTACTTAAAGTAAGAGGCACAGACTTGACAAAGGGGCATGTTACTCTTATAAAATGTAGGCCATTGGCCATAAATACACAATGTAGAGGACCTTAAATGTAATCCTAGAAGACATAGACCCCCCCCATGCAGAGCACGCAGGATAGAAATGGCTGAATCAAATCTACCTGCGACAAAGAACACCGGGGTTCTGTACCACGTGCAGGTATTCAAGAGAATCCTTGATGGACACGTTGGTCTGTACCGAGATGTATATTTATGTAAAAGGTCCTGCCTTTCTTGTCCAGTGTCTTAAGAGGATCCATAATTTCTCATGAGGGTTAATGTAGGTCTGCGATACAATAGCTAATGGTAAGGCATGGCTAGACTACACTATCCTGAAGCCCCATCCTGTCCTACTCACGCACCTCTTCCTTACATGTAACTTTTCTCTCCCGCAGGTTACGCCTACTTCGTGAGGGGAAGGCAGTACTGGAAGTTTGACCCAGTGCAGGTCAGAGTCCTCGAGGGATACCCTCGTCAGATCAACCAGGATTTCTTCAAGTGCACATCCGCTGCTCCTGCCAACTCACTCCGATGAAGGGATCCCTGGGATGCTGGGACCAGAACTCTTTCCCACCTCCAGAGGTGCTGCAAACATGGCTTCCACATCCTGACGAGGTTGCCTTCCTCCTCCGGCTAACGGAGGAATAGGAAGATCTCGACCTCTTTAGGGAAAGGTGGATTTCTATCCGTTTTTGGAATGTACCGGCGACTGACTTTTGAGGAGCTGTGGATCCTTGCTGACCAAAAAGGGAGATGGGGATTCACAGCAAACCTGGGTACAAAGGTGAAAGAACACTGAGCAATGAGGGTTGGGACGGGGTTCGGTAACCCCTACATTGTGACATAGAAACTACTAATCCCTCAAAGGAGCACGGTCGCGGGGCAGGCCCCTAAAAAAACAAAATCATCCCACTTAAAACGGTTGGACTTTGGTATTCAGGGTAAAATGTACACATGTGAAAGACGATCACGTGCCACCCTTCATATCCGAATGAGCTACTGAAAATATATCTTGCTCAAGGAATTTAATATTGACAAATTTTGATAAAGAAAGTAAGACAATAAGCCTGCAAAATTTGTAGAAAGTGCTTAATTGCACCTTCAGTGCAATATACTCAGGAGAAACTATCAATTTATACCCACCTTCTACCCCAGCCCGGCTTTCCATTGCTCGAGGGGGAGGAACCATTTGATTGAAACTTTAAATTGGTCAGATCCAAACTCAATAAATGGTAATTATTCTTGGGTACCAACATGTAAACATTTCTAAGTGGTAGATGAACCTTCAACATTACCAGGCTTCCAGATGGCAAGACTCCTGAGTCACTGAGAACTTCACAATAGTCCACCTTCTTAAGTACATTTTCTCTACAAACCCCTTTGCTCTGGTCTATGGTTCTGAACCGCCATAGACCACAGTGGAAGAAGCATCCAATTTGTTGGTCGTGGAGGGGGAGAAAACGGAAATGTAAGCCATTCTCCACAAAATTCCTAGGAGATCAGCAGTCAGACAGCGCTGTGAGTGTTTAACAAAGTTTTCCATGTGCGCCTCTTGCCAGCCCCATACCCACTGTGGACTTCAGAGAGTGCCAAAAGCCTCTTGAGACAACCTACATTTTGTGGTCTGTGCCCATTAGAGTTCTACCTCACCCTGGGCAGCACCCAGACATCGCCGCGTTGAATTGCAGACCTTTTCTAAGGTTGTGGCCATCTCCATTTCCTTTCATGTTAAGGATGGACACTGCAGTTAGTATTTTTATTTCCGTTCTTTATTTTGTATCAGTTTGTAAAAAGATGTGTTTTCACTATTATGGAAGGAGGTATCGTGCATCAGTGCAGGACACTGAGCCGGACTCCACCTCCCTTTAAGGTGTAACTGTTAATTACCTGGATGATAAGAGTGCCTCAGGGAGACAGCACGCGAGGGTCTTTGCCTATCTCCTGTGGGAGGGACTAGTTACCAATGCAAAGCACAGTTGGGAATTTTTACTATAAGCAGTCAAAGGGCATGTGTAGTAATGTGGTCCAGCAGTTCAGGGCCATTATGTGACTGTGGGCCAATAGGGACATTACTAGGAAGACGCACAGCGGGTTTCCATTGGGCAGTAGTAGGGTTTCACATGAGTGCTGCGTTGGAGTTGTCAGTATTGGCACTACTGGGAGACAGCAGCTGGGCACATTTACAGTGGGACACCATAGGTGTGCATAGCAGTGGAGCACTACATTAGACTCGCAGTATGAACAGTAGTTGTGCGTTAGTTGGATTCTAAGCATGCAAAGCAGTTACGCACTTGTTGATCTTCACGCAGGCATATCCGTGGTGCCCCAGGTTTCTCCGTGGATGAATAGCACACGTGCACTTATCTCCATGGATGCACAGTTTTAGTACACTAGTGATGCACCAGTTGTCTCCATGGATGAATAGCAGCGGTGCAATTGTGGTCTTCGTCTCCATGGATGCTCAGAAGTGGTGCATAGTCTGTCTCCACACAAACATATCAGTGGGGCCCCAGATGGCTTCATGTATGAATAGCAGCAGTGCACTAGCTGTCTCCATAGATGTAGTGCTGCAGTGCACAAGTTGGCTTCGACACGGGCATGTCAGTGATGTACCAGCTGTCTCTATGGATGCACTGCGGTGGTTCACCAGTTGGTTCCTAGACTATGCATGGAAACGGTACCTCGTGTTCCTATACTTCTAGCAATGGTTTATTAGTTCACCACTGGGGATTGCTGCAGTGCACTCGAGAGGCTTCCAGCATGTAGAGAAAGGATCCACTCGAGGGATTTCAAGGATGCCAAGAGGTGCATTAACAGGACTCCCTGCATATTTCCTACATAAACGTTCAGTTTGTTACTATCCCATGTATCTCCATTCCAGAGTCATCTGTTTTCAGTTCAAATATCTCTGTACATTTTTGTAAATTTTAATGTGTTATATTTTTTCTATGTGTACCAATAAACATGAACTTTTTTCTACATGTGGGCTTTGCTGTGACTGAATGACATAAATGGTGCTTAATGGGCTCCCGCAACGCGTAGAGGCCTCCCACTGCAAACCTAACTCCAGAACTGCCTTCTACATGTTCCGTGAGTGTTACCAATAAAGCCTCTCTCCAAATAATCACGGTAGCCTCTTGTAAATCCTGATGGGGTTTATTTTCTCCCAGCAAGCTCATGGTTCTCTTCAAAAATCGTGTGTAACTGAGGCCTGTAGTTTACCCCTGCAGAACTACTGGGTTATTGTTTTTCCCTACAGGCACTACCGCTGTTTCCCTGTGTATTCCTGCATTGTTCTCCAAAGGCCAAGTTGGATTCCGTTTTGTCCCTGAAACTCTGCAGTTCTGTGCCTCAGACATTGTTAGGTTTGTGATTAGCTTTGGCCTGAGACGGTGAATGCCCTGTCACTTGTGACAATTTATTGTTTCTTTTTAAAAAAAACTCTAAAAAGGGACTTTTTGCCCACCAGTTACCATTGATTGGCGTCATTGTCAATCTTATTTTCTTCCTTTTTAGGTCTCGCGACCTATCGATGCGCGCAAGCACATTGAGGGAGCGAGAATTCAAGTGCTCAAAAAACTCGTGAAACCAAAGGTTTCGTTCGTGCGGTTTTCTTTAAGTTCACGTGAATCACGTGACAGCAAGCTCCTTCGTGCACAAGCTTGCCTGAGCCTTCTGCCTATCAGCCTGCCAGTTCTCCTCCCCTAATTATTCACTTCACTTGTGACTCCCCACATCAAAGCCTCAGCCTCCCTCCCTTGCCATTTGCTTCCTAACCAGCCTGCCTCGCATAATTGCATCAGACCCGACACTTCAAAGGAATGCGCCCCCGAGAGCCACTTTCACGGCCGTGCATTTCTCTTCCCCCCCTCCCCACAGCAATGCCAGGAGCTTGTTTTTAAATGCTTCAATGAGATAGAACAGAGATGGCAATGCGTTGCATGCAATGATACAGTTTAAAAACTAAATTCGGTTTTACTTCACGAGCCGTTTTCCAAGGTGCTGTAAATTGTATTCGATCATGTTCAGTCATAGAACTCAGTAAAAGACGCATGACTACAGCACCTAATTTGCAAACTGCACGGAGGCTTAACAAAACGTTTCTATCTCGAGCAAATACTGTTCCATCTTTTTATATCAAAAGACTTAGGCCAGTGATTCACTTTCTCGTTAGGCCATGCTAGTAAATAATGTGCTACACCGCATCCCTTTCTTTACCTCATGTGAGGAAACAGCGCCACTCGCTGGGCGGCATTGGAACATGTGCCTAGGCTGCAAAATAATGAGGTGGAAGATGTGCTTATAAGGTCCCACAAGCGAGACCTATTGGCTATGCCAATGCTTGTTATTGATGAGCTTATGTCAGCTCCTTTCAGCTTTACTGTGTCTCTATGAGTTTTTGTTTTTTCCAGGAGCATGTACCAAGTTCTGATTGATTTCTTGATTATTGTTCTTCTGCGCTGCTTGTGCTTGAATTGTGGTCCTTTTTAGGTCGAAGCCTCCCAGACATTTGCTAAAGCCATCTTGGGACATTCAGAAAACTGACCTAGGAATGCATTCCACCCGTTGCTTACCATTGGCTTTGTGGTTTGTCCGTCACATTGCCCAAACCTTGTTTACCATATTCTTTCACAAACTCAATTTCTGTAAACAGGCCTTTATATCTTGGCCTTATCTTGTCACATTTGCTGTGCATTCAAAGACAGAGGTCAAATGCCAAGCTCTCTCTTTCAAGGGAACAATCCCCCAGATTCATCATGGTCATGTTTTGCGAGTCCTTAATAGCGAATTTTAAGGATTCGCTATTAAAGACTCGCAAAACGGGATGCATGTAGAAATCGCAATATTTTTTGCGATTTCTACTGCTTCCTTATTTGCGATTCGCTAATTGCGAATCGCAAATAAGGAATGGCTTTCCCATTCATTCCTATGGGCCTAAAGAATGAATGGGGAGTCCTTCCTTATTTGTAATTAGCAATTAGCGAATCGCAAATAAGGAAGTGATTTCAAGGGTGCCAGGGTGTCCAAAGGACACCCTGTAGCACCCCTGAAATGGTAATGTACACTGGTGTTGCGCACACACATGTCCAAAGAACATGTGTGTGTGTAACATACAACTTAGAAAAATGCACTAAAGTGCATTTTTCTAAGTTTTTGCTATTTACCATGTAGTTAGACTTCGCGGTAAATAGCGGCCCCAGATTTCGAATTCGAAATTTTAGAATGGTTCATGAATTGCATTTAAGGAATCTCAAATTGAGATTCCTTAAATCCAATTATTCGCAATTTAGCGATTTCTAGAATTGCGATTTTTGCATTTGGGATGATGAATCCCAAATGCAAAAATAGCGCTCGCAAAGGGCCAGATTCTCAGAATCTGGCTCTTTGCGAGCCGATTTTGGTTTGATGAATCTGGCTGTTGGTGTTTACTTCTCTTTCTTCAAAGTGAGAGAATTTATTTGACAATCCTGCTGAGAATCCATGTAAGAGTGGAGGGTGTAATATGTTTTTTTTCTAGCCCACAACAAAAAACAAGAAATTAACTGTGATGATGTTTCACAATATACCAGAACTGGTACAAATAAAGCTAATTTTTCTTGTAATTCTGAAGTGTGGTGGAAACAAATATTTGGAATAGGATTAAAACACATCAATACACTAAGTGATGACATTTGCACATATTTTCGTTTGTGTGCAGTAAAACCGCATTTCGGTACAAATGGAATGGTCATTTCAATTGAAAATGTGTTGTCTGTAATGGCATTGCACTAACAGACCATGCATTCGCCTGACAACGCCACACCACTCCACTCCACTCTATACCCTTCCACTGTATGCCACACCACCCCATTGTATGGCATCCCACTTTACGACATGCTACTCCACTCTACGCCCCTACACTCTAAGACAACCTACGACATGCCACGCCACTCCAATCTAAGCCACTCACTCCACGACACAGCACGCCACTCCTCTCCACTCCACTCAACATAATTTAATTTACCCCACTCCGATCTACCCCACTTTAATCTACCCCACTCCAATCTATCGCACTCCACTTCAATGTACTCCCCTCCAATCTACCCCACTGCAATCTACCCCACTCCACTCTAAACCAATCCAATCTACACCACTCCAATATACCCCACTCCAATATACCACAATCTAGCCCACTCAAATCCATCACAACTTGGGGTGATCGGAGTTCGTGGAGTTCTTGCTAAAAACTCAGTGAAATTCCATGGAGTTCCGCGTTTGGGGAATGCTGCGCGGCCCTAAGCTGAGTTGCACGGGGCGGCAGCAAAGAATGAGGAGGTGGATCCTCACGGCGTTTGGGCCTGCGGGCGCCGAGTGGGCTGGACTGAGGCAGGATCAATGTAGCCTGAGAGGAAATGTCAGCCGCAGCCTATCATGGTCCATAATCACTATTGAATGTGATAATTAAGGCTGTTGTGCAAGTGGGGATCTTCTTTATGTAATCACCTTGACTGATCACACTAAACTTCATTCACTGCATTTGTGAGCACCCGGAAGGGTCCCCCGTGGCCTGCAAAGTGCGATGGACCACTGCTCATTGGGGCCCTTGCTACTGTTGGGCAGCTGGCTGGAAGCTTGGAGCCTCATTGAACTATGGTCAGAAGTCCATCCTGAATTGATTCAGCTTTGTCGTGGTTTGCAAACATGTCCCTTGACAGATGAAGAAACATAGGAATATGAATGTATTCTGAGGCAGGGGTCGGCACTAAACTTCCTTTATCATTTACAAGTGAAAAGCATGTACTCCAAAAGAAAGGCGCCACTAATGGGACTTGAGAGCAAAGGAGCACACTCTACTGTGATAGCGCAGATGTCAGCAAAAGAGCACAAAACAGCGCTGTACCAGAGTTAGGCAGGAGGGCTGAGGGGGAGCCCACCTCTCTTGGACCCAGGGTCTCCTCTCACCGGGGTAGCAACCCTGCCTCCCCTCTGCTGTTAAAGCTGTGGGAGGATGAGGATGAGGATGAGGAGAGATGGGCCAGGCGTGTAGACAATGGACACTGGATTCTAGTGCTGCGCACGTTAAGGAGCCACAGGGGGGAGAATGAGCCGCTCGGATTTCTTACCTGGTTGCTACGACCACTGCTTGTGGCCGGACAGAGGCGATGCCCAGCCAGAGCAAGGCGAAGCAGAGTAGGGCACATGACTGTTCCTTCACATCAGTCCTCTACTCAAGAGCTGCCTCATCCAGGCCACACCCGCAAGGAGGAGCAGGAAGTGAACGGGGCGAAGGAAGTCAACAGCCAATTGCAGCCCGGAGGCAGAATTTGTGCACTGCTAAACTCTGCTCTGCCGGCTGTTGGTGGAGTTTTGCAGAATGTGTGCTCCAAAGCAGACAGCGGAGTGGTAAAACTCTGCAAACTCTGCCGGCGGAGCGGAGTTTACCACCCACCCTTAATCACAACTTACCCCACTCCAATCTATCACAATCTACCCCACTGCACTCCAATCTAGCCCAATCCACCCTACTCCAATATACCCCTCTGGACTCTCCCCAACCTACCCTACTCCATTCCAATCTACTCCACTCCAATCTATCCCACTCCAACCCACTCTACCCTACCCCACTCAACTTCAACCTACCCCACTCTAACACAATCTACCCAAATACACTCCACTAAAATCCAATGTAACCCCCTCCATTTTACCCCACTTCACCCCAATCTACCACACTCCACTAAAATCTACCCCACTCTGCTCCAATCTACTCCAGACTACCACACTCCACTCCAAGGTACCCCAATTCATCCATCTCCAATGTACCCCAATGTAACACACTCCAATACAATCTACCCAACTCCACTCTACTCCATTCCACTCCAATATACTCTGGAGCAGTTTATGCCACTCCATTCCAATTTAAGCCACTCCACTGAAATCTATCCAAGTCCTCCCCACTCTAATCTACCCCACTCCAGTTGACCACAGTCCACTTTACCACACTCCACTCCACTCTACACAAATATACCTTACTTCACTTCACTCCAATCTACCACACTCCACTCAAATCTACACCATTTCGTATGCATATGTTCTTTTTTGAAATACCAAATAAAGAGTTAAAGGAAAATCTATCCCACTCCACTCTAATACACTCCACCCCAACCACCCTACCCCAATCTTCCCTTCTCAACATACCCCTACCCAGTCTACTCCACTCCAATCTACCCCACTGCAATCTACCCCACCCCACCCCACTCTACCCCACTCCAAAATACCCGACTCCACTCCAATCTACCCCACACCACTCTACCCCGCTCCAAATGACCCCACTCCAATCATCCCTCTTCAATCCACCCCACTCCAATCTCCCCACTCCATTCCAATTTACCCTACTCTAATCTACCCAATTTACCACACTGCACCCTAAACTACCCCACTACACTCTACTCCAATCTACATCACTCCACTCCACTCTTCCCCATCTGTCTCACTCCACTCTACCCCCACTCTACTCTAGCCCAATCTACTCACTCTATTCCACCCAATCCTCCCCACTACTCCACTTCACTCTACTCTACCCCAACCTACCACACTCCACTTCATTCCAGTCTGCCACAGGTCACCCAAATCTACCCCATTCCTGTCCAATCTAATCCACTCCACCCTAATCCACATCACTCCATCTCACTCCAATCTACTCTACACTAGTCCATCCCAAACTACCCTACTCCTATCTACCACATCCAATCAGGCCCACGCCAATCAAACCCACCCCATCCCAATCTACCCCACACCTGTCTTTCCTACTCCACTTCAACCTACCCCACTCCAATCTACCCCTCTTCTATCTATATCAATCTAATCTAAACCTACGTCACTCTAATCTACCTTACCATGATCCACCAAATTGTTCCCACTTCAAACTATCCCACTCCACTCTACCCAATGCCACCATAATCTACCCCACTCCACTTCAATCCACTCCTCTCCACTCCTATCTAACCCACTCAATTCTATTCTACCCCACTCCAATCTACCCCAACCCACTGCATGCTTCCCCAATCTACCCTACTCAGATTTATCCCAATATATCCCCTCCACTCTACCCCGATCTACCACAATACAATACAATCTACCCCACTCCACTCCAATGTACCCTACTCCACCCCAATCTATGCCAATTCAATTGTCAGCACTTCCCCACTCCAATCTGCTCCACTCTAAGCTACCCCAATCTACCCTAATCCACCACACTCCATCCCAATCAAGTCTACCCTGCCCCCTCCACCCCAAACTACTCCACTCCAAATCTACCCCGTACAATCAGCCCCAATCCAATCTATCCCAAACTAATCCATTCCAATCTAACCCACCCTAACCCAATTGCCACCACTCCAATCAGCCCTACCCCACCCAAATTTACCACACACGCCTCTATTCTACTCAACTCCAACCTACCCCACTCCAATCTACCCCACTCCATTCCAATCTACCCCGCTTCAATCCAATCGGTCACATGGCTAGGTTAGGCCCGGATGAAACACTGCCAACATGTACTCATTTCTTAAGTTGCCTTCTCTTTGACACAATGACTTTTGACACACATTTGCTTGTGTGAGAGTGCAAGGATTAGTTTCTCTGAAACCATATGGCTCACAATTCCACTTTGTAAGTACACTATGACGACATCTTGAACATTCCGTACACAGCCTGAACATACATTGTTGGTGTTTATTATTTCATCCATGAGGCACCGTTGCTATCACAGAGACAATAAACAAGGTCAGCTCAGCTGGAGCTTCGACACGGAAGCAAGGATACTGTTGTTATAAATACACACGGATTTCAGTGTTCAAATCAGTGGAGCACTCTGCTATCATTGCGAGGTCATCGCTGTGTCGAAGTCTCAGCTCAGCTGATTCCTGTTTACCCTCTGTGATGAGGGATGACCAAAACGGATATGTACATACATTGCCTTCAGGTAATGGGGAGTTAGATCATCCAATAGAGGATTCTTGGCAGAACACCCTCCCTAGGCAACTAGGTTAGGGAGTGCATAGTAGGAAAACACTATACCCAGTACTTAAACGATAACATATATACACTGTTTAGCCCCATGGTGGAATTGTTCGTTTTTTTCACCATCCTTATATTGCTGATCACTTTTATCTCCTTCTCTCTATTGATTATTGTAGCGCATATCATTTTATACAAGAATCACAATGGTTCAATAAATATTAAAAACTCCCTTTTGTGTATTTCTTGTGCATCTCTCTGACCGAGCACAAGTGACTGAGCAAAAAGGTTCTAGACATCTACCACGATTCCTTGGGGGATCAGCGTTGTCATGTTCTGAGATTGCCAAAACTATTTGTCACCTTTTGAGGGTTAGAGGTACTTATGGTGGCACTGTGAGCTGGTCTATAAGCTAACATATCCTGAGGGGATGCATACAGTTAGTCTGGCACCATCCCAACGTTTATGTTGTCCAACAAATGCAGTTCCTAGTGAAAAGTGGAAACCGTATGGCATGGCGCCGCCAAGTTAGGGTTCCTATTTAATAGATCACCTAGGTAGTTCTCTGTTGCATACCCAGAAAGCTCTACTCACCACCTAACGAAAGACGTCCATGGTGGTAGGGACTATCCTCCTCAGCTAAGTAGGCAACCCCTATGTATTGGCTCTAGTTTGTTCAACCTTGAACTTTTCAAAGGATTATCCCATTGTGTTCCCTTCCCTGAAAACCATACACAATTATGTCTGGAGAAGATGACCTTGAAGTAATTAACATCACTGAGAACTGAAGACTTGCAGTTACTCAAAAACTACTACAACATGGCCTCGCACGTACGAGTGGAGATGTGACCTTCATGGTTGAGGCTTGTGATAACTATATACCATATGAACAAAATAGAAATACCTTTAACATCCCATGAACACAGAAATTGGTTTGATGGCACCCTATCACAAACAACTGAAAATGTTAGACTAGGTACCCTTAGCAATGAGGGAGCAACATGGCCCATCTTAGCCGACTACATACGACATCCTAATGTCGATAATTTATCAGCAGTACAACTGCATGGACTATATAAACACTTAGTCACAATATCCAGATGTTTGACACAATTTGCTATGTGAATATTAACACTAAACCCTGCGCAGACTGCTCAAGATGCACAACCACAATTGGCTACACCGGGCATTAGCCCACAAACACTAAATGCTGTCATGGGCAAGGTTACCATCAGACAGGAGGAAATTTCGTTCTGGATCGCACAAAAAACAAGTCACCTTGAAGCGATGTTTGCCCACACTGGACCACAGGAAAAACGCATAATATTAACAGTGTCCTTGCTGATGGGGATGGCTCTCTCTGTGGACGACTGCACCACTTGGGATACAGTTTTTACTGCAGTATATACCAGAAAACATGGTCCCCCTTTATTTGCTATTTTGCCAGAGGTGCTTAAACAGATTCAAAATGAGAATGGGGCTGCACCTGCCCTGGACTTGGGGATGAAAATGATGGGCAAGTTTGCCGCAGTATCCGCCATAGTGTAAAGTAACATTGAAGGGTAGGCAGCAGCGTTGGCTATGCGCCAACGTCTAAGGGATGGCTCTGGGACAACAGGAGCACAGAGTCCCTAAAATTATCAAAGAGATCTATACTATTCTAGGTAGAGATAATTTGGGAGTCGGACCTGGCAAACCACAACTAAATAGTAATTCTGAAAAGTATAACTCTAAGCAAGAACCCGAGTCTTCCACAAAGAAGAAGTGGGATAATAGAAAAGTTAAAGAAAAAACTACTTATGGTGGCACTGTGTATCCTGACGGGGTGCACAGAATCAGTCTGGCATCATCCGAACATTTATGCTGTCCAACGAACTGCAGTTCCTAGCGAAAACTGGAAACCGTATGACACTACACTACTATAATCTACCCAATCTATCCCTCTCTAACCTACCCTAAACCACTCCAATCTACTCTTCTTCACGCCTATCTACCCCACTACACTCCAATCTACCCCAAACTACACCACTCCTATTTAACTCACTCCAATCTACCCCACTCCACTCAAATCAACCCCTTCACTCCCATCTACACTACCATATTCTACCCAATCTATCTTACTCCAATCACCCACCATAATCTACCCCACTCCAATCTACCTTACTCTAATCTACCCCAATCTACTGCACTCTTCCACAATCTACCCACTCCAATCTATCCCAATATATCCCACTCCGCTCTATCGCGATCTACTCCACTCCAATCTACCACACTATAGTCAAGTCTACCACAATCCACCACAATTTACCCACATTCCAGTCTACCCCAATCTACTACACTCCATTACACTCTACCCCAATTTACCCCAGTCCACTTCACTCCAGTCTACCACATGCCACCCACATCTACCCCACTCTAGTCCAATCTAAACCACTCCACCCCACTCCACCCCACTCCAGTCTACCCTATTACACTCCACCCCAAGCTACCCTACTCCAATCTACCCCATTCAATCGGTGCTACTTCAATCTATCCCAAACTACTCCAATCCAATCTACCCCACTCAAATCTACCCAACCCTATCCCAATCTACCCTATCCTACTCCACTCCAACCTACCCAACTCCACTCTAATTTACCCGAATATACCCTGCTTCTATCTTACACCTCTCTAACCCACATCACTCCAATGTACCTTACCATAATACACCCAATCTATCCCACTCCACCCCACCACCCTAATGTACCACACTCCAATCTACCCCAATCCACTGCATTCTTCCCTTATTTGCCCCACTCTGATCTATCCCGATATATTCCCCTTCACTCTATCCCGATCTACCCCACTCCAATCTACCCTTTCCAATCTACCCCACTCCATTCCAATCTAGTTCCCTTAACCCCAATCTACCCCATTTCAATGTACTGCTCTCCCCCACTCCAATCTACTCCATCCCAGTACACCCCATCTACCTCACTCCACCCCACTCAAATCTACCCCACTCCACCCAATGCTTGTTTCTTTTATTTTGTTTGAAACCATCAAACTTGAAGCATGTGTTTTCCAATATTTCCAAGAGCTGAACGCAAACAGCTAACTATAACAAAACTGTGCCCTGTGACCAAATTCCGAAACACATATTTTCGGCTGCCTATCGCTTTTATTGATGAAGAAACTGTAAACAAAATCACTTTGTTTAAGACTATTGCAAAACAGTATGTGTTTTTATGAATTACTTTTGCAGTTGTGTCACATTTACTTATTTGTCAGTTTCCTCTTTTATCATTTAGAGGGAGTGTTTTTCTCATCATGAAGCACACAGTGATTTCAAAAGTTGTATGTTTCGCCTTTACCTCTATCCATCCCTAAACCCTAAAATCCCATTACCTCCCCCTACTTCTACCTCTAGCCACCCGAACCCTGAAATCACCCATACCTCTATTGACTTCTAACTCACCAAACCCTAAAATCACCCCTACCCCCTTTAACTCTACCCACCCCTGAACCATAAACTCATTCTTACCTCCCTGCACCTCAAACTCTAAAGTCACGCTCACCTCCCTTTACCTCTTCCCACCCAAACCTTCAAGTCAACCTCACCTCACTTTACCATTACCCACTCGGAGCCCTCAAGTCACCCTGAACTTCCTTTACCTCCACCTACCTCACCCTACCTCCCTTTTTCTCTACCCACCACTGAACCCTCAAGTCACCCTCACCTCCCTTTACCCACCTGAACCCTCAAATCACCCCTCACCTTCCTTTACCTCTACCCATCCCATTCCCGCAGGTCACCCTCACCTTCCTTTACCTCTACCCATCCCATTCCCTCAAGTCACCCTCACCTTCCTTTACCTCTACCCATCCCATTCCCTCAGGTCACCTTCCTTTACCTCTAGCCATCCCATTCCCTCAAGTCAGCCTCACCTTCCTTTACCTCTGCCCAACCCAAACCATAAAATTACACTCCCTTTCCTTTACCTTTACCCATTCTAGTCCCTCAAGCCACCCTCACCTTCCTTTATCTCTACCCACCCAAACCCTCAAGTCACCCTCACTTCTCCTTACTGGATAAAAGAAATTGGCAAAGTCAATAGATCTACCATAGGTGAGATCTATTGGATTTGCCAATGCTTGTTTAGCCTTACTGGCAATAGTGGGTCATATTTTCTCACCGTGACCCTATATTTGCCTCCAGATGGCGTGAGAGATTCAATGCTGTCCCTTTAGCTACAAGATTGTCTACCTCACAGCCATGAGGTCTAACTCAGGAAAGAGAGAAAATGTAGTAGCTGGATGTCACATTATCATGAGTGAACATTTACAGGCACAACCATCATTCCTTTGAAAAACCACAGTTAGATGAAGATATCATTTTTACATTTGAAATGATCCTTGTTCTCAAGCAAGCAAGATTGTGATATCAGATTTCGGAGAAAAATCATTTTGGGGTACAATTTCGCATTAAAGTGCAAAATCACGTTTGATGCAACATCAACAGGAAGGACAAACCCGTTTAGGATAAAAAATCATATTTAGAAGAACAACTACATTTTACTCTAAAATCACTCTTGAGACAACATCAACACGAGTGTGATACCACTTCTAACAGGAAAAATCACATTTAGGTGCAAAATACTATTTATGCACAAAGTACCCTTTAGATGCAAAATCATGTTTAGGTGTTGAATTGGCAGCAATACGGAGATATGGTAAATTCACATTTAGCAGGAAAACTACATTTAGGCACAAAATAACATTAGGTGCAAATGAACACTTTTGCAACACCAATAGGATTGGAAAAAAAATTATGAACAAAAATCACATTTAGATGCAAACCAGTGCTTAATTTGAGCCGGTGCTTTCCGGTGCTCAGTACCAGTCCTTAATTGGTTTCCGGTGCTCGGCACTAGCACCAAATTGTCAACACTATACATAGAACAGTCTACCACATGTTGGTGCTCCTCATCTAATTTAGAGATGAGCAAAACAACTGTTGTTTAGGAATACAATATACATTAGAAAATTGCTAACGCCTACCTCCCCAGCCATTCCTTTAGCTTTGGAGACCTGGAATAATCTGCACTGTCGCTTTTCAATGCAAGAGAGATGGTTAGTAGTTGTTTTGGCAACGATGACAAGGGCGATGGGTGGTGCAAGCTGCACTGGCCTCCCGGTCAGAGCCCTGGCACTTAATATTTTACAAATTAAGCACTGATGCAAACCCAATTTTAGTTGAAACAATCACAGTTGGGTACAGAAATCACTTGGTGTAAAATCAGCAAAGGGGTTAAAACACTTTTAAGCAGTGCTTTAAATGGTCCGGTATGTCCAGTAATGATTACCGACACTTCTTTATTTTGAAAGGGAGAGTACAGGCCCTTCTCAAGAGAAATGTAATACTTTTAATTGGAGAGTACCGGCACTTCTCAAGAGAAATGTAATACTTTTAATACTTTTAATTGGAGAGTACCGGCACTTCTCAAGAGAAGTGTAATACTTTTAATTGGAGAGTACCGGCACTTCTCAAGAGAAATGTAATACTTTTAATTGGAGAGTACCTGCACTTCTAATTTTACATTTCAAACACTGCTTTGAAGTGCAAAAACATATTAAGGTGCACATCCCCATTTAGGAAAATCACCAATGGTACAACATCTCCAAGAATTTGGTGACACTTTTAGGTGTTAAGTCACCCAGTACAGTCTGAAAATATGATAGTAAGTTGTCATTTTTGGTGCAAAATCGTGTGTATCTGTAACTATATCACGTTTAGATGACTGCTTATTGAGGTGCAAACTCAGCACGAGCATGGGAGGCTTTCAGAAGCAGGAATCACTTTTAGCTGCAAAAGCATTTGCAGATTAAAAAATGCCCTGGGTGCAAGTTGTGGAACATTGCAGCCCCACATTTAGAAGCAAAATTGCAATTTGTCGACGACAAGAGTTCTTGCAGAAAGCCAAAGTTGGTAACACAATGAATCCTTGGCAGTGAGACATCAATGTAACGAAGATGTAACAAATGTGTACCGATGGTAACAATGTACCGAAGGGAACACAATGAGTCCTTGGCATTGAGACATCAGTGTAAGCAAGATGTAACCACTGTGTAACAATAGGAACACTATGTGTCCTTGGCGCTGGGACAACTAAGATGTAACATACTGTCTACCGATGTAACCTCTATGTACTGATGGGAACACAATGTGTCCTTGGCAGTGAGACATCAATGTAACAAAGATGTAACTGAAGGTTACAAAATGAATCCTTGCACAGCCAGATCATTGTAAGCAAGAGAGGGAAGGACTACAACTGAAGGTAACAAAAAATATATCCTTGCACAGAGATATCAATTCAAGCAAGAGTGAAGAGTTACAAATGTAGGGGGTAAGATCTGTCCTTGCATTGAGAGGTCAGTGTAAACAAGAGAGAAGCACTATAAATGTAGGTGGTAAGATCCATCCTTGCGTTGAGAGGTCAGTGTAAACAAGAGAGAAGCGCTATAAATGTAGGTGATAAGATCTATCCTTGAGTTGAGAGGTCAGTGTAAACAAGAGATAAGCGCTATAAATGTAGGTGGTAAGATCCATCCTTGAGTTGAGAGGTCAGTGTAAACAAGAGAGAAGCGCTATAAATGTAGCTGGTAAGATCTATCCTTGCTTTGAGAGAGGTCAGCGTAAGCAAGAGAGAAGTGCTATAAGTGTAGGTGGGAAGATCCATCCTTGAGTTGAGAGGTGGGGGACCAGATCCAATTGGGGGCATACCTTGACCAGCACCCAGGACCAGCGCAGCTCCATCGCTCCCCTCCGCCGCCCCATAGCCAAACAAACGGCCGCAGTGCGAGGGGGGCGTGCTTGCCACTAAAACTACACTACCCAGACGCCCTAGAGGCGCTTGAAAAGGGACTCCAGCAGCCGCGTCTCGGGACCGCGCGCGGATCGGCGCCGGGCGAAGCCCGAGCACAGGGCGGGCCCTCTAAGGCCCTCAGAGGCCGGAGGAGGACGGGACGGGCCACCTCCCTTGACCTTTCTACATTACTAAGGTAATGAGTCTTTGACCCCTTCGTATACACTATAGTTAAGGGATATCCCCACTGGACACTAGCCGTCAATTTTCATATACCCCCAGATTGTCTTGTTGTCCTGCAATATTTTAACATTAGCAAACCCCATCATGACTCGCAAGGGGCCTACCAAGAAACCTATCAGCCAGAGAGGCTCACATCCTGGGTTACAAGATCAGGGTAGGTCATCTCCGTCCACCGCTAACATGAATGTATCTTGCCAGATTACAGATAGCACGCCCACCAAGCAATCTCCCGAACGAATGAATAGAACAGCGCAAAACCTCTCGCTGCTGGACGAGTTAAATTCTCTTTGCAAAACCAGGTATGCCACTGTACAAGATAGAAATGAAATCAAAGTCCCCCCCCTTGCCCCGCTAAAAGAACCAGTGCATCAACTCCAATCGTCACACCACCGGAACACCCTTCACTCCCCAAAAACCCAAATACGCAATATATAGTATTTCCCCAGATCTCACCCAGCAAAAGGAAGTGGGATTGGGTTAATCCCATAGGGAACGAACCCAAACTCCAAAAACTGTGTTCTAGCCCTCTATCGACCGTAGCTAATCCCCCCTAAATTTGGAGGAAAAATTAGACCAACTAGTATCTCCCTTCTCCTTGATTTTTCTGTCTCAGATGGAACAACTGGTTAGATCAATCATTTCTCCGCTGATTGAAAAAATTATCACTCTAGAGGATAGGCTGTTGGGAATAGAGAAAAGCATCAAGGCTAACTTACCTCCCACTGATAAAATTGTAACACTTAACTGTCCCCACTCACTTGGTACAACCGAAGTGCCAATCCCATCTGCAAAAAACAGTAATGACCAAACCCATCCTCTAGTCTCTAACTCTATACCTCTGAGAGAGCACGAGTTTGAAAAAAATGTATAAGTACACCATATTTACAAGCACGTAGTTAGTTTAAACATGTTTTGCACACGAGTATTTTATATCCAGGAGTGAAATATACAGAGTGGTTTATATTCAGTAGTGAAACGTATAGAATGTTAAGTAGAGTAACTATAATTATAACGGTGTGAGATTAAATGTAGAAATGTTGGAGTATATGTGAAAACCTCATGTTCTCATGTTAAAAAGAGTCATGTCCAAATTAAATGTAACTTTGAAAATCCAGTATTATGTGTAGGCCTTAGGGCAATTCACAGCAAACCTGAACGTGCTGCTAAAATAATGTGAGATAAGGTTGACATGGTTCTTCCAAATGTACTATTGAACTTAGGGTTAAAAGTATATGCTTTATAGATGTGTTATTTTAGAAACGTATGCTAGTTAAGAATGTTTGCTGTTTAAATCAAGTTAACGTTTTAAGAGTGCAGGAACCTGCTGCATGTAAATCAAGTAGGCCAGAACAGATAATGTCATGTAGTTTAAATTGCCATGTGCTCGTTAGAGGAGAGGTCGTGAGGTGTCCAGTATGGAGCTCTGAGAGTGTTTTATGACCTAAGATATGGTGAAGTCTGGAATTTGAGGCCCACTGCAGGACGAGCTGTATGCAGGTGCGAGGGTCCTAATCAGCTCGAATGAAAGGGACTTTGTTCAGTGGCGCCTTGCGCAGGCCTGTAGGAGTTTCCAGGAATTTCAGGGGGTATCAGCGCACGGAAGAAGGAGCCTGGGAACCAAGGTCAACTATAACGAGGGTCTTCAAGAGTACCATCATGGAGTTTGCCGCGCAAAGATGTACCACGTGAGGGGCGTCCCAAGGGGCGTTTCTGTCAGAAATGTGATTTGGTATTAGGGAAAGAGACCCGGGAGGAGAGGAGAGCAGATGATTTTGGGAGCCTAAGGAAGCGGATGGGTAGGCAGATAGGCTGATCAGGAGAGACCCATTATCAGAGAAGAGACAAAGAGAAGTGCGTGATCTTCTTAGGAAGTCACCACGGCTGACACCTAGAGGGTTAAGATCTTGCTAAGTAGGGATGTCATTTAGTGTAGTGTAGGGACAGACTAACCTTAATTTTCTTTTCTGTAATGACTTTGAGGTTGCAACTTGTATTCATTTTGGCAACGCTCATGTTATTGGAAGTTGTACTTATTATTTTGTTCTTCAGACTCAGACTATTCAAAAAGTTCATGTTCATAGTGATACCGATTTACCTTCTTAATCTCATTTTGAGAAGTTTGTATCTTCAGTTATCTTTGACTTTATATTAAATCTTCAAAACTTTAATTTTGGTCAGTGGTCATTTAGAGTGGTGTAAGTTCTTAAATTGATTGCTTTATTGCGAGATTACCTTTTACTCAAGACAGGTACCAACGATTCAGTCGACAGGAAATGGGATTTGGTAAGATAATTAGTAACCAGTAATCCCGCGTTAGCAGTTGGTAGCAGAGTGAGGATGGTTATCTTCTTGAGGAAGGTAATCTAGAGAGGTTAGTTTACCCCAAGGCCCGAGACGCCGAGAGACGAGCAGCGGAAGAATCGTGTGCCGAAAGGTGCAGACGGTGCGAGAAAAGCAGCAGTATCGGAGAGTGAGTATAAAAAGGGTCATGCGGGAACAGATTGCGGTGTTTTGTGTTGTATTTGTATTGTAATGTCTTGCGGAGTTGAATGCCTGTAGTGTGAATGAGAGACGGTTGTGAGCGCGCGCAACCTGGTAAACTGGTAACCTGGTAAACGGGTGTACTGGTGAAATCTTAAGTTCAGGCCAGAGCTTAAGTGGTTTTGGGTGTATCGAACATCCAGGGTAGTTGTCGACCATAGTACGGAGGTCACGAGGTACCATTGACCGCCGTGGATCCAAGATAGGGGGAGTGTAAGAGTGAATGTATGAGTAACGGACGCTGGTCGAAAGTTACTGTGTGTGAGTAACCTATCGGAGAAGGCGATTGTCTGGAAATAATCGGAAAGACATTTCGCCAAGTTAAGAGGACAACTACAGAAAGACTGTGGGCGTACAGTCAAGAAAGGTGATCGCTTGGACGGAAGTAATCATTTTTCAGAGTATGAATGGGACGCGTGCATGACCGAGGAGACGAGCTGAGAAAGGAGGGGAACTGCTGCGAAGGGGGACGGGTGACGTCGGCTAGAGCCGCGCTGTGATTGAGCGGTTGGTGTGACGTTAGCTAGAGCCGCGCTCTGGTTGGGCGGCTAGTGTGACGTCGGAGGAAAGTCGCGTACGGATAGGCCGGTTAGTGAGAACGGCGCTGAGATTGGTGGAGTGTCATCGGGAAGTAAACAAACGCGGAGAAAAGAGAAATCATGAAGTGTTTTAAGTGTTTGAAAGGGATTTTTAAACGTAAACGAAGTGAACATTATTACGGGGAGGAGGCTCCCCCAGAGGGTACGCCAGCTCATTATATGGCAACGAATGTTGGGCTGCATACCATATTGTGGATTGGGGCTTGGAATAAGCTTACGGAAGGGAATGAGGAAATGCAGTTCCCGAAGTACGGGACGTTTAAATTAGAGGTGTTACATCGGCTAAAAGCAACCATGTCCTCATTGAAACCCTCACCTAGACCAACACAGTTTGAGGCACTTAATGCATGGATTAAGGCTGCACACGACCGAAATTTGAACAGGCGTCAACAAAGGCTGACGCGATCGGTAAGGGCAGTGCGAGATTCCAAATGGGATGAGGAGGAAAAGCGTTGGAGGGTCCAGACTATTGAGGTGGAGAAAATGTATCCGATGAGGGAGGTGTCAGGAGGAGGAAACCTCATGGAAGAAGACGAGGAAAGCGAGTCGGAGGACAATCTGATAAACAGATTGTTAATGGATAGACCACCTCCGAGAGTGGGGTTGATAGAAGATAGAGGGCTCGCAAGGGAAGATGGGAATGAGATAGAGGGATATACACCACTCCCTATATCGGAATGGACACCTAGCAAAGGCGGAGAAACACCTCCAAACAACACTGTACAGAGTGTAGTGGGAAGGTTTGTGGTGCAGAAAACGCCAACCACAGAAAGGGTTGAGTCTGTGGGATTGCCAGACGCTCTTCAAGTGCCTGTTACCATAGGACCCATAGTTTCGATCTATAATTCTGAGAGAGATAGAGGGGAACAACAAAGGCAATTGGATAGGGAAAGGATTGAGATGGAAAGGAGGAATAATGTGACAAATGCATGGAAACAATTGCCAGGGTCAGTAACATGGAACACCCCATTAGACACAACTGTCGGTCCCAATTCAGAACAGGGAGGACCGAGAGGACCAATGGATCTAAGGGGACCGCGACCAAGGCCCTATTCAGAATTAAGAGCTGATTTGAGGGAATGGGACGGGTCCATAGTATCTCCGAGTAACAGGACAAGAACGGAACCAGAGTGGGAAAGCAGGGGTAATGGGACAGTATCTCATTGTGGGGCCAGCGAGAGTAGTCAGGGCCGGAAGGCCAAAGTCAAGAGAATAGAGGGGATGCATGTCCTACAAATCAGAGAGAACAGCCGGAACAAAATACTAGGATTGTAGAATGTGAGGAAATGTCCCGTCTCTGGGGGAAAGGAGGAGATGAGGCGGTACGGGCTTTTCAGAATAGGTTTAGGTGCCTTCATCATACACTCGGGGAAGACGTTCAACATTGGAGAAAGGAGAACAGCGATAGGTCCCGCCACGCCTCGAATAATCAGGAATCACAGGGAAGTAGGGAAGAAAGAGGGAGTAATGGAACATCTTACCCTGCATCCCGTGAAACTAGCCCGGAGGGGGAGAGAGGGGCTATGAGGCATGAAGGAGTGTTTCACCACCCACCCCGAGAAGACGGAAAGGCATGGGATCTAGAGAGATGGGAACAGGGGAGGACTCCTTATAATTCACCCATACCTAAACGTAGATCTTGGAGCTGGGATGGGAGAGATGCGGATGGAGGAGCTAAATTGAGTGTCTTGAAAGCTGAAATTAAGGCAAAAAGGCTTGATGTTACCAGTTTAAAATCAGATGTTGATGAGATAATAGATGGAATATTGCCTTTGGAAAGGATAGAATTGTACGAACAGGATGAGTTATTGTTCATGGCAAAGGATATTACTAGGAAAGCTAGAGCGTTTCATGAAAAACTGACTGATTTGGCAGACAAGTATGCCGTGGATTTGTCTAGGACAAGGGCATTACAGAGTAACCACAGATTACAGTACGCAGACCAGGATCTAGATGAGAAGAGAACTACTGGATTAAAAACACACATAAGAGAGCTGGTAACAGGGATAAGAGTGTGGAGAGAACTGGATAAATGGGAAGAAAGGTGGTCGAAAAAGGGCACAGTTAGGCGAAGTACAAATGTGATGACCCCTGAGGGAAGGGTAATGCAGATGGAGGCATTCCCTTTGCGAGAAATATCAAATGGAAATTATGTACATGTGCCCTGGAGTAGAGGAGACTTAGCCGCATTTACCAACTCATTTCCGAAGTTGCGGGACAATCCAGTTGAATGGTATAAGCAGGTAGAGAGGTTCGTCAAAATTTCGAAAGTATTGTGGATTGATTTGAACACGTTGTTTGACATCGTGGTCCCATCTGATCTGTGGACCCCTTGTAAGACTAGTGTCGAATGGCCAAATGCTGAACCATTGAGGGATGCTCGGACTAATGGACCGTCTGAGATTGTCATGCGAAAGTATGAAAGGGTAATAGCATGGCTGAAAGATAAGGTACCACCACAGGATATAGATTGGGTAAAGATAGATCGAACAAGGCAGGAACCCAAGGAGACAGTTCACGAGTTTTATGAAAGATTGTTGAAAACATTCAAGCAATACAGTGGACTAGATGTAATGGATCCCAAAGACATAGGGCAGTTCGTGTCAAAGTTTGTCTTGGGGTTGAGACCTGATATTTGTTTGATGATACAGCAACATTTAATCTGTTGGCAGAACAAACCACTAGATGAGATTTTACGATATGCGAGGTACTGCAGTGACGAGATAGATTCTAAAGCCAAGAATCTAAAGGAGAAATTGATGGTGGTGCAAATGCAGTCCGCTGGGAAGGGTGGCCAGCAGAAGCAGGGGATGGGACGAAAACCAAATGGTCAGAACAAAGATAATGAAGAAGGGCAGAGACCTAGGATAGACTTTGCCACTCTAAAGAAAACGACAAAGTGTCATCAGTGTCACCAGGTGGGGCATTGGCGACGCGAGTGTCCCTTTAACCCTGAAAATGGAGAGCTAGAAGTAGAAGAACAGGTCCAAGAAGACCCAGTGCAAAAAGTGACAGTCCCAAGTAATAAGGTGGCCAAAGGGGGGACTTCGGCTCCACGGGCCCAATTCCCACAGCCACCAAAGATAGCAGCTGGGGGAAAGGTCTTTAAACAAATGCCTCTGTTTATTGAGGAAGAAAAATGTTATTACATTGATCCATTGACAAGACAACGGGTGAGCAGTGAAGAGGACTGTACCCTCGGGGCAGTTCTAGAAGTGGATCAGAGAGGGCCATTTGTTGAGGCAGAAGTGGCAGGGTGTCCCACTACGTTCTTAGTGGATACTGGGGCTACTCGTTCGACTCTGAGATCAGCGGTGGTTCCAGACTTGCCGATGTCAGGAGAAACAATTCAGGTGGTAGGAGTCGCAAATAAGAGAATGACTAGTCCTTTGACAGAACCAGTATCTGTGAAAATAGGAAATCATATGAACGAACATCAGTTTGTGGTTTGTGACTCGAGTCCGGTATGTCTGTTAGGTAGGGATTTGTTATGCAAATTGAATTGCACCATATACTGCACCCCACAAGGAGTGGAGGTACAGACTACCGACGATGATGCTACCTTTAAGGTGGCCAATTCAAAATTCTGTGTAGAACTATATCCTACTCTGACTGTAGAAGATCTTCCACAAGACTTAAGAGATGCAGTGGCGTCAGAGGTGTGGGATTTCACAGGAGAAGATATAGGATTGATTAAAGGGGTAGAACCGGTAAAAATTCTGGTAAAACCAAATGTTGAGTTTCCAAGAACGCCTCAATACAAATTGTCACAGGAAACGATTGCAGGAATAAAGCCTGTGATCGAGTCAATGATTCAACAGGGAATACTGAAAGAAATCGTGGGCAGTCCTTGTAACTCCCCGATTATGGGTTTGCAGAAACCTAGCGGGAAGTTTAGGATAGTTCAGGATTTACGAAAAATTAACAACATAGTCGTTTCATGTTGTCCCGTGGTACCGAATCCATCCGTGATATTGTTTCAAATACCATGTCAAGCAGAATGGTTCACAGTGATAGATCTTTGTCAGGCTTTCTTTTCAATCCCATTGGATGAAGAGAGCAGGTACCTTTTCGCGTTTAAAATGGAAGATCGCGTTTTAACATGGTGTCGAATCCCACAAGGATTCACAGACAGTCCATCCATCTTTAATCAGTTGTTGAAGAAGAATCTTGAGAATCTAGTACTGCCACAGAACTCGGTTCTGGTACAGTACATAGATGACCTACTTGTTGCGTCAGAAACAGAGGAAGCTTGTAAAGTAGATTCAATTGCCTTACTGAATCATTTAGCTGAAAATGGACATAAGGTATCTCCGAGCAAGTTACAGTATTGTCTGACAGAAGTACAGTATCTAGGGCACAGGTTAGAAAAAGGGAAACGTAAGGTGTCCCCAGAGAGGATTGAGGCGATAATGAAAATGAATGCGCCTACAACTCAGAGAGAGGTTAGAATGTTCCTAGGAATGGTGGGTTACTGCCGACAGTGGATAGTTAACTTTTCACTGAAAGCAAAGCCCTTACAGAAACTGACGCACAAGGAGGTGAGTGATCCGGTACCATGGGATGAAGAATGTCTGGTGGCGTTTTTACAGCTGAGAGACGATTTATGTCGTGCTCCGGCTCTGGGAATGCCAGATTACGAAAAGTCATTTTCACTCTATTGCTGTGAGAGAGAGGGATGTGCTTTGTCAGTCTTGGCACAGACCCACGGAAATGCCCGTAGACCAGTTGCATATTTTTCGGCTACATTAGATCCAGTAGCCGCAGCGTTGCCCGGATGTCTCAAATCCGTTGCTGCAACGGGTGTCAGCATTGAAAGGAGCGAAAGTATTGTGATGGGACATCCAGTAGTGGTATATGTACCACATTCAGTTGAATTGTTAATGACCAGGACGAAGACGCAGCATCTGACCAATAGTAGGCTCACGCGCTACGAGCAAGTTATACTTGCCGCAGAAAACGTGACTCTCAGGAGATGCTCTGTCTTGAATCCTGCTACTTTGATGCCATTACCTACTGTAATAGAAGGCGAAGGATGTGAAGACCACGATTGCCTTGATGTGACTGAACTATGCACGAAACCCAGACCAGATATTGTGGATGAGCCATTGTCTGACCCCGATGAAATTTATTTTGTTGATGGCTCATGTTTAAGAGACGATACTGGTCGGTTGAGAGCAGCTTATGCTGTTTGTACCATTACTGGAGTTGTGGAAGCCGCTTGCCTGGAAGGAGTACATTCCGCACAGGTAGCAGAGATTATTGCCCTAACTCGTGCCTGCATAGCAGGAAACGGAAAGAGAGTCACCATCTACACGGACAGCCAATATGGTTTCGGTGTGGTTCATGATTTCGGGCAGTTGTGGTCTCAGAGGGGTTACATGACCTCCTCTGGTTCGCCCATTCGAAATGGAGAATTTGTGCGATTGCTGATAGAAGCATTACAAGGTCCTGTTGACATCGCAGTAGTAAAGTGTGTAGCACATACTAAGAATACAGATTTTGTGTCACAAGGTAATAGATATGCTGATGAAGTCGCACGCTATTGTGCGGAACAAAGTTATTCTTTCTCAAAGGTGGAAATAGAAGGTGCAGAAGAAAAGACTGAATTAAGTATGATGTTAGAAACTGTAGACACTTGGGAGGATTTAAGAATAATGCAGGAGAACGCACCTGAAACAGAGAAAAAGGCATGGGAAATAGCAGGTTGTGTGCGAAGTGAAATGGATTTTTGGGTTTCAGCAGATGGGAGAGCTGTGTTACCTGAAGAATTAGCTAATCCCATGGCGAGAGAAATACATGGTCCAGTACATCTAGGAAGGGATGCTATGATGAGAGTGTTTAGGCAAACTTGGTATTGCCCTAAATTTAGAATAGCAGCAGAATCAGTATGTAAACGATGTGTTACTTGCCAACAGCTGAACGTAGGCAAACGAACACCAGTCACACTGAGTCACATTGGGAGGTCGGGGGGGCCTTTCAATAGAATGCAACTAGATTTCATCGAAATGCCAAGAGTCAATCGCCTTCGGTATGTGTTGGTGATTGTATGCGTATTTTCCAGATGGGTTGAAGCGTACCCTACACGTAGGTGCGATACACTCACAGTGGCTAAATTGTTGCTCAGGGAGTTGATACCGCGCTTCGGGGTGCCTGCCTCTTTGGAATCGGACAGAGGAAAACATTTTAACAGCGAAATAGTGAAGATGTTGTGCTCCACACTGAATATCGATCAAAAGCTGCATTGTAGTTATCGACCAGAAGCTTCAGGAATTGTGGAACAAGTGAATGGCACTTTGAAGAATAGATTGGCTAAAGTAGTGGCATCCACATCTTTGAGTTGGCCAGATGCTCTTCCATTAGTGCTCATGAGCATGCGCAGCACACCTGATAGGAGGACAGGTCTCTCTCCCCACGAGATCCTGATGGGGAGGGCCATGAGACTTCCTACAGTTCCAACTACTGCTCTATTGAATATTACAGATGATCTGATCTTGGATTATTGTAAAGGACTGTCTGACGCCATCCATTCTGTGTCCCTTCAGGTGCATGCGGCTGAAGTTCCAGCAGCGAGGAACCTGTGTCATGACCTGAACCCAGGGGACTGGGTCTTGGTTAAAAAGCACGTCCGGAAGAACTGCCTAGATGTTCGCTGGCGTGGGCCCTTTCAGGTAATCCTGATAACGAACACCGCGGTGAAGTGCGGGGGGCTGCCAAATTGGATCCATGCATCCCATACTAGAAGAGTTCCAGCACCTCTAGAAGGAACAGCTCCCATCCCAGACGAAAGCCCGGAAGTGGAAGAAGAGTCACAAGAAGGGATTGAGGCAGCTGAGGAGGTGTCGGAAGAAGTTGGGAACGCATCGGATTCAGAAGAAGAGCGAAGGCAGGACGGCAGTGAGACAGAAGACGCAACTGAAGGAGAGAGCAGAAGTGAATACGACTCAGACTCAGATCCGTATCGGAGCGACCAAGAACCAAGTGGGAGGACAAGGAATAGGAGAATAAGGATTGGAGCTGCCACTTGGCCAACAAGGAGAAGAAGGCTAAGTTTGAGGTCGGCCCAGGAAGAAACGCTTACTCCTATATCCGAAGACTCAGATCCAGAGGAAGATATCCAGGATCAAGCCGAGGAGGGTCTTAGAAGATCAAGTAGGGTGCGAGTGCCTAGCAGAAGATACTCTACTCCCGATTGGACCTACCTCGTTGCAGATGTCTGGGAGACACAGAACAGGGAGGATCAGGGAAGTGGAACTGATCAGAACTGACCCGATCATCACAGTGCAAATAAAGTTTCTACTGCCAGGAGCGGAGACCGAAAGGTTGCTGACACTCAACATCGTTCATCCTGCTCTTCTAAGTGGAATAAGAAAATTGATTTTAGAGACAGTTGAGTTTCCAGTTTGCTGTTCACGATATCCAATATTGGAGGGAACTCTTCTTCGTTTGGAAATGCTTGAGCGAGTAGTAGAAATGCTAGGAGCACTTATTGTTGTGGACTAATATCATATTGCGAATGTCTTCAAGGGGGTGCAGATCTGGAAAAGTGAAGAAAGTGATCTTGATTAGAACGGACCCCTTTGTAATTGTGGATATAGAACTGATAGTACCAGGATTGGAAATTGAAAAAACGCTAACTCTCAATTTTGTCCGTCCACTTGTCTTGAGCGAAATAAGGAGAATAATCCTAGAAAAAGTTGACTTTCCATGGTGTGGTACGAACTGTCCAGAACCTGAGGGAATGATACTTCGAATGGACATTTATGAAGACGTAGTATCACTCCTTGAGTCATACATAACTTCAGACGAAAATAAGACTTTTGAAAAGAAATTGTAAATTTGTTGCAAGATAACCTAGCGCCGAGTGGAAGAAGAAAAAATGGTAGGGGTTTCCTTTTAGCGGATGGAGAAGGGCTAGGGTTGTCTATTTCTACTGGACTTTGAACTGTTTTGCGGAAACAAATTGTCAAGCTTCCAAGTGTTCCAAGAAAGACATTGCAAGAGAGAAAGACTTTGTTTGAAAAGAAGAGGAAGTGAATGCTGGAAGAAAGTCGAAAACTACACTGTTTGAGAACATGGAGGCTGGCAACCCGAACCGCAGGGCAAAATGTATAGCTGTTATATTTTTAGGAGTAATGGTTTCTCTTATAATTTTAGTGGTAACTGTTTCATTCCTAGCGGGACACGAAGGGGATGAAACCGCAGTTAAGGAGGATAAGGGAGTGTCAACACCGAGAACTACCATTATTAAGGAGAAGGGAAACATCAGTGAGAAAGACAAAGCGTTGTTAGATGCAGAAGTAAAAAGGTTACACATGGATGAGTCACAGGGGAATTACAAGTCAAATGCTTATGCTAAATTGCTTTATGAATATGTTGATGCCATGGAGGTAAAGGATTGTTATGTCTGTATGCAATTACCAGCTTCAGTGGAGGAGGGTATCAGATACCATCATCTTCCGTTAACATATGGAATAACGTGCAGTTTATTGTTAAGTATGTTTTATGGACGAGACGGATTTGAGTATTACTTCTCGAATTTCGACTCGACATTGCCAGAGGTTCCGAATTTCAAGCATTTGAACAAATGGGACTACTACAAAAGCGAAGACAGATTACACAAATGGTTTATTCCATGGAGAACGTTAGATACTTCACATGCTCGAATCAACAATCTGACTGGTCAAATATCAGAAGTTGAGAAAAAGTTTATAGCACAGGTAGATACTAGATACAGGAAGCAGAAGTTATTGAAGGCATCAGGACAAGGAGAAACAGATTGGACCAAGGAGGAAAGGGCACAACAACGAAAAGGTAGTATTGGTCCAATTGCTTTGGATAAGGAGAAACGGGGGAAACTGTGCATTCACAGGAGTTACTCCTATTATGAAAACGTTTATGTAGGACAAGTAAATTGTGAACATGCCTTTCAATTGGAGTACTACTCTAAGAACTTCATGAAAGGGATGCAAGCAATACCAAATGTATATTTTGTATGTGGAAAATATGCCTATGTGAAGTTACCAGATAATTGGTACGGATCATGCTATCTGGCTGTTGTCTTCCCTAAAATATATCATGTTGAGAATTTAGATACGCCTAAGAAAGAAATATCAACTAGATGGAAGCGAGGGCTGGGTGCAGCAGAAGTAGTTGGAGATGTAATAGGTGCTGCATTCCCTTTCTTAGGATTGATAATGAATGACATTAAGATCAGGAGGTTAGCTACAGTCGTAGATAGGCTATCTGCCAGTACTGCAAGATCCTTGATGCTGATAGAAGGGGAGATGCAATCGATTAGGGCAATGGTTCTTCAGAACCGACTTGCTTTAGATGTTCTGTTAGCAAAAGAGGGAGGAGTCTGTAGGGCCTTGAAGGTCCAGGAATGCTGTACTTACATTCCAGACAATTCAAAGCCTCTAGAGAAGTATATACAAAACATCACTGCCATACACTACGAAATTGAGGACCTGACAAAGGTAAATGTGTGGGAAAAAGTAGGCCATGGAATGGGTAAAGTTGGAAGTTGGTTTGCCAACTTAGGAAAGGGTATCGTTTGGTACATATTGAAGCCCATCATCATAGTAGTGATTTGTGTAATCACTTTGTGGGGATTGGTGCGTTTGTATCAATGTTATAGAGCAAATAGGTTACAGAGAACTATGAAGAAACAGGAAGAAGAGTTGACAGCGATGCAGGACACTCAATATAAAAGTCTGAAAGCATTAGAGAGTATGAAAAGAAGTGGTACTGTCCTGACTTCACTTTAAAAGGTTCTACATTTTTAGTGTCATGGTGATGATGACCCCTGAAGGTCATCAAAGGGGGGACTGAGAGAGCACGAGTTTGAAAAAAATGTATAAGTACACCATATTTACAAGCACGTAGTTAGTTTAAACATGTTTTGCACACGAGTATTTTATATCCAGGAGTGAAATATACAGAGTGGTTTATATTCAGTAGTGAAACGTATAGAATGTTAAGTAGAGTAACTATAATTATAACGGTGTGAGATTAAATGTAGAAATGTTGGAGTATATGTGAAAACCTCATGTTCTCATGTTAAAAAGAGTCATGTCCAAATTAAATGTAACTTTGAAAATCCAGTATTATGTGTAGGCCTTAGGGCAATTCACAGCAAACCTGAACGTGCTGCTAAAATAATGTGAGATAAGGTTGACATGGTTCTTCCAAATGTACTATTGAACTTAGGGTTAAAAGTATATGCTTTATAGATGTGTTATTTTAGAAACGTATGCTAGTTAAGAATGTTTGCTGTTTAAATCAAGTTAACGTTTTAAGAGTGCAGGAACCTGCTGCATGTAAATCAAGTAGGCCAGAACAGATAATGTCATGTAGTTTAAATTGCCATGTGCTCGTTAGAGGAGAGGTCGTGAGGTGTCCAGTATGGAGCTCTGAGAGTGTTTTATGACCTAAGATATGGTGAAGTCTGGAATTTGAGGCCCACTGCAGGACGAGCTGTATGCAGGTGCGAGGGTCCTAATCAGCTCGAATGAAAGGGACTTTGTTCAGTGGCGCCTTGCGCAGGCCTGTAGGAGTTTCCAGGAATTTCAGGGGGTATCAGCGCACGGAAGAAGGAGCCTGGGAACCAAGGTCAACTATAACGAGGGTCTTCAAGAGTACCATCATGGAGTTTGCCGCGCAAAGATGTACCACGTGAGGGGCGTCCCAAGGGGCGTTTCTGTCAGAAATGTGATTTGGTATTAGGGAAAGAGACCCGGGAGGAGAGGAGAGCAGATGATTTTGGGAGCCTAAGGAAGCGGATGGGTAGGCAGATAGGCTGATCAGGAGAGACCCATTATCAGAGAAGAGACAAAGAGAAGTGCGTGATCTTCTTAGGAAGTCACCACGGCTGACACCTAGAGGGTTAAGATCTTGCTAAGTAGGGATGTCATTTAGTGTAGTGTAGGGACAGACTAACCTTAATTTTCTTTTCTGTAATGACTTTGAGGTTGCAACTTGTATTCATTTTGGCAACGCTCATGTTATTGGAAGTTGTACTTATTATTTTGTTCTTCAGACTCAGACTATTCAAAAAGTTCATGTTCATAGTGATACCGATTTACCTTCTTAATCTCATTTTGAGAAGTTTGTATCTTCAGTTATCTTTGACTTTATATTAAATCTTCAAAACTTTAATTTTGGTCAGTGGTCATTTAGAGTGGTGTAAGTTCTTAAATTGATTGCTTTATTGCGAGATTACCTTTTACTCAAGACAGGTACCAACGATTCAGTCGACAGGAAATGGGATTTGGTAAGATAATTAGTAACCAGTAATCCCGCGTTAGCACCTCCATTTGCCCCTAAAGTCTACTCCAAACCTGGTCCATCACAATACACTGCTACTAGACTAAAGCCTTATAAAACAACTCATATACAGTTACCTCTGGAGGCTGCATCCTTCGTGTGTGTCCTTGCGGGAGTCCCAGCACTCAAACACGGAAAAACCGAATGGGAACAAGACCTACTAAATAAAGTCACGTATTGGCTAACTAAAAATAGGCCTTTGCCTCTAGACCTTGATGGGACAATCATGACTGTTAGAAGGGTGGGCTGGTTAGGTCCACTACAAAAAGCCATTGCCGGCGACTTGGTTCTAATAAGATTTAAAAGTAGACTAATTGTTCCCTACCTCCAAACTTTGCATCCCCAAGAAGGTGACGGCCCTATATCCATCTGGGACCTACACGATTTTTATCCAAGCATGGCATCCATCCCTCGACCAAGATCAAAGGCAGAGACAATTTACTTGAGGGGTAGAAGCATCTGCGCATTGAGTGGCAGTGGCCTTTCCGCCTTCAATCACCCCGTAACAATGCACATTGGCCACAAATATGGAAAACTATGAATTGTCATATGGAACTAAGGAACTTACTCCCACAGTCTAGCCCAATGTTTTTTTTAATGTATGTAAGTTTTTATGATTGTTTTAACGGTACGCTTTTATGATTTTATACTAAATCGAGTAAAGCTAAGAATTGTATTGAGTTGAGAGGTCAGCATAAACAAGAGAGAAGCGCAATAAATGTAGGTGGTAAGATCTATCCTGGCATTGAGAGGTCAGCGTAAGCAAGAGAGAAGCGCAATAAATGTAGGTGGTAAGATCTATCCTGGCATTGAGAGGTCAGCGTAAGCAAGAGAGAAGCGTTATAAATGTAGGTGTAAGATCCATCCTTCTGTTGAGGAGTCAGCGAAAGCAAGAGAGAAGAGCTATAAATGTAGGTGGCAAGATCTATCCTTGCTTTGAGAGATGTCAGCGTAAGCAAGAGTGAAGTGCTATAAATGTAGGTGGTAAGATCCATCCTTGCGTTGAGGTCAGTGTAAGCAAGAGAGAAGCGCTATAAATGTAGGTGGTAAGATCTATCCTTGCTTTGAGAGAGGTCAGTGTAAGCAAGAGTGAAGTGCTATAAATGTAGGTGGTAAGATCCAACCTTGCGTTGAGAAGGCAGTGTAAGCAAGAGAGATGCGCTAAAATGTAGGTGGTAAGATCCATACTTGCATTGAGAGGTGAGCGTAAGCAAGAGAGAAGCGCTATAAATGTAAGGGGTAAGATCTGTCCTTGCGTTGAGAGGTCAGTGTAAGCAAGAGAGAAGTGCTATAAGTGTAGGTGGTAAGATCCATCCTTGAGTTGAGAGGTCAGCATAAACAAGAGAAAAGCGCAATAAATGTAGGTGGTAAGATCTATCCTGGCATTGAGAGGTCAGCGTAAGCAAGAGAGAAGCGTTATAAATGTAGGTGTAAGATCCATCCTTCTGTTGAGGAGTCAGCGAAAGCAAGAGAGAAGAGCTATAAATGTAGGTGGCAAGATCTATCCTTGCTTTGAGAGAGGTCAGCGTAAGCAAGAGTGAAGTGCTATAAATGTAGGTGGTAAGATCCATCCTTGCGTTGCGGTCAGTGTAAGCTAGAGAGAAGTGCTATAAATTTAGGTGGTAAGATCTATCCTTGCTTTGAGAGAGGTCAGTGTAAGCAAGAGTGAAGTGCTATAAATGTAGGTGGTAAGATCTAACCTTGCGTTGAGAAGGCAGTGTAAGCAAGAGAGATGCGCTAAAATGTAGGTGGTAAGATCCATACTTGCATTGAAAGGTGAGCGTAAGCAAGAGAGAAGCGCTATAAATGTAGGGGGTAAGATCTGTCTTTGCGTTGAGAGGTCAGTGTAAACAAGAGAGAAGCGCTATAAATGTAGGGGGTAAGATCTGTCCTTGCATTGAGAGGTTAGTGTAAACAAGAGAGAAGCGCTTTAAATGTAGGGGGTAAGATCTGTCCTTGCATTGAGAGGTCAGTGTAAACAAGAGAGAAGCGCTATAAATGTAGGTGGTAAGATCTATCCTTGTGTTGAGAGGTCAGCGTAAGCAAGAGAGAAGCGCTATAAATGTAGGGGGTAAGATCTGTCCTTGCATTGAGAGGTCAGTGTAAACAAGAGAGAAGCGCTATAAATGTAGGTGGTAAGATCTATCCTTGTGTTGAGAGGTCAGCGTAAGCGAGAGAGAAGCGCTATAAATGTAGGTGGTAAGATCTATCCTTGTGTTGAGAGGTCAGCGTAAGCAAGAGAGAAGCACTCTAAACATATGTGGTAAGATCTATACTTGTGTTGAGAAGTCAGTGTAAGCAAGAGAGAAGCGTTATAAATGTAGGTAGTAAGATCTATCCTTGCATTGAGAGGTCAGAGTAAGCAAGAGAGAAGCGCTATAAATGTAGGTGGTAAGATCTATCTTTGCATTGAGAGATCAGTGTAAACAAGAAAGAGACGCTATAAATGTAGGTGGTAAGATCCATCCTTGTGTTGAGAGGTCTGTGTAGCAAGAGAGAAGCACTATAAATGTAGGTGGTAAGATCGATCCTTGTGTTGAGCAGTCAGTGTAAGTAAGAGAGAAGCGCTAAAAATATAGGTGGTAAGATCTATCCTTGTGTTGAGAGGTCAGCTTCAGCAAGAGTGAAGCACTCTAAACGTATGTGGTAAGATCTATACTTGCCCTGATAGGTCAGTGTAAGCAAGAGAGAAGCACTATAAATGGAGGTGGTAAGATCCATCCTTGCGTTGAGAAATCCGTTTAAGCAAGAGAGAAGCTCTATAAATGTAGGTGGTAAGATCTATCCTTGCGCTGAGAGATCAGCGTAAGCAAGAGAGAAGCGCTATAAATGTAGGTGGTAAGATCTATCTTTGCGTTGAGAGATTAGCGTAAACAAGAAAGACGCGCTATAAATGTACGTGGTAAGATCCAACCTTGTGTTGAGAGGTCTGTGTAGCAAGAGAGAAGCACTATAAATGTAGGTGGTAAGATCTATCCTTGTGTTGAGAGGTCAGTGTAAGCAAGAGAGAAGCGCTATAAATGTAGTTGGTATGATCTATCCTTGTGTTGAGAGGTCAGCGTAAACAAGAGAGAAGCGCAATAAATGTAGGTGGTAAGATCTATCCTGGCATTGAGAGGTCAGCGTAAGCAAGAGAGAAGCGTTATAAATGTAGGTGTAAGATCCATCCTTCTGTTGAGGAGTCAGCGAAAGCAAGAGAGAAGAGCTATAAATGTAGGTGGCAAGATCTATCCTTGCTTTGAGAGAGGTCAGCGTAAGCAAGAGTGAAGTGCTATAAATGTAGGTGGTAAGATCTATCCTTGCGTTGAGAGGTCAGCGTAAGCAAGAGAGAAGCGCTATAAATGTAGGTGGTAAGATCTAACCTTGCGTTGAGAGGTCAGTGTAAACAAGAAAGAAGCGCTATAAATGTAGGTGGTAAGATCCATCCTTGTGTTGAGAGGTCTGTGTAGCAAGAGAGAAGTACTATAAATGTAGGTGGTAAAATCTATCCTTGCGTTGAGAAATCCGTTTAAGCAAGGGAGAAGGGCTATAAATGTAGGTGGTAAGATCTATCCTTGCGTTGAGAGGTCAGCGTAAGCAAGAGAGAAGCGCTATAAATGTAGGTGGTAAGATCTATCTTTGCATTGAGAGGTCAGCGTAAGCAAGAGAGAAGCGCTATAAATGTAGGTGGTAAGATCGATCCTTGCGTTGAGAGGTCAGCGTAAGCAAGAGAGAAGCGCTATAAATGTAGGTGATAAGATCTAACCTTGCGTTGAGAGGTCAGTGTAAACAAGAAAGAAGCGCTATAAATGTAGGTGGTAAGATCCATCCTTGTGTTGAGAGGTCTGTGTAGCAAGAGAGAAGTACTATAAATGTAGGTGGTAAGATCTATCCGTGTGTTGAGAGGTCAGTGTAAGCAAGAAAGAAGCGCTATAAATGTAGGTGGTAAGATCCATCCTTGTGTTTAGAGGTCTGTGTAGCAAGAGAGAAGCACTATAAATGTAGGTGGTAAGATCCATCCTTGTGTTGAGAGGTCTGTGTAGCAAAAGAGATGCGCTATAAATGTAGGTGGTAAGATCCATCCTTGCGTTGAGAGGTCTGTGTAGCAAGAGAGAAGCACTATAAATGTAGGTGGTAAGATCCATCCTTGCGTTGAGAGGTCAGTGTAAGCAAGAGAGAAGTGCTATAAATGTAGGTGGTAAGATCCATCCTTGCGTTGAGAGGTCTGTGTAGCAAGAGAGAAGCACTATAAATGTAGGTGGTAAGATCCATCCTTGTGTTGAGAGGTCTGTGTAGCAAAAGAGATGCGCTATAAATGTAGGTGGTAAGATCCATCCTTGCGTTGAGAGGTCTGTGTAGCAAGAGAGAAGCGCTATAAATGTTGGTGTAAGATCCATCCTTGCGTTGAGAGGTCAGTGTAAGCAAGAGGTAAGCGCTGTTGATGAAGGTAACACATGTATCCTGCCTCCTTGTATCTCTGCAACAAAGTTGGTACCTGGCCTCGTGTCAAACAACAATTCCGTTCTCTGATACCCGCTCTAAAAATAATTAAACAATCAACTATCCGCAGGCATCTGAACTAATTAACTGTGAGGAAACGGGACTCTGGCCAGTGCACCCTGGCACCATGCAGCAGCTTGGCACCAGGGCACCCTGTCAGGGCATCCGGATTCTACTAATCCTGCTTTTGAACATTTTACTAGAAAAATGTGGTGCCCGGCGGGTACGCAGAAGTGTGCAACCCAAGAAAAAGAGAATGAAGTAAGAAAAGCCTTTGTCTTGGGAGCAGGGGAGCTTTCACAGCGACAAGTGGGCGATGCTGCTCTTGGCAGGCCCAGCAACAAACCAGCAGCCTCTTGTCTTCTTCACTTCTAGTGAGAGCGAGAAACGCTACACACCCCAGTGGTACCCACGCCGAGAAGCCGCTGTTGTAAGCAGGGCACGCACCCCGCTGTACTGAATCTCAGAACACAGGGCCTGATAGACCTTCACAGTCTCAAAGGCTGTGATTCACAAATTCACAGGGTTTGCAAACACAAAATACTCTTTTACAACATACAATAGCCCTTTTATGAGCTTGTAAAGTCTTTCCAACTCGTAAAAGGGCTTTTGTGACCCTTTCCAAATTGCTGATTTGTGGGTGTGTGAAAGGAGCTTTGCTCTCCTACGTGCGAACTGCAGGGAGGTGTATTGATGGGCTGAGATTGCACTGGCAGTCACGATACATTGTAAATGCACTGACTGAATAGGGGTGGGCACTGATGTGCACAGGGGAAGCGGTCCATTCGAATGGTTCCATCTTGGGGCTTGTGTTGAGCGGCCTGGGGGTGGGGAGCCGGCAGTGGTCCAGAAGAGTGGTCCAAGCAGTGGTCGAGGTTGGGGCCCCGCTGCCCTGATGTCTTTTCAGCAAGCAAACTATTTTTTGAAGCAGCACTTGTCCCTTTGTTTTAAAAACAAGCATTGACAAAGTCAATAGGTCTTGCCTACACAAGAGCGACTGGCTTTGCCAATATGTTTTCGGTATGTTGTACACCAGCATGGCTGCTGTTCTCATGGCTATATGTCAGTGGCGTAAAGGAGAGTGGCATTGGGTGGAGTGCAATAAGATAGAGTGTTGTAGATTAGAGTGGAGCGGCATCGAGTCGTGGCGTAGAATGGAGTGGCATAGAGTGGTGTAGAGTAGAGTTGAGTGGCATGGAGCGTCGTAGAGTAGAGTGGAGTGGTGTATAGTGTAGTGCAGTGTTGTGTTGTGAAGGGAGTAGAGTGTTAGAGTAGAGGGGCATAGAATGGGGTATAATGTTGTAGAGTCGAGTGCCGTATAGTGGAATAGAGTATCAGAGTAGAATGTTGTAGAATGGAGTGGCATAGAATGCCGAGGAGTGGCGTAGAGCACAGTGGAGTACAGGATGTTGTATAGAGTGGATTAGAGTGTTGCAGAGTAGAGTGACATTGTCTGAAGTGGCATAGAGAGGAGTGGTGCAGGGTAGAGTGCATTTGCGTAAGTGTAGTGGTGTAGATTACATTAGCGTAGAGTGGTGTAGAGTGCAGGGACATAGAGCAAAGTGGTATAAAGTGCAGTGACAACGAGTGCAGTGGCATGAAGAAGAGTGGCACAGAGTTCAGTTGCAGAGACTGCAGTGTTGCAAAGTAGACTGTGTAGATTCCAGTGGGGAATAGAAGGGTGGCATAGAATGAACTGGCGTAGAGTGCAGTGGCATAGAGTACAGTGCTGCAGAGTACAACAGAGTGGCATAGAGTGCAAAGATGTAGAGGACAATGGTGTAGAGTGCAGTAGCGCAAAGTGTTGTAGAAAAGAGTTTAGTAGCATAGAGTGCAGTGGTGCATAGTGCATTGGCATAAAGTTCAGTGGCGTAGAGCAGAATGGTGCAGGGTAAAGTGGCGCAGAGTGGAGTAGTACAGCATAGATTGTAGTAGCCTCGAGTGCAGTCGTGGAGAGTAGAGTAGAGTGGTGCAGAGTGGAGTGGCGCTGATTGCAGTGGCATAGAGTAGATTCTTTCAAAGTAGAGTGAAGTGGCGTAGAGTGGAGTGATGCAAAGTAGAATGGAGTGGTGCTCAGTAGATTGCAGTGGCATAGAGTGCAGTAGCATAGAGTAGATTGTTTCAGAGTAGAGTGAAGTGGCATAGGGTAAAATGGTGCAGGTTGAATGCAGTGGCATAGAGTGCACTGTCATAGAGTGGAATAGTGCAGAGTAGACTGGAGTTGTGTAGAATGTAGTGGTGAAGAAAGCAGTGGTGCATAGAAGAGTGGAGTAGAGTGCATTAGTATAGAGTAGAGTGGTGAAGAGTAGAGTAAATAGGAAAAGGGTGAAGTGGCATAGAGAGCAGTGTCATAGAGTACAGTGGTGCACAGTAGATTATAGTGAGACAGTGGATTGGTGTAGAGTACAGTGGCATAGAGTGGAGAGGTGTAGATTGTAGTGCCATAGAGTGCACTGAAGTAGAGTGCAGTAAAGTGACATGGAGTAGAGTGGTAAAGAGTAGAGTGCTGTGGCACAGAGTGCAGTGGTGCAGAGTAGAGCAACGTAGAGATCAGTAAAGGTGAGTGAAGTGTTGCAGAGTAGAGGGTCTTTGAGTGCAGTGGTGTAGAGTAGCATAGCATAGAGCATATTGGTGTAGAGTGCAATGGCGTAGAGTACAGTGGTGCAGAGTAGAAAAAAGTGGCATAGAGTTTAGTGGTGTAGAGTGCAGTGGCATAAAGTAGAGTACAATGGCGTAGGGTGTATTGGTTTTGAGTAAAGCGGTTTAGAGTGCATTGACGTACAGTGCAGTGGCATGAAGTGATGCAGAGTAGAGTGGCGCAGGGTAGATTGCAGTGGCATAGAGTGGAATAGTGCAGAGTGGAATAAAGTGGCGTAGAATGAATTAACATAAAGTAGATTATTTCAGAGTAGAGGGAAGTGGCGTAGAGTGGAGTGATGCAGAGTAGAGTGGAGGTACAGTGTGGTGGCGTACAGTGCGGTAAAGTGGTGCAGTGTAGAGTGCAGAGGCATGGAGTGCAGAGTAGACTGTCATAGAGGTCAGTGGTGGGGAGTGGAATAGTGCAGAGTGAAGTGGAGTGGTGCAGGTTAGAGTGCTGTGGCAAACAGTGGAGAGATGCAGGGTAGACTGGCATAGAGTGTAGTGGTGTAGAGTACATTGGCGTAGAGTGCAGTGGAGTACAGTGCAGTGGCGTAGAGTTCAGTGGAAGAGTAGACTGTTGTGGAGTGCAGTAGTGTATAGTAGAGTAGCGTAGAGTTCAATGCTGTAGAGCAGAGATCTTCAATCTCTGGGGCAAAAACCCTGTGCATTCCCCAGCTTCACTTGTCCCTGCAACCCAAAATGTTTGCTTTCCTTTTGGAAAAAGACAGCTGTCCTGGAAGGCTAATTTAGATCGTTATCAGCTACTTGCCTGAATGAAATGCAAATGTGCCTATCAGTTAATCTGCAAGTGTAAAGGATGCTTGGGAGTGGTTCTGGCTTTTATTGATCAAATTGCTCTAAGCTTTTTGGTTTTTAGAGTGGTAGTGCAAAGGAGTTAACAACTAGGCAGGGAAGTTTTTGGTTTTTGCAGTGGTAGTGCAAAGAGTTAACAACTGGGCTGGGAAGTGCTTGCTTTTCATTTTTACTGCATTTACACAGCCCTTAGTACTCCTAAAGAGGTGTTGAAGGGACAGTTATCTGAAAACAAAATGCATTACATATGCTCTGGTATTACTAAAATCTACATTTTGGAAGCACCATTTTATCCTAAAACTATTTACACATTTTGAAGCATTCTATCTTACACTGTGTATAATGCAAGTATAAAATAATGGCTTACATATTCATAGTGCTTTCTGTCACAGGCTGTGACCTTGTAGCACTAAAAATACACATCACTATTCTCCACTGCACCAATCAAGACTTAATTCTGTTGCTCTCTAGTTACACACAGACCTCTGCAGTGGATTGACTAATATAGGTTTCATAATATACCACCATGCATTTCCCACCGTGTAACAACGTTTTAAACTAATTTTTTATTTATGGTGGCCATTATTTTATATGTAGATACCTGATAGTGAAAGACCTAAAAAACTTTTTTTTATGAGAGGCTTGCATTGCCAGAGCATCACTTTTTTTGGCGCTCCGGTGGCGCAAGTGTCTCAACCATACCTATGAGGCGTGCAAAGTCACCCAGCATGACTTTGCATGGCCTCATAGATACGGAATAAGACATAGTAGCGCAAGTCACTGCATTGCCTTGCTCTGCATCAAGTAGGTGTTCCATGGGCTTTGTGTGGAGTTCCCACGCAACACCCATGGATTTTAATGCTGCCTAATATTTACAAAATCGTGTAAACCTGGGGCAGCTCCAATAATGGACGACTCCGAAAAGTTTTAATTTCTACTTGTTTTTTCCTCTTTCCATGTGTACTGCATTCTGCACCTCACATAGAAAGAGGAAAATGCTTCTCAGGATTGTTTTTGTGAAGGAAGGTGCCCCTTTCTGTACAAAAACAATCCTGCCTCTGTTGGTGCTAGGCAGCAATTTGTGCGCCAACGCAAGGGAAAAGGACAGGAATGCACCGTATGGAGGAGGAGCTACGCTAGCAACCAAGATGGCCTCATAGGCTCCCTGCTCCGTCGACCTCCGTCGCTGGCGGACCTATCCTGAAATTAATCCTGACCTCCCGCCCGACCCCCGTGTGTCTGAATCGTTGCTGAGCCCAGGGGGGCAATCCCGGAGTTTTCATCGCTCTGATTGACGAAGTTACACCGTCTTTCATATTTGGGCCTACTCCAGTGTGTAAGCCGGGGCCTCGAGTGCTGACCCAGCCGGGTCTCAGTTGAACAACATCAGCCGCGGGTACTTGGCGGAGTCCGGTCTCATCGGAGTGAAACTTATTCTTCGATCCTTGTGGTGGTTTCTGGTCCCGGCGAATACTAGACGGACGGTGACGAGACGTGTTTGCTGCGGTGGGTGGGGGGCCAGGTCCCGGGACCCTGTTGCGCCCTCGGGGTCCGCGGGTGGGGCCCCCGCTCGCGGCAGCAGTGTAAAGAGCGCCAAGCCTACGAGTCGCCCGTCGCTTCCGTCCATCCCGCTCCTGTTCATTTCCCCGGAGTAGCCGGCCTCCGGGGTTAAGGACCTGCTTTGTTATCGTGCAAGCGGAGATGGATCGGACGATGTGTGAACCATCACTGGGGACCGTAATGGCCGCCATCGAGGCTCTTCACTTGCAAATGGAGGCGATTTTCCACAAATTGATCGTCAGCATCGAGACTGTGTGTTTGAGACCGGACTCCAGCCCTGTGTTGGACCTGCAACATGCGGTGACCCCCGCGAAGCTTGATCTAACTTGAGAGGAGAACCCCGAACATAATCAAGACCTGGTGCCATTTGTTTATGCACGAGTACAGCGGTACGTTACTGGAGCCCCTGAACAACTAGCACGATCGACAGAGTCATTGCCTGCGCAGGACTCATTTCTTCCTTCGCTTCTGGAGACTTCCTTTAATACTTTTTGGACTGACTTTCGTGTATCTGGTAGACTCCGAGACTTAACATTTTTGACCCTTTCAGGCTGTATTGGTCTCCTTTTTTTACAACGTTTTCACTCTTTTGCTACTGTGTCGGTCCTACTGGATGGGGTTTGTGCGATGGATCGTAAGGGCCAGGGCTGAATTTGACTGTCTGAGTTCGGTACAGTGACTTTCATTTGGCTCTGCTGGGTGGTGTCCGTGAGCGTGGGGGCCAGATGGAAGTCTGATTGTCTGGGTTTGGTACAATGGCTATGTTTGATAAGGGATTTGCTGCCTCTGTTGTGCCGGGGGTTGGGTGGGACGGTCTTCTCTCTTTCTGTGACTCCCCTATCTGTTTGCTTATTAGTCTGCTTTAATTCGTTTTGTACGACGGTGGGGGCTGTCTGCTTTTGGCGGGGGGGGGAGGGGGGGAGTCCGGGAGCTCGTATTGTATTGTATGACATTTCCTCCTCCATCTTTTCCCTTCCTTGGGGTTTAGCTTAGTGGGCGACAGGCACGCTGCTAGTGGGGTTAGGTCATAGCCATCTGCAGGGGTGCAGGGTGGGGGGCTGAGGGGGGGGGGGTTATTTTTCCTTTATTTTGTTCTATGGCCTTTCTTTTTCCCTTTTCCCTTCTTCACAAGAGATGTGGCATATCATCCTGAGCCGCTCTGTTTCTCATATCCGGGTGTCGAGTATTCGATTTTCATATCCTGTATCCTGGGTGGGCGGGCTCCGATGATGTTGGCTTAAGGTTATCTGTACCGTATTGTTTTGCCCCAGCTCTAAGCTGGTATTGTTGATTTTCAGATGCCTATAATTGTTGTGTATTTCCTCAAATCATTCGCCCGGTCACCACTATAATATGTTCCTCCAAATGATACCCGATATGTACATTTCTTCTCTTGTGTTATAATTAATAAAAAATATATTTTAAAAAAAAAAAGGAATGCACCGTATTTCATAAATATGGTGCATTCTTGCCCTTTCACATTGGCATAGGGCAGCGCAGCAAGAAGACTTGCGGCGCTGCCCTATGCCAATTCCTCATAAATGATTTCCTTTGTTTTTAGCTACACCTTTGACTACACCCCCATGCTCATTGACCTTTGGTTTGCTAAACAGTGTTGAATATTATTTCTCCACCGTAAACATAATTTTCTGTGGGAATTGTGGATGTTTAGCGTTGTCGATGATGAGGAGTACCAGGTTCTAGAAAGTGTTGTCAGAAGGGGGTCCTTACACATAAACAAATTTGACAAGGGGGTCTCGGCATCATACATTTTGAAGACCTCTGGTGTATAGTATAGTAGCATACAGTAGAGTGCTGTAAAGAGCAGTGAGGTAGAGTACAGTGGTGCAGAGTAGAACAGAGTGGCGTAAAGTGCAGTGACGTACAGTACAATGGGATAGAGTGCAGTGGCATAGAGTTTGTAGAGTAGAGTATATTGGTGTAGAGTGAAGTGGGGCAGAGTACATTGGCATAAAGTGCAGTGGTCAGAGTAGAGTGCAGTGGTGTACAGTAAAGTGGTGTAGAGTAGAGTAGAGTATTGCAGATTGGAGCAGTGCAGAGTGGATTGCAGTGGCATAGAGTGCAATAGGGCAGAGTGGTATGGCTCAGAGTCGAGTAGGCATGAGTGGAGTGGCATAGAGTAGATTCTTTCAGGGTAGAGTGAAGTGATATTTCCGTGCTATCTCCACAGTTAAAAAAAGCAGGCTTGGAAATCTATGATCCTGCAAACTATTGACCAACCTCTCAACTACCGTACTTATCCAAAGTACTGGAAAGATTTTTCAATAAACAATGGGCCCATTTTTTAGAAACTAATGACCTCTTTGATCCCTCTCAGACAGGATTTAGAGCTGCTAATAATACAGAAGCCACCTTACTCGCCATGCCAGACAACATTGGATCCTTGGTGAGGCAAGGTGAAGCTGCTGCACTGATCCTTCTGGGCCGAACAGCGGCTTTTGATACGGTATCTCACGACCACCTGCTGCGCATCCTTCATGAAAAAGGAAAAAATTTGAAAGCTCTTCAGTGGTTCACCTCCTTCCTACAAAATAGAACACAAAAAATTCAAATGGGTCCCTTTTCTTCCAGTTCAAAAACTATCAAATATGGAGTCCCGCAAGGAGCCTCCCTGAGCCCCACTCTTTGTAATGCCTAGGTCTCCTCCTTGGCTGTGATTAGCAGGAAATGGGGCTTTGATATCTGCTCCTATGCGGATGACAAGCAGCTGCAAATTGCCCTGGAAGACAAGCATGATGACACCAAAAGTACCTTAATTAACTGTCTCACTGAAATAGCAACCTGGATGAAGGAACATTGTTTAAAGTTAAATGCCGGAAAATCGGAGATCCTGCTTTTCTGTGGAGCACACCTAATTTGGGACAACACCTGGTGGCCCTGGGCGCTGGGAGCCGCCCCAGAACCCAAGCGAGTTGCAAGAAATGTGGGCATACTCATTGATAATGAACTGGCCATTCAAGATCAAGTTCGAACACGGTGCGGTAAAAGCTTCGCAATACTGAAACTACTTCGAATACTTTTTTCCTGGATCCCCTTAAACTGTATAAAGTCCATTACCCAGGCTTTATTTTCTAGCAGACTTCACTATGGGAATGCGCTCTACGTGGGCATCTTGCAAAATAAGTTTGAATTCTGCGCTCCCCCACAAAACTTGAGGTCTCGCACGCAGGCCCTGGCCAAGATCAAACGGACCAAAAGGGTTAGTGCAGGAGACCGATCCTTTTCCAAATTAACAGCCGTCCACTGGAATTAACTTCCACTAGATCTACGCCTAACGGAGGAATACCTGTCCTTTAGGAAGAAATTAAGAACTTCCCTGTTCCCTAGATTATAGTCAAAGCCACCTACCATCCCGGCCGACGCTGCAACCTGAAACTGTTCACAACCGCCCTCCCCATATCAGGATAATGCTCTCCCAGCGCCGTCGCTTGGAATGAATGTTGTGCTTTACAAATACAAGTAGCACAGAGTGTAGTCGTGCACATGAGAGTGGATTGGTGCCAGGTAGAGTGCAGTGGAATAGAGTTCAGTAGCGTAGAGTCGAGAGGCACAGAGTGCAGTGGTGCAGAGTAGATTAGAGTGGCGTAGAGTGGATTGGCAGAGTGCATTGGTGTAGAGTTGAGTGGTAAAGAGTAGAGTGCATTAGTGTAGAGTGCTGTGGCATAGAGTGCAGTGTTGCAGAGTAGAGTGGCATAGAGTGGAGTGGTATAAAGGGGAGTGGTGCATGTGCAGAACAGAGTAGAGTGGCCTAGACTGGGGTGGTGTAGAGTGCATTGGAGAAGAGTGCAGTGGTGCATAGTAGAGTAGAGTAGGGTAGAGTGCATTGGTACAGAGTAGAGTGGTGCAGAGTAAAGAAATGAGGCATAGAGTCAAATGGCGTGGAGTGGTGTAGTGTGGAGTGGTGCAGTGTAGAGTTCAGTGACGTGGTGTGGTAGTAGTACACTGCCATTACAGACAACTCATTCAGTTGAAATGACCATCACATTTGCATAGGCATACAGTTTTACTGATATAAGTATGCAGCGCGGGGCCGGGATCAGGCACGGGAAAGCCTGGGGTGGCAGAGCCTTCGGAGCGGCAGACGCAGTCAGCCACGCTGTCGGTACCTCCCAGAGGACCAGGAAGGACCACACAAGTCTTTAAACCCTCAGGCCTGCGCACGACGGGACCAGGAACAACCAGGTACCTGGCCATGTCCCAACATCCACTAAACGCCCACAGATACCATGGTACTCTCGCAAACTCCGGACCGAAAAAAGTCGCTACAAAAAACTTGAACAACACTGGCGCCATTCCCACGACTTGCAAGATAAAGAAAGATTCAAGTATGCACTGGCACAATACCATAAAAACCTGGAAAGCGCTCGGAAAATGGTTATCGCACTGCAACTCGAACTAGCAGCGAACTTCCCAAGAACACATTATCAGGTTTTAAAGTCTTTTACTAACCCTAAGGCGTGCAACACTGAAGAGGCCCATTCCCAAATCCTATGTGACAACATAGCAAATCATCTTACCCAGAAAATCGAAATGATCTCCAATAAGATTATTTCGGCTAACAGCTCCCGGACTGGCCCTAAAATAGACCCTTGCCGATTACTCCTGAAGCCTTAACACTGGAGAACTTCCCGGCTCTAATACCGGAGGAGGTAAAATCTCTACTAAAAGTAGTTAAATCAGGATCTCCACTTGACCTTATCCCTGCCAAGACCACCGCTCTGCTATCCAAGTTACTTGCTGTTCCCATCTGCTCCATTCTCAATACTTCTATGAAGGGAGGCAGTCACCCTCTTGAGTGGAAAGCAACACAGATCATCCTTATCAGGAAAAACCCTAAAGCTCCCCCGGAAGACATTTCTAACTACCGCCTTATCTCCATGCTCCCACTACAGAACAAACTTCTGGAGTAACATATCAACAAGCACTAGTCTGAGCTTGTCGAATCTCAAACTGTCTCGATTGTTCACAATCTGGATTTCGACCCAGACATAGTACTGAGTCAGCGTTGATGGCAGTTACTGATAACATCCGAATGCTAACGGACAATGGTCAGGCAGTACTCTTGGTGCTGCTCGACCTGTCTTCAGCATTCGATGCCATCTCCCACCAGATCCTACTCAGGAGACTTAGGGATCTAGGCATCCAAGGGAATGCCTTAACATGGATGTCTAATTTCCTGGCCGATAGAACACAGACCATCAATCTGGGCCCTTTTTGCTCACAGACCACAAAAGTAACCAAGGGAGTGCCTCAGGGCTCCTGTTTGAGCCCTACGTTATTAAACATCTATGTTACTTCCTTTGGCTGGACTACTGAGGAAATTAGGTTTTATCCCTATCTCCTATGCCGATGACACCCAACTTCTTCTCTCCTTTGACAAATCAAACCCCAACATTCAGACCACCTTTTCGGAGGGTATGAACGTCATTGCGGTCTGGATGAGAGAAAACTTCCTGCAGCTAATGCAGAAAAATCTGAAATAATGTTGTTTGAAGAAGCTGCAGTGAGGTGGTCCCCTAGTTGGTGGCCAGAAGATCTAGGCTCTGCCCGATTCCCTATACAGGTGGTAAAGAAACTAGAAGTTTGTATAGATCACAAACTAACTCTGGAGAAGCAAGCTACCACTACCGCTGGGACCTGCTTTCACACACTTAGTCTCCTTCGAAGGGTCTTTCCCTTCCTGCCACTCTCCACACGGAAAACCTTGCTCCAGGCACTGGTCCTAAGCCGCCTGGACTGCTGCAATGCTTTGCTGATTTCAACCAAGGAAACCTCCCTAAACAAATTGCAAGTAGTCCAAAAAACGGCAGCCCACTTGGTGACCAATGCCCCTCCCAGAACTGCCTCTCTCCCTCTACTCCAAAAACTACACTGGCTTCTGGTGCGCAAGAGGATTAAATTTGTCCCTCGAACAAAAAAGGCCAACTGGGGCGACAGGTGTTTCATCATCTCATCTTCTAAACATTGGAACACACTGCCCCTCCACATCAAAACCGCCCCGACCCTTCTTAGCTTCAGGAAAAAACGTAAAACTTGGCTCTTCCCAGCATAAATTCACCTCCTCAGTGACGGTTCTACACTAGCGCCGAGACACCCCTGGGTATTTGTGCGCTCTAAAAATGTCATAAACAAACAAACAAACAAACAAACAAATTCAAGATCAGTTCTATGGTCTACAAATCCCTTAACAACTTGGGCCCCAGTTATCTGACAGATAAGTTGGTCAGATATATACCATCCAGGCCCCTTTGGTCAGGATCCAAAGCTCTCCTCCATATCCTGTGCTTTAAATAAGCTTGCATTGGTGGTAAAGCTTTCTCCCACCTATCCACTTGCGTCAATGCACAAACTTCCTGGTTTTTAGAAAGCTGCTGAAAACCACGCTGTTCTGATTCTCCCCCCCCCCCCAGTCGGTAATGGCAGTCACAGCACGGAGATACCCCTGCTGGGGTGATTCGGGCGCTTTACAAATTAAATATATAAAATAATATAAACTAAAATGAGGTAGGGTCGCCACACCTACTTTTCGGCCGTCCACCACTTGGCTCGCCCCAGGGGTGTTAAGAGTCCCAGGCTAGGGCGGCAGCAGCGAGCCATGCTGGCGGGCTGGGGAGTAGCTCACTCCCTGCCCACCCCTTGCCTAGGTCGGAGGCACCAGATGGGAAGAATCAGGTGGCTTGCCCATCCCGCAGCCCCCACTGAGAGGAGCAAGGGGTCCTATCGCGGCCCCGCTCCTTCTCATCCAGGCTGCCCTGCATGCCAAGAAAGGCTGCTTCTTGGTCACCCGAAACTCGTCGACTGGGATTTGGCACTGAAGAGCCCGGCAGCAGGGCCTTCGGGTAGTCCCAGCCCAGGGAGGCACTGCCATTTGGTTTCCCCCTCAGGGGTCATGCTGGTTGAGCATGGGTTTTATCTGAGGAGGGCTTTTCTGTCATGCTGCTCCCAGAGAGGCCACGGTGGCAAGGCTGCCCCCTTTCCCCGGTTTCTTGCGTGTACATGAGCCGGTTCCTCCCGGGGAAGGAGCGCACCCCGCACCTGGTCCTCACCCAAGCGCACGGGTGGCTGCGGACTGTGGTATATAAATAAATAATACCGGATCTAGGTTTGACTGGACATAGTAATAACAGATAGCTCAATAAATAAGAGTCAAGATTCGAGGTAGTAGGAGTTTGCAGGTTTAATACAGCATAAAGGACAGGAACAGGACAACCTGCACAGGAATAGGATGGCAGAGCCCGGCAGCTGCCGGGGCTGGATCTGGGATGAGCGCGCTAACTTTAATAACAGTACACAAGCATATATACTAAAACAGTTGCATTACAATACATATGATAGGCGGAGCAGTGGGTGTGGTCAATAGCAGTCGCGAAAGATAAGGGTGAAAGTGGGTGTAACAGGAGGCGTATACATAGACATGTGATGTAAACGTAACAGAATATGTCATAAATGGGGCGGAAACATGGAGGGGGCTACCTAAGGAGCCGGGACCTCTAACCTAGTGGTGCGCGCAAACTGACAATGACGTGTTACTAGGAGAAGCTGGGGGCTATGACTTCTGCGCTAGGAGCAGAGACTGAAGTCTGGAGAGTCAGGGCGACATGTACCTAAACCCTATCTAGTATCTGATGTTTAGAGGACATGTTGATATAAACTAAGAGTCAGGAGGGGAAAGGCTAACAGACTCTAAGACTGGGGCATGCATTATTCTACATGTAGTGCGTGTTGAGGAATATTAAATGACCATTAATACAGTATTTCTCTTACATGGAGACGTAAAGGCTAGACAATGACGGAAACTATTGATGCAATTCAGTAGCTTAGGAATGCAAAGAAGGAGGGCTGGACTGATAACTAGAGTCATAATATACTCTTGGCAGACTCGTAGGCAGAGCCAGGCCGAGCCGGGCACTGCGAGGCAGGAAGTAAGTGAAGGGTCGAGGATACAGGTGGGGGCTGTATCGCTCCTCAGCGAGGGCTCAGGAGACAGGAGCCGAATCTGGTGTCCGGGCCCTTTTGAGGCCTAGAAACGGGGACTTTTCAATGAAATAACGTGCACACTGAGAAACGTGGCAACGTAACTTTACATAGGCCTAATACTCGTAGCTTTCACGAGAACTGGAAACTGGCATACTAGAGATGGACACAACTGTAATTGCGTCTTTAATCAAACATGGGGAATACATATGCATATTAATCATGCACACATAACATAGGATGGGGGACACGTAGGGACACAGAACATGGCAAAATTTACTTTTCCACATTCCCTCCTTGTCACTACGTTTCCATCAGGAAACATCAATATTCATGATACCATCTATTATTTCATACAGTATCATTTGCTCGTCTCGAATTTTCTTGGAACGGGATTTAGAACGGGACTTGGGACTAGGAATACAAGAGGTAGCACAAATGCCACAAATCGCAGGGCCACATTGTATACAGAGACAGCAACTGAATATGATCGCTACTGCAATACCTAGAAAGGACAACACTTTCCATCCCCAGGCGGAAATTATATTCCAGAACCAACCGGACCATGTCCAGGTGCCTGGATCTTGGTGTAACATATGGGCAATTTTATGGAGTCTGGTTATAGCTGAATAAACAGACGGCGCATTATTAGGAATGAAAATGCAGCAACTAGATCCGATAACTCTACATGCCCCGCCCCTATCGGCCAGTATGACGTCAAGGACGAGACGATTCTGGAGCACGACAATTCTCATAAAGGATTGCTCTTCGGTTAAGTTACCTAGAGCAGAAGTAGTCTCAATCACTACTGCTTCGAGTGTTCTGGTTAATCTACGTATCAGTTTACTATTCACAACAGTACCTAAATAAGGGAAGACACCTTTATTGATATCTATATATTGTTCTAGAGCAGTTTCAGTATAATCGACAATCGGGAGGTCTCTCTTGTGTCTGATATGTACTAGGTGGGAATTCCTATGATAGTCAGGTGGGGCTAGAAAAACTGGTGGCAGTAGAAAGGCAATGTAACAGGTTCCCTCCCAATCGAGGGGCAGACGAACATATGCGGTCTGACCACAAACAAAATAAGAATGACGTGAAGCTTTGAAAATAGATTTCCTACTGTCACTATACTTGACAATAGTAGTACAATCACTATGGCCTACATGTACGGAACCATTTTTTCGGACACATAATTCACCTTTTACTGGTAATACTGACATAGCAGGTAAGTCTGGAGTAGTATCAGACTGAACATTCAGGACCATAAAATTCGAAGAATAATTACCCAAATTATAAACTTCATTTTCTAGATCTAACCCTGTTCTGTGGGGAAGACCTTGCTTGCCTGGGAAACATGTACTGTTAAGAAAAGACATATCTGTTGAGGATGACGTTAACGTGGACCATGCTCCACACGAACCATTATGTGAAAATGGATAAGGAAAGAGTGGCAGAACTCCCTTCGGTGTCTGGAAAGGGGGGAGTCGACCACACACCCAACAATTAGTGGCATTGCTGGTCTGGTGTGAATAATGTAACATGCGGATAAAGGAATTATTACGCATAGCAAGACGATAAGATAGTTCATGAGGAGGCAGATCACTAAACGTGTGCTCTACTGTAACATCAGAAGACTTATTTTCATGAGAAACTGGAAAACACAAATAAAATGCATAACCTGTGCAGGTAATCATAAGGCTGAGATAAAGCAGAAAACATAAAATAATAATGCAACTTTTAGAGTTCTCACTAACTCTCTCTCTGTAGGGGTCTATTATATACATGTCAGAAACCGGTCTAACCGTTTCACCTAGGGGAGGACTTAGACAATCAAACTGGCTGACTTATTTTACTAGACCTTAATTTTAGCTTATACTCCTGTTGCGGAGTTTTCTCTAACAGGGAGGGATTTGTATCATTGTCTTTTGCGGGACAGTCCTTAAGAATAGTACTTTGGCAATCTTTATAATCCTCGGAAATGTTCTTGGAAACAGTCTTCAATCCGTAAAAAAATTTCACATGGGACAGGTGGACCCAGCCCTTCCTGCCTTCCAGCTTGACGGCAGTACGGGTGGCCAGGAGGACCTGTTTTGGTTCCTTCCAGCGAGGCTCCAGCGGACTTGAACGATCAAAGTTCCTCACAAGGACCAAACATCCAGGAACGATGTCATGCGGTGCCACCTCGATATTGTCTGGAAATGCGGCGGCAACCTGTGAACGACAAGAGTGTAGGGCAGACATCAAGGAAGCTAGGTAATCTGTCAGCATATTACTTGAAACATCTGTAATACTTCGAGGTCTAGGTGTACCCCACATATTAGGGGGGCGGCCGAATACGACCTCGTACGGGGACAGACCTGATCTGGAATGTGCGACCATGCGCATATAAAACAGAGCGACTGGCAGAGCTACTAGCCAGTCCACACCTTTCTCTTTACATACTTTGGCGATGCGGATTTTCAAGGTCTGGTTATGTCTCTCTACGAGACCGGCTGCTTCAGGATGGCGTACACAATGGAACTTCCACTGGTACCCTAACAAAAGGGAGATGTGTTTCATAAGCTCAGATGAGAATGGCTGGCCGTTATCAGAATATACGACCCTAGGGAGTCCGTAGCGGGGGAAGAATTCACGAACCAACTGCTTGGCAGTGGTCGCGGCTGTGTAATCTGGAACTGGATATGCCTCTGTCCACCTGGACAAAGCGCATACAACTACAAGGACATACTTGAAACCTCGACATCGCTCCATCTGAATATAATCCATCTGGAGGACCTCAAAAGGGTGGTCAGGGGGCTGGAATCCACCTTGTTCCACCGGGACACTTTTACCTGGATTAAACTGGCAACATATCATACAGGTACGGACTTTCTGCTTGGCTGCAGCTCGTAAATGCTTATTGAACCAAATGTTCTGGATACTGTCTAACATAGCTTTTTCTCCTAAGTGTGCTGGACTATGTGCGGTATTGATAATGACTTGAACCATAGAGTCGGGGAGAAACCATGTGGCTTTTCCCTTCGTTACCCATCCCTGATCTGTCTGGACCCCTCCTTGTTCGGACCATTTCTTGATTTCATCGGGAGTAGCATGTAACTGGATATCTATGACATCTTGAGTGGGGTCCTTAACTGTCATACATGTAGTCGGATCTGGAGTATGTGTCTGTGTCGGATTAACTGGAATGTCTGGAGTCTGTGCTGTAAGCTTGGCTGTGCGATCTGCTAGATCATTACCTTGAGAAATAATGTCAGTAACTTTCGTATGTGCTTTGCATTTCATGATAGCAATAGATGTCGGTAAGTGTATGGCATCTAACAGAGCTTGAATAAGGAGACCATGCTGAATCTTGGTTCCATGAGAAGTCATGAAACCTCTCTCTCGCCAGAGCACTCCAAAGTCGTGTACGACTCCAAATGCGTAGCGTGAATCTGTGTAAACATTAACTTTCAGGTTCTTGGCGTGTATGCAGGCTTGTGTCAGAGCAACTAGCTCTGCTGCTTGAGCAGACAGGGTGTCAATACGGTGTGTTTCTATAACTTCAGTGTCAGTAGTCACTGCATACGCGGCTACTAGTTCTCCTGTACTTGTTCTCATACATGAACCATCCACATAAAGTGTCAGGTCGGGATCCGGTAATGGAATATCTGTCAGATCTTGTCTTGGCTTTGTCATAATATTAACAACTTCCACACAGTCGTGTGTGGCAGGAGTTGAAATAACTGACGGTAACAGTGTAGCAGGATTTAGAACGTTGCAGCGTCTGATTTCTATGTGTGGCTGGAACAGTGTCAGTTCATAACCTGTTAAACGTGCAATTGTCAAGTGCTGAGTCTGTGTTCGATTTAAAAGAACTTCCACAGAGTGTGGAACTTGTACTGTCAAGGAATGTCCTAATACTATGGAATCACTTTGTCTGATAGCTAGTGCTGTGGCTGCAACTGACTTGAGGCACGCAGGCAGAGCCTGGGCTACTGGATCTAATGTGCTCGAAAAATAAGCACAGGGCTTGTATTGTCCTGCTTGATCTTGTGTGAGAACAGATAATGCTGTACCTTCACGTTCTGTGACAAAAAGTGTAAAAGGCTTACTGTAGTTTGGTGTAGCTAGAACAGGAGCTTGACATAAAGCTTTCTTTAACTCATTGAAACTAAGTGTATGTTCAGATGTCCAAGGGAGGACAGTCGATACGGCTGCCTCCTGTGTCGTTAACTGTATCAGTGGTTTAGCTAGAAATGCATACTGAGGAATCCATTGTCTGCAATAAGAAGTAAGGCCGATAAAAGCACGTACCTCCTTCTGGGTCTTGGGCTGAGGAAGACTCGCTATTAACTGGATACGGTCTGGTGTCAACTGCCTACCCCACTTGGACAGTAAGTGGCCTAAGTAGATCACTTGCTGGACACAGAATTGAAGCTTCGAAGGGGACACCTTGTGCCCCATCTCGGCAAGAAAATACAAGACTGTAAGTGATGCTCGCTCGCAAGCACGTTCAGAACGGGCTGTGATCAGTAGATCATCGACATACTGGAGCAGGGCAGTGTCTGTTGGCATGTGAATGTTGTCTAGTTGTCTCTTAAGCGCTTGACTGTAAATGCTAGGACTTTCTGTGAAACCTTGAGGAGCTCGTGTGAACATATAGCTCCTTCCATTTAAACAAAATCCGAAAAGAAACTGGCTGTCTGGATGAATGGGGACACTGAAAAACGCGTTCTTGAGGTCTATGACTGTAAAAAATGAGGCTTCGGAATCAATGGCTGTCAATAGGGAAGAGATATCTGGGACAACTGGGTACTGGGGAATAATACATTTATTGAGTTCTCGAAGATCAATCACTAATCGATATACTGGGGGTGCATTTACGTGTCCCCCATCCTATGTTATGTGTGCATTTGGATCAGTACGTTTCATGACTGGAATGATCGGAGAATTACATACATTGGAGTTAGTTTCTACAACTACTCCTTGAGCGATGAGCTCGTCAATAATTTTGGATAAGGCTGTTACAGCCTCAGGTGGCAATCTGTACTGTCTGATTCGTGGTAACACTACACCTGGCTTGAGAGTCACACGATGGGGTGTGATTTGCATGAAGCCAACATCAGTTGGACCTTGCGCCCATAGATGCTGCGGAACATTAGACAATCTTGGATCAAAATCTCGTAATACATAGTGACCCTTGAAGTCACGTAGAAACAAGCGTATTCCCTCTGGGGAGCAGCAAATAACTGCACCTAATTCTTTCAGTGTCTTAATGCCTAACAAATTTTCTGGACATGACTTCGTAAGTAACAGATCGGTAGTGCGGGACAATGGACCTACTTCTAGAGTAACTGGTTTAGATATCTCGTTTACAATAGGCTTTCCTGAAAATCCAAGGGAAACATTTCTAGAGCCTGAGAGCGGAGCCCCTGGAACTTCGGCGTGACTGATGGTCGTCCTACTTGCCCCTGTATCAATCAAAAACTTTCTGTCTTTCCCTAGTACTTGACTATGAACATAGGGACCTTCTTGATCTACAGGTATCTCGATGAGAGCCAAGCCTACCTCCCTCTCTAGGCTGTTTCATGAGTACTGTTGATACTCTGGATACTCTGTCTGTGCATACTGGTACATCTGCTGTGTAACATGCTGTGTTGCAGCAATAGGCTGCGGTGCTGGAACTGTCTGTTGTGCATTCTGTGGCTGAGAAGTCTGTGCAACTTGTTCTTGTCTAGGCGGACGTGGTCTTTCTTTAGTCTTACCAGTAGCTATATTGTGTTTCAGAACTGCACACTCGTTTATGAAATGACCTGGCTGTTTACAATAATTGCAGGTCCCTTTAACGGGAGCTGCAGGATAACTGGCTTGATTCGGACCCCTCTTCTGACTGTCCTGTGGAACAGATTGTGCAACTAGTACTTTCATTTTCGTGTCTTTCATACGTTTTCTCTCATGATCTTGCTCTTCTCTGATTCTATTCTGGTGATATTGGAGCATCTGTAACATCTGCGACGGGGTACTAGCTTGCCATGTACTTTCGACTTTCAAAACTCGATTCTTAACTTGTGGACTTGAATTCTCGACTAATTTAGTAACAAAAAGATGAGGGTATGACTCGCTACTCGTCTTCAATCCACTGTTTATAATAAAACATTTTTCAAATCTAGAATAAAAATCACTAGTGTCTTCATCTTGTTTCTGTTTACAGGCTGAGATTGCATCCCAGTCTTCCTTTTTAGTGGCTAATAATCTGGGCAAAACTTGTATTAACAATTCTGGTAATTCTTTACACTTCTCTCCAAGACCGGTACCTGGTACTCGTATCTTATCTTCAGCTTCTAGAACTGCCCAATCGATCTTTTTCTCTCCCACCTCCCATTCTTTTTCCTTGAGTTTCTCGTATATGCCCGCAGGCAACAGGACTTTTAGCATTTTAATAATATCTGGATACGTGTATTCTCCCATACGGAGCATGTCTTTTAATTCTCGGTGGAACCCTGCTGGATCTTTGTTGTGACAAGGAATTAATTTCTTCATTTCTAAGAGTTCCATCTTTGTAATTGGGGTGTAAACAAATACTCTTTGCATTTCACCATCTGCTGTCCTGACTGGGTGTACTTCTCGTAACGGATTCTGTCTATCTATGTAAAACGGTTTACTTTCTGGAGGTGAGACATGAACAAAATGCGGGTTCAAAAACGTTCTATATTTGTGGCGCTGTTCTAGAATGACACTAATTAAATCGGTACCTAAACCTTTCCATCTATACTGGAGTAACTCGTTCAGGACATCGTGTAACGGACCTGGATCAGAATGTTGACCCTCATACAGAGTAATGAGGTGCTGGATCATATACATACCCACCAGTCGTTGCTCGGCTGGGGGCAGTTTCAGAAACATTTGTGCCACTATTTCATCTGGAAAAGTGGTAGAATCCGTAATCCATCGGACTGCTGATCGGGCTAGTTCTTGTTCATGCATAGTACTTAACTCACTGTAACCGATTCGGGATTTCAAAATATGATCGGTAGCTTGAAATATTTGTTCTAGAGAACCTTGTTCTGGTGCTGGGTGATGAAAAACTGACTTGTGTTCTAGGCGTAAATGGCGGTCTGGAAATCTAGATTTTCCTACATACGCTATTCTGGTGGGATTCTCGTCGTCTACCTCTTCAGTAGAAGAGTCATTCTCCTTCTCGCTTACTTGTGCTGCTTTACGTTGTTCGTGTAACCTTATTATTTCCTTACGAATTCTCTTGTACATACTCTCTATACTACTGACAGTTCTGTGTTTACCCTCGGCTATATTATCACTCCACCTTGTCAGGATTCTCATTTCGGCCGGGTCTTTGGTCGGATAATCTTGTTCTCTTATTAAACAATTAATCAGAAACTTTAATAACATGAGCTGGATCTCAGCTTTCCTTTGAGACATGGCTTCGCCAATACTTTCTGGATCATCCCCTGTACGGATGAAACGATATATTCTGTCTAGATCTTCTTTCATATTCGGTAGGGTGTCCAAATACCCGGTCACCCGTCTTACACGGATGGAATATATAACTGTGCTATCATCACCTGCAACTGGATCATAGCGGCATTCAGTAAGAGCTCGTCGGATATCTGCAACGGACTTATATTTGGGCGTACGCTGTAACGCACTTTCATGTAACTCGACTAATGTTACACGTTGGTGTGGTGGCGGGGTACCAGGAGGACCTCCTCCTGCGGCCCCTATACTGGAATCGACGACTGATACTCTTCGTGTTGGCAGAGTGGGAAATTGTAATGTAGGCTGGACCGGGGGTACCATAGCAGGTACTCCGGTGTCTGGAGGAGCAGGATTTACATGATTTACAGGGACTGGCGGAACAGGATTTGCATATTCTGGAACCGTGTCGTCCAAATAGGACGAGATGAAAATATCAGCTGCGGTCGGTTTGTGACGTAGCTTGGTCGGAACTAATGGTGGCGGAAAATTACTGGATGCCTCCGGGGTTGCTTTTGGCAAGCCCTCGGCAAGAAGAGGATACATACCCTTAATGAGGGCATTCCTCTGTCTGTCTGACTGTTCGGTTTTAACTCGTTCACCTATCTCGATTAATTCCCTTTCTTGGGCTCGTTCTAAGGATTCTCTACTTAATTCTGACTTTCTGATTTCTTTTTCGGTTCTTTTATGAGATTCTTTGCGCCATAACTCGATGGCATCTTTCTGTGACTGTCTGGCTTTCTTTTTCCATAATGCTTCTTCTACTCGCATGATGCACTCGGCATCCCATGTGCCTGATACAGGCCATCTATACTTTTCTTCTAACTCTTTGGTGTACTCCACCCATAAATCTAGATATAATATGGCACTTATGCCATGCTTCTGATACATAAAATGACATGGACTGTCCCTAGGCGGGACAGGAACTGCTGCTTCTAACAGACCTTTTCTAGTTCTTAACTGACGTAGTCTGGAAAACAACGGCATGACTGAACTGTAATCTAGACACAATACAATACACAATGAACACGATAATTACACCACTCTCATACCACGACATTAAAATACATGAATGACATTTTAAAATAACAGTTCTGACAAAATACTACCTGGAATACTGGAAACAGAATACATGAATTTTCTTGAGAACAGAACTGACTAGAACAGAGACTAGATGCACTGCTGAAACAGTACGAAACTTACCGGTCTCATAAAGAGACACGTCAGGACCCGCATCCACCAAAGTGGACACTTCGTTTTGGGATCTGTGTACCACCAAACCCCACGGACCAGAGACAATTAGATTGACCCTGTCTAGATACTACCCTAGCAACGGTACTCACCGGGCAGCAAGAACGGAAGGCCTCGGACTGGACTGGACTGCTTCGACGCCGGACGGACGAACTTCGGACTTCTGTTACGGGTGGGCCTCCGGATACCTCGGACCTTGGACTCTCGGCTTGGGCTCTGGTCGGGACTCGCCGCGTTCCTCCACCGCCTCGTCTGGATGCTGGACCGCAACCTCCGTCTCCTCCGTGGGCCTGAGGGATACTTGAAGCAGAAATATCTGCACGTGGCCGGTATGGTTCCGTCACGGCTGCAGAGGGTCAGGGGGCATACGTGGCTTCACCGGCGCGTGGGGAAAGGGCAAGTCCCTGTTCGGGCGCCATTATGTGGTATATAAATAAATAATACCGGATCTAGGTTTGACTGGACATAGTAATAACAGATAGCTCAATAAATAAGAGTCAAGATTCGAGGTAGTAGGAGTTTGCAGGTTTAATACAGCATAAAGGACAGGAACAGGACAACCTGCACAGGAATAGGATGGCAGAGCCCGGCAGCTGCCGGGGCTGGATCTGGGATGAGCGCGCTAACTTTAATAACAGTACACAAGCATATATACTAAAACAGTTGCATTACAATACATATGATAGGCGGAGCAGTGGGTGTGGTCAATAGCAGTCGCGAAAGATAAGGGTGAAAGTGGGTGTAACAGGAGGCGTATACATAGACATGTGATGTAAACGTAACAGAATATGTCATAAATGGGGCGGAAACATGGAGGGGCTACCTAAGGAGCCGGGACCTCTAACCTAGTGGTGCGCGCAAACTGACAATGACGTGTTACTAGGAGAAGCTGGGGGCTATGACTTCTGCGCTAGGAGCAGAGACTGAAGTCTGGAGAGTCAGGGCGACATGTACCTAAACCCTATCTAGTATCTGATGTTTAGAGGACATGTTGATATAAACTAAGAGTCAGGAGGGGAAAGGCTAACAGACTCTAAGACTGGGGCATGCATTATTCTACATGTAGTGCGTGTTGAGGAATATTAAATGACCATTAATACAGTATTTCTCTTACATGGAGACGTAAAGGCTAGACAATGACGGAAACTATTGATGCAATTCAGTAGCTTAGGAATGCAAAGAAGGAGGGCTGGACTGATAACTAGAGTCATAATATACTCTTGGCAGACTCGTAGGCAGAGCCAGGCCGAGCCGGGCACTGCGAGGCAGGAAGTAAGTGAAGGGTCGAGGATACAGGTGGGGGCTGTATCGCTCCTCAGCGAGGGCTCAGGAGACAGGAGCCGAATCTGGTGTCCGGGCCCTTTTGAGGCCTAGAAACGGGGACTTTTCAATGAAATAACGTGCACACTGAGAAACGTGGCAACGTAACTTTACATAGGCCTAATACTCGTAGCTTTCACGAGAACTGGAAACTGGCATACTAGAGATGGACACAACTGTAATTGCGTCTTTAATCAAACATGGGGAATACATATGCATATTAATCATGCACACATAACATAGGATGGGGGACACGTAGGGACACAGAACATGGCAAAATTTACTTTTCCACAGGACTCCTCCGCCGGCCAGGGCACGTGAGGGGAGGGCTGGGCCCTTCACCTATGGGTGCTTTCCATCTTCGGGCTGGCACTGTCAGTCACTTGGGCTGCTCTGCCATTAATGATCCTTCGCAGGGTCACCTATGGAAACCATGTTCTGACTTTTACCTCCTCTAGATAGTCAAGTTTGATCGTCTTTTTGGCACTACACCAGGTCCATTGCTGACGCTGGCCGGGCCAATCTGAGGACCTCACTAAACCATCCAATCGGTAGTAGCGACGGGTGGTGTGTACAAAGGGCAGGGACTGTCAGGTGCCATAAACCAATGATGAAACTGGCCACACACTATTTGGAAATAAAACACTCAGTGGATGACCTGACATGTTTAGTCATTTATAAACCTCAAATTCCAAACACAATGAAAGATGTAAAGAACTTGTTATTTCTAATCTAGATTTGACGGATTTCAGAGTGAATGATGTTTTTCTTCTCAACAAATTAGAATAACCTACATTTACATTTTGGTGAGTTCTCTGGTTGGTACACTAAAGAGGGCTATTTGAGTGGGGTGCACACACGGTATGTAATGAAACTGCAATTTGTGTTCATGAAAACACTTATTGAGTTTTCCCTTAATAGTTGCAGTACTCAATAAATTAGAGACAGCTGAGGCTTTCTGAATTGTAAAGCCAACTTTGCAGAAAATATCAGCTTCAAGCTAGGATGAAGGGTTTTACAGGTACAGGTAATGAATTTTAATTAACAAAGTTTATGTTGCTCAATTGCTGTTGTGTTCAGAGTAGCTGCCTCGAATGTAGGGAACAACAATGTACAATGGAATATAGAGAATTATCTATGGAAGTAATCTTTGAAACTATATGTAACTCTAATGTATGAAGTGTTTAGCGGTAACATCTGTTTTCTCAAAGTTTGTGAGGCAGTTACTCTCACTATTTTGGGTTTCCAATGCAATTATGTGTTGTAATTTATGAACTATCTGTTCTTTATTTTTATTTTTTTACTAAAGTCATGTTTTATGTGCATTTTCTAACAGTCCTTAAGAAGTCCTCTGGGTTTGGGACGAAACGCGTAGGCTGTACCTTTTTATACATGTGTTATGCGATGAAGATTTACAAATACAAAAAAGTAAGAGGATACACACTCAACAAAAGAAAAACATTGCTTTTGTTGTCTTTTTCTATTCAAGAAGTGTTTGCTTGCTCTTTTTCTAGTGTGCTCTGTGATTTATAAGACAATAGTGTTCTATGAAACCGTATACATATACAGAAACTGCTCCTCTACTCCTGTTTTTTGTACAATCCATGTACACTTGACTCGAGAGAAACCAGGGTGGCCCGGGAGATATTGTGAGAATATTCTGATGATGCATATGATAGAATTAATGGTTGGGCACAGTTGGAGGCCCTTCGGTGGATGTTAAATATCCGTACAGTGAAAAAATTAACATGGCAAAAGGAAGGAAAGGGACAGCTCTGATCACTCTAGTACTAGAAAAGGTACACAGTATGCATTATGCAGGGATCATGTGCATTGATGTTCTTCCTTTATACCCACGCAGAGTGTGACTACAGGGCGACGCGCTCACTCCTACCCCGGTTCTGGAATGGCATTAGTGAAACTTGGGTAAGGAGTTTTGAAATGGGATTATTGGAGACACTTTGGGTTCTATGTGTTTGTGTGTGTTCTCGAGTGTCCTCCACTTGGTTTTAGTGCACAGTGGGAGTTCAAGAAAAAACAATGCACTAAAATGTTTGATTTTGTAACGTGGTAATACCAATCCCCTACCCTAAATTGGTATGAAAACTATTTAAAGATTTCTTTCTACAGGTAGTTCCAGAGAATGTTTCCTGAAATGGCCAGTACGGCCTAGATTTGTATCGCCCCTATCCTTAGTCTAGCATAGAGGAAAAGGGGGGATAATTAGGGGAGAACTATGGGGATCTTCATCCTGACGCAGGCCATCAACCCAAAGGGGCGGTTGAAAAGCTGAAACATATTGATGAACACAATATTTAGGAGTACGGGGAACTAATCGTCCAGGTATATACTGCCAAGAGAGGCCAGGAATAAAATTAGGTGGCCACTCTCTTGGGTAGTTTTAAGATTTTTTGCCTTTGGAGGATCCCATTTTTTGTTAGGCTATTTTTGCCCTTAGAAAAATAAAGATTTATGCTCCACTCTGAGCGTTAGTCTGCACCAGAGTGTTGTAGAACGCCTTATGATGAAACATGCAAAAAGAACAATTGATGGACAGAATGCAGAACAATGTCATACATTCACCGCAGTTCAGAGATCTGGGCCTAGTTCCATCGTTCGCTCACCATGCCATTCCAGTTTGAACCCAACCATATGCAAATCAGTCTTAACCCTGCTCCCTATGGAAACAGCCCAGCCCGAACTGCCAGGCCAGGTACTTTGTAGACTGGAAACAAGCATCCTAGGACCAGTTCGGAGTTCACCCCTCAACAGCCAGGTTAGCTTGACTCTAGTGGCATGGAGAGCACGAGACCCACGTCTGGACATACCCGTACCACTCGGGTGACAAATGCAAAAAGAACAATTGATAGACAGAATGCAGAACAATGTCATACATTCACCCCAGTACAGAGATCTGGGCCTAAATCAATCACTTTTTTGCTCCCCATGCCATTCCAGTTTGAAGCCAGCCATATGTAAATCAGTCTTGACCCTGCACCCAATGGGAATAGTCCAGCCTGAACTGTCAGGCCAGGTCCTCCCTGGACTGGAAACAAGCATCCTTGGACCGGTTTCGGGGCTTCACCCCTCATTAGCTGGGTCCGAACTGGGGCGGCGAAGGGAGCTAAAGAACGATGATGGATTCAACCCTGATCCGTGACTAGGGGTGAGTGTCTGAAAAGTTTCAGCGCTCCGTCCATCATGTCCTTGTGTTTGCTTTGTTCGTTCTAAGTTGGCAGGGTATGCCCAGATGTGGGTCCCTTGCTCATTTTGTCACTGGATTCAAGCTAGCCTGACTGATGAGGGGTGTTATGCCGAAACCAGTCCTAGGATGCTTGTTTCCAGTCCATGGAAGATCTAGCTTGGCATTTCGGGCTGGACTGTTCCCATGAGGCACAGGATCAAGACTGATTTGCATATGGCTGGGTCTGAACTGGGGTGGCAAAGTGAGATAAAGAATGATGATGGATTCAACTCACATCTGTGACTGAGGGTGAGTGCCTGAAACATGTCAGCGCTCCGTTCATCATCTCCTTGTGTTTGCTATGATGAAACATGACACTATTTAGTGTGTGAGGGCAGTTTTAAATATCATTGAAGGCGTTTCATGAAGAAGTGAAGATGATTTTCCTCTTCCTTTTTTGTGGGAGTTATATATGTGTTTAGGGAGGAAAAAAGGGCTCTTTGTGGCCTTATCAATGGTACAACAGGCCCGCCATTTCAGTAAATGTCAGACCAGGGCAGTTTGTGGAAAAAATGCAACGAGGGTCAAATTTGGAATTCTTCCAATGAGAAACATTTTGCAGGAATCTATTACAACACACTCCAGTGGCTATCTCGAAAAGCAGTTTAAGTGAAAACATTTTGGTAAAACAAATGCAGAGAAGGATAGTTTTATTAAGACCTTTTGAATCAACGGTGTAGGAAGCTGGTTCTGTATATACTATACAAAAGTGAGGTGTAGTGTGCACCGGGTCCAGTGGAATCACAAAGGTAGGCAGAGGTAAAGTTAGATAGCACCAAACTCTCTATTTGTGGTAGTGTGGTCGAGCCGTAAGGCAGTATCAGAGGACAGTGTTAAGCATTTGTTGTACACACCCAGTCAGTAAATGAATTCACACCCTCAAAGACTGAACTTCAGACCAATTGTTTTTATATACAAATATTCTTTTAGTTATTTTATTTTCTAGAAACAACCAAGACTGGCATAGGTAAGCAATAAGTACTTTACAGTAGTAATGCAATTGAAATACAGTTTGAATGATAATTGTATATGCACTTTGGTTTGATTTACAGTATGGATGCAGAGCAGTGTAATACTTAGTAAATGCAGTACATAGACTTCAATGGGCTTTTTAGTAAAATAGCAGGTAAGTAACTTTTAAGATTACTAGGCTTACACAGAGTAGTATACCTAGATACTACTCTGGGACATTTCCTGAAAACAGGTAAGTAAAATCGTTTTTGTTAGATTATGCAATTTTAAAGAATGTCTTTAGTTTCTCAAACTCCACACTTAGAAACTTTTCACAGATAAACAGTCAATGTTATCCTATGGAGGAAAATAGTGTTTTGAGGTTAGTATTTGGTAGTGGGAGTTGAGATTCTGGAGTTAGGCTCAGGGGTGCCCTAGGGTCAAGGGTGCACTCTTGTTACACCCTCAGCGGCACTAGGGCGGCCGGGTGCAGAGTGCTGAGGCCCAATGTTATTCAATCGGGGATAGCGGGACTCCGGTTGGTGGCTGCTGACTATCAGGCCACTGGGTTGTGGGAGCCAAGCTCCTGGCCTTTAGCTCAGGGACAATGGGGAAATAATTTAGAACCAAGGGTGCACCCTCAGCGGCACTAGGGCAGCCGGTGCAGGGTGCTGTTTCGACGTCGGTCACCCTGTTGTTTTCAATGGAGAACCTCCGGTTTGTAAAAACACTGCAGGCTTGGGGACAAAGGTCTTCTGGGTGCGACCACCACTTCGAGAGGTAAGTTGGGAAGTTAGGGGTTGGTTAGGCACCATCATTTGGGCACATAAGGCCGTGGGGCGTCTGGTGCAGGGGTGCTTTTTGGGGTCAGTTCTTCTTACCAGCTCCTGGTGGCGGTTAGGGGGGCCTTCTGGATTTAGACTTCAGGCGTCAGCTGGAGGCTTGAGGCAGGTCAGGGGTTGCCGGATCTCAGGTCAGGATACATGGGGTGACCTTCTCGTGGTGTTTGCCCACTTGAGCTGGGGCCGTGGACTGCAGGTGCGGATTTGTGGTTTCCGGAAAAGGCCAGAGGTTGCAGATGAACAAATCTGGTGTTCACGGGAGACAACGTCTTTGTGGTGGAAGGCAGGCAGGTCCTCCAGGGTTTTTGAGGTTGTTGGCTGCAGGATACACCTGGATTTCGCAGGAGCAGGTTTGAGTGGGAGACAGGCTGGTCGGTCTGGGGCCAAGTCAGCAGGCATCTTCCTCTAGTTAGCTGCTAGCATGGCTGTTCGGTACCTTTTCTTCTTTTCTTGTAGATTCCTCTTGTCTGAGGAAGCAAGGTTCAGGGGTGCCCCTAAATACTAGATTTAGGGGTGTTACAGGTAGATAAAAGGTAGGGACCAATGGGTCCCTTCCCTGGGGTGGGTACACCCCCTATTGGGCCACCCTCCAGTGGGAGGGGGCATGAGCCTGTCCCTGGTTGGCTGAGTCCCCCATCTTCAAGATGGCGTGGACTGAGAGTTTTGCTTCACCTTGACTCCCCACACCTGAGGGGTGGAGTTGGCAGAGGTGGGCACACCTCTCTTCCTCACTTGTTTTTCCTGCCGGTTCTCCCACCCAAAGTGGGGGTCAGAACCAGTGGGGACCAGTTGCTGAGAGCAGCAAGTGGCCTGGGGAAGCTCATGAAGGCAGCAAGCCTGTTAAGCTTCCCCTTCAGGAACCTTGCCTATCCTGGGGGAGGAGACTTGGCACCTTGTCCCAGAATGTGCATTGTTTCAGGCTCCAGAGAGCAGCAGGCTCTCGACCCAGGAGTCCAGAAACATGTCTGGTGGTGGCAGCTGAAAGCAGCCACTCAGCCTGGACGCAAGTGGTAGGCTAGTTTTCAGGGGGTATCTCTAAGATGCCCTATGTGTGTATTTTTCATTAAATCCCACACTGGCATCAGTGTTGTTTTAATTTGCTGAGAGGTTTGATACCAAACTTCTCCGTTTTCAGTATAGCCATTATGGTGCTGTGGAGTTCGTAATGACAAACTCACAGCACCATATACTCTTAATGACAGCACTGCACTTACAATGTCCAAGAATGGACTTAGACACTGTAGGGGCACAGGGCTCATGCACCTGTACCCCCACCACTGGTAAAGTGCACCCAGCTAGAGTGGTGACTGACCTATGCCAGGGCAGTGGGTTGTAGGCATGGCACACAGAGATGTGTGCCATGTAGACTCTTCACTTTGTTCTGCACCGATACAGATGGCCCGTGCCAATGGACCTTATTCAGTCGACAACTGCAAGGTGGCCATTTTCCCAGATTTCACTGGTAGGGTGCAGGCCCAACGCTCCTCCTTCCCGGAGGTGAAGAAAACACTTCGGACAGAGGGAATCGGATACTCCTTGATGTTTCCAGCAAAGTTACGAATCATGCTGAATGACACCACACTTTTTTATGACTCGCCGTAAGAGGTTTGGTCATGTTGGAAACCTACAGAAAAAAGTTATCCACAGCACAGGTGAAGCCCCATAGCTCAAGACCACCCAAACCACAGTGAAAATGGCTATGACCCTCATCCAGATTGATGTCATTACAGAAACCCTCTGCATCACAGGCTGCTCGAGAAAGGAGGGGGGAGCTGCAGGCTGTGGCCGAGGTACTGACGCAAACTACGGAGAAGGATAGATCCAGGAAATCCTCGAAACATAGAGCAGAGGAATCTGGATCAGGGGCATCGGTCAGAAGTGACAGAGAACTGCCATATGTGACCCCACAGACAGCTGATAACATAATTTAAATTAGCTACTGCGTCTCGAACAAAAAGTCATATGAGAACTAAGCGGGAGAGACACTAGGGCTACCAACGGCATGAGGGATCTATATCCCTGTCAGAAAATGTTGAGGCCTAGGAAGAAGAAGCAAGTGGTGTTCAGTATCTCACACAACCCCACCAAGATTACCCCTGACAGGTGGACGCTGGGAACAATCCTTCACTAATGGTGTTTCCTTTTTCAGGTTTGGCAGCCAGCCGTTGTGAAGCTGCCTTGGGTTGAGGGAGTTACTTGTTGGGAAAATGTGTCAGACTCTGGGGGGGGTGTTGCTGCTGCATGCATAAATACCAACAGGCGGGGATTGGAAGAGGAAGGGTGGGATTATGATGGGTTGGATTGTTTTATGATATGCCGCTAGAACACCAAGAAGTTAAAATGATATCCTGGAATGTATGGGGAATGGGGTACATGGCTAAACAGCACAAACTTCACAGTTTCCTCATAAGGAATGCCCTGCAAGTGGCGATGTTGCCGGAAATGCATCTTACACCAGAAGAAAGTGCTAAACTCAGGTGTAGGTGGCACGGTCAGATATACACCACCACATATTCTGCATTCTCAAGATGCACGCTAATTTTAATAAGGGCAGGTACTCCCATTGATATGAGTAAGGTCCACGTAGACCCAGAATGCAGATATGTCCTGATACAAGGTAGGGTCTTGGGTAGGGTGTTCCTGCTGGGAATTATTTATGCACCAAATTCTGAACAAGTCCAATTCTTCCATCAACTGTCGACCCAACTTTCTAAATCGACACCTCCCACACCTTGCTTGGAGGAGATTTTAATTGTGTAGCCGATATCAACGGTAGACAGGTCAACATCTCCGCTGAATGACACCCCAGTAGCCAAGGTGACCACGGGGTTTCGGGAGTAGTTGGGGGGAAGGACATGGGAGATATTTGGCAGTTACAACATGGTAACACACGAGATTATTCATACTATTCCCACTTGTATAAACTACATTCTAGACTAGATATGTTTGTATCCTCAAGTGGACAGGGACATCTATTACCCACATGGAATACTTAGGGCATACCATATCATACCATAACCCACTGCTACGGCACATCCATCCTATACCTGAACCTACATTAACCCCTACATGGAGACTAGATTCCACACTCTTGGAGGACGCTCCGCCAACGACATCCCGCCCTCACAAGAACTGTGCGACTCACTAGCCATCTTCTTCCACCACAAGATCGCTGACATCCACGATAGCTTCAACACCACAACCGCCCCGACTACGCCAGACTCCCCCTCCCCTGTGAACACCACCAGCGCCATCCACCTGACCTCCTGGATCCAACGTCAACGACGACGAGACAAGCAAGGTCATGAACTCCATCCACTCAGGATCTCCGTCAGACCCCGTGCCCACACCACGTATTCAACAAAGCAGACGCAGTCATTGTACCCCAACTACGGAAGATCATCAACATCTCCTTCGAAGCGACGACATTCCCGGAAAGCTGGAAGCACACTGAAATCAAAGCCCTCCTCAAGATGCCCAAGGCGGACCCGAAGGACTCAAGAACTTCCAGCCCATCTCCCTGCTCCCGTTCCCGGCACAGGTCATCGAGAAAATCGTCAACAGGCAATTGGCCCGCCACCTGGAAGACAACAACATCTTGGACCCGTCCCAGTCCGGATTCAGACGAAACCACAGCACCGAGACAGCCCTCATCGCCGCCACTGACGACATCAGGCTCCAATAGACAACGGCGAAACATCAGCCCTCATCCTCCTGGACCTGTCGGCCGCCTTCGACATGGTCTGCCATCGCACTCTAAAGACACGCCTCCTAGAAGCCGGAATCCAAGAGAAGGCCCCTGACTGGACCATGTCCTTCCTCTCCGGCAGAACCCAGAGCGTCCGCCTCCCACCCTTCCGATCCGAAGCCAACGACATCATCTGCGGCGTCCCCAAGGGCTCATCCCTCAGCCCGACGATGTTCAACATCTACATTGCCCCCTTGTACAAGTGGCCCACCAGCACGACCTCAACATCATCTCCTACGCCGACGACACCCAGCTCATCCTCTCCCTCACCAAGGACCCACACACTTCCAAAACCAACCTCCACGAAGGAATGAAGGCCGTCGCCGACTGGATGAGGAGCTACCGTCTGAAGCTGAACTCGGACAAGACGGAGGTACTCATCCTCGGTCCCTCCCCCTTAGCCTGGGTCGACTCCTGGTGGCTGACCACACTGGGAACAGCACCAACACCCACCGACCATGCACGCAACCTAGGATTCATCCTCGACTCCTCCCTCTCCATGACTAAGCAGGTCAACGCCGTCTCCTCCTCCTGCTACAACACCCTCCGCATGCTCCGCAGGATCTACAAGTGGATCCCGACCGAATCAAGAAGAACGGTGACACAGGCCCTCGTCAGCAGCAGACTGGACTACAGCAACGCACTCTACGCAGGAATCCCAGCCAAACACCTATGATGACTACAACACATCCAAAACGCCTCCGGCTGACTGATCGTCAACGTCCCCCGCCGCAGCCACATCACCCCCCACCTGAAAGACCTACACTGGCACCCGGTCAACAAGAGAATCACCTCCTCTCCCATGCACACAAAGCACTCCACAACGCCGGACCAGCCTACCTTAACAGCATACTCAGCTTCTACACCCCCACCTGCCACCTGCCAGCTCCGCTCCGCCAGCCTCACCCTCGCCGCTGTCCCCTGCATCCAACAAACAACCTCCAGCGGCAGATCCTTCTCCTACCTCGCCGCCAAGACCTGGAACACCCTCCCTACCCACCTACGTCAGACCCAAGACCTACTCGCCTTCATAAGACTCCTCAAGACCTGGCTCTTCGAGCAGTAGCAGCACCCCCCCTCCCCTCAGCTCCTTGAGACCCTCACGGGTAAGTAGCGCGCTCTACAAGTACTCTGATTGATTGATTGATTGTTTCGCACTCTGTTACAGGGGCTGTCACAGAATACTTTCAGTTTAACCAGGGGGTAACCGGGTCTAGGGCGACTAAATGGGAAGCCTTCAAAGTGATGTTAAGAGAGAAATGCATGGGACGAAGGGTTGGACAGAGGAAGGCAATAATGGAGGAACTCACCAGCCTAGAATCCCAACTGCACGAGGTGGAGGCTAACTCAACGAAAGAGGCCGAGGCTCATGCAAAGCTACTTGGCCTGCGGCAAAGCTATGATGAAGTACTAGAAAGACTGGAATGCTTTGATATACGGGAATATCAGGAGCGGGCATATATGGAGGAAGGAAGAGCAGGCAGATTACTTGCATGGTTAGTACAACTTAAATACGGGAGAACTCCCATCTCCCAGATACGATTGTCAGATGAAGTGACTACACACAATCCTAAAGAAATAAACTAATCATTCCAATCTTATTATGTCACACTATATTCTGAACCAAAGGTGCAAAGCTGAGAATCTATAAAGGCTTATTTAACACCCATGCCCCTAGCACTCTTATCTCCCGGTACACGCGTGCTGCTGGGGGGACCGGTAACTGCGATGGAAATCATGACAGCGCTTAAAGAGATGGCCTGAGGGAAAACACAAGGCCCGGATGGTCTGCCAATGGAGTTCTATGCCACATACACCCAGATTCTACCTCCAAAGTTAGAAGAACTATACACAGAAGCCTGGGATAGAGAGAACCTGCATTCTTCAACCATGAATGCATTGGTTGTGCCACTCCCCAAGTCTAATAAACCACACCCACAGGTGTCGGACTTCCACCCCCTCTCGATGCTCAACGTTGATTTTAGAATCTTGAGTAAAATTTTAGCTACGCGACTTTTGTCCTATATGACCAGCCTAACACATAGAGACCAAAACGGGTTTGTACCGACAAGATCCACGCCTGGGAACTTACGCAGGCTGTTCAATGTATTACTTCATCACGACCAACACCAGTACCCGGATACAATCATATTATCAATAGACCTGCAGAAAGCATTTGATTTGATACAGTGGGATTTCCTAGAAGACACAATGGAAGGAATGGGATTAGGGGAGGACTGGATCAAGTGGGTGAAAATACTTTACAAGCGTCCAACCGCACGACTTAGGACAAATGGGGTAATCTCGGAATCATATAACATATTCAGAGGCCCTAGGCATGGGTGCCCTTTAATCAATCAATCAATCAATCAATCACTCAGGGTTTTGGAGAGCGCGCTCCCTTCCCGTGAGGGTCTCAAGGCGCTGGGGTGGGGGGGAGGGGGGAACAGATCCGGATCAGTCGAAGAGCCAGGTCTTGAGGTCCTTCCTGAACATGTGTATGGTCGGGGAGCGTCTGATGTTAACAGGGAGCTCGTTCCAGGTCTTGGCTGCAGTGTAGGAGGAGGCTCTTCCGCCGATTCTGTTTCTACGGATGCAGGGGACCTCTGCCAGGGCGAGGTCGGCGAAGCGGAGGTTCCTCTTGCGTGCGTGGAAACATAGTATTTCATTGAGGTATTTGGGTCCGATGTTGTTGAGGGATGTGTAGGCGTGGGTGAGGAACTTGAAGGTGACCCTCTTCTCGACGGGGAGCCAGTGGAGGCTTCAAAGGTGTTGGGTCATGTGTTCGTGGTGCGGTGTCCCTAGGACAAGCCTGGCTGCAGCGTTCTGGATGATCTGGAGTTTGTGTAAAAGAGTTTTGTTGATTCCGGCTTAGAGGGCCTAGTCTAGTCTGCTGGTTATGAGTGCGTGGGTGACGGTCTTTCTACAGTCGAGGGGGATCCATTTGAAGGTCTTACGGAGGATGCGTAAGCAGTTGAAACTGGTGGACACAACGGCATTGATCTGGAGGTTCATGGACAGGGAGGATTCGAGGATTATGCCGAGGTTTCGGGCGTGGTCAGTCGGGGTGGATGGGCTCCCAAGGGTGGAGAGCCACCAGGTACTGTCCCAGGCGGAGGTGCAAGGTCCAAGTATGAGGACCTCGGTCTTCTCAGAGTTGAGTTTTAGGCAGCTGTCCTTCATCCAGGCTGCTACATTTCTCATTCCTTCCTGGAAGCAGAGTCTGGTGTCTTCTGGGTTTTTGATGAGTGAGAGAATGAGCTGGGTGTCGTCGGCGTAGGATATGATGCTGGGTCCGTGCTGTCTGACGATGGCAGCGACGGGGGCCATGTAGATGTTGAAGAGCGTCAGGCTGAGTAATTACCCCCTGGGGCCCTCCGTCGTTGATGATAGTGAGATCAAAGAGGAAGGGGGAAGTCTGATCCTCTGGGTTCTGCCAGAGAGAAAGGATTGGATCCAGTCGAGAGCGGATCCCTGTATTCCTGCATTGTGGAGTCTGGCGGCTTGCGTGCGATGTGAGACGGTCACGAAGGCGGAGAGGTCTAGAAGGATGAGGGCTGTGGTGTGTCCATGGTCTAGCAGCATGCGGATGTCGTCGGTGGTGGCGAGGAGGGCGGTCTCAGTGCTGTGGGTGCTGTGGTTGCTGCAGAAGCCAGACTGGGAGGCATCTAGGATGGCGTTTTCTTCGATGAAGGCGGTCAGCTAGGCATTCACGAGTCTTTCGGTGATCTTGGCTGCAAAGGGGAGGAGAGAGATGGGCCAGCAATTATCCAGATCTGTTGGGGTGCGATGACATCGGCGGCCCTGTGGAAGACGTGAGGAGTGCAGTGGTCCGTAGGGGCTAATGAGTGCATCTTCTTCATGGTTGAGGTGATGAGCTCGACGGACGCGGGGGCCCAGGAGGTGATGGTCGGCTTCTCAGCGGTGGTGGGTAGTGTGGTGCTGTCTTCTGCTGGCTCGCTGAAGTTGTCATAGAGGGCCTTGATCTTCAGGTGGAAGTAGGAGCTGAGTTTGTTGCAGAGTTCCTTGGAGGGTGTGGCTTCGCAGGTGGGTTTAGCAAACTGCTGAATGACGTTGAACAGTTCCTCAACGTCGGATGTGTTGGTCTTGATTTTGTCTCTAATGACGGTTCGTTTGCTGTCCCTTATACTCTTGTAGTAGTCCTTCAGGGCGCTCTTGTGGTTGTTCTGCGTTTCCGTGGTCTTCTGGTTCTGCCAGATTCTCTCCAAGCATAAGCAGGAGTGTCTTGCTTCTTGGAGTTCTGTGGTGAACAATGTGGCCGTCAGAGGGTGTTATTTGGCGGGGCGGCAGAGAGGTGCCAGCTTGTTGGCGCAACAGGAGATCCAGCCGTGAAATTCCCTGGCTGCAGAGTTGGTGTCGGTCGTGGAGTTCGGGGGGTCTTGGAGGAGGGCGGAGATCAGGTGTTCCTCAGTGATCTTACCCCTGTTCCATCTGGGCGGGCGCGGGTGCGATGGTGGTGTTGAAAGTGGAATGGACGCAGTGGTGGTCTGTCCAGAGTGGCTGGGTGGTGTGGCTGAAACGGATGCTTGATCCTCCCGCGTAGATGGGGTCGAGGGTGTGGCCTGTTCTGTGGGTGGGAGTGCTGACAAGCTGTTTCAGTCCTAGGTTGGGGAGGTTCTCGAGGAGTGTGGTGGAGTTGGGGTCGTGGCTGTTTTCGAGGTGGAAGTTCAGGTCCCCGAGCAGAATGTAGTCCGTGAATGTGATAGCGTGGGGTGCGGCAAGCTCGGCGATGGTGGTTGCGGTGGTTGTGGCAACAGTAATATCATATTGGCATCCAGTTGGGATGGATACCCCATGTGATCTCTCTCTACATGGATGATCTGTTGCTGTATTTAAGAGATGGGGTTAATGGCACACAATTGGCCCTGACCATGCTGGAAGAATATGCAGACCTAGCGGGACTTAAGTTCAATAAATCCAAGACCTAAGCCTTCCCGTTTCAGGGGGGTATTGCGCAGCCTGGGAATTTCCCAGGGTGCCTGACATGGACTTCCAGCTCCTTTAATTATCTGGGAATACAAACTTTCAGTTTTGGCGGTATCTTAGACTGTCACATAGCACTATCGAAAATGATTATGTTGCCCAGGTTGTATTATTTTACGAATCTTCCAGTAGTGATCCTCCCACAATGGTTTTCGGACCGGACCCAGCTACTAAGGGAATTCATTTGGGATGGGGGTTGGAATAAAGTGACACTGGAGGTAGTGCAAAGGACACCTGAAGAAGAAGGGCTGGGAACCCCAGACTTTGAACTAGACTACCTGGCTGCCCAGCTCCAGTGGTTAGCTCAGTGGATGCCTGGGCAGTACTTAGAGCTCCTAGATAAAACGAGAGGGATAAACAATCCAGGATGGTTGGTAGCCCAACTACTACACCAGAAAGTATTCCTCCCAAATCCCAATATATTATTGAAGACTGCATGATATTGTTGGAAAAGATGCCTCTGGCGTACAGGAGATCCTTACACACCCGAAATACCGCTAATAGGAATCCCACATGGGAATCCATTGGCTCCATACCCAAGACTCCAACTAGTAGACTGGATAAGGGCTGGGATTACAGTAGTGGGAGACTGTTTCCACCTGGGAGCCCTGATTCCCATAGATGATTTAGAGCCATATGTAGGAAGCCTAATTGCGCTCGCAAATGCTGAAATTCGAAGAACTTCAGCATTTGCGATCGCAATTAGGGCAGTGTGCTATGTACACACAAAAACCCCCATGCAAATTAAGGAATCACAAAATTTGCGATTCCTTATTTTGCTATTGCATTTAAGGAATTGCAAATTGCGATTCCTTAAATGCCATGTAGGAAGCACCCAAGTTGTGCGAATTTTGGCTTAAGGAATCGCAAAATACCACAAACTTCAGGTTGGTGGTATTTTGCGATTTCTTTGAAAAATGCACTTTTTTGCATTTTTCAAAGTGCTGGGCCACGTGCACTCATGTTAATTTCAGGGGTGCAAAACGGTGTCCTATTGACACCCTTACAACCCTGAAATTGCATTCTCAATTTAAGATTCTCTAATTAAGAATCGCAAATTGAGAATGTCTTCCCATTTATTCCTATGGGCCTTCTAGCCCATAGGAATGAATGAGAAGGTATTCCTTAGGAATAAGTGGGATTCGCAAAAAAAATTGCTAATCCTACCTACATTTCATTTTGCGATTCTCTAATTGCGATTCCCTAAATATCGCAATTTGAGAATCGCAAATCGAAAATTACCTACATATGGCCCTTAATGTCCCAACATGATCTACTGCACGGGCAATTCTTGACCTACCATTCACTGACACGAACAATCCAAGATATGTGGGAGGGAGGCTCCGCGGTGCCCGACACACATAGAGTGCGCCAAGTGCTGCTGACCCTTGGGGCAGCAAGGCACCTGATAAAATGGATATATAGAGCACTCCTGGAATCGGTAAAAAAAAACATCTCAACTGGACTAGGGGGCAATGGGAGGAGATTGTAGGGAAACCACCAACAGATAAAGATTAGTCAAGAGCAATGATGGGTTCGAAACAAGTGATAAGAAATTCTAATTTTAAAACGATCCAATTTAATTATATACATATGGTGTATCTGACACCCCATAATCTGAATGTCATGAGAGGGGACACCGGTCAATCCTGTGCTAGATGTGGACTACAGGATGCTGGCTTTGTACATATGATTTGGGAATGCCCACATTTACTAGGATTCTGGGAGAAAGTCCTGGCTGAGATTGCTAAAATTTTGGCCAGATCCCTTCCAAACACACACAGGATCTGCTTGCTAGTCCTAATGCCCAGACCAAATGCCGCAAAAATAGGAAACAGATTTGTAGATCTAGCATTAGTATTGGCGCGAAAAAAGATAGCCCAAAATTGGAACTCACACACAGCACCCTCGATACAGGCGTGGGAGAGAAACGTATCTGATTGGTCTAAAGCTGAACTTAGGGCCCTACAGAAAGCTGATGCACGGGGAATACATAAACGTCCTGACTAGTACTACCCCACTTTGCCAAGAAGCATTTGAGAGCCTACACTATTTTCAACAGAAATGCTAGAGACTGAGCACAGCAAAGTTTGGTATATATGGTTTAGTGTTAATCGAATAGAATGAGTTAATATTATAAACTTGGCTAAGTTTGGAAGTAACTACCTTGAGTGCATATATGCGGTGGTACAGAATTCAGAAGTGAAAAACATGAGACTAACTGTATAAGAATGTACGTTAGTGTGCAATTTGTATTTATATGCAAGATTTGTAACATCTAGGCTTGTATGGGTTATCAAATATAGTGAACAAGCATGACTGAATGTACATGTGCAGAATGTATAAACTGATTTAAAATGGCACTTAAAAGATATTTTTTTAAATGAGGTGTAACCAATATCCAGACAGTGTTAACAAGTGTAAAAAGAACAAAATAATTAAGTAATATGTCACGAAAGGTGTTGCATTACGCCGTATAAATTCCCTTTTTTTGCTACATAATTTACTTAATTGTGTCACATAATTTGACCCTCCTCTGCAACATAATTCCTCTGACCCTGGTTATTGATATCTCAAGTAAATAAAACTTGTGCCCTAAAGTAACAATAACAAGCACCCCCCACCACCATGCACTGCTAATTACCTAACATGTTTGATTACACCATTGGTAACATCATTGCAAGATTTGAAATTACATCACTAATGACAGCACTGTGTGTGTCGGAGGCGCCAATTATAGTTACTTGAGGGCTTGAGTTATAGCTACTTGCGATAACTATAACTGGTAGAGTTCAGTGGTTTTGTTTTCAATTATATGTTTTAACTGACATTTTCACCTAACTATAAGGTCTCCTTTGGATTTTTCAGTGCGTATATATTAGTGTGGGTAGTTATACCTGACCCAAATTTCCATAGGAAGGGTGTTTTTTTCGTCCTTGTTGAATGCGCAATAGCCCCATGCCAGGACTACAAATTCCAGAATGCAACGGGAAAAACTGGACTGCATAAGTTGCTCGTGCATGGAAGTGGATCATTTGAGGCCTCAGTGTTCGCATTCTGCAAGAAGCCTGGAGCAAGTTATGAGCTCCTGCACTGTCAGCCTCCAGGTCCCAGTGGGGGCGGTGGTCCCAGTGGGGGCGGTGGTCCCTCTGTTTTCGTGGAGATGCAGCAACCCTCACTCCCTCTCTGACCCCCGAGTAAACCTCTGAAATGCGTTCCTTCAGAAGATTTACTGCATTTGCACTCGAGTGGAAACCGCTTACAGTGCAGCAGCCACCAAAAAACAAGCGGTTCGTACTGTAAACACAAAGCATATTGTCCCGTTGTTTATGCCTGAGCAAAGCTCTTGTTGCAGTATTTTCATAGTTTAAAGACGTCACGTGCATTGGTATTACTGTGCACAGCGTCTGCCCTTTTCTTATCTGATTGATGACTACGAGTTCCAGACCGGGTCAGAGGAAGCACGTGAGGGAGGAGACAGCAACGCCGAACGCGGGGGCGCAAGGGTTGGGAGAATCATACGTGCCACGAGAGAGAGCAAACATACGGGAGGGGGGAGGGGAGGGGTGGTTTGGAGAAAGAGAGAAATACAAGAGGGAGACCTGAAGAACACATACACTCTGATGGAGTGATTAACCAAGAAGAAAAAATAATAATCCCCTACAAGTGAGCGTGGAAGGACAAGTCAACAGTCAAGAGAGTGGGGAGGAGACTATGCTAGGAGGGAGGGACAAACACGAGATGGACAAGGAAAGCAATCAAATAAGAGGCAAGCAAATGTGAGTGACAATAAAGCCAACCAATAGTAAGAAAGTGGTGGGCTCCGACACTGTATGTGTTCTTGGTCAGCCCCCAACATACCTCCTGCACAATCAGACAGCGTGTGGGGTGGTGGAGGGTGGTGTGGAGTGGAGTGTTATGGAGTGTCGTGCAGTAGAGTTTAGGGTGTGGCAAGGAGTGAAGTATGTTGTTACGGAGTAGCATACAGTATTCTGGAATGTCATGTAGGGAGTAGAGTAACATAGTGGAAGGGCCATGGAACTGAGTGTCATAGAGTGGAGTACAGTGTTAGAGTTTAGTAGAGTGTCGTAGAGTGGAGTAGCATGGAGTGCAGTGGTATAGAGTAGAGTGTTGCAGTGTGCAGTCGTGCAGAGTAGATTAGAGTGGCTTAGTGCGGACTAACATAGAGTGCAGTGGCACAGAGTAGAGTGATGCAGAGTTGAGTGTCGTAGAGTTTAGAGGTGTAGAGTGCAGTGGCATAAGGTAGAGTGGCATAGGGTGCAGTGTTGCAGAGTATACGGTCGCAGAGTGCAGTGGTGTATAGTAGAGTGGCGTGGAGTACATTTGCGTACAGTGTAGTGGCGCAGAGCCGAGAGGCTTAGAGTACAGTGATGCAGAGTAAAATAGGGTGGTGTAGAGTGCAGTGACTGAGTGCAAAGGCATAGAATGCAGTGGCATAGAGTATAGTGACATAGAGTCCAGTGATTTAGAGTAGATTGGCATAGAGTTCATTGGTTTTGAGTAAAGTGGTGTAGAGTGCAGTGGCATAGAGTAGTGCAGAGTAGAGGGGAGGGGTGCCGACTGCATAGGTGTTGAGTAAAATGTTTCAGAGTAGAGTGCAGTTGTGCAGAGTAGATCAGAGTGGCGTTGAAGGGATAGAGTGCACTAACGTACATTGGAGTTGTACAGAGTAGAGTGAATTGGCATAGAGTGAAGTGGCATGAAGTGCAGTGTTGCAGAGTAGGGTGGCATAGAGTGGAGTGGCGCGGAGTGATGTAGAGTGCTGTGGCGAAGAGTGCAGAGGTGCATAATAAAGTAGTTTGGGGTAGAGTGTATAGGAATAGATTGAAGTGGCAGAGAGAGCAGTGTTGCAGAGTAGAGTGATGAAGAGTGAAGTGGCATAGAGTTCAGTGGTGCAGAGTGGAGTGGTGCAGGGTAGAGTGCAGTGGCATAGAGTGGAGTGATGCACAGTAGAGTAGCGTAGGGTAGAGTGGTGCAGAGTAGGGTGCAGTGGCAAAAAGTGCAGTCATCCAGAGTAGAGTTTAGTGGCATAGAGTGCAGGGGCGTAGATTGCAGATCCCCAATAGCCAGCATGATTGTCACATAAATCCTCTCACTTTGAAGTCAGAGAAAAAAAAATAAACACCAAGCTCCCTGGAAGACACATCCTTATATTTAACCTATAGATTTGAATGCACACCAAATGTGACTAGATAAGAACAAGCTTTAAAGGCCTGTTTACAGAAAGTGAGTTAGTGGAAGTATACAGTAAACAAGTTTTGGTCAACGGGAGGGACGAATTCGAGCTAGACAGCCTTAAGCAAATAAACCCAGCAAACAGAAAACCAGAAAATGTGAGTTGGAAACCACTAAGCCAATGGTAAACAACAGGCGGAATGCATTCCTCGGTTAACTTTCTGAATTTCCTGAAGATGGCTTTAGCAAACCATGTCTGCGGCCTAAAAATGATGCCTGTTAAAGCTTGATACAAAAATGTAGCTGCCTACGTCAAGACGTTTCCAGTAAGAGACATAACTGTTCTCTTCCCAATATTCAGTGACAGGTGTCTCTAAACCGGCTGACTTACCTTAATGTAAAGAATACCTCGATTGCTGTGCTAATCTGGGCTATTACTTTTACTACTGTACCGTTTTATTGCCTTAAACCGGTAATGTAAACAGAGCCAGGCCTTGTGGACTTGGATTTAGTTGTATTTTGGCCGCTTAGAAAAAAACTGGAATACACTTAGAAATATAACCTCTCAACCATCAGAGTTATGCTCTTTGGGTTTTCACCTTGGTGATCTTTATTATCTACTCTATGTTTCTACCTTCTGTGAAATTAAAAACATACTCCTTTACAAAGAAATATCCCTGGTTGGACAATCATCGTTATTCATTGTGATGTGGTCTGAACCCGTACACCGAATCATACCCTAGAGTTGTTGTCTGACGAGACAGAAGGAAAACACACAGAAAAAGCTTATAGGTCTGACTTTTATATATTGCATGCAGACACAAAATATTCATGTGCATATTGACATAGAGTATACATTCACACACATGTGAAACGGAGCACAATGTTCACATCTATCCATCACACATGCAATGTCTCAGGCCCCGTGACAACCAGGCACCCACACACAGAGACCTACAGGCCCCCCTTCACACCAACCTAAGGCAGTAATGGACTGCAATGGCCCTCGACAGTAAGGAGAATCAATATTGTGGCCAAGGAACTAATGAGCATCAATGGCTGGAGGCAATGATGAGCGCAAATAACACAAAGCAACAAAATACTTCAATGGCTCCGCAGGATCTACAAGTGGATCCCCACTGAAACGAGAAGAACGGTCACCCAGGACCTCGTCAGCAGCAGGTTGGACTACGAAAACGCCCTCTACGCAGGAGCCTCGGCCAAACTCCTGAGACGGCTCCAACTCATCCAGTTATAAATAACAACAAGGGCACCCAAACGAGTCAGCACAGGACCTCGGGGAACATATTAATGAAAACAACAGTGGTCCCATGCACAAAGGAATTAAGAACGCAAAATAAATATAGACACATTGGAAACTATATTAAGTAAGACTTGTCCAGCCGGACAGAGGTCAAAATGTTTACTTTAGAGAGGAAATGTTTTGACAAGATACCTTCAACAATTCTATAGAGAAGGGCACAAGCCTGTATCCAAACATGTACAGATTGTCATAGTGAGAAAGGTAGATAGAGAATAGTGCAGAGTTTTTAGGCAAAAGCTGTTGTTTTCTGTAGATATTGTCATAACAGAAATTACAATAACACCATTACTAGGTTAACACAGTAATTTATACATTTCACAGTATATGGTGTTTAAGTGTCGACGGTGTTTCGATCCCACTTAAAGAATCACAGGGATCATCATCAGGACTGAATAATGCCTAAATATTGAAAGCCATGATAGCCATTAGGGAAAGGCAGCGCACGGTTGGGGCCGGCCAGGTACAGAGCGGCGAGCGTAGAATCACTACCGGAACAGCAGGAGTTGCGTTCCGATTTTTATGGGGAAACAATTTCCGATTGGACCGGGGATCAATCTCCCCGTGTTCGGTAGAAAAGATCAATCAGGGACACGCCAGCGGTTTGCTCGGTCGTGTCGAGAAGGAGCCTCTACGATGGGCTGCGGTCGCTTCCCTGGCTGATGCCAGGACTCGTCCAGAACACCTCTGCATGCTTGATCCTCGACATCCCTCGCCGCAGCCACATCACACCCCACCTGAGAGACCTGCACTGGCTCCCGGTCAACAAGAGGATAAGCTTCAAGCTCCTCACCCATGCACACAGGGCACTCCACATTACCGGACCAACGTACCTCAACAGACGACTCAGCTTCTACACCCCCACCCGCCAACTCCACTCCACCGACCTCGCCACAGTCCCCCGCTTCCGAAGAGCGACCTCCGGTGGCAGATCGTTCTCCCACCTCGCCGCCAAGACCTGGAACACCCTCCCCATCCACCTACGGCAGACCCAAGACCTGCTGACTTTCAGAAAACTCCTCAAGAGCTCGCTTTTCGAGCAGTACCAGCATCCCCCACCCCAGCGCCTTGAGACCCTCACGGGTGAGTAGTGCGCTTTACAAATCATATGATTGATTGAATGGCAACAAGAATTAACAAGCATAAACGTATCCATGTAGTAATAAAAACCAGTGGACCCCAGAAACAAATGTACATCAAGTGTATAAAACAGAATATAAATGAATGGATTCAGGCAGTACAGAACTTCTGTACCTGCAGGGAGTAATCAACAGAAGTGGTCTAAGGCAGTCATGAGCTTCAGTGTCCTTAGGATGACTAAGCACCAATAGATGATTGAGCATCTATGCCTCTAGGTAGTAATGAGCCCCAATGACACTTAGAAGTAATGAACATTATTGGCCCCAGGCAGCAAACCGCACCAATGCCTCTAAGCAGTAATGACCATCAGTTAAATTAAGTGAATTTTAAAAAGTGCACGACTGCCTGAATGCGTCAAGGCGCTAAAGGCAGTGCTAGACCAGATGCTCACCCCAGGGCCCCTAGTAATGCCATGAGGCTTATAGAGTGAAGAGCCAGGTTTTAGGGGCTTTCCTAACGGCCATGTGACTTTTCAGGCTTGTAAGGTGACGAGGGAAGGTATTCCTTAGCTTAGTAGTGGCCATCGAGACGAATCTGCCCCCGCTCGCTTTCTGAAATTTGGGAACCACCACTAGGTTATGAGTAGGCGAGCAAAGAGATCTGGTTTGCACATACCAGTGAAACGTTGATCTGAAGGCTTTAGGCCCTGTGTTTTATAAGGCCTTGTGTGCTATGCACAGTGCCTTAACCGCATGCGCGCTAGCGGTTTTCCCGCTGTGCGCTGCGTTTTTTTAAAAGCCGCGTTACATGACGAGCTCAGCTCGTCATGAGCGTACGAGCGTCGTAACTCATGACGAGCTGAGCTCGTCATGAGCGTGGAAGGGGTTAAACATGCTGCGTTTCCTCACTGGGATCCAATGAAGCTTGATCAAATCCACTGTGATTGACTGAAATTTGTGGATACCCAGTATCAGTCTTGCTGAAGCATTCAGAACCGTTTGCAGCTTGTTCAGAGATGACTTATTGATGTTTAAGTAAAGCACATTAGGAAATCAGGGCCAAAACAGCTAGTTTGTGCGCTGACGCTGGAATGTAGGGAAAAACTGAAGTTGTTAAAGCATGCACATGCGGTTCAATTACCCTGCAGATCGAACGCAAGATGTTGATCAACAAGAACACTCACATATGTTGCTGAATTAGTGAGTAAAGGCAGGGTTCGCAAAGTATCTGGCCACCGCTTATTATTCCATTTAGAGGGTTGAGCTCCAAAAATAATGACTTCCGAAGTCCCGAAAACAGTGGCCCCAGGTAGCAATAATGCCCAATGCAAATGCAACCAGGTAGAATGCAACTCAACTGCCCTAGAAAGTAATGGTTATCAATGGTCACAAACAATAATAAATATCAGTGTCCACAGGCTGTAATATATATATCTGTGACTCAAGGCTGTAATGATCATCAACCCCCCCCCAGGCAATAATAAACATCTATGGCATCTTGAGGTAGTGAATATCAGTGGCCCCAGGCAATAATAAACATCTATGGCATCTTGAGGTAATGAATATCAGTGGCCCCAGGCAATAATAAACATCTATGGCATCTTGAGGTAATGAATATCAGTGGCCCCAGGCAATAATAAACATCTATGGCATCTTGAGGTAATGAATATCAGTGGCCCCAGGCAATAATAAACATCTATGGCATCTTGAGGTAATGAATATCAGTGGCCCCAGGCACTAATGTGCATAACTGGTCCAGTTTGTAACGATCATCAATGGCCCCAGACATAAATGAATATCAGTGGTCTCAGAGTTCAATAGATACAGGCAAGAAATGAGTGGATCCCTGCTGTAATCACTCCCTTAGGTGAGAGGAGCACATCTCTTATCAGTGGGCTAGCAGGTGGACAGTCACTGTGATTTTATTGAGGCGAGTGGCACAGAAATTCTACAGCACCATAGTGTCGATGTGCCACATTGCTAGACTCCACTGCCTTGACTGCGGAACATCTGGGGGTCAAATCTTGATTATATTGTGTCCCATGCACTGGCACAGAAGGGGGCTGTCTAATGTGCAGACATGAAGATAAGTGAGTGCATAAGCTGCAGACAGGCAGATGTCAAAAACAAAGAGTGGTGTTCACTACTCAGCAGTGATGTATCTGATGTCAAACTCGAGACTAGATAAGAACTGGAAAATCCCCAAACTGATCACATGTAAGACCAATTTGGGGGTTTATGTTATAACATGCCCTTGTAAAAAGTGGTATATTGGATCAACCACTTTCCCTGACCAGAACATAATTCTGGACCACTGGAGGGCTATTACCAATAACGACCCGACCTATAGCACAGCTAGACATGTTCGTTAGGTACACGACCTAGAGCACAGCTAGACATTTTCGTGAGGTACATCAAAGCGATTGGACCAAAGCCACATTTCTGGGCTTAGATACGGAACTGAAATATCCTAGAAGAGGGAACAGGTCAAAGGTTCTCCGCAGGATGTCTATTCCCTGATGGGATGAATAACGATGAAGCATTAAACCCACATTTATGAGCTTATCTGATTGCTGCTTATCATTCAATCTATTTCAGATTTTTTATTTTCTGATCTTTTTTATTTTTATCTTTATTTATTCTTTTTCTTTATTTTCACTTCACCACATACAGTTGCCTCAACAAATGTTGCAGTTTGAGCTTTTACTTCATTTTGATAATGCCTGGACTACAGATGCACTGTAGAATAGGAGGCCTGAGGTATCTATGAAAAGACCTGGGACTGCTGTCTGTTATAATCAACTTCTGGTTTTTAGGTCGAGCCTGTCCCATTCCGCAGGAATGGATAGGATCGAATTTTAGTGTTGCATCAGGAAAGCTAAACCAGCCGGCGTTTTCCTCAAGTGCATGTGATCGTGAACGCGCATCCGCCTGCTGGTTTAGCTTTCCTGATGCAACTCTAGGGATCTGCTCCGCCCCCTACTGAACGCGCTTTCCGCCCGCCTCGAGCGCGTCCACTTTAAAGCCATCTGTTGCTCGGCCTCAGTTCTCCACTTCTCCTCCCCCCTCCTCCCCTCTAATTACATCCCTGTTCACGACCGCGAGGCTGTGCTTCAAAGGGATCCGCAGTCCCGCCCCTACGGCACAGCCTGCAGTTTGCTGAACAGTGCATTTAAATCTCCCACTTTACGAGTACCAGGATTCAAATAAAACTAAATGAACACGCACTAATATTCCAATAACTTTAACAGGAAGCCGTTGCAGTGATTCTTGTCGCAGATATTTCTGTTCTGCAAACGTCAGTCACATTTGTCATCCTCGTGCTTCAACGCCCTCCCCCACCACAGAGCGCATCTCGCAGACGCGGGTCTTGTTGCTCCTTCTCTCTGGCTAAATAACACATATTTTGCGGCCTCTTATCGTGCACTGGGCCCGCAGTGTTAAGAAAGTATCATTTTAAGTACTTTGGTGGGAGTCCACGGCACAGCCTGCTGAACAGTGCATTACATCTCCCACTTTACGAGTACCAGGATTGAAATAAAACTAAATGAACACGGCACTAACATTCCAATAACTTTAACAGGAAGCAGTTGCAGTGATTCTTGTTGGAGATGTTTCTGTTCTACAAACGTCAGTCACATTTATGTTCCATTATCTGTGCCTCAACCCGATTTAGAGATAATGACGTCGTTTTTATATGCGCACGTTCTGTGAGCTAACGTCATGTTGTCACCTCCGCAGATTCGACTTAAACACATTTAAAATGACTACTTATCGCAACTTAGTCCATGCATGCAACGGAATTTAACAGACCATAATTACACATACAAGACTCCCTGGACGTAGACCTTTAGAGCACATAAATGGAATAATGGAGAGGCAGTGTGTGTGTGTGTGTGTGTGAAAGACAATGTGACAAAAAACATCCCCACAGCTTCACTTGTTTCACTTGTATTATGGCTGCAGAAATGCAGCCTCATTTAAAATGCTGGTGACCCCTATACAGCATCATAAATCACTTGAGACCCTATATTTTCCTATAAGGGAGAGTAAGCATTCCAATCCATTCCAACGACTGGAGACGTGCCCATGCTATTACTAGAATATTCATACAATTGGTTGTAGAAGGGTGTTATTTTCATTTTACCACTTACATATTCAGAAACTCTTTTGTTGCAATCTGCGATCAAATTAGTTCCCAACAGTTTAACAGTAGTCTACAAATAATGCTCATGCTGTCTGTGTAAATTGCAAAGGAGGAAGGTACTCTTGAACACAGGTCTAAGAAGCATTTATTTTTCTGTAGGCCATATTTATGATCTTTCATCCTTGAAAAAGAGGACAGGGCTGATAATCGTATGGCATATATTTAGTAGATGGCTGTCTTTGTAACATGTTGACATACAGAAACAAGCATTGGCATTAGTTATCCAGCACAATGTCCTTGGTGCAACAACATCAAGTGTTGCATGGCTAATCACTTATAAGTGTTTAACCATGCAACAGTTGATGTTGTTGCAACAAGGATATTGTGCTGCATAACTAAATATGTATATGGTCCCAAAAGCGAGACCTATTGGCTATGCCAATGCTTGTTGTATTTGTTATATATCACGCATAGATGTGGTTCCTTCTTACTCCGAATTACCTAGTGCCTCTATTGTTGTTTACTGAGTTGGAGGAAGAAAAATGTTGGGCTTATGTTCAGAGTAAAATATTGTTTTGAGGATATAAAATATAAATTAATGATGTATCAAATAGAGATTGGTAGTGTGAATTAATTTTATACCTATTTTTGTCTATTTGTAGATTCTTTAACAGGCTATGTTTACAAGGAGGAACACTACGGACTCAGGGATAAACTGCACTAAGAAGCATCACCATAGTGGGTCAACATGATTTGTATTTCCATACCCAGATATTGTAGTAATTGAACAATAAGTATGGCCACTAGACCTTTTATCAATTTTCGTACATTTAGAAAATAATCAGAACTCCTAGGTATCCATCACTACAAGATAGGGTGATAGGACCAATACATCTGTTTAGCCCATATACCCAAATGATTAACATGTAGATTGAAACTCAACACATTAGCTCTGACTGTCGTTTTAGGGATGTATGACACTACAACGCATGCTTTTACAATGCATGCCATTACGACGCAGGTTTTACAATGCAAGTCGTTACAACGACTTGCGTTGAGGGGCACTGGATAGTGAATAGTTTAATTTACTATTCCAACTCCAGTCCCCGTGGATAATAGGAAAGGTGTTGGATAGTAATTAAACTATTCCCTATCCTAGAGCGCCCCCAGCGCAATTCGTTGTAATAACTTGTGTTGTAAAAGTTGCGTCGTAATGGTAGTGCGTTGTAAAAGTTGCGTTGTAAAGGATGTTTCCCTCGTTTTAGTGACGGTCACAAGACACTATGGGAAATTAAGTCTTTCTGAATACCAGCGTTGTAGAAAAAGTATAAATATATTTCTGTATATACGTGTACGGGTTGTCTTTCAGATTAATGTATATTTTCAAACTTGATCAAGTGATATATTTTATGTACATTTTCTAACTGTCGTAACAGGCCTCAGCCAGACCCGCTAGTGCAAGGGGTTCGCCCTTCTGTGCACAAAGTCCTCAGACTCCAAAGGAAAAAGTTGGCACGGAAACTGGAAATAAGAAACATAACATTTATTACACCTCATGAGGTGGTGCTATAATTCAACCAGTACCCTTCCGTACTGCGAGAAGTAGCACAAAAGGCTACTGAACACATGGTTTATTTATACCCACACAGGGGCTCAAGAGAAGGCGGTACAAAGCATAAGAGCACATTTTATGTCCATATAAGGTAATATCGAGAAGCACAATCGATCAGTGGGAGGAGCTAACAGTCTTGGGGTCTCGGCTAACACATTCCAATCTAGGGTTAACAATTAACAGATGTGGACCCTCACGGTCAGCAGCAAACACAGAGATGCTATTAATAGCCTGTTGCCGGGCAGATTCAAAGGCCATGAGCAGAAAGGTAGGACAACGCACATGGTCGACAAGAGGTAACATGTGGCAGACAAAATGGCTGCCATAAATCAAAATGTATGCCATCAAATGTCAAGATAACAGTAAAACCAAGATGTCTTTTGCTAACGCTCAACTTAATCGCTGTTAATTTACAACAGATGACCCTTTTAGCGTTAGCTAAAGACATACGCTCTTTTGGGATAATCTGTACATTCATCTCGTATATCTATGCACATTATATTGGTCACTTCTTTATCCAACGTCTGTTGTGCCTTCGCGGCATTTCTTCTAGATGGTATACAGGTAGTTATACACATGGAACATATCATTGGGCCACAATGGATGCATATACAACAGGTGAAAATCACTGCAACTGCAATACATAGAATAGTCAATAATTTCCAACCCCAGGCAGAAACCAGGGCCCAAAACCATCCAGCAAAAGTCCAAGTGCCATTTTTCTCATGAATATCAGAAGCGATTTTATGCAGTTTAAGAATTGCTTCATATACAGAAGGTGAATTGTCAGGAATAAATACACAACAGCTACTTCCGATGATTTTACATGCTCCTCCTCTATCTGCTAACATTACATCTAGGACCATCCTGTTTTGAAGAGTTACAATTCTAGCAACTTGCAACTTCTCTGTAATATTTCCTAGAGCTACAGCAGTTTCATTGGTGACAGCTTCTACAACTCTAGTCAACCGTCGTATTTTCCTACTATTTAATGCGGCACCCACAAAAGAAAACAAGCCCAAATTAAAATCAACATATTGCTGCAGACTAGTGTCTGTCTGCTCTACATCATCAATCCGTACCGTAGGTTTATAGCGGTTCATAGAAATGTTTCTAAACAATTTAAAATCTCGATGATACGAAGCAGGTGCCAGAAAAACAGGGGGTAATAGGAAAGAAACATAACATGTGCCAGACCACCCTACAGGTAATCTGTGATATCCATGATTTCCACATACTAGATATGTGTTATGTGAAGCTAAAAAGGTACTCTCATTTATTCCATCCATATTTAATACAACAACACAGTCACTGGTCCCAACTGGAATTCGCCCAGTACTTTGTACACATAAGTTCGCTTTAGTCCGTGTTACAGTAATTACAGATTCATTGCTCGTAGTAGAGTCTCTTGTGTGGGTGAAAACATAAGGCGTAGAAGCATTGTCCGTCGATATTCTTCCCATTCCCATATAGTTCCATTCGCTTGGGGATATCCATGTTCATCTTGATAACACTCTTTATTCAAGCGGAAGAGAAGTCCACCTACTGCAGGTTTTCTGTTTGAAAAGAGAAGAGTATACCAGGCTCGACAAGAACCATTATGTGAAAAGGGAAGTGGAATAAACGGTGTTCCACCTTTCTTCTGATGAGCTGGAAGCATACCACATATCCAGCAATTTGTAGTGTTCGTGGCATTGTGAGTGTGGTGGAGCATCTGAACAAAAGTGTTATTCAAGTAGGATTCTCGATGCTTATACTCATGATAAGGAAGAGTGAAATGCTGGTGCTCTCTTGGAATGGGGGGAGTAGGAACTACAACAAACCCACGAGCAGGAGTCACTATCTCAACGGACCAAGTGATCACTGCTATAATTGTCAAAACAACAAAAACACTCAATACTCCTAAAATCTTCTTCTTATTAGTATTCATAGTCACAAGAGTCATCTTCAAACAAAAAAATAGAAAAAACTAAATAATCAATGAGCTCTTTACTCTGGGCAGACGTTGATTTCTTCACCACAGATCAAGACAGGTGTCACTACACTACGCAGGGCTGATCCCCCTCCCTTGTCATATTGGCTTTCCGTTTCCACTACCCAGAGCGGTTGCTCAACCAGTCTCGCAACAAAAACTACAAAAATCACTTTCTTGATCTCAAATTATATCGCGTTGCTCCAGGAGTTGTCTGGTCCGGGAAGAACTCCTCAGATCCGTCAGGTGATACAGCAGGGCCTTTCTCCGTGGTCAGGATGTCTCGATGATCGGTCAGCACAGCAGGTTCCACCAAGGTCGGCAAGACCTTCCGGCAATGGATGCTATGCACCCAATTCTTCTTGTTGGTAACACGAACTGCCGTTCTCGTGGCGAGGAGTACTTGTTCCGGTCCGCGCCACCTCGGTTCCAAACTGCTTGACCTCTCGAAGACTTTCACCATCACATGGTCGCCAGGACGGAGCTCATGGCCTTCACCTTGGAACTTATCAGGGAGCGCTTTTCGAACCTGTTGATGAATAGAAACCAAGCTATCAGTTAATTGTGCCAAATAGTCATTCATTAAAACACAATGTACATCATATACAGAACTTGGTTTCGGAACTCCCCAAATATTCATCGGCCGTCCAAATACCACCTCGTACGGGGTGAGACCCGTTCTAGAATGTGGTACTGATCTAATGGACAACAATGCCAATGGCAATGCATCTGGCCAAGTCAATTTCGTGGAGGCTATGATTTTCGCAATTTTTAGCTTCAAAGTAGCATTGTACCTTTCTGTTATGCTAACGTCCTCAGGATCGGTTTGTGGAATAGTATGCCCACCTCTAGGTCGAGTCAACGCCTGAATAGCCGTAATGGCACAGAGCATTGAGAGGATCAAGCGAGGGGAAAAAAGATGCAAGAATCAGGGAAGGAAAGGAAGGGGACAGCAGGGAGGGAGATCTGTAAGACATAAACAGAGCACACGCATAAGACTATGTTTGCATTAATCGGAACTGACAGTAGATATGCAACTACCTTATAAGTGTTATACCTGTAAAGGAAAATATAACTCTTCTAGATGTGTAGAGACTTCTGGAAGCGTAGGAATTGTTGCGGTGTAACTAAAACAATACAAAAGCAAGTAACAGTACTATAACAATTATTCACACCTTTCAGCCATCTCTCTATACATACAACACATAGAGAAGAACCTACCTAAGTATACCTCTAACAGTGCATCACAGGGGAAGAGTGTAACCATACACCTCTAGTATACCCATGTTAAGTGGAAGAGGTAAATACAACAGTTAGCACCTATACACAATGAATTACACACTGCCACCTTTTGTATTATCCATTTCAATGAAAAAGAAACATGCGAAGACCCTTGGTAATTCAGTTCAATTAGTAGCCCAAATAATGCCTCTTAGATGGGTTCAAGGGTATAATCCAAAGTATGAGAGGGTAAATGATCACCACAGTTTATGTGCGCCCTGCACACCCAAAACCCCTTCAGGGTAATCTCCGTTGGCCGACAATACCAACCGGGCCAATTCCAAAGTCACAAATGGTCACAAAACCTAATCACGGTAACAGCCGTTACCGAGTTGAACAGAAACGAACACCAAACAAAGTAATCAGCGATCCCGCTGCATAGCGCTGTGGTGCCAGGCACCCTTACTGCACCAGACACTCCAAATACTCCACAACGCCTCGATAATCACTCTGGAAGAATTCCCGCACCGCCATCAGCCGCCGGCTGTCTTAAATGCCTTCTCGTGTGATCGCGTTGTAATGCGAAGGATCACGGGAACGGTAGTTTTCGGCCCAGGGCGTGCCGGGAATCGTAGTTCCTTTGGATCGCGATCGTGACAGTACATCCCCCCTTTCAACAGAGGAGATCATGGACCAGGTCTAGAGGGGCATCTCCTATGGAAGGCAGAGACCAAAACCGGGGCATGAATTCCCAGAGCAGGTTCCCACGAGTTTTCTTCTGGCCCATACCCCTTCCATGACACCAGATACCACAATTTACTCCTCCGATGCTTGGAATCCAATATTCATCTCACCTCATACTCCAGTTCTCCCTGTACCAACAGAGGAGGTGGACGATGCTGGCCCTTTGAGCGTGAAGGTTTCAACAATGAGACGTGAAACACCGGATGAATGCGTAAATGGGAAGGGAGCTTCAACTTCACCGCAACCGGGTTCACGCGTTTCAACATAGTATAAGGCCCAATGTACCGAGGGTTGAAAACACTGTTTTTCCTGAAGCGTAGATTCCTCGTGGATAACCACACCTCGTCACCCTTGCAGTACAACGGACCTTGTCTCCGATGCTTATCAGCAGCAGCCTTGTACCTAAGTTTCACCGCCTGCAACTAATCCTGTGCTTTAGACAACGTTTCTTTGATGTGTTCCACTCTTTGAGCCACCTCCGGAAGGAGAGACTCAGCTTTCGGGTGAGCAAAGGAAAGAAACCGAGGGTGTCTGCCATACAAACAGTAGAAAGGTGTATTCTTGGTAGAACTGTGAGTGGCATTGTTGTAAGCCACTTCAGCCAACCATAAGTAGTCCACCCAGTTCTCCTTACTGTTATCCACATAACACCTCAAATACTGCTTAAGAGTTTGATTCAACCGCTCAGTTTGGCCGTCTGTTTGCGGGTGAAAACTCGTGGAAAGGGCAGTGTCAATATGTAATGAAGAACACCATTTCTTCCAAAACTGGGCGGTGAACTGTGAGCCTCGGTCTGAGCCTATTACACTCGGCAATCCATGTAAGCAAACCACGTTGACCATGAGTAGAATAGCCAATTGACCCGCCGAAGGCACCTGCTTGCAGGCCACAAAATGCCCCATCTTAGACAGGTAGTCGACCACCACCATTATTGCCGTACATCCCCGGTCAGCAGGAAGACCCACAATGAAGTCCACTGATATCCGATCCCAAGGGATCGAGGGAGTAGGGAGAGGCTGCAGCAAGCCCTGCGGCCGTGAGTGGTCGGATTTCATGCTAGCACATTGCGCACAGGCGGACACCCATCGCCCCACATCAGGTCTCACAGAAGGCCACCAGAACTGTCGCAGCACACGCTCCAGGGTCTTGGCATACCCCAGGTGACCCACACACGGTGACTCATGGCACCAAACGTAGACACGTTTCCTCAAAGCCAGTGTAGGCACCAACAACCTGTTATTGAACAGTGGCAGGCCCCCATCTAACTTCCATTCCGGGTGTCTACCAAGCCATGTCCTCCAAACGAAGGAGTCAACACCCTTCTTGACATCCCTCAGGAACGTATCAGGCTGCATAGCACATACCACTCTGTCCGGCTCTACAATACTAGCCTTGTCCCTCTCCCCACACTGGGTGACCGTCGACTGGCGTGTTAGAGCGTCCGCCTTCCGATTGTCCGCACCTGGGCGGAACGTGATGACAAAATTAAAGCCAGAGAAAAACATCATCCACCTGAGCTGTCTAGGCGTGAGATGACGAGGGGCAGACATAAACTGTAAATTCCGATGTTCGGAGTAGACCGTCACCACATGACGGGCTCCCATGAGGAAATGCCGCCATTCCTGAAAGGAGTCCCGAACGGCCAGAAGCTTTTTCTCAGCAATGTGATAGTTTCTCTCGGCAGGATTTAGTTTACGCGACATATACACCACCGGATGTAGCTGACCCGTATCCGCATGGCGTTGAGACAGGATTGCCCCAATCGCCACATCCGAAGCATCCGCCTCCACAACATAAGGTCTATCAGGATCCGGATGGGCCAATACCGGGGCTGACACAAAAGCATCTTTAAGAGCAGTGAAAGCAGCTTGTGCGTCATCAGACCATACAAACACGCTTGCTTTCCTCAACAGCTGAGTGATAGGCGCCACCAACCGAGAGAATTGATTGATGAAACGCCTATAAAAATTGGCACATCCGATGAAACATTGTACATCACGGACATTACATGGAACAGGCCAATTCCGAACAGCCGCAACCTTCCTTTCCGCCATCTCTTGGCCATCAGGACTCAGCATTACCCCCAGAAATTCCACATTACGAACATGAAAGTCACATTTACTGAGTTTGCAGTAAAGATTGTTTGCCTGCAAAATGGTGAGCACGTTTGCCACATGCTGACGGTGCAGATCCTCCGAGTCCGAGTAGACCAGGATATCGTCTATGTAAACGATCACATACCGGTCCAAGATTTCACGAAAAATGTCATTAAGAAAGAATTGAAAGGCCGCTGGGGCGTTACAGAGTCCAAAGGGCATCACCCTGTACTCGAATAGCCCATAGCGAGTCTTGAATGCGGTCTTCCATTCATCCCCGCTACGCATGCAAACCAAATGATAGGCCCCTTTCAGATCAAGTTTTGTGAACACCGTAGCTTTTTTTACTTGTTCCAACAAAACACTGATCAAGGGTAGAGGATACCTATTTTTCACAGTGATGGCATTTAATGCCCTAAAGTCCACACATGCGCGTAGCTCGCCATTAGCTTTCGGGATGAAGAAAAGTGGTGAGGCTGCTGGAGATTTAGATGGACGTATGAAACCCAGCCCCAATAGTTTGTCCAAGTACTCACGAAGGTGTAAGTTCTCAGGCTCTGTGAGAGCATAAATCCGCCCACAAGGTACTGCAGCTCCCGGGACCAGATCAATCTGGCAGTCATACTGCCTATGGGGGGGGAGTTCCTCAGCCTGTGCCTCATTAAACACCTTGCCAAAGAACTGATACACCGCAGGGAGTTGAACACATTTTTCTGCTGCCGTGGCTATGCAAGACCCACCAGACAAGGCTTGAACGGGTTTCATAGTTCCCTTATGACAATGATTCAAGCAATACTCTGAACCCATAGAAACAGTTCTGGTGTCCCAATGTATACTCGGGTTGTGTTTTTCCAGCCACGGTAAGCCAAAGATTATACCATATTGAGGAGCCCCCCCAGTAACACCTCGATTTCTTCTGTGTCATAGCTAATGGGACCCATACTGAGCTTCCTCCCATCCACAGCATACACTTCCTCAGGCTTCTCTTTCTGCACTAGTGTTAAACCCATACGTTGGGCTTCCGCTATATCAATGAACATACCCGTTGCCCCTGAATCCACCATGGCAGATGTGACTACAGATTCACCGACCAGCAACAACACAATGGACACAAACAGATGATTTGTTACCCTATTCAATTTGCCACATAATGAAGGGACATACATAGGACTCCAATAAAACCCTTCCTTTTTCCCCAGAGTCAATCAGTTTTCCGTCACCTTTTCTGTATCAGCGGAAGCCACTCGGTTACCTCGAAATCGGTTGGCTTTTGGTTTTGATGGGCACTCTCTCACATAATGGCCCTTTTTGCCACAATATAAACAAAGACCATGTTTTCTCCTAGATTCTCTCTCAGCCGGTGTCAAAGCTGTTCTCACCGCTCCTATCTCCATAGGTTCAGAAGAGGAGGCTGATTCCCTTCCTTGTTAACATGTGTCTCAACCACTGGTTTCCTACGGTTTTCACCTTTCCTCTCGCCCAATCGATGATCTAACCTTAGGGCTAAGTTAATCAAACCTTCACAAGTAGTGGGTTGAGGATCTATTTGTGATATGACATCCTTAACCCCTTCAGTGCTAATGACAAGGGTAACTCGTCATGGAGTTTCCATTGATTTCAATGGAAATTACATGGAAATGTTGGGCATGGCTTAGCATCCAAGTGGTTAAGTTCGTCATTCAACCCTTGATGAAACAATGAGGCCTGTTTGTTCTCGGGCCAGGTGGTTTCTGCCACTAAACGCCTAAAGGCGTTCAAATATACAACTAGGTCACCTTTACCCTGCCGTAATCCCAACAATTCCCTATCTGCTGTGTAGGAATCAGCCCTTCTATCAAATACTCTAAGAAATTCAGTTTGGAAGGCTTCCCAATCATGCAATAAAGGATTATTATGATGAACCAACGGGACAGCCCATTGTGCAGCGTTGCCCGCTAAATATGAGATCAGAAAGGCCACCTTAGCCTGATTGGTAGTGAATGCTTTAGGTTTACAGGAAAAATGTAGAGCTATCTGAGTGAGGAACACCTGAACCTTGTCTGATTCCCCATGAAATCGTTCTGGTGACGCTAATGGAATAGACACAGGCATCTCTAGTACCACTGGCTGCGGCGGAGGAGCAGCCCCCGCATCAAATGGATTGCGCTGAATGCCATCCAAACGGGCCCTCAGGTCCGCAGTCTCCAACCGAGACGCGGAGACTTCTAACTGTAAGCTACCCAGAGCCTCTATCACATCTTCCAATGTGGCCATACTTGCACAACCCGACCAGGAGGACTTTTATTTGTAGGTCGGGAATTCTGTTATGCTAACGTCCTCAGGATCGGTTTGTGGAATAGTATGCCCACCTCTAGATCGAGTCAACGCCTGAATAGCCGTAATGGCACAGAGCATTGAGAGGATCAAGCGAGGGGAAAAAAGATGCAAGAATCAGGGAAGGAAAGGAAGGGGACAGCAGGGAGGGAGATCTGTAAGACATAAACAGAGCACACGCATAAGACTATGTTTGCATTAATCGGAACTGACAGTAGATATGCAACTACCTTATAAGTGTTATACCTGTAAAGGAAAATATAACTCTTCTAGATGTGTAGAGACTTCTGGTAGCGTAGGAATTGTTGCGGTGTAACTAAAACAATACAAAAGCAAGTAACAGTACTATAACAATTATTCACACCTTTCAGCCATCTCTCTATACATACAACACATAGAGAAGAACCTACCTAAGTATACCTCTAACAGTGCATCACAGGGGAAGAGTGTAACCATACACCTCTAGTATACCCCTGTTAAGTGGAAGAGGTAAATACAACAGTTAGCACCTATACACAATGAATTACACACTGCCACCTTTTGTATTATCCATTTCAATGAAAAAGAAACATGCGAAGACCCTTGGTAATTCAGTTCAATTACTAGCCCAAATAATGCCTCTTAGATGGGTTCAAGGGTATAATGCAAAGTATGAGAGGGTAAATGATCACCACAGTTTATGTGCGCCCTGCACACCCAAAACCCCTTCAGGGTAATCTCCGTTGGCCGACAATACCAACCGGGCCAATTCCAAAGTCACAAATGGTCACAAAACCTAATCACGGTAACAGCCGTTACCGAGTCGAACAGAAACGAACACCAAACAAAGTACTCAGCGATCCCGCTGCACAGCGCTGTGGTGCCAGGCACCCTTACCGCACCAGACACTCCAAATACTCCACAACGCCTCGATAATCACTCTGGAAGAATTCCCGACACCGCCATCAGCCGCCGGCTGTCTTAAATGTGTTCTCGTGTGATCGCGTTGTAACGCGAAGGATCACGGGAACGGTAGTTTTCGGCCCAGGGCGTGCCGGGAATCGTAGTTCCTTCGGATCGCGATCGTGACACTTTCCACCAATCCTGCTGATTGTGGATGGAACACAGCATGAAACTTTTGCTTGATTCCCAATCCTTTCAACACATACTTGATAACTTCTCCAACAAAATGAGGTCCGTTATCATTCCATAGGAGCCTGCAAACACCAAACCTCCGGAAGAACTCGTTCAGCAGCACCTTAGCAGTAGTAATCACAGTATTGTCTTTCGTGGGGTATGCCTCAATCCATTTACTGAAATCACAAACCACCATTAGGACGTACTTTAGATTATTACACCGCTCGAGCTGGATGTAGTCCATTTGCAGGACTTCAAAGGGTGCGGTTGGTGTGGCAAAACCTCCAGATGGAACTCGCGTTCCTTTTCCAGGATTGTATTGCAAACAAATCAAGCAGGACTGTACTACTCTTTTAGCTGTGCTAGCAATTTCTGGATGCTCCCAAACTTGCGTAAGCATTCTTGTTATCGCGGAAGCTCCAACATGTGCTAACCCATGTGCCATCTGAACCATAGGCTGTACGAAAGCTATAGGCAGCTTCCATCGGTCCATTTACTTATTTCTCCAACAGCCTTCGTCATCTAACTCTCCATTTTTAGACCACTGCTCACGTTCCTTATCAGAAGCTGTTTTCTGTATCTCTCGCACTTCCTGCCTAGCATCGTGCCATCTTTCAGCTTGCGACTTCACTACATACATGGAAGTAGTGTTTCTCTGTATTGCAGTCTCACGTGGTACGCGGTCTACAAAGGCGTTTCCCTGACCAATTTTATCTGTTACTTTCTTGTGTGCGCTGCACTTTATAATAGCTACTTTCTTCGAATATGTCAATGCAGTCAAGAGATTATGTACTAAATCTCCGTGCATTATCTGTATTCCATGAGATGTAAGAAAGCCTCTTTACTTCCAGAGTAGGCCAAAATCATGTGCCACTCCGAAAGCATAGCGGCTATCCGTATAAATGTTCACGCACAACCCAGCACTGAGCTCACATGCTCTTGTCAGAGCTATCAACTCGGCTGCTTGGGCTGATTTCTGTGGTATGCGGGCTGTCCCCACTATTGTTTCAAGTGTGGTAATTGCATATGCGGCTGAAGTCGTACCATCCGGTAGCTTCAGGCAGGACCCATCAACCCACAATTCACCATCCACATATGGAAGGGGCGTATCCTGCAAATCAATGCGACCCTTTGTCTGTTCCTCAGTCAGAAAAATACAATTGTGCGTTTCTTCTGACTGAGGTTGGGTCACCGGATATGGCAGCAAAGTAGCTGGGTTCAAAGTTGCACATCTCTTCAATCGATTCTAACCCCCCTCTGGATACCCAACCCCTTCCATATACTGTGTTTATATTTGCTCCCCACTTGTATCCACATCCTGTAAATGAGTCTGTAGTGTCCTGCGGGACACATTCTAGTGTTCCGCAGGAAGCAGTAATGCCAGCCACTCCTTTGAGGGCTGGACACACTGCAGCCCCATATCCATCCATCACGGATGTCACGAGTGACATGGGCCCGGCAATAAAAAGGGCCCGGAAGCACGTGCTCATGGCCAGTTACTATATCACATCTACAGGTGTCCGCGTCAGTCATTGCCCTCCCATGCGGGCCTGAGGCCTGACACCACAGTTGCCCTCCCATGCGGGCCTGAGGCCTGACACCACAGAGTCCTCTTTACCTTCTTCTTCTCCTGTATGTTATGACTTCTTCGCCCGCTTCTGATATATGCCTACTAAATTATGTAAACCATGCATATGTAACTCCTATAAAGTCCTATGCTATGGAAATAAGTTCTGTAATCGATCTATGTGTAAATTTTGTACAGTGCTCTGATGCCCTCGGGTGTAGCTCGTGCTATATAAATAAAACTAAAAAAATTAAATAATATTTTTTTTTTTAAAAACAACACTTCGAAGCACACACACTACACGGACAGTGTAGCATCCTATTCCCACCGTTGTAGGAGATGAACTATCGAGAAAATTATTTGATCATTGCCCATCTCTCCTCCCGAAAGACTAATCACAAAAGGAAACCTTCTCTAAAGCCGCCCCCCAACTATGTTGCAAACGTGGCGGCCATGTTGGATTGGAGAATTTTTCCATATAGAATACGCTTGAAAACTATAGTAACACAAATGGAAAAGAAGCAGAGGTACTTCATGTGATGTGTTTGTATTGAACAAGAAAGAGCTTCGAAACACTGTGGAAACATGCATTCTTTAATTTATGGAAAAAAGAGAACACGGATGGGGGTCTCAAATAGTTTGTGTTAACAATATTGAACAAATACGTGGGATTCGTGTTGCAAGTTAGTCGCCGTTAACAGCGGGACGTTACCTACTCCAATGATTTTTGGTTTCCATTCGCCGCCCCTGATTCTCGTGCACGAGACCCTTCCGTTGCTCCTCAGCGCGTGACCTATGCGCAGCGCATGCGCTGTGGGTGCGGAGGGAGGCCGGCAGCCGGGAGTGAAGAACGGGGCCTGAAAGCGCAGAGAGTCCGCCAGCATGATCATGGCGCTAAGCAAGACTTTCGGCCAGAAGCCCGTTAAGTTTCAGCTGGAGGAGGGCGGAGACTTCTTCATGATCGGCTCCGAGGTGCGGGTGGGCCTGTCCCGCCATTGGGAGCCCCCGGAAGGAAAGAAAGAAGACAAAGGCTTGGCCTTAGTCGGGCTAGCTAGGGCCTCCTGGGGGTCTTGGTGATGGGTGCGTTGTCAGGAGCACGGGGATGAGAAATCTAAAGTGGGTACAGGGGAAAAGGGGCAGGGGCACAGAGAAGATACCCTTGTGTAGTGTAAGGAAGGAAGCATTGCGGCATGCTGAGCTTTTCTGGGAGCGTTGGTGAGGTTAGTGAGAAGAAATCCTATGTTGGTTTGGAACAAGGTAGAATATGAAGGAGCTCCAGTGTATATTATGATTGAGAGATCCCATAGTGTGTTACAAAGAGGGGATCGCTCCCATGCAGAATACATTCTTGGATGAAGAATACTTAAGTTATCCTCCCTGGGGCATGGAGAGGTTGGGAATAGTGAGGGGAGCACTGTGGTGGAAGGAGACCCGTTGTTGGGTGTATGTTGTATTACTCTTGTTAAATGACACTCATGTAGCACAACGTCGTCATTAGTATGGCACCCTCTACATTCCTGAGAGTAACATTGACCATATGCGCTTGAATTGGGGGGTATGGAAAGGGAACTACGTGAAGAGCCGAGGGAATAGGGTGCTGTGATTTAAAATAAATCCCCGTGAGCACCTCACCTGTGAGCGTTATGAGGCCGTGCAGAAGAGACATCTGCCAGGTGCATGAGGGACACATCCCTGAGAGTAATTGATGTGTATACCCTGGGAGAGCTTTGCCGAACGGAGCCATATGGAAAAGCAACGTACATGTAAAGCCTAGACATGGGAGCCATGTTATGTCAATCTGTATTGCTATAGCTCTGCTTTTGGCTGATTAGTTGCCCTCGTGACATTAGTTGTGGAAGATTTTGTTACTGAACTAAGTTAGTGTGGGTTGGTAGTTTGGAGAGTATGGGTTATCCTCACATAGGTTTTTCGTAAAGGGGGTGTTTTTTTTTCTATCCTCCTTCAAATGTAACCCGTGTGTGGTTGGTTTTCTTTGTATGGTTGTTTGCAGTGGCTGTTTAGGTATTAAGGCCCTCTGCCTAAACGTTGTCAGCTATAGCAGTGCTGTTTCGTAGGTGTAATGGGTCATATGGCCTTTCAAATGACCTATGTTGTGTGTCAGTTTTTCGAGTGACGTGTTTGTGGCTCTTTTGTTTATCATTAAGGAAGTATTGTTCCTGGATGTAAAGGCTAACAGAAATTAGCCACCCTGGGTTCTTGTTTTCCAGTCTCCTTGTGTTGTAACATGTCTAGCCCTGTCTTGCACTGTTTCTGTCATTATTAGATGCAGTGTCCCTGTACTGGCTGATGTTTCTTGGCCCATTGCCACTCATTTGTGGGAGTACCACTTTCCCTGTATCAACTTTTCCCTTAGTTTACCCTGCCCAAACCAGAGCTGATTTCCCCCCAAGACCTCCTTGGTTCCATGTCCTTCTCAAACCCTTATCATTGAAGTTTCTCTTCTCTAACTCTCTGGGATGAATTGATGGATGGAGCTCAACAGCACAGACTGGTAGAAAGACATAGAGATAATGTGAGTGCATCTGTGCATGAAAGTGAGCTTGATAGGTTTAAGAAGTAGGATATACTAGGGGAGTAGAGCAGGCACAACTGTGAAAATTACTAGAAAGAAAAGATGGGAGATGTGCAAAGCAGGGCTGGGGCACAAAGTTAATAAAGTGGTAGATGTGCTGTTATTATGGAAGTGCAGGATTGATGGGTTATCTGAATCCTATTTATTTTAATGTATTTTTTAAAGGTATTTATGTAGCATGGACCTAGCCAGGTAGGCACAGAAGTGCTTCGCACCAGAGATGTAGCATAGTAGATTAACAAAAAGACATTGACAACAATTAGATCCAGTAGCAATGTTCCAGAGAAAGCACTATCTAGAGGCTAGGTGTAAATTGAACAGGTGGGGTTTAAAAGTCTTTTAATATGATAGAAGCTTAGGAACCAGTTTTAGGTTTTCTGGGAATTAATTCCAAATTCTTGAGGCTGGACAGGAAAATGTTTCATTTTCTGCTGTGGGACTGTAGGTGCTCTCAGAGAGCCGTGTATCTAAAGGTTCACTGCCAGATATGAGTTTTAGAACAGCTTTGAGAGCCAGGATATTTATTTATAACTTTTTATATAGCGCAAACATGACCCACGGGGTAGCGGAGCGCTTCACAGATAATCATGTGAAAAGATCCAAGAAAGCACGTAAAATATATAGGTCGTAGCAGCTCCAGAGGTACGGGAGGCTGCCACTGCAAAGTCCAAGATGACATATACATAGATTACATACTTAGGCATATATACAGTCCTGTACAAACATAGCTGCTAATATTGCACTGAATCTGGGCTTGGAATAGTCCTATAGATTCTGGAGTAGAGGTTTGTTCATCAGTTGCACTATAAATTCTTTTTTTGAATTATGCATTTGATGGGTTCAATCTGATTGCTTGGGGTAGAGAGTTCCAAATTCACGGTGTAATACCAGATAAGGCTTTGTTGTAGTTTTTTTGTGTGTAAAATTTCTGTGGTTTGAACAATCAAGTGCTTGGTGCTTCTAGAGGATCTAAAGCAGCCAAAAAGCTCACGTTTTCGTGCAAGATACGTCTAGGTGTTGATGTGTAGGGCTTTATGGGTCACGCACACAATTGTTAACTGTATCCTTGCCTCATAAGGGAGTCATTTAAGAGATTTCAGAACGGGAGAGATGTAGTTTCTTTTAGATCCCATGACGAGCCTTACAGCAGAGTTGAGAGATGCCTTTAGTGGAGCCAACTTAGATCTAGGTAAGACACAAAGGGTTGCACTTCGATAATCCCGCCAAGAAATCAGTAGAGCTTGAACAGCTGACTTGAAGTTGTTTGGTGGGAGGAAGAGCTTTGTTTTTCTAAGGATATTAATTTGTAATTGGCACCTTTAGTAATTGTACTGGTGTATTCCTTCATATTCAGGTTCTTGTCCAGTTATTCCCAGTCATCTTGTGGGATATTTAACCTATGGTAAACAATTAAGAGCTTTTAGTTGCTTCATCTAATCTTCATTGGTGCATGACTGTTTGGGAGGGGAGATTGAGAGGAATTCTGTCGTTGGAGAGTTGAGTTTGAGGTGGTTGCTGATCAGCCAGTTGTGAGTTTTTTGTAGCGTTATGTTGAGAGACCTGATATAATCGGGGGAGGAGGGTTTCAGGTAAAGCTGGGTGTCCTCAGCATACATGTGATAGTGGATGTTAGTTCATTTCAGTAAGAGGTTCCATGAATAGGTAAAGAGTGGGTGAGAACGTGGACCTCTGTGGGATGCCTAGTATGAATTGTGTGGGATTGGACTGGGACTGATTCACCTTGATCCTTTGAGTTCTGTTGTGGAGAAACGAGGCAAACAATTTTAGGACAGATCCAGATACCCCCATCCTGTGTTACAGTAAGTCTGGGAGGCTGTTGGATTTGTCCATATCGAAAGCTGACGAGAGGTTTTAGAGGATTATAAGGCAGGATTCATTCTGGTCCAGCTGTTTTTTTTAATAAGTATTTTTATTAACATTTTCTTTAATACATTACAAAGACATTGATTAATAGCAGCACACAGTGGCTCCTTCAGTGCGACATCGGCATCATATAATAACAGTGGCGGATAATCTAGTAACTGTTCCAGAGTCTTACACATTGGTCCAGCTGTTTTAGTGTGTCGTTGACTGTTTGTTAGAGCCGATTTAGTGCTGTGGCTCTAAAGGAAGCGGATTGAGTTTACTTTGAGTTGAAAATGGTCTGTCTGTTTGAATAATTGATTCAGAAAAGGGGGTGGTGATGAACAGAGTGTCTGAATTAAGCAGACCACTCTTACCCAGTCCAAAGATCAGGGCTTAATCCATCACCGTTATTTAGCTCACTGCCCCATCCCAGCTCAGAACCTGGCTATATGCAAATTAGTCTGTCCCTGGCCCAGTGCATCATGGGAACAGGGCAGACCAAACTACCAAGCCAATTCTTCACCAGAAAGGAGACAAGCTACCGGGGACTAATTGGACATGGACACATTTGTCCAGGAGATTTGCCAGCATCTGGATGTTGGAGATTGGACGAAAGTTGTTAAAGCCCATGTGAACCGCCATGTTTTTTTTAATGATGGGCGTTACCTGCCCTAACTTTAGTCAGTCACGTATGCAGCAGTGAGGCGTTTATTATCTTGCTCCAAACATAACATAACCTGTATTTGTAAAGCGCACGTTCACCCATAGGTCTCTTGGCGCTGAATAACGGATGTTTGTTACCCAACTCAATGCTACTCATTTTACCGACCGCAGATGGATGAAAGGCTGAGTGGGCCCACCAGGATTTGAACCTGTGGCCATGAGGTCGAACACAGGCCCCTGCAGTGGATGCATTAGTCCACTGAGCCACGAGACACCTAAAGTGGGAGTAGCCACAATTTAATCTTGCAGAAGATATTTGATGGCAGAGGGTCACTGAAGTGCTTTTGAATGTTTTAGTGTTAGCATTTTAAGAATGGCGGCTTCATCCAAGGTTTTGAAGGTGCTCCACGAGGAGTTATTTTTTGGGGGGATCCTTTGGAGGCAGGGGCTCAGCTATCTGGGAAGGGGGGTGGGGGGGAGGATAAATGGTTTGATTGGAAGGTGCTCCATTGCTTTCCTTAAGTCACTTTAAATCATTTTGCTCTTTCCCAGGAGGGAGGAGGCAAATTCTTCACAATTTGGTTGCGGATAAGACCCACTTGGGAAAGGGTGGGGTTGCTTATTGGTTTGTTTGACAAGTTCAAACGGTTTTCTAGGTCAATATCTGGCATTATCTAGTTTGTTTCTAAATAAATTTCCATTCCAACTTCTGATGCGCTTGTTAAAAGTGTTCCTCGGCGATTTCAAGCACTTGAGTGTTCGATGGATGGTGAGAATCTCCATAATCGTTCAGCTTGTCTCAGACTGCGTCCGTCTGTATGTAGGCACCCATTGTACCATGGTTTGGAGACTTGGGGGACAATTAGCTGTAAGCGTGCGAGCGAGTCTGGAATGTTCATCATGGAATTATTGTAGTGATCTGTAAGGTCTTGGACAGCTGACATATTTACTGGAGGAGGCAACATTTTATTGCTAAGGGATGTCAGTTCAATCAGGTTTATGTTTGGCAAGCTCCTTTTCCACTTTAGAGGTTTCTTTAGTTGAGCCTTTTTTGTGCTAACCGATTCCATAATGGGGAAAGTGATGTGGTGGTGGTCTGTACAGTCACACAGGACAATAGATTCGAGTGGAGTTGGCTTTGGTAATTATTAGATCCAAGCTCGCACCCATATTGTGGGTAGGACTGCCACATATTTGGGTTAGGTTGAGACCTGTTAGGAAGGCTTTGAGGCTGTTTAAAGCCTGATCATTTGGGTCATTCCAGTGGAGGTTGAAATCTGAGAAAGATCTGGGTGCAGTGTTGGTCTATGTTGGATGAGATGATTTCCCTAATTTGTTCAATGAATGTGATGTTGTCTTCAGGGGTATGGTAGATCGCGTGTATTTTGAATAGTGGCTTCTTACTCATGATATCGATGCAGAGGTAGTTACGTGAGCATGGATACTCATAAACTTAAACTTTTTCTCGGGCGCCAAAAGTACAGTCCGGTTTGTGGCTGAGGGCCGCACAGATGGGCCTGCAGGTCGGGGCGGGGCTATTAGAGAATAAAAAAAAACCAGCACACACAATCACTACTATTTTAAAACATTAACTGGATACAGAGTAGGGAGGCTGATTTTACATTTTAAAAAGAGACATGGAGTGACATTGGAGCGTTAGGGACAGGGTCAAACGGGGACACAAAATAGGCCCCAATACTAAAATAAGTGTCCCCTTTAGTAAATTAGAAAACTAAAAACAGGTCCCATTACAACAAATTGAGACCGCTTTTATTCAGTAAAGACATGCTGTATACGTTTTTTGCAAGGTATGGGAAACTGCATTGATTTGAGCTTGCTGCACACAACGTTATTGTTAATATCAGGGACACCAACAGTAAACCTTGACCCAGCAGACTGTAAAACAGGCCCACAAAAATTTAAAAAACAGTCCACTGTACTGACCCGCAGGCAGATTTCACAGGGCAGGCAGGCTTCCTGACGAGGAGGGCATGTTGGCTGATGGCATACAGGCTGCCAAAGAAGTGAAACAAGCTGGTCGTGGAGGGGGTGGGGGGAGGAGGGGGGGGCAGACTGGCCTCATCCACGGGAGGCACCCTGCTGCCTGTGCAGTCCTTTTGGCAGATCAGAGATCGGGCTGCAGGCGGCGTGGACATGCAGGGGATGATGTCCTAGCAAAGGTAGCAGGAAACTTGTTCAAAGACTCCTTAAGTCGGCTGTAAATGCATAATAGCTGACTTTTAAAGGGCCTTTTCCTCCCACCAGTGCCAAGCGCGTGTTGTCACTGAGGCTTCCAGTAAACACAAAAGAGGGCCACTGGAGCATGAGCAGTAAAGTTGATATTGCGATGCTTGATCTGCCCACTTTTGTGTTTACCGAAACCCTCGGGGGATCCCGCTACAGAGTAGCTGTGCTTGTCTTGCCCAATGAAATCACCCCCTTTTGTACCGCTTTGTTCGCCATAAATTGGCAGGGTATGCTCAGACGTGAGTCCCTTGCTCACTTTGCCACTGGATTCAAGCAAGCCTGGCTGAAGATGGCTGAAATGCCAGAAACCGGTCCTAGGAAGCTTGTATCCGGTCAAGGGAAGGCATGGCTTGCAGTTCGGGATGGACTGTTCCCGTGAGGCACAGGGTCAGACTGATTTGCATTTGGCCATGTCTGAACTGGGGTGGCAGAGTGGGCTAAAGAACGGTGATGGATTAAACCCATATCTTTTGACTGGGTGTGAGTGTTTGATTGGTTCATATGCTCCGTCCATCACCACCCCCCTTTTGTACCGCTTTTTTCCTGGTGTCCTGTCGGCCCACCAATTGTACGCTAACTCTCGGGTGATACATAAGACTTTGTAGATTTGCCTTCAGTTGTTGCAGTTCTTGAGTAATCTCGCCTAGTCTGAATTCTGGCGAGGTGTGGAAATGAGTGAGTGTGGATTGAGTTGATGGGTCAGATGTAGTGTGGGTGCTCAGAACTGTGTTGTTCGAATGTAGGTGGTCTGAGTGGAAAGTGTGGGGAGAAGGTCGGGCTAGAGATGAGTTGAGCTTGAGGGGAAAGGGTGTAGGGCTCATGAGCGGGCTAGATAGGTGTCCTGGGGTTGTATTTTGAGGGTGTGCATGTAAGAATCTTTAAGATGGTGAAAGCTACCCAGTGTTCCTTGGAGGTTGGTGTGTCATTTATGTCAGAAATTATTGAATTTGTGGGTGTTTGCAATTGTTTCAATGCATAGAAGGATATAAGGTATGGCTAGAGCAGTGTTAGCAGCTAAACAACCTGAAACATACACAAATTTAGACCTCTCGAGGGGGATTTAGGAGACTTATGAATTTGTGTATGTGTAATTTGTATAGTAAGATAAGATAGATTACCAAGTGATTGTAGGCCTAGCTGGTTTTATAGAGTGGAATTGGTATTTCACTTCATTGTGATGCAGTATAATTTTAAGAAACATAGTTATGTGTATAGAGTGAAGCGCCACATTGAGACACTAAACTCTATAGATTAAATGTAATTTAGCCCTGGATGACCACTGAGGTTTTGTCCCTGATTTAGGGTTTGCCCTAAAAGAACAGAATAAGGCGAACAAATGTTTATTGTACTTTTTTTGTATACATTCCAGCATTTCCACTGTATTGCTATCTGCTAAAAGCTAGAATCGATAACCAACATCCAAAATGACAAAGCACAATCTGTGCTCCTCTTGCTTAACTTTTAGGTTCTTGTGTTTTGCTCCTCAGTGTTTAGTTTTGATGCCCCTGGAGACGGACTGGTGGTCTTTGTGAATCGCAAATAAAAAATATAAATAATATAGGCACACCGTTGTGTGTGAATCTTTCGGATGGTCAAAGCTTTCCGGTGTTCTTCTCAGGTTGACATGTCATTGATATCAGAAATGATTGAGTTTGTGGGTGTTTACCATTGTTTCAATGTGTTAAAGGATAAAAGGTAGGGTGTTGTGAGTATTAGAGCGGTGTTTGGAACTAAGCAACCTGAAACCTACACAAGTTTAGACCTCACGAGGGATTTAGGAGACATATCCATTTGTGTAGGTGGTATTTGTATAGTGCAAACCAAGTCAAAAGGCAGCAGAGTGCTGTACAGAGTCAAATAAATGGATGACTTACCAAGTGATTGTAGGCCTGGCTGGTTGCTTAAAGTGGAAGTGGACTTTTACTTCATCGTGATGTAGTATAATAAAAAAAAAGTAGGTCTTCCAATTTTTCCTAAAACGTGCATGTTTGAGGTGGCCCCACAGGAAACTGGTGCCGTTCCGTATGCTGGGTGTATAAATGGAGAGAAACTATTTGTTCACTTTTCCTCTTCACCCCTTCCCCTGCTGATTGTATCCCTCAAGCAAATGTGCCTAGAACTACTGGAGGTGATTGAGCAGGGGTGCTTGTCGAATGGTTTTGTGGATGATGCAGCTATGTTTGAAGATGATAGTGGCTGGCAAAAGGAATCGGTGGAGTTTCATTAGGGAAGGGATGATGTGGTCCTAGTTCTTCAAGTAATTAATGAGTGGTTCTTCGCCATACAGGAAGCTCTTAAGAGGGGCCTGTGTGGAGTCTAGGATGCCATGGAGCAAGGCCGCCATCCAGATGCAAGAGTAGAAGGGCTTGAATAGCATTTCTAAAGTTGCTCTCTGGGAGGAGTTCTTTAATTATTTTAGTCGAGAGATCTACCAGGCCATTTTGGTTTCCTTGGAGATGTTTGCCTTGGGTGATGTCGGTGTCATGGTCAATCCGTTGGACTTGGCATTCGGTTAAAGTTGGGGATCTATCCAGGTTCATTTAATTGAGTCAAGTTTGCACTAGTTGTTGTGTGTAGTACTTCGAAGATAATATTAATTCTGTTTTTGGTGTTGGTGAGCTTCAGGCAGATACTGGGCATCCACGTCTAGATGAGGTGCAGGCATTGTTGAAGTGTTGGGTGTTTGGAGCGGTAATATTTTCGGCTGGTATTCCACATAGAGAGTACTTTGACTTTTGGTGCCGACCCATGACCTTTCATGACCCTATGTCACCCACGATTATAACTGAATCATTTGCCACATTTTTTGTGCGAATTTCCATAATTAAAGCCCTTTCATAGCACTTTTAAACCTGACTTGGTCTGTATGAAATGTAACAACAAGCTATGTGGAGTTTGTAAAGTCCAGCTTTTTTGAAAGTATGTTAAATTAAAAGCACAGCCTAGTTCCCCTTTAGTGTTCTGCAAGGCAGCGTGTAAATAGCACTGTACAGTAACTTTGAATTTGTTCTGCTATGTAAGCTGGACGTGGCAACATTGCCATTCTCCATCAGCCTTATCTGTGATAGTACTATTTAAGATATAGCCTGTCGTTACAGTTTTCTTTCATTACGAGTTATGGGTTTTGACCTTTTTTAGGTCTTGCCAACGCAGAGCGCATGCGCTGCTCTGGCGAGACTTTTTGTAAGGGGCTTCAAAAAGCTCATCACACGCTTGTGCATGTGTTTTGATTTTGGTTACAGGCTATCGGGCTTTGCGTGCGTCTTTCTAAGAAAGACAGCACGCAATTGGGCAAAGGCGGGTGCATGTCCCGCCTTTGCTCCGCCCATGGCCTATTGCTTGCGGTTACATGCACAGGCACCGTCTGTTTTGAATTATGCCCAGACGCGCGCGATATTTCAAAACAGATGTTTCGTTGTGGAGCGCGCGCCACTCGTTTTGGTAGGCACGGGAAGATTAAGTGCCCTATAAAACGCTGCCCAAGCCCGGCGCTCACTATCTAGCTCAGAGCTGGTTATTTTTCCGTTCACCAGCGCCAAATGAAATGCACAGGTTACACGGCTTGGACGTGCATCGAAATCATTCCGGTTACATGTTTTCTATCAGTTTGCGAAATGTGGATGGGGAAATGCTAAAGAATCTACGTGATTTAGAGCAAGCGAGGAACTAAATTGACCACCCGTCAGCTACTTACACGGGCCATCCGTAAATACATGTTTATCGATCTTTTTGACAGACAACATTTGTCTTGTAAATTTAGAACTTCCGGGTTGATAACAGCCAATCCCATTGCTGAACATAGTCTCTCATTTGCCTGAGTGAGGGAGGGGCTCATAATATGTGAGGTGACATAGGATTGGAGAATTGTCAGCCCCTCAACCAATCCACGTGTGATGTACATAATTCTGAAGTGCCTATTGGCTGTGAAGTCCGCACATGCCTTTGTGGTGAATAGATTTTGTGCTTTAGGCGTCCTGGGACAGCTAGCATTCGCTGCGTAGTTCGTTACTGCTTAAACCTTACTAGTTTGGAGCCGTCACTGACATTGAATTAAGATTTGAGGAGGTAACAGCAGGGCGTGCCCTGGTACGACTTGTTATCGCTGCTCACGATTGTGCTTGAGATGGGATTGAGGAGGACACTTGAGGGAGGCAGCTGTGGCAGGTGATACGAGTGACCGAAAGAAGTGAGGCGCTTCGTACCACGATTGGACACGGATGACGAGACTCTGTTCATGATGGAGTCTCGGATGCTGATCAGGTGAACGACTGATCTGTTCACATCTGACTACTGGCCCGCTGGTGAGCATGCTGTAGCTGGCTGCATTGATATTGGCAGTAGAGTTGTGTCTTGCCCTGTAAATATAACACCGCTCGTAGTTTGGTGCTTAAACCCGCCTCCACGGGTCGGCTATTTATTGGTTTAAATAAGTCGGGTTCCGGGCTAAACCATGGCTCTCATTCCGACGGGTGGTTCGTCTAACTCCCTTCATCACTGACAGCGGGTGGACTGAACCAGCAACAGTATCCAGGCAGCTTTCGCATATGCTTTAACTCCGGGGGTTGGCGGGTCAAACAAAAACAAGCATTGGCATAGCCAATAAGTTTCTACTTTGGGACCTTATAAGTGTTTAGTTATCCAGCACAATATCCTTGGTGCAACAACATCAAGTGTTGCATGGCTAAACAGTTATAAGGTCCCAAAGACGAGACCTATTGGCTATGCCAATGCTTGTCTGTGTAGGTCATTGCACAAGAAATACTAATTGTAGATTTTCTGATGGAGTGGAGCACTATTCTATTTTGAGCAATCACTAACTACAAAACTGTAATATTGCAATCCTTGGCTCATAAATTATTGGCTCTTTAGACCTGTTAATAATTGTGAAATGTTCTGGATCATGATATGAGTGTTCTTGATACTTATACCTCTGGAAAAGACCATTCTTATTTAATTTCCAGGTAGGAAACTATCTGCGTATGTTTCGCGGCTCCCTGTATAAGCGTTATCCATCTCTGTGGAGAAGACTAGCATCAGTGGAAGAAAGGAAAAAAATTGTAGCTTCATCACATGGTAAAAAATGTAAGTAGCTATGTCTTCATGTATCAGCGGGCCTTTCTTTTTCCTATTTTCCCATTTTTAGGTCGAGGTTGGGCAGCGCATGCGCTGCTACGAGGCATGCAGTATTGGAGTATGGCTTTGAAGCCCCGCCTCCTCCCCACCCATATTTTTAATTGGCTTGTCATTGTCCTTCATAAACACTGGCTTCCTATTAGTTATTAGGCTTGTTTGTCCCTCCTTGGTACTGCCTTGTCTGCATTTGTTACCTTCCATAACGACTGGACCTTTTACTTGTCTTGTTACACGGTCTGCTTTATGTGGCTGTGAGCACTATTTTGTTTAATGATTTGCCCCATACCACCCACCACTTCGCAACACGCCGCCCTCTTTTATTTACTAATGGGCGTCCGCTTTAACTATGGTGACAGCGTTTCTTTATTCATTTTAGCAGTGCGGTCCTCTACTAGCGTCCAAGCGGCGCTTTCCCATTCATGGAGGCTGCGCCCCTTTCTTTAGGCAAGCCACTATGGAAATGTGCCTTTTAATGGGAACACTGGTGCAGGGGTCACCCTTCTCTGTCCACGGGTACGTAGACCAAAAAAATGGAGATTGGCACTGAAGCTGGAATTCAAATAACAAGTTTATTATTCACTCATGAGTGGGACCACGTCCATATATCTCCCTCAAGTGTTCCAGGAGGTGGTACATTGAAAACACAGACCATGGTGCTTATATACAGAGTTTTTTGCAGAGTAAGCATGTAGTTACAAATAGAAGGTACAAGCATACACAAGAATAACTACAGACAAACATGGGCAGATGGGAGATCACTTAGCAGCAAAGTGGGAGGCGGAACAGAACTGTTTTCAACAGCAGAAAATAGTTGTTACATCTTTAACCATGTGCATTTCAGCTACTATAGGCCTTTTCCTCAGCACTTACATTGCTTTGGCCCAGTGCAGAAGGAGTTAACTAAAGCTGATGACTCAAGCGGAATAGAAGTGCAAGCAACTGTGAAGACGAAAGAATTACATAGCTAGCAAAATGGATTCCAGAACCGAAATGGCTTCAGCTTATGCTAACGGAAATTATTACACGTTTTCCACACTACGTCTAAAGAAAGGTGCTTGACCCCTATTAAAGTCAAACTGCAGCATGGGGCGCTTTTACAAAAAAAAAAATCTGTCAGCTTGACAAACTGCTTTTTTTGTGTGAAAGCACCCCATGCCGCGGTTTCACTTTACTGTTGGCCCTTTCTTTAGACTCACCTTGTCTAAAGAAAGGGGCACGGCCTCCATGAAAGTGAAAGCACCACATGGGCACTAGTAATTTGCAATCCAATAGGTCTCGCATTTGCGAGAGTTTAAGCTATTGCATTGCCAATAGCTCAAACTCTCGTGAATGTGAGACCTATTACATAGCAAATGCTTCTTTAGTGTTTGACGGAGCTGGCTACTTCTAGCACAGTCAATTTCGCACTTGTGGAAAAAAAAGTGTTCACATATTTTACTGGTTTCTAAAATATGTTAGAAGTTTCAGCAAACTGTGGCTTAAATTTAGCTTCTCTTAAGTATCAATTAAATGCATTCATTGGAAAGAGTGATGTACGTGTCCTTTTCTGCCTGAATTATCATCTTTGGTGAAGACACTCCAGGATCGTGACATTTGCTAGTTGTGATTCAAAGATCATTAAAGTATTCTGCATGGTGCAGCTGCAATATACAGTTCGCCAGTTTGATTCATGGGTTTTTCCTAAGAAAGCTTTCTTAAGACCGTTTCATATCTCTACACAGATCATGGTTATACTTCATTGGCCACCAGCGTCACTCTCTTGAAAGCTTCCGAAGTGGAGGAGATCTTGGATGGGAACGATGAGAAATACAAAGCGGTGTCCATCAGCACTGAGCCTCCAACCTACCTCAGGTAACCCCGCACCATTAGTATGTATCACGGTTCTGATGTACCAGATGTGTTGCTGTTCATCTACATGTGATAGAATACACTCTGTCGTAAAGGTTATGAATTGATAGAGCAGGTTATTCTGTGACTGTCCTCAAATGGCACCATTTTGGAGTTAGGAATGTTACTCACTTTATTTAGAAGCTAAAGTTTAAACTAAATTGTGTCTTGGGGAAAACTGTCTAGAACTAGACAGACATAATTAATGATCATGAGTTAATCGTTGCGCAGGTATTCTGCTTTCTTTTTGTACTTGTTTAATTTCATGTAATTTATTTTCCTAGAACTACAAATCCTACCATTTTAGACACAGTTTCTAAAAAAAAAAGGACTTTCTGTTTTGAAAAACTGCTAAGGTAATCTTGAAATCATAGTGGCGTGATTTAATGGGGCCACCGATGTGTTACCTTCTTTATTGTTTAGGTGCATTCTGTTTATTAGTTAATGCACACCAGTAATTATGCCTAATTTTAAATCTTCTATTACTCCCATGCTTTGTTCGAACTCATAATTGTCCAGGTGTGCAACTTCTGTATGTTTGACCCATTTCTATTTTGAACTGTGTGTGCTAACCGATTTGCCAGAACATCTGTGTGAATGTTTTTTTTTGTAAATTTTTTTTTATTGATTAACAAGAAAAATAGGAACCTCAAAGGCATATGGAGAACCAGTAGTAGAATAAACGGTGCACATGCACATGTCCTGTCCAGATAAAGCAACCAGTTGCATAATTTCAGAAGCAAAATCTGTACCGGGGAGGGGCAGACACGGGGCTATGGGGGTAGTGAGTTCAGCAGAACATGCAATTTTTTTGCGTGTAGGAGACATTAATGAAACGGGCAGAAAAGTCTGTAAGGAACATCAGGAAGCGCTGGGGAACACAGTAGTGTGGCGGCCAGTGAGTGGCACCGGCAGACACATCATGTGATCACACTTTGTGCGAATAAACATGGGGATCACAATGCGGTGAGGAGACGCAACAAACATATAGTTGTGTAAACAATACCCGGTCATATCTACGGTAATTCTGGTGTGATCTCTTCAAGGTGGATGGGTATCGTTTTTGGCCCCAGTGTTAAGAAAGTATATGTCCTAGTGCCCCCGCCCACTAACCCTGCCCCCTCCCCTGTAGCTCAGGGTGTGTAATGTAGTGGCCCCTGATCGCGGTCATTGCAGGAGCGTGGGCAGCCATCTCCATGTATCTGGTAAAGAGGGCACCTTCCGTGTCATGGCTATTTGCTGTTTAATGAAGTACAAATGCAAGATCTATGCATCCATGTTTGTCCCCATTGGTTTTGGGACAAAGGCCTAGAAGGCAGGACTCTGGAGTGAGTAGCAAGGCGTAGTCCTCTAGTTCTGCCGTGGTAGCTGTGACCTCCGCCCAGGTCACTTGCAGCGGCAGGAATTCCCGCACCATATGATAAATTCCGGCCTCCACCAATTTACACCGCAGACACTCAGGCGCTCATGTGGGGGACATGCGTTTAATATGTTGGGGGAAGTTGTTGGCAAGGTGCATGTAAACAGAATCGAGGATTCCCGGACACCTCCATGTGTTTTAACGCCTGTGCCCATGCTTTATCCGTCAACTGTTGTGGAAGAACACCTTTCCATCTAGCTAACTCTGCCCTTGTGTCTCCTGTGAGAAATGTTGAGTATAATGTGGAAATAGCGCGTTGCATGCCACCTTGTTGCCTTGATGACAATGAGCTATTTTTAAAATTAGAGGTGAGCACTGTGCTTTCTTATGCACTTTCTTAATGTTGGACTAAGTGATTTAATGTGTTATACTCCAGAATTGCCAATTCTGTTGTTTGATTTTGGGTTTGGCAAGTATCCTGTGTGACAGGTCGGAGGAGTATAAATTGATAGACTGCACTAAGCTATGAATGCCTGGAGAAATGTGGTAATGGATAAACACTTTTTGAGGCTTGTATAGAAAGGTGTACAATTTTCTTGGGCCAGTGTGTGTACCAATGTTTTTTTTAATGCTATTGCTAATTAGGGATCTAGAGTTTACTGTGACCATAATTGCCCTTCTGTTTAATGGATATTAAGATCAAGCCAGTTTGTAGAGGTGTTCCCGCTTGTCATTTGGTTTTATCCTCTTTAAGAATTTGTTGGTGTACACGATCTCCCACCACCAATCCTGACCCTCTCTGCCTTTCTAACTTATCCATGGGTTAGTTACTTAGTATTAAAAGATCTCGGGACTCAAAATTGCAAACGCTGAGGTGCACAAGGAACCCACATATATATATGTGATAGATACACTTGGATCTCCACACACAGTGTTGGGCGTTAGATTGCTTTCTATTATTTAAATCTTACATTTTTGCTGAACCTCATTATCTTATTCTACAGGAATGTCAGTACTGTACATATATCATTTGCATAAGTAGGTGAACTCCACTCTCTTGATGACTAGTCCAAAACCATGGGCACATAACTCAAACTGCTAAGAAACGTAACCCATCAATTTGCTGGTTGTTTGATATTGCAGTTAAAGGCTTAGCCTTGTTGTGATAAAAGTAGCTTAGATGATGTGCCATGGGTGTGTACGGAAACAGATGCCCAACCCCGATGTGTTTACTAATATGCTTGCAAATACTGTGTCTTAATAGCTTAAAGTTGTAGGAGTTGATAATGGGTTAATTGCAACACTTTGGCTTATTTGTGATATAAAGATTTATTTTTGTGCAAATGTAAACCTTTTTCTTTGGCCACAAGCCTGATTTGAGAGGCACAAGAAGTTCAAGCCACGCACTTCGTATTTAGATTCTGGAATCACGTCCAAAATACCTACATTTCTGCCATTCTTTTCACTCATCGATGTCCATAATTGCACACAGCTTCACTTCGGTCATTGTACAGCCTTTCTTCTAAAACCGATCATCCTTAATCACAGTGGTTTAATTTCTGCAGCCTTTGGGTTTTAATTAAAGTAAAAAACAAGCATTAGCAAAGCCCTAGTTTTGATGTTTGCCCTGATGGAAGTATTAAAAAGCCTGCTGCTATCCAAATCAATGTGAAAGGATTGCTTTGTGTATGCAATGCTTGGATGAGCTAAATAATTAAATACATGATGAATGTAAAATCCCTCATATATGCCAGTGTAGGCGAAAGAGTGCATCCAAACAATCAAATGTATGTATGTATGTATATGTGTGTGTATATATATATATATATATATATATATATATATATATATATATATATATATATATATATATATATATATATATATATATATATATATACACACGATTTAAGCCAGTAGCTGAATGTTCCTGAGGCAATGATGCCTGTAGGAGTATTTGCAATGAGCTAAAAAACGGTGTTGGATCTAGCCCTGATCTCTTGACTGGGTGAGAGTACTCTGCTTAATTCAGAGACTCTGTCCATCACCACCCCTTGTTGTAAATAATTTTGTCCACCCTAAGCGTGGAAGGGTATACTCAGATGTGAGTCCCTTGCTCATTGCACCATCAGGATTCAAGCAAGCCGGGCCGAAGACGGCTGTAATGCCAGAAACCGGTCCCCGGAAGCTTGTTTCCTTCCCAGTGTAAGAATTGGCTTTTGTAGTCTGGTCTGCCCTGTTCCCATGATGCACTGGGCCAGGGACAGACTAATTTGCATACAGCCAGGTTCTGAAACTGGGATGGTGCAATGAGCTAAAAAACGGTGTTGGATCTAGCCCTGATCTCTTGACTGGGTGAGAGTACTCTGCTTAATTCAGAGACTCTGTCCATCACCACCCCTTGTTGTAAATAATTGTGCCTGAAGGAGGCTAGAAAAAAAGGCCCATAGAATAAATTGTTTTCCATGAATGGCACAAGCACAGTTAGGCATCAATGGTGACAATTTGGTTCCAACTCCGCCATCTTCGAGAACCAGTTGCTTAGAGTTGAAGCTGCGAAGGAGAGCCTGCTCACGGCAGCAATAGATTGTGTGCAAACAACAGTATTTCTAAGTCTGAATTTAACTGAAGTGTCTGTCCTTTCAATCCCAGTTCACATTGGGTTTGCCTTTGTCCCTTTTCATTATTTGCACTTTGTGCAAACAATTCTTGTAGAAGTTCCTTTGGATTGAGGCTACAATCTTTTGCTTACACATGTTCTGTCTGGTTTGTCTTTGGCTGAATGTATTTTATTTTAGCTGCATTTATTTTCCAAACCATTCTTCAAATTCTGGAATTGCTGCTTCGTGCATTCTGTTCCCTCCATAATTTCTGATGACTTTAGGGTTTCCTAATGAACCTGCGTGCAAGGTTGACTAATGTAGCCCTTCTTCATACACTTTTAGCATTTTTATTCGCACCTGTCCTTCCCATCTATGCTGCCAACTAAATCACTGTCACATGATTGACCTCCAGCTTTTTGAATTAGGTTGTTATAAGAAACTTGCACTTCTAACATATGTATTTATTTATAACCCATTCATTCATACTGGTTCTTTAGGTCAGACCTCTTCGTCAATTGTTTCAAGTGTCTTTTACATTTTGCTTTCACCTACCACGGCATGGGGAAGAGGGTTAGCATACTTCATCTATTGACTGTCGTGCAGTGAGTGATGGCATTTTCCCTGATCACATGTAGCTACCTGAAAAGGAGTGCACATTAGTGCCAATGCTGGCTTGCCTGTGTTTCTAGCCATTCCTTAATTTTTACATTTCTGTTTAGTATTTTTCATCAGCTTGCTTTTGCAAATGTGTATGTTTTTGCACCCCAAAAAAACACATGCTTGTTGGGGCCAGACATATTGGCTTTGCAATGCTTATTATATAGCAACATAAAGACAAAAACTGTTAGGTTGAATACGTATGATGTTTTTAGGGCTGGAATGCTGTGGGAATCCTGTTGTTTATGAGCTACTATTTATCAGGCTCTGTTCCAAATTATTAAATCCCTACACTTGCGCTCCTAATAGGCTCTTTATCGTAGTTGTTTAATATGTTCACAGAGAACAGAAAGCAAAGAGGAACAGCCAATGGGTACCAACATTGCCTAACAGCTCCCATCACTTGGATGCAGTGCCTTGCTCCACAACAATCAACAGAAATCGAATGGGCCGGGATAAGAAGAGAACTTTCCCTCTTTGGTAAGTCTGGTCTTCTTTCCCTCTTTGGTAAGTCTGGTCTTCTGAGAGACCACTTCTGGCTTGTGACAATGCAGCTTACTGATTAGAAATTCCATCCCTGAGCTTTAATGGGAGAAGTGCTGTCTAATACTTTAATGTCATACACTTGGTGGGACAAATTGTGTTTCTAACTGGATCTAATCCAGTTGCGCTCAAATACTTATAACCATCTGGCATCTGAATAGACTACAGTTTTGTAGCCACCCAATTGTGATTTTGGCCTCTGTTTGTATGTAAACGAGAGAGAGAGAGACCATATTTTGTACCTGCCTAAAGAGGAACTTTATCTCTATAGAACCAGAAATGTGTATCTTAGTTGAAAACTACCCCAATTCCTTTGTGGCCCGGCCCTTTCCTTGCCCCCTTTCTGATGTTATTGGCTGAATCTCCATCCTTTTCAAAACCCGCGAATGTAATAAACTTCGAATGGAATTCCCTGTGCTGTTCTAAAAGCATGTTTGGAAAACAAATTGAACCGCAGGCTATTGTTTTAGATATTTGACCATATGCAGTACTGTTTTCTCTGAAGAAATTATTTTAAAAGAAAGTAACTTAAGGCCTCCTTTAAAGTCTGACATAGCAGAAATAAGTCAATAAACCGGGGGTCCTGATGCCCTCCGAACCCATGTTTTTCCCTCCACTCTCGTGTGAGGGGGAGGGACTACTGGGTTACACTGTGTAGCTTTCACTTTCTATGCAGACTGTAAACTGTTCATTAGTTTGCCTGCCACAGTACTGCTCTGTCACAGTGACGGTTATCCTGCTCTCTTGAAGAGCTCTATTTTTTTATTTTTATTCTGCTGTCACTCATTTTACCTGCCCGTCTCCTAAAGTCCTAGGGAACATTTTTTAAAGGGCCCACACACCCATGGACAAAGCTCCCTGCATAATGGGGCTATTTACATGTTTATAGAAAAAACTCCTCCTGCTTTGGAGTTTGTGCTGTCTTCTCTGAACAAAAACATGTGTTGAGAGTGCTCATTAAAGATGGCACATGCTAGGCAAACGGTCAGCACTGTGAACAGAGCTGCCATGACATCTCCTTTCACACCATTGAGATTCTGCTAGACAGGTGAGGATCTCCAGATATGGCGGGTGCTCCTGCACCAGGGGTGTAGAGGCCATCCCTAACCTGCCCTTGTGGACCATCCACCCAAGTCTAAATAAGGCCCTAATCTTGATATCCTGCTGCAGTAGGTTTGATGGGAACATTTCACTTTCTACAACAAGTTATCATCCCACTTTAGGCTTGCCGTTGATTCACTCAGGCTTCCGTTTTTTCGTTTGCTAAGTTGTCAGATGTCAAGTATCCATAAATTGTGGCATGAATTAAAAATGAAATGAAGATTTATAAAGCGCTCTAATACTCAGCGGTGGTTAGGCGCTTTGCCAAAGCGAAGAGGTCGAGACCTCGCAAAGTGGATAGCAAATACAGAATAATGATTAAAGAGCCATGTTTTTAGTGCCTTTATGAAGGTCAGCAGATCAGTGTTCCTTATAGGCCAAGGAGTTCCCCAGTCTTGACAGTACAGACCACAAAACTACTGCCGCTCCACGGAGACCTTTTAAGTATAGGAGTCACTAGGTTATCTGCTGATGCAGATCGAGGAGGCCTGGCTGGAATGTAGCGCAGAATGTTTTGTTAAAGATATTCAGTCTGTTATGCAGAGACTTGAAGATGATGCATAAAGCCTTGAAGTCAATGCGCCTCCTAATAGGAAGTCAATGCAGCTGAACTAAAGATTGCGACACAGATTTATGTTTGGGAAAACCCAGCGGTAGCCGTGCTGCAGCATTTCGCAGACTGTGTAGCTTAAGAAATATTTTCTGGATGTTCATAAAAAGGGCATTGCAGTAATCTAGCTTTGATTCAATGAGAGCAGATACAATGGTTTTCTGCAAATCTGGTGGAATGAAGAGAAGAACCTACCTTAGCAATTTCATGTTAAAGAAGAAGGCAGAGGTAATATAATCGATGTGGCCCTCGAAAGACCGTTTGCTATCAAAAAGGCCTCTAAGGTTGTGTTTTTTTTGTTTTTTTTTTACCTTAGTGACTGGCGTAGGGAGGGTGCCAAGCTCCTGAGGCCCCCAGCTCGGAGACCAAAAGGAAAAATTCCTTCCGAATAGTGGTACCTCCGTTTTGGATGAGTCTGCATAGGACACCAGCTCAAACCCAAAAGATTGTCAGTTGCCATGATAGATTATGCCAGCTAATTCTGAAAGTTTCTACCATGAACAATTTAAAGGCCACGTCAATGTTGTGATCGGTAGAAATATATGTCCTGTGGTTCTTCACCATCCTTCTACTAACTATATCTTAGCGATGAGCGTAGGCTATTGTTTGAACCATATTCTTCACAAGGCCTCATGAGCCACCTCCCCAAAACGATACCAGCATCCTTCAGCTACCTAATTGCAAACTCTGCATCATCCTCAAAACTACCAAATTACAATAGAAAGTAATTTCAATTGAACAGGCAATCAGAAGATAAGTGAAGCACTACCATTGGGAATTTGACTTAACTGATGTTTCAAAGTGACAAATTCACCTTGAGATACTGGTGTATCACATCTGTGTATCAAATCACTTTCATAAACTAATATCTTCTGCCTATTTACAACTTTGTTGTTCGGATTGCTGACGCGTTGACAGGTGTAGCATCCTTTTCACTGATTCCATTGGATGTTAACTTTTACTTGAAGGTAGCTATTTCTTTCTGACTGCGACCAGGATTAATTAGGACTTTTGCTGGATTAGCTTTGTTTCTCCCTCCCTGGGAATATATGCATTAAGATTGTCCACCTACCAAAGTATAGGGGAGTAATATGAAGCTGGCCACACATGAGTTGTCTCTGTGAAGGTGGTTTACCTGAAAGAACTTCAACAGGAATAATTGGGTAGACTAAGCTAGCGAGGTGTGGACAGATGGTGTGTTCCATGGGTCAGAATTTTTGGCACTTAAATATCAGTCACTAACCATTGGGGAATGTGGAGTTTCACTTGATTTTCCTCCCTCCGTTTCTCTACATTTCCTGTCCTCCTTCACTCCCCACCACCTCTAACACCAACCCTTACAGGCAAGGGGGGTTGGCAGTATTCCTGAATAAGGACTATGTTGAACAACATGAATTGTGATAAACTTGTAATGAGCATTCTGAGTGTAACGTGTAATTTTCACAATCAGAAGTATTTTGACAAACTGCATTAGACCTGTTTCAAAGAATAGGTGTTCTTTTGACTTCAACATGTTAGTTTATTGACAGTTTTTCAAGGGAAGACCAAAAATTCTTTGGAGCTTTACCGACTCTTCTTCCAGTGAAAAGTGTCAATGGTATTCTTTTAATATCACAAAAAGGACCATTGGAATAATCCTGGTGCTGGCCCTTACCAACATTTCGTAAAAGTCCTAGCATCTATTAATGCTATACCTCTGAAGGTTGATCCGAGAACTGCTTTTGAAGTGTGCATGTATTAAAGTGAGCTGTTACATCATAAAACAGGATAAGCCTAAATGGGTCAGGCTAAGAAGAGTCTTAAATTATCAAGGGAGCCATTTTATTTTTATTTTATACTGCATAACGACTGCCTCAGCACTTTGGGGTATCTGCAGAGTTTGGTTGGCTCACTTCAATCCCATTTTTCTTTGCTGAAACCATGCCATTCTGATTGGGGAGATTGATCTTGAAACTCAAGTCTCCAGCCCATCAGTTCAGTTTCTCCTATTTGCATTAAAAATAAATCTGCTGTATGCTCATTTTTTGCATGTATGGTGCCCAGGAACTCTTGAGGTTTTCACTTCCTCTTTCTTTATTACTTTTTTGCATCAAAGTTTTGATGACCACGACCCAGCAGTGATACACGAGAATGCTTCCCAACCAGAGGTTCTTGTTCCAATACGGCTAGACATGGAGATTGATGGGCAGAAACTGCGAGATGCTTTCACTTGGAACATGAATGGTAAGCACTGCATTTCTTGCTGGCTTTTCGGCAACTTCTTCTCATTTTTGAGAGGTATACTGGCCACTGTGCTGTAGGTACGTCTTCCATTGTGTAAATAATGTTGTCAAATGTGCATGGTGGAAAGCTCCAGAGTCACGGTCTCCTAACATTAAAAGAATAAATGAAGCCACTTCTTTGCATGTATAGTTATTGCACTTACTGGTGCCATATATTTCGTTCATTTAAATGGTAACACTACTTTAATTTGATTTTGTTTATCATTGCTTCATGTTTGTCATCTTCGTAAATTAACATTTTCAATTTTTCTTTTTCATGAAGTCCCTTCAATGAGCAAAAACTATGTATTAGTTGTCCAACAGTACCTGGAAGGTGACATAAGTAGCGGTAGCTTCCCACAGAGCTGGGGAACCGGGCTTTGTTTATATCACGAGTCTCTCATCCATCTGCCACAGCTTTTTAAAAATAAGTACACACAATACTCCTAATGTAGCAGCTCCTGAAATTAGTTTATAGCAGCATGTTAGTGTGTTTTTCCTCTTGGCTTTATGATCCAGGTGCTCTTTTATGTTCTTTATGATCAACTTAATCTATTGCGTTCCTTGTGTTATGGATGTTCCTGATTCTGTTAATCTTTTTCCACTGTCCTAGGTATTTTTAGACTAGGTATGTGTAACAATGAGGTTGTTGGATATAGGTCACAACAAAATTACCTGGACTGTAGCCCATGATGGTGATGCTGAGCCATAGGTAAAATAGAGTGGAAAAAAGACATAATATTAACATTTTGATCTATGTCAGCAATGGTTACAGGTATACCCTGAACCATTTAGGGTATTCTCATCAAATGCATTGTAGGCTCTTTTTGAACAGTGATGCGATGGATGTATGTGGGAGATATTTCAATAAAAAATTTTTAAATGCCTCAATAGACTGCATCTTGCGGGCTCCTCCCTTGCAGCAGTGCTTGCCCTGTCAGGAGATTGGGACGGTAAAGTACTGTTTATTTGCACAAAACTACAGATATTTTCTCATTTTTGTAAAGTGGACCTCGAGGCAAGTTTGTGTGTGGAATAAATAAAGGAAGGAACAAATAATTTAGAACTGCCAGATGAATGCTGGGGGGAGTCTCTCCTGATCCGTACCTCATTCATGCTACACATTGGGTCTATCTTGAACCTGTCCTCATTTTCGCTACAGATGAAACACCTCCAGTGTTATTCCCGTTTTCCTTTCTCTACTGTAACCTATAAGTGTATCATTTGTGTTCTGATTAGGGGTTCAGTGTAAATTGCCTAAATATTAGACCGATTGGACTAAACTTGCCATCTAAATTATTGTTTTCTTTATTTCCTTCCTATTCATCCACATCTCAGAGAAGCTGATGACTCCAGAAATGTTTGCAGAAATTCTCTGTGACGATTTGGATTTGAATCCTTTGACGTTCGTCCCTGCCATTGCTTCTGCCATCAGACAACAAATTGAGTCGTATCCTACAGACAGTATCTTAGAAGACCAGTCCGATCAGCGGGTCATTATAAAGGTAGTGCAGTAGGGTCCGTTTGTGGGAGATACTTTGAAAAGCCCTTTGATAGAAAGGGGTTAACCTCCTTGAATCAGTTCTCAACTAAGGCATGCATTCAGGGAAATTAAAAGAGTTCACCGCTGGGATTGTGAGCGGCCCAGCACTTAAATTTTTGTAGGTATAACAAAAATTTCCACAACTTTATCAAGGCCGTCTTTGCAATGAAGCTGTTGTGAGGACAGTGAATGAATGCCATCCAATGAGGGATATTGTTTACTATTCTTTGACGTAGCTTTACTTATTACTTTTGATGTTGTTGAAAGTTTTGCAGGTACCCTGTAATAATACCATTGACATTTGTCACAACAGCAAAATGCTTGGCAAGATGATTTAGAGAGAGAATCTAAAATTACCAATGATGAGTAAATGGCCTTCAGCTGCTGAGGAGAAGGCATGTTGCTCTTGGGGGTTATCTTCGTAACCATTGGGATTTTGAGGAGTCTGCCCAATTGTTGCATAAGTAGTAGTAAGCAAGCATTCACAAAACCAACAATTCACATGCATTTGTATAGTGAGCTCATTTTCTCAGATGTCATTAAGACAGAAGCCCAGCATAGGCGGCGGCAGTGCCAGCTACACATGAAAAGTACAGACAGCAGTAGATCAAGCTGCGTCAACTTTCTGAAGGCAAGAATACTCCTTATTTTTCCTTTCTATAGACACTCAGTACCGTGTTGTGTAAATCATATTACTCACATTAGTCTAATGAACTGGTATATTCTGATTGTATTTATTGTTCTTAGAGCTACAAATGCGTTTACTCCTCACATGTTTTAGTTGTTGATTGCAAAAGGGAATACTTTACCCCTCTGTACAAAAGGAGATTATTGTGAGCTGCAGTCTGTTACTGGATGAGATTACTCTGCTTTACTCTGTTTCTGATTACAGGTTACTCAGATTACTATAACCTTTATTAGTTTATTGAAGATTACACTGATTGTTTTATCTTGCACCAATCAATCAATCAATCATAGCATTTATATAGCGCACTACTCACCCGGAGGGTCTCAAGGCGCTGGGGGGGGGTCCGCTACTGCTCGAACAGCCAGGTCTTGAGCTGCTTCCTGAAGGCGAGGTGGTCCTGGGTCAGGCGGAGGTGGGTCGGAAGGGAGTTCCAAGTCTTGGCAGCCAGGTAGGAGAAGGACCTTCCTCCTGTGGTGGCTCTTCGGATGCGGGGGACGGTGGCGAGGGCGTGGCTGGTCGATCGAAGCTGGCGATTGGGAGCGTAGAAGTTGAGGCGGCTGTTGAGGTATCCTGGTCCTTGGTTGTGTAGGGCTTTGTGTGCGTGGGTGAGGAGCCGGAAGGTGATTCTCTTGTTGACCGGGAGCCAGTGCAGGTCTCTCAGGTGTCCGGAGATGTGGCTGCGGCGGGGGATGTCCAGGATGAGTCGTGCTGAGGTGTTCTGGATCCGCTGGAGTCTTTTCTGGAGTTTGGCGGTGGTTCCAGCGTAGAGGGAGTTGCCGTAGTCCAGACGGCTGGTGACGAGGGCCTGGGTGACCGTCTTCCTGGTCTCGGTGGGGATCCATCGGAAGATCTTTCGTAGCATGCGCAGGATGTTGAAGCATGACGAGGAGACGGCGTTGACTTGTCTGGTCATGGAGAGGGAGGAGTCCAGGATGAAGCCCAGGTTGCGTGCGTGGTCTGTTGGTTTGGGTGCGTTGCCCAGGGCGGGGGGCCACCAGGAGTCGTCCCAGGCGGAGGGTGAGGATCCCAGGATGAGGACTTCCGTCTTGTCCGAGTTCAGTTTCAGGCGGCTTTTCGACATCCATTTGGCTACGTCTGTCATCCCTTCGTGCAGGTTGGCTCTGGCGGTGGCGGGGTCGTTAGTGAGGGAGAGGATCAGCTGGGTGTCGTCGGCGTAGGAGATGATGTTCAGGTTGTGTTGGCGTGCGATGGCTGCGAGGGGGCTCATGTAGACGTTGAAGAGTGTTGGGCTGAGCGAGGAGCCTTGAGGAACGCCGCAGATGACTTCGGTGGCTTCCGATCTGAACGGGGGAGGCGGACTCTCTGTGTCCTTCCGGCGAGGAAGGAGGTGATCCACTCCAGTGCCTTCTCCTGGATTCCGACGTTACTGAGGCGCTGTACTAGGGTACGGTGGCAGACAGTGTCGAAGGCCGCGGAGAGGTCCAGGAGGATGAGGGCCGCTCTTTCTCCGTTGTCGAGCAGGGCTCGGATGTCATCGGTGGCTGCGATCAGGGCGGTCTCGGTGCTGTGGTTGGACCAGAAGCCAGACTGCGAGAGGTTGAGGGATCCGTTCGTCTCGAGGAAGGCGGCCAGTTGCTTGTTGACGGTCTTCTCGATGACTTTGGCTGGAAACGGGAGCAGCGAGATGGGGCGGTAGTTCTTGAGGTCGGTTGGGTCTGCTGATGGTTTCTTGAGTAGAGCGCTGAGTTCGGCGTGCTTCCAGCTCTCCGGGAAGGTGGCGGTGTCGAAGGAGGTGTTGATGATGTCCCGCAGGTGGGGTGCGATGACAGCGTCGGCCTTGTTGAAGACGTGGTGAGGGCAGGGGTCTGTCGGAGATCCGGAGTGGATGGAGTTCATCGTGCGGATGGTGTCTTCGGTGCTGATCGGGGTCCAGGCGCGGAGGGTGGTGGTGGGGGGCGGTGGTTCGGTCGTGGCGTGCGTCGGTTGAGTGCTGAAGCTGTTGTGTATATCTGCGATCTTGTTGTGGAAGTAGGAGGCGAGGGAGTTGCAGAGGTCTTGCGATGGGGTGATATCGTTGTTTCCGGCGTTGGGGTTGGAGAGCTCTTTCACGATGTTGAAGAGTTCATTGCTGTTGTTGTCCAGTCGTTCCTTGAAAGCGGTTTTCTTGGTGGCGTGGATCAGCTGGTGGTGATTTCGGGTGGCGAGCTTGAGGGCAGTCATGTTGTCCGGTGTTGGGTCTCTGCGCCAGGTTTTCTCGAGTGCTCTGCAGTTCTTCTTGGAGCTCTTGAGGTCGTCGTTAAACCATGGGGCTTTCTTGCTGCCGGGTCTGCTCGGCGGGGTCTTCAGCGGGGCGAGGTCGTCTGCGCAGTCGCTGATCCATTTCGTGAGGTTGGTGGCTGCTTGGCTGGGGTTCGTTGTGCTGGTGGGAGGGTTCTTGTTCAGGGAAGTGGCGAGCTGGTCTGCAGTGATCTTGTTCCAGCTTCTGCGGGGAGCCTGTTGCTGGTGATGGTGGAGCGTGGTCCTTCTGAAGCTGAAGTGGACGCAGCTGTGGTCCGTCCAGTGGAGCCCCGTGGCGTGGCTGAAGGCGATGTCCTTGCTGGAGGAGAAAATCGGGTCGAGAGTGTGTCCGGCGTAGTGGGTGGGGGTGGTCACCAGTTGCTTGAGTCCGAGGTTGGCGAGGTTGTCCAGCAGGGTGGTGGTGTTGCGGTCGTTGTTGTTCTCCAGGTGGAAGTTGAGGTCCCCGAGGAGGATGTAGTCGGCGGAGGGGAGGGCGTGTGGGCCGATGAAGTCGGCGATGTACTCGCTGAATTGTGTGCGTGGTCCCGGGGGTCTGTAGATGAGGGTGCCTCTGAGGGTGGTCTTGGGGTTGACGTGGATCTGGAAGTGCAGGTGTTCGGCGGGTGCGAGGGTGTCGTCAGCGTCGTCAGCGTTGGTCGTGATGCGGATGGTGTTCCTGTGGATGATGGCGATGCCTCCTCCTGTCTGGTTGACGCGGTCCCTCCGGATGATCTTGTATCCGTCTGGAATGGCGATGGCGATGTCGGGCGCTGAGGAGGCGTTCATCCAGGTTTCCGTGAGGAAGGCGACGTCTGGGTCTGTGGTGTCGAGCAGGTTCCAGAGCTCGACGGCGTGTCTGTGGACGGATCGGGTGTTGAGCAGGATGCACTTCAGGTGGGTGCTGCTGGAGGTCGGCTTGGTGGGTGCTGGTGTGGCGTGGGTCCGGTTGCAGGTGAACTTGCAGGTGTGGCAGCTGAAGGGTCCGTGGGTGCGTCTCGGTGTGGCTCGGTAGCAGCCCGGGGTTCGGCCGGTGTTGAGTGCGTTGAGGTCGGTGGCGTCGTAGGTCCGTCGGGTCGGCTTCCGTCGGTGGGGGCCAGGGGTCCTGGCACTGGGCGCGGTCCAGGCGCAGACGGGCTTACCTTTGGCGCACCTTCGGCGCTCAATCGGTGCTCCCGCTGCGCGCGTCCGCTGCGTGGTCGCTCTGAGGGCGTCATAAGTAAGGAGCCGGGTGGGCGGGTCAGCTGGGTGGCGGGAGCGGGGCGGCCAATGGGCTGGTGGTGGGCGGGGCCGCAGGGAGGCAGCGGCGGGAACCTCTGGGCGTCCGGCGGCGGCTCTGTGTCCCTGGGTCCAGCGAGGTGGGCAGGGGGAGATCCGGGCGGCCCAGCGGCGGCTGGGGCGTTCAGCAGCGGAGAAGCAGGAGGCAGGCAGCGGCAGGAAGCAAGGGGGTGACCCGGCCTAGTTAAAGGCGCAGTGGTCACTCCCTGTCTGACCCCGCAGGGCCCCTTAAGTAAGGAGCCGGGTGGGCGGGTCAGCTGGGTGGCGGGAGCGGGCGGCCAATGGGCTGTTGGTGGGCGGGGCCGCAGGGAGGCAGCGGCGGGAACCTCTGGGCGTCCGGCGGCGGCTCTGTGTCCCTGGGTCCAGCGAGGTGGGCAGGGGGAGATCCGGGCGGCCCAGCGGCGGCTGGGGCATTCAGCAGCGGAGAAGCAGGAGGCAGGCAGCGGCAGGAAGCAAGGGGGTGACCCGGCCTAGTTAAAGGCGCAGTGGTCACACCAGGTTGCAAAAGGCGACTATAAGGAATGGATCACTGCATTACATAACAAGACTTTATTCTGATTACTTTACCATGCTGTAGATTAGACAAATGAAGTACTGTGATCACTATATAACCTTTTAGGCAATCGCCCTTCCCTGGAGTAATGAAGAACAGTACCTACGTGCTTTACAAAGCATGTGATAGCTTGAGAATTTTAGTTTATATTCGATTACAGGTATTCAAATTATTTTCTTTCCTCATACTAAATATTCCCCGATTATTTTACCCACCACTACATAAAAGAAGAGCTCTACCTCCTTTGTTATACCCTTTTTTGGATGCAGAAGATCACGTACATTTCCTCCGTCTACATTAAAGAGCACTCAATGCCCTAACCCTGCAATATATTGCAGAAAGACTACCCTCTGTTAGACCCTTGTTATGGCTTTATCATGCATTACATTTTTCACTTCAGTGCCCTGTAATAGAGGGCAGTGAATTGCTCTGCTATATGCCTCAAATTGGTGATTGCTTTATGATGCGTTTGATTATTAAACGGAGGTTGCTGATTGTTAATTGTGTGCTTGATTACATAATACTGGAATTTCTTTATTGGATTACCGAAGGGGATTACATTGCTTTATCTTAAAGGGTTTGCTCTGGGTATTTTATTCTGCATTTGATTACATACAGAGATGACTCCAGCTATCGTATCTGTTGAGGATTATAGATTCATGTTACTCTGACTACGTCCCCCGTTTGCAATGCAGGCAAAGTGCACATAGAAGCCGTTCTCTCTCTGTACACAGCAGAATATGGGGACTAACCCACACGTTCCCTACATATATTTTGAAGCCTGTCAGCCACACTTCTATTTACATATGGCTCACTCTCTGCTTAGGTCTCAGTTTAGATGCCTGGACTGTGACTAACTCAGCATGCAGGGGACCGTATAAGACCTATTTCAAAAGAATTTATATTAAAGTTAGCTGTTACGAAAGAACTATTTTTTTCTCAATTTATCGGGAGGCGCCTTAGTCTTTTACAGGCTTGCCAGAAGTAAAATGCTGTGAAAATACACGCCTAAAACCTTTAGGGAAAATCATACCTCTGTTCATCCCGTTAAGTGTTCAAGGGTGTGTATTATGCAAATCTCAATTGATTTACAATTTGAACTAGATAACACTTTGTTTACAAACGTGGCTAGTATATTTCCCCCAGTTGTATTGTACCACTTGTCCCTGGCGAAGCTCTGTTTTGCTTCTTGTGGATTACTCGGTGACTACTTCCATTGTTTACGAGGTTGGTAGAGTATACATTTAGTGTTGCTTATGTGAGAAGAGGTTTGGTGATGTGAAAAAGTGCCAGACTTTGCGTGCAGTTATTGTGCCAATTAACTTGTATCTATGTTTAAGCATGAAGTGAAGCGCAGAGGTGTGAGGTAATCTTGTATTCTGATACTGATCCAGCGCTCTCACCAAAATATTGCACAAATGACACTATCTACTACCAACAAAACTTACACTACAACACTAGGCCCATAACAACAATAGAGCGCTTGAATCATGAGGCGATAAGATCTAAATATAGTTGTTTAAACCATCTGCAATAATCAAGACCAGCTTGTCATTTTAGAAAATTTATTTTAACACATCTAGAAAAACTTAGGTTTTGGTATTTTATTAAACAAGCATTAGAAAATGTCATAAAGAAAGATTTATTCAGTATTAATAAAAAGAGCATAAATCAAGAATTATTATTCATTAGCAGGAATAAGTAAAATTAAGCATTTTCCAAAATCCTAACTATATCTCTGTCTCTACCCTCATCACCTAGTAATAAAGTAATTAATAAAAACTCCTGTCCTCACGTGTAAAGTCCATCAGCATAACATCGTCCTCCAGAATTCTCGAGCGTAAGCCAACTATGTGTTCTCTGAACCTATTCTTATACCCTAATTTTAGCTGAGCTAACTATTTTTCACATTCCAGCAGACGAATTCTAGTTCTCCATTGGCTGAGCCACCTCGTACCACAGTAAACTGTGACACCTCCTTCTTACATGCCTGGGCAAATTCACTAGTCCATTGTTCATTTAGAAGTCTTGGCAGTTCTTCCTTAGGCTGCTACATTTTGTAGCGACAGCTTCCTTTTTAACCTTGAGCTAGTCAGCTCTGAACTCCCGTGGCACGTTAGCAAACGTTAGCAAATTTCTCCAAAAAGTCATCTTTTTAGCAGTTCATTCCAAAACCTTTCAAAATAAAAGCTCAGAGGCCTTTTCCATCCTTCTTGGAATTATTTTCACTTGAGCCATTTTCATCATTAGGCCTCTTTCAAAGAGCGTCAATTTTCTGCGCCACTGTCCCTGCGCCACTTTTAAAAGGGTACTATTTTCTGCAGCCTTCTCTAAGCTTCTCTTGTAAAACTATTATATAAACAAACACAAAGAATAATTAATGAAAGAAATACAGTTTGTTCTGTTGCTTCCCATCATTGCTAATAATTAACCCATTAGTCTAAATTACCTAGCAGTAAAGCACAAATAAAGCAGCATTTTATATTTACCTGTCTTCATTAATCCATAAAACCTTATGTGCACCTAGAATAGTAGAAATGACATCACATAGACAAGGGAAGCAAAATAAGCACATGCCATTATTAAAAAACAGCTGCTATTAGTTATGACATGACAATAGACAGGATTAATTTATTATTTTCCACATACATAAGAATGCAACATAATGCACATTTATGAGCACACATATTAGTTTCCCGCGTGTTCTGTAATGTAATGTAACTTTAAACTAGGTTGAATTATTATACACACAACACAAATTGTTAGCATTATTAATTTATTTATGGAAGTGTGACTTCATGGGTTTAAACAGAATTTTTGTTTTCTATCCCGCTCCATCAACTCCCTCATCTGGTGATTAACAAATCACCACACCAGCACCCAAAATTTTAGCAAAGATTTTATCTAAGATGAACATGATTCAATTTCACCTGTGTTAGTATTTCTAAAGACTTATCTCATCAGTTTATCTACAATTCTCATATTGAGTTTTAAGAAACCCCTCTAGTTCTATTTCTTTCTCTTGTGTATCATACAACTGAGCTTCAGCAAAAGTGTTGCAAAAACTATAACTAATAAAATGTCAGTATCTTGCTTGTCATATTGACCTAAGACTTCTCTTTGTTAATTTCTAAAGGAAAAGTAACCTAAATTAACCAAAGCAGAATTATATTTTCATTAAGCTTGCAAAGGAAAAATAAAACAAAAATTTTAAAAATGTTTACCTAAATTTTCTAAAAATTTCTAACACCCCCCTTTTTCAATTTTTTTTTTTTTTTTTTTTTTTTTTATACTCTTTAAACCTTCTAACAGTTTTTCTTCGACCTAATGTCACAAATTAATTTTTCAGCTAACAGTATTTCTTCGACCTTGTGTCATCTAACAAGATTTCTTCAGCCTTATGCCAAAAACAGAATACCTAAAATTTTAACAGGTATGTACTTCAACCATTGTCACTATTCTCTTCAATCTTTTCCTGACTGTAATCCATTACAGGTATCACTTCCATTTTCTTTCCTGCCTCACTTTTCTTTTCAGAATCTTTTTGACTTGATATCTCATTAATCTGTTTCTTTGATCTGTGTCTCAATTTGAATTTTAGGCCTTCGTTTTCTTCTGGCCAGTTATCACTTTTTCTTAGTAATTTCTTCTTTTGCTTGGTCACATTACATTCTGTTCTCCAAGCTCCTTTTCTGAATTTTCTTATTTCAGAATCTTCGTCACTTTCATCAGTTTCAGTGTCAGACATTTCCATTCTGGACTCAGGTACTTCTTTACTCAGCAGCTTCACTCCGTTAGGAACGTCATCTTTGTAGCTGGTACTTGGCAATTCATTTTCTTCTTCAATTACCTTCAACTTCCCAGTTTCAGAATTCTTGTTCCTGCTTTCAGAGCTACTTTTCTGCTTTTCAACACTCTCCTGGTCTTGAATCACAATCTGATCACATTCTTCTTCTGCTTCTTTTTCTGGCAGATTTCCATCATTTTCTGAGTCTTCAGTCACAACTTTCAAGTCTTCTTCAATCAAGGCTTGTTTTCTATTCATGTTCTCCAGATATCGACCAACTTGTCGATCTTCAAGATCTGGATTCTCTTCAGGCTCTTCTTCAGAATCTGAATCAGCAATGATGACACTATTCTCATCAGGATTCTCAGGTGTAGTTACACGAAAAGTATGGCCAGTGTTAATCCACCTCTTCAGTCTTTTGCACTTCTCTGCATTTATTGTGACAAGACTGACTAGCCTCCTTTTCTGCCACCTTGGCACTATACAATTTCCTTTTAGACGAACCTTTTTCCTGATTCTTTTTCCTGGTAACAATTCAAGTACTTGCTCTTTTTCTCTTGTTTGTACTTCAGTTTCATCTTCATCAAACACAGAAATCATTTCATCTGATAAATTCCTGCAGTTCTCCAATTTGATGCTATCATTGATAGTCATCATTCTTTTCTCTGGTATAAATGTCTGTCTCATGACCTTGTCCATCATAATATCACGTGGACTCTTTTTATCAGTAATGTTTCTCAGAAACATCAAAACAAGTGGAAGGATATCTGTCCACTTTGTACCTGCAGCTAGGCACATTTTTGCATCTCTGTCTTTTATAATAACATTCTCATGCTCCTCAACATCTGAAATTTCTAGTCTATCTGTACAATGGAGCAATCTGTTTTCAACCCATTTTGTAATCAAACAGATAATCACAAAAATGTAGCACAGTTTGTCATTCAATGCCATCCCAATGAAATCCATTTGTAATTTGGTCAATGAACCACTCTCCTGTAATTCTGTTCCCAATCTCACAATTGATCTCTTAATTGTGTTCACTTGCTGATATGACAGACACCTCTGGTAAAGAAATTCTGTAATTTTATGGTACATTCTGTTCATGTCAGTAATCATGCTATTTGGTAAAACTACTCTGACATCTTTGTGTGACAAAATCTCATCCTCATCTCGCTGTCTGAAATCTGTACTCAACCATGTGTTTCTCAACCATGTGTTTTTCTCCTCATGAGTTGCTTCATCTTGTAAGTCTTTGACTCCCTGCCATGTTTCAACTACAGATGTTAGTATTAGTGAACTCAAAGCATGTTCATCATTCATTTTGTATGCTGTACATATCACAACAGCAAACCTTTCTGTCAATTGAATATCATCAATCAATCTTTTAATTAAATTTGCATTTCTGAAAAGTGAACCTGCAGAAGTCAATGTTTCAATCTGTTGATCAATTGTATCCTTTATTTTAATGTCTTCACTCAAAAGAACATTATTTTCATTCCAACATTCTGGAAGTGCATTTAATCTTTTTGGACTATTTTCTTGTTCTTTAATTAATCCTGTATCTGCATTGTCCATCTGTTCATTAACAAAAATTTGTAATGGCAATGAAGCCATCTCAATCTGTTGAGTCATTACCTGTCGCTGTATTTGTAACTGTTCATTCAGCTCATTTATCTCAATCTCCTTTTCATTTGACCATAATTTTGACTCATCAGTCTGTGTCAATTTAATTAAGTCAATGTCAGACTTCTCACTTACCAGAACTGAAGTCATTTCTGTTTCTTGCTCGGTTGTAGTCCCTACTAATTCAATCTCAAGTACAATAGAATAAACTTTTTCAGTTAATGGGACCTTTAAATTTGCGGAACTAATTTCATCCTTTCCCAGCACAGGGACTATCTCTGTTTCCATAATTTTCATGGACTCCTTTAAATCATTTGATGAATTTACATAATCAGGAATATTAATTCCAGATGTACCAGACATTTCATCATGATTTTCTATCGCATCAATTTTAATAAAATTCTGAACTGGCACTTTATCAGTTTGATCTGACACTTTTGGCGTTGTATTAACCTGTTCTGGGGGTCTTCTTGAATTTCTGTTCTGATCCATATTCACAATATCAATTTTACATTGATCTATATTTTCTACTCTGACACTTTTATTATTTATTTTCGCTAATTTGGGAATCTTTAATTTGCTCTCGCATTTGGCAACAACCTTTTTCATTTTCTTGTACAAGGAAGACATTTTATTTCTTTTTATATAATTCGGTAAATTTACTCTTTAAATTTTGCCTTGCAGCGTTTGCTGATCAATTAATTAATTAAATACTATCAGGTATAGAAAACCTTATAATTTGGTCGATCTAATATATCTCCTAATTTACCTGTATCACTAAATTTAATTAACCTGTAAAGAAAAATATCAATTTGCAAAAACAGTAGCAACGCAAAATATTTATTTATAACAATAATACCAACATATAATCACATGTGTTTTAAATGTACTTAATTTTCACTTACACACCTTCTGCAACATATACCTGTGAAAAAAGAAAAACCTAACCTGTTTGCCTTAATTTACATATAATGTCTTGCTTGTAAATAACCTTAAAACTCCTTATCAATAAAATGTAATAAAATTTACTATGACATTCTAATAAATTGTGAATAATATATAATGTTCACAAAACACTATGAAGCAGGAAGATATTTTAAAACAGTAATAATTAATTTATGCAAATCTACTCAGCAAGCAATATTTACAGTAACAGTCTTTAAAAACAATGGTGTGATGAAAACCAAAGCGAATGCCTAGTTAATTACAGCATTATAAATACCTTGGTCAATCAATGCACTGTTTGGCCGTGATGCTCCAGACACTTTTAGCTAATTAATGCAGAACAAGCCCTTCCCTCTGGGATATACTCTACCACTGTAGACCTCTCCTAATGAAAGGGCGGCTCTGGTAATAACGCGACAGTATTTTTATCAATCAGAGCACAGTGGTTCTAAAACACGGAACTTCTGTGACCTTTAGTTCTCCGTGATTTGTCTTAATTTACAAAATGTAATTTTAGCATAGTGTGTAATCGCTCGACATACACATTATTTGTAGTAATTAAAAAGTAAACCAAATCGGGGACAATTATGAACAAATTTACAGCTCTAGTTAATTACAATGTGGTGTTTACAATATTTAGCCAATCACACTGCCTTTGCTGAAATACACTGCCCACTGTAATCTCTCTTCAGAAACCAGCCCCTCCCTCGCAAAGAAAGCCTAACTATGCACAATGTTCGCTACCATGCAAAAGAAAAACCTCAATTCGGTAATAATCATTTATTAAATGCTACTCGGCAAGCAATGTCCACATGCATCAGTCGATGACACACACAATCAAAGTAGCCTCCAACTTTCCTTTAATTAATAGCGTCACTGTAGTGATAATAGCAATCAAAAACGGGGAATCTCATAATAAAATGTTTATTGTAGTGCTTCACCCAATCACAGAGTGACCATAAATTGCCTCAACCAATTATAACACAGCTGTAGTCACTTATATTGTTGCTGTACTCTCTCTCCTCCCTAGCTCAGCCCCTCCTCTAACAAATACTAGCTGTAACTCTAAAACAATAGTGTAACCAGAAAGGAAATCTAAGCGGGAATATTTATTATCAGAGCACACCTCCCCTCGTGCTCCAAACAGTCTCTAAGTTTGCAATACAGCGCGCAATGCCTGTCACACATTAGTATGTGACATTAACAACACAGCCGTAGAATCCTGCAAATATTTCAATTGGTAACCTGTCTCAGCCAATCACAGCGCCATTAGCGATGTTTCCACCAATTACAGGGCTGCTTCGCTGTCATTCGCTGGACCTTTCAGCCAATCAGAGCGCTCCCTCGCTAATGTTCTAACATTGAGATCGCTCCTTTAGGTATTCCAACCTCAACACAGCGCGTATTCGCCTTCAGTTCACTTTGCCTAATGTCAATTTCAATCCCGTGTCAACTCGCTCGCTCAACCAGCCACAACACGCTCTCCTCCCTGCACAACAGCGCTACACCCAATCAGAGCACAGCTGAGAGAGCCTCGCCCAATCAGCGCGTTGCTCTTTTTTATAACACGACCTGAACCCACATCAACTATAGCGCGGCCCCCTCACAACTTCTCCAACCTTGAGGGAGGCCAACAGGTCAAGATAACACAGCGCATTAATATGGAAAGGCCTCGCCAGAACCCCCGCGACTCTCCTATGCGATGCCTAGTTACCAAACAATACACGGAGCTCTGCCCAATCAGAGCACGGCTCCGTGCATTACACGTCGGCACCCTAGCCAATAGCAGCGCGGCTTTGGCAATGACGCGACGGCGTCTCAACGAATGGGAGCGCGGCGGCTGACGCAAGCAGCCGCTGCAGCTCGCAGCTCTCCCACTCGGCTCCTCAATAGCCCTTTTACAATAGCGCTGCCAGATTAAAGAAAAAGACTACGTTGGGGACACTTACAGAATACAAAATACTACCAATGTGCTTAATCTAATTTTAGCACCACGCTCTAACTAATTAGCGCACTGTCCTTGTAAGCTCAGCCAATTACTACACGGCTGCAGCTAATTTTATCACTGTTGCTACTGTAGTCTCTCCTCGCACTGCAAGCAACACAACGCTCACAACATGCTAAATGCAGCGCGATCAAAAAAACATTTACAAAGGCTAGGAACCAATTTAAATTACTACTCGCTCCTCAGCCAATGAGAACGTTACTTTGCTCAGACAGTTCTGGGCACGACAACCAATCAGAGCGCGGCAAGCCCTGACGTAAGCAGCTGCTGCAGCTGCAGGCTCTCTCCTCACACGTTCTCACTCATAAAACCAGCCCCTCCCTTACAATTTTCGATCGGGGCACAATTAAAGGGTTTTAAACTACGGAGAATAATATAATACTATATTTAAAGCGTGGAATGTTTATAAATTTAATTCTAATCGCTTTTTACTTATTTTAACGAATTTAATAACGTGTAATACCTTAATTATTGCCTAATTAACACAAAACATTCTAAAATGCTCCTGAATGTTTTAAAATTAGCACAGTTCACCTTTTTATAATTTTCAACTATGCTGAACACTTTTTGAATCGAATTTATTAGTGTGCAGAGCCTTTAAATGTATTTAAACACTGCACAATACTTTTAGAAAGTCTTAGAATGGTACAGACTTTATCCTGAACTTTCCTAAGTACCTTAAAATTACTTTTGGTACATTTTAGTGAATATTTAAAACGAAACACATCTGTCTGCTTCTCTAATTAGGATAGTTTACATACATTCAAGTATCCACACTTCGGAATAGACGGCGCTATTCACACTAAGGATAATTTCCATTTGCCAGTAGAGCAACTCTTACTCTACCCTTCTAACACGTAAGAATATGAACTCATTTTGCTCTGAACCCACCGCGAAGTGAAAGTTCTAAGAGTTCCACTTGAACATACCTTACAAAACAATCACGCACTTTCACACTGAAAATTCCCTAACTTCAGTCACACATGAAATCCGTACAGGACTCTCACCTGTTTATAGAAATCATGCACCGTTAGCAAAATAACACCGTTATCCGTACAGGGCTCTCACCTGTTTATAGATATAAAACATGTACCCGTACAGGACTCTAACCTGTTTATAGATAATCATGCACCGACATTACCCTGCCCTTCACTCAAGCTTGAATATAACTAATACTCTTATCACAGTGAGTTTTATGGAAGGCGCTTTGTCCCTATTCTCATGCTGCTCTAATTTCTTAGAAAACCCTCACTGTTACAAGATTCACACCTAGCCCTAAAACTGTGTTGCACGGCGACAACACTGTATTGCACGGCGACAATACTTCTGGTACACGGCGATACCAACAGTGATACTCGGCGATATCACAGAAACAGATCAGATATTCTGCATGACTACATTCTCATCACACAGTTTTTGTACCGGTACACACATAGCACAAAATTAAACAAACTCAACATGTGTTAAAACTTAATCCTATGAATTTACCAACATATATGTATCATGCATGTAACATGTATGTCAAAAACAACATATATAAACCGTCCGATGGCTACCAGAAATTGATCCAGCGCTCTCACCAAAATATTGCACAAATGACACTATCTACTACCAACAAAACTTACACTACAACACTAGGCCCATAACAACAATAGAGCGCTTGAATCATGAGGCGATAAGATCTAAATATAGTTGTTTAAACCATCTGCAATAATCAAGACCAGCTTGTCATTTTAGAAAATTTATTTTAACACATCTAGAAAAACTTAGGTTTTGGTATTTTATTAAACAAGCATTAGAAAATGTCATAAAGAAAGATTTATTCAGTATTAATAAAAAGAGCATAAATCAAGAATTATTATTCATTAGCAGGAATAAGTAAAATTAAGCATTTTCCAAAATCCTAACTATATCTCTGTCTCTACCCTCATCACCTAGTAATAAAGTAATTAATAAAAACTCCTGTCCTCACGTGTAAAGTCCATCAGCATAACATCGTCCTCCAGAATTCTCGAGCGTAAGCCAACTATGTGTTCTCTGAACCTATTCTTATACCCTAATTTTAGCTGAGCTAACTATTTTTCACATTCCAGCAGACGAATTCTAGTTCTCCATTGGCTGAGCCACCTCGTACCACAGTAAACTGTGACACCTCCTTCTTACATGCCTGGGCAAATTCACTAGTCCATTGTTCATTTAGAAGTCTTGGCAGTTCTTCCTTAGGCTGCTACATTTTGTAGCGACAGCTTCCTTTTTAACCTTGAGCTAGTCAGCTCTGAACTCCCGTGGCACGTTAGCAAACGTTAGCAAATTTCTCCAAAAAGTCATCTTTTTAGCAGTTCATTCCAAAACCTTTCAAAATAAAAGCTCAGAGGCCTTTTCCATCCTTCTTGGAATTATTTTCACTTGAGCCATTTTCATCATTAGGCCTCTTTCAAAGAGCGTCAATTTTCTGCGCCACTGTCCCTGCGCCACTTTTAAAAGGGTACTATTTTCTGCAGCCTTCTCTAAGCTTCTCTTGTAAAACTATTATATAAACAAACACAAAGAATAATTAATGAAAGAAATACAGTTTGTTCTGTTGCTTCCCATCATTGCTAATAATTAACCCATTAGTCTAAATTACCTAGCAGTAAAGCACAAATAAAGCAGCATTTTATATTTACCTGTCTTCATTAATCCATAAAACCTTATGTGCACCTAGAATAGTAGAAATGACATCACATAGACAAGGGAAGCAAAATAAGCACATGCCATTATTAAAAAACAGCTGCTATTAGTTATGACATGACAATAGACAGGATTAATTTATTATTTTCCACATACATAAGAATGCAACATAATGCACATTTATGAGCACACATATTAGTTTCCCGCGTGTTCTGTAATGTAATGTAACTTTAAACTAGGTTGAATTATTATACACACAACACAAATTGTTAGCATTATTAATTTATTTATGGAAGTGTGACTTCATGGGTTTAAACAGAATTTTTGTTTTCTATCCCGCTCCATCAATACCTATCATCTTTGTGTGGGCGACTGATTCTTTGGTATGTAGTTGGTGTCTAGCACTGGTTTGGTGGCCTTTATGCTGACTGTGTTTCTTTTTTAGGAAGCCTTTCTGAATTCGAATTGTTGAGTGTCTTTGCTTGCAATCCGTTTCAGAGTTTGGCCACCTTTGCCTTGAAGCCAACACTCTTCATTGGTGTTGATGCAAGATATAACCACACCGTATTATCTTTGAAATTAAAGCATAATTCTAATGCTGGTACTATTAGTCCTTTTTAAGAGGTCATGAATTAACTGTCTCACCAGTCTCCAAAAAAAACATTCTCAAACAGTGAAACAAAAATACATACAGGGAAGTGCCTTGGGTCGCCCCTCTTCGTTATTGATTTGTTCAACTGTCATTCAGACTTTACGTCTCCCACTGCACCTTGCGGCATGGGTCAGTGAGTCAGCCCACTTCAAGCTATGGCTGTCTTTCACTCCGAGTGCCAACATTTTGTTTTATTTCATGTGCACATGCACCCAAAAAGAAGTGCATTTCAGTACAAACTCTGATATGCTAATGCTTTACTTTGTCACTGTTTTTTTGCCATACTTAATCCATTCTTCAGCCTTGTTTATATTTTGTCATCCTTGTGCGTTTAAATGTCTCCATGTTACAGTAATTCAAAGCCAATCATTTTTTTTGCTCCAATAAGAATCCTATTTTCTGCAATGTGAATTAAAATCGTTTCTTTGTCCATATTGAAGGACACCTACCTGCTATAGAGAACTTGTTCTGTTGTATTAAAATATATGCAAGAGATACGTTTTAGCAAATTTATTGGCAATCAATTGGCTGCCACATTTAGGCTTGGCATGTATTATAATTTTTTTGCATATGGTTGCAGGAAAAAATGCGTCAAAAATGAGCCTTGGCTCTAGCTTTACCAATGCTTGTTAATCAAGCATCTGGTGAAAAAACACAAGTTGTGCGAGCATCTCAGTTTTGAATTAGGTTATAGGATACTGTGTTGGTGACTGCACGTTAACTACATTAAACAGCAGATATCACATGAAGTCAAACAGCAAACCATGAAAAGTTTTTTTTTTTTTCTTTTTTCTCAGAAATCGGAATGTAACTGCTTGCTGATGTGCTTCTATAGTGGACATGTTGTACTTGGCAATCAACAACATGTTCGCCTCCTATATAATTTGGCAGACTTTCGTAAAGATGAGGATAGTAATACATCTTATTCCATGCTTCCGTAGCTACCAAATATACAAAAATATGTAATAAGTGAACAGATGTTTTTGTCAAAAGAGTTCACCTCGGCTAAAGTTGGTGTTCTCATGACCGATTTATCTCTATGTAATCAATTCAGTCTTTCAGTTGCTCATGTTTAGGCCATTTAATTGCAGATTTTGCAGTGCTGGTGCACTCATCGCACCTGCACTTTTAACTCAAGTGATGTGGGACCATGGTGGCAGTCTTATTCTGGACTTGTACCACTGGGGATGGAGCAGCGTGTCAGGCCTGCTCTGTGGCTACTCATCTTTGGCAAGTGTGGTTTTCAGGCTGGTATCAGATTGGTGTTCGTCTTCGGCAGAGGCTGGATTCAGTCAAGTTCTCCTTTTCAGCAATTGCTGCCTTTGTGCCTTTTTCAAGTGGGTATTTGTCTTTGGCAGTTGTTCCCTTTGGTTAAGAACAGGGCTTCTGTAGCCATGACTACTCCCTCACCAGAAACACAAATTTGAAGCAGCGGCAGCACCAGTCCTTGGCAAGCTGCAGAGGTGCTGAACAGCACAGTGTTGAATTCCGGCGTGGTTTCATTACGAGGTCCGCTGTTGGAACCCAGCATTAAGCTGCTTTTGAGTCATCTTCACTCCATGGACACAGATATGGAGGCTCCGCATGGACAGTCTCCAATCCTGCTCAGCCAGGCACTCTCCACCCTTCTCAGAGCATGCAGGCAGGTTTCTAAGTGCTAGGCTGACCCTCAGTTTCTCAAGCAAGTTGCACAGACTTCAGTTGATCAACATCTCCTCAGGGACAGTGGCAATCATGTAGACACCTGCCCTGACCACGCAGCAGCTCTTGGAGCACTCTGCGGAGTACTACCTTCCGTAGCCAAGGAGAACTTAATAAAGGAACTAAGTAGAGTGATTTGGGTCCCACGACTATACTACTTTTCCTGAAAGGGTTTGTAGATCCTCTTAAGGTCCTGGAACTCTTGTGGGGTGGTCCTTTTTGAAATGTAATTTTCTGGCTATTGTGCAGACACAGCCTTTGTGGAAGATGATTGCTGTCACAGCAGGCAAAATGTGGCTGGCAAAAAGCAGGAAAATCTGAAACCTAGGCAGCATGAAGTGTGACAAACCTGTACCTCCCGGTCATCCTTCTTCCTGAAATGGCAATCTGAGAAAGACAAAAAGGTAGTCCCTGTCTAGAAAGCTCCTTAATTTTAACAGCAGAACCTCCTTGGGAAAATCTAATCAGAAGCCCCTTGATTGACTTCCTAAGGTTAGATCCGTCTTCGTCCGCCCTCATTTCAGTGACTTGGTCTCATCCTCCAGCCACAGGAATGCAATCAATATGCTTCCACTGACTGAGGAAGTTGTATCCATTCTCCATTTTGTGCCATGCTCAGACCTGCCAACTTAAAACGTGCATTGGAAATGCAATAGGTCTGTCATTTGTTGGAGTTGGAGCAATTGGCATTATGAATGGCAATGTTTTTTACCTATGCAATAAATAAGCACTCCTCACCGTAATAAAATAAAGAACTCCGATGTGTGTGTTAATATCTTTTTATGTAAACACCTGCAATGATGCTTCAGCGCTGGGAGTGAAAATATCAGTTCCGACTCCACGTTAAAACAAGAAGTGTTGTGAGGGTGTAGTACCACCAGTGTTAGTGTATGTCACTATGTGTCCCTTGAGACCTTTTTTGGCCATCTTTGTCCCTTCTTCTATCCCTCTGCTACCCATCTTAATCCATATAACTGACTTAACATATCCACAACTCAAATTACTTTCATATTTCACTACACTAATTCACCACTAATCCTTATGGGTTCCGGAGTGGCATGCTACTCGCCAAGAAAGTGCTTCAACACCCTATTAGGGGTAACAAGCGCTATATAAATGCAAACTTTTTTTCCCTCTTCTATCCCTCTGCTATCCTTCTGAATCCAAATAACTGACTAATTTATCCACCACTCAAATTACTTTCACATTTCACTTTACCAATTCAACACTAATCCTTTATGGGATCCGGATTATTGTGTTACTTGCCGAAAAAGCGCTTTGACGCCTCGTTTAGGTTAGTAACCACTATATAAATGCAATTACAATACAATATCTGTAGTATGTTTATGTAGTAAATTAAAATAATTTAAACCTGTATTTTCCAACACTTTGGAATCCCATGGCGGGGGCAGAGTAATACCAGAGTTGGCCAGAAATTGTGGTCTTTTAATAACTTTGATTCTTGAGGTAATTGCTTCTAAGGACACCCTAAGAGTCCCACTAGGAATGCCACAGTATTTCCACCTCATCACTGATATACTCCGGGAATGACTGATGCCATCCTGGAATTACTGATACCTGTGCTGCCAGTAATTCTGGGGACATAAATACTGTTATTCCAATTCGGTTTCCTGGCCAATTTGAAATGAGGGCCTTTTGTGTGCAATAGTGTTGCCGTTTCCTTGTAAATGAGTGGCTGCTTTTGCAATTTGAAGATGTCTTTTTATTCATGGAAACAAGAAACCAATCGCATGACGTTAACATCAGTCCTTTCAAGTGGGTTTATAGTCTTAGTCACTTGGGTATAATGCACACGGATTACAGATGCAGTATTTAAAGCATGCTTTGTCTGCATGCTCAGAGTCCCTTTCCCAAATTGACACCAGGCCACAATATACTAAGTGCTGAGTACTCAACAGGTGGCAGCGAAGTGTGTGAGCAGGAATTGAGAGCATTGAATGGGGGTAAGAGCAGACGGATGCAAGCGCGTGACTCTTAATGGAACTTCTGATAGAGGGATACTGAAGCAGTGGATTAATTTCAAATGTGAGAATCGAATAATCAACACTGTAAAACTTGCAAAACTTTAGAAGCAGTCTTAATAGAACGATTGATAATAAAAAGGCTAGTCTGCATTGGTGTGCCTAACGTTGAATATTTTGTATTCATTTTATGTTTGGTAGAAGTGATGCGCCAATGCAGTGTAGTAGATAAAAGCAATGTGGATTCACTAACACAGCATGGAGTATGTGAACTGTTGCGATGAGGATGGATGGTCTGCAGTACCTGGGAGGGATTTTATTGAGCTGTTCTATTGTAAATATGTAGTGTCTATCCTTAATGCACAGGACATCCATGCATGTTAACATTCTGTACCTCATCAAGTTAATCAGGACTTTGTTGTAACAATCTACTAATGTGGATTTTTTTCAGCTAAACATCCACGTGGGGAACATCTCCCTGGTGGACCAGTTTGAATGGGACATGTCGGAGAAGGAGAATTCTCCAGAGAAGTTTGCCCTGAAGTTGTGTTCTGAGCTGGGATTGGGTGGGGAGTTTGTTACCACCATTGCATACAGCATTCGGGGGCAGCTGAGCTGGCATCAGAAAACCTACGCCTTCAGGTACGTTGGCTCTATTGTTATGGTGTATTTGCAGGGTGGTTTCTCGCAGCGTTCCAGAGATCCGTGGGCTTTGTAAAGTAACCTCTAATCCGGGTACGTTGGTCGAGTGCCAAGGACGTGCTAATACAGACCTCACAGGATTGTTCATGGGTGGCGGTTAAACCCTCCCTTTGGACTGGGGATTTCTTGAGGTGGTGGTTTCATCAAAAGTTTCAGATTTGTATGTTGAAATCACCATGAACATGGCTACATGTAGAGTTAGGAGTGACTGTCAAAATAAATCCGATTTCCCTAACAAAGATTTTTTAGTCTTGCTTGTTTTCAAAGAACTTGCGTCACATGCATTTATTCCTCCTTTTGTTCCTGCTGGAAAATAACTTTATCTTGAAAATTGACTTTCTGACCACCAGCAGTTGTGTCTAGCAGGGACAGTGTTTTATTTGGCTACAGTTGTTGCGTGTTTGATACTTGATGTGCGCTGAAGCACTATAGAACCTTAGTAGCCTTTACACTTAGTCATTCATTTGATTTTTAGGTTAGGTCTCAGGCTGTAGCAGCGACCTTGAGGCCAAATTTTATGTTGGTGTTCTTTGAGAATGACTGTCTGGCTCACTGCCGTTGAAAAATGAAGTACCTGTCGCTATGCAAGGGAAGGCGCATAAAAAAAACCTTTCATTAGGGGAAAAAATTGTTTACTGTTCATGTTTTGTAGAGCTGCACTGTCTCTGAGGGCCACCTTCTACATAGTTCTAACTGCACACTTTTGCACGTTATTGAGCTTGGATGATGACGTTTTATGAATGCACAAGTTTCTAAGGCTACATAAAGAGGAGTTTTTGTATTTTCAGTAAAGCCATTGAGATGTGATTTTGGCCGAATCCCACTTTGTAGGTTAGGTTACAAGCCAGGATTTGAATGTACCTCTCTAGTTTCACAATTGGAGACTAAACAACTACAACACATTGCGTGTCTCAGTGCACATTTTCTGTTAGATGCCAGGCTGGGCTCTTTATGATGCTTGTGTGTTTGTCCAATGATGATCTTCAACCAACAATCGGTAATATGTATGTGTCTGATATATTTTTCAATACCACACAGTATTCTTTCTTCGATATCTTGGGAGGTTGATGATTTCTTGTTTATTGATGCTGCCTATTTGTTGGAGCCCAGAACCTGCTTGGAGAGGTTTGAGCATAAAGAGCGGGTGGCCGGGCCAGGGGAAGGCTTTGCCAAATATCGCAGCTTCTCTTTTCACATGCTAGATGGTTGCACAAAGAGGTACTGTAGACTTAGACGGTCAAAGGTCTGCTTGGAGGTTGCGGAAGTAACAATTTACATTAAATGTGTTAATACTACCAATATAGCTGACCCTCTCCACACTCTAAGATGGAAACACCTTCTTGCAACCCCTTAACACTTGATTTTGGTGAACTGTATTACTGCCTGCGCCATTTATGCTCCCAGTCCATGACCAACTACTCTTAACATAATTTATGGAAGCGCCCCTGCTGAAACAATGAGGAAGCCACATAGGACTTTGCTGCTTGCTGCCTCTTTGATTAAATAAAAAAATCAGCTTACACCAGCAGTGAAGCCTGTCAGCTGCCTCGCAATCAACCAAAAAAGTTAATTAAAAATGTTTTGTCTGATACACCGATCCCAGATTACATGGATCTTGCACAGTACAGTGTATTTAAGATGCCACTGCACACTGCAGAGCATAATGAGTGTTTCCAAGTTTGCTCAAGGCTGGTTACTCCCCCACCCCCCAATTAATTATTTTGAAATCAGTCACATTAATATCGTTAGTGTAATAACAAGATCTGTTACAGTGTTTAGAAATGGTAGGAATCTGGTATCAATTCCTTCTAACAAAAATACATTGTTGTTAAACTTCTCAGAGTTCCTCCCGCTATATTCAGCACTCTAGTAATCACAATGGGACATGTCAATGCGCCTTTATATATAATCATTTTTTCTAAACCGTGGGTATTGCAAATACAAGTGCAGCACTGCCTTTCGTTTATGCTTAGTAAGGGAACGCAGTGCCCTCTGTATGGCATCTCCTCTATCTACTGATTCACATTAATATTTTTCTGCTTGAAGAGCTAGTTTCAGTCAAGATATTTCTTTTTACTGTCCACTTGTATACGTCTAAATAATAAATGTCGTAAAACATTTAGGCCTGAAATTATCTTTGTTATTTTGATTTGTGAAACTGAATTTGCAGGGTGCTTGCTCATAACCTGTGCAGGAGAAGTATTTTAAGCTTGTCTTTCGCCTGATTTACTGCAACCAGCAAGATGTTCTCAAGCTGTGCCTGAGGCAAAAGAAAGTGTGCTTGGTGGTACTGACTTAGTCACGAGACCAGCTATCATGGGCTCGTTCTTTACTGGTAACAAAACGAGTTGTAGGGTTATATGTATAGTACTAACCTAGTGAGGAGGCAACAGAGGCCTAAACCTAAAGTTGAGAGTCTAGGGAATGTTATTTGGACGTTCGCCGTAAAGTGAGTGTGATGGCTAGCGGGTGAGGCGAAATGTTTTGTGAAGACGTGTGTTTTGAATTACATGGGGTAGGTAGGTTTTGATCCCGCTCCTTCTTTTTTTCTTTTTTTTATTTGCATTTCCCAGTTTTCATCCGCTTGATATTTTGGCTCTTAGTGTGATGGTCAGTTTTGGTGCCTGGGTAGGTAGACCTTTTGTAACACAGCTTGCCCTGAAGATTATGTAGGGTTGACGAAACAGATGGTGTCCATATGTAGTTCAATTTAAGACCCTTGCCACAACGCCTAGTAAACAAATTTAAAGATGAAAAGGTATTTTCTTGACTTTTAAAATGTCATTACAGTATTACAGTATTCATGAAAAGATGAGCAAGCAGCCCGATGTAGTCTTTTGCCTGGATGTGTTTTAGCAACATAAAGAAGTGTCCGGAAACCCTAACTAGGTTTTGAAATCCTACATAGTATGAGGCCACCAGAGTGTGTTGTTTAAGGTCTATATTTTATAGAATTAGATTTCTTGGTGTTCAATACATTTCCACGGGTACATTTGTTTCCAAATTTAGGACTTTTGTCAAATTGATACTGCTTTACAACATAGGCGAATTTAATGTAAAAACATGTTTTGCTCCTGCTAAGGAAAAATGTTTTCATTTTGGTGCTGCTTCCAGTGATGGTAACTTGCTTATTGGGATTGATGGTGATTGAGTATTGTAGTTGGGAAATTCCAGTGTTGCTAAGCAACAATATTGCTTTCTGAACCATCAGCCAAGAGAATGTAAAGTATGTGCTTTGTCAATATTTACTTACAGGAAACGACTGTAAATTTAAGGAACCAAATTTGGGTAGTGAGGAAGGGAATAAAGGGATCACAAGTGTTTGCATTATTGGTGGTACATTATGGTAAGGATGGGGGCAGAGTAACTTAAGGATGCATCTTTTAATGTAGTCTAAAATACCTTCAACAAAACCGTAAGCTGTTATTTTTCTCAGTACATATTCTTCACCCATCGTACTTTTTCATTTGTTATTGAGTGAGAAATTCCCTGAATATGATTGGCTGTAATGGGGTGAGTTGTAGTAGTACTAGTAGAAATTTTTATTTCGGAAATTTCATTCCATAAAACACACAGTACAGTGTAACCGATTAAAAACCTTTAAGCATTTAAAAATAGTATGTTAAGATGCAGTACATATTTGTTGAGTGTGAACAAGGAGTTCTAAAACCTGAAGTCTCACAAATTTAGGGTCCATGGTAAGAGGGCTAGCACAATCCATAATGTCAAATGTGTATGCTAATTAGCAAAACCAAATTAATATAGCACTAGAAACTCTAAAAATGTATGGATGTATAGCCGCTTTAAAATCATTTTTTGATGGACTAGAGTAGAAATACACTAAAATAGAAGGAAATATTTAAGAACAGTTAAAGTCTCAAACAAGCAAGAAGTGGGTCAAAAGGCCAAAAATATTGCGGTTTTAACTGCAATAACGTTCATAGTAAAGTGCTAGTGCAGCCCTTGGAGTCAGAACTTAATCAAACGGTAATATAGCGTACACATTATAAAACTATTAGTAGCGATAGTGGAGTTTTCAGTCTAGCAGCAGTTTCTCTATCATTTGTAAGTATTCAACAGCATTTAAAAGCAATATTGCTAATGGTAAGATACAAAAAAATTCTGGCTAAAACCTAATACATAAAAGTTTGGAGCGAGAAACCCAAACTAGGAATTTAATTCAGACTAAAATTTTAGATCTTTATGCTTTCTCAGTAGCCCCACTGCATATAAATATTTGCTCAAGGTAACACCATGTTGGTTGATGTGTCACCCTTCAAACCCCTTAGAGCTTCTTGGTAGCATCTGAAGCCAAGCCAAATGCATAGTGGTCGAATCTACTTGGCTTTTCGATTTGCATAGGCAGGACAAAAAGAATAGCACATTAATATTTCCCTAGGAAGAGGAGCGGCACATTGTGCATATATCAGTAGGATCTGTTGGCCTTCCTGCAAGCCACAAAGATGTATATTGTGCCATAGTGGAACTTCACGTCCAGGCTTTTTGCCAGCTGTGGTTGCGGAAAATCCAGACGGGGCTTATAATGACACACCCCCCGTCTGAAAAGGACGGGGCTTAGTTCCTTCGTGTTTACTCTTGTTTTCTGTAGGTAATTATTTTTTGTCACTTTTTACATGTTTGTTTAATTATAGAAACATAGGAGTTGCGCCAACACCGGCGCTGATATCCTATCTTCATTGCGCGAGGTCTCACGCGCTCCTCCTCTCAGCATGCTGTCCCAGCCTCATTTCCTCCAGCAGTAGGCTCCCGTTTACTGCTGCACGGGACGGTCGTTCTTGCTTCTAGTATGTTTTATGCCGATAGCTCCAGTTCTGTGGTCGTGTGATGTCTGACCTCTCTGATCATGCAACAACCTCAGTGCGACCCGATATGTTGTTTTCGGAGGGGAGGCCGCCCATAATGCTGGCTGCAGAGGGCTCTAGCAGGAAAATGCCCTTGTTCTTATATCCGGTCACCAGAGCGCTTAAGGGAAAGATGGACGGCGCCCGTGCCGCGCGCAGGAGCTGGTGTTGTGATCACGCAAACGCTTGGCGACTCTCTTTTGAGCAGCAATTAACCTTGAGAACTGCGAAAGGGAGCGTCTTGGCTGGACTTTAACCACGGGTGACCCCACAGTTGGTCCGCTGAATCGGGGGCTCGTGATGGAGAGAGACTGTCAGCAGCGCAAACATGGAGATGCTGTTCAGAGCGAGGGTCCCTTAATGTAGGGTGATTAGAGATGCCAGATATATAACTTACATATTAATTAAAAAGGGGCACGAGACTAGTAGTATCTCGACCCCGGAGACACCTCACAGTTACTGTGGAGTGTAAAATGAAGCTGCCGCACGAGCGCCCAGGCTGTCATTAGTGCAGCCAGCACCGCTAATGAATGTAATTAAGGGAGCTGCTGTGTGCTCGGCCTTGAAGCTGTTGCTTCGCCTGCACGTGCTCCCCGCCCCCTCTCCGAAACCAGAAGGTGCTTCCCGTCGCCTGCAGGTCTGAGGTGGAGGCAGACCCGCTGCACATTCACATCCGGATGGCACGAGATGTGACCGCACAACCGCCCTCTAATTGTGTCATTAAAAATATCCACAGCCAGATGTGGTTAGGAAGCCTCAGTTTACCTCAAAGTCACGATGTGTGAATTTGTCACTGATACAGTATGCAGCAGAAAAATAGCATGTGGAGCGATTGGCCCGTGAGTTCCACAAAAAGACAGCACACAGGCAAGAGGCCACACACTGAGGAAATATTTGTGAAAATCTCATTAACAGGAAGTAAGCTGTCAGAAAGGTCACATGCTCTCCTCATGCATCCTGGTATGAGGGCTTGTATAACATATTAGTTTGCTCGAGTTGCCACAGTTACTACATAAGCTACCGATTGTTTAGACCATTTGGTTGCTGTTGCGATGTTTCTGTGAATTTTGTGATCAACAGTGTTGTATGGATATTTACACATTGCCTCCAATATTAAGCAGACTGCTTTGGGGCCAGGCTACCTGAGGTAACGGGGGCAACAAGGTGGCAGGGTTATTATGCAATAGTCAGTTGCACAATCCAGAGTCTGTGTGTGTGTGTGGTTCTGTGTGTGTGTTTGGGGGGGCTCTGTGTGTGTGTGTGTGGGGCTCTGTGTGTGTGGGGCTCTGTGTGTGTGTGGGGCTCTGTGTGTGTGGGGCTCTGTGTGTGTGGGGCTCTGTGTGTGTGGGGCTCTGTGTGTGTGGGGCTCTGTGTGTGTGGGGCTCTGTGTGTGTGGGGCTCTGTGTGTGTGGGGCTCTGTGTGTGTGGGGCTCTGTGTGTGTGGGGCTCTGTGTGTGTGGGGCTCTGTGTGTGTGGGGCTCTGTGTGTGTGGGGCTCTGTGTGTGTGGGGCTCTGTGTGTGTGGGGCTCTGTGTGTGTGGGGCTCTGTGTGTGTGGGGCTCTGTGTGTGTGGGGCTCTGTGTGTGTGGGGCTCTGTGTGTGTGGGGCTCTGTGTGTGTGGGGCTCTGTGTGTGTGGGGCTCTGTGTGTGTGGGGCTCTGTGTGTGTGGGGCTCTGTGTGTGTGTGGGGCTCTGTGTGTGTGTGGCTCTGTGTGTGTGGGGCTCTCTGTGTGTGTGGGGCTCTCTGTGTGTGTGGGGCTCTCTGTGTGTGTGGGGCTCTCTGTGGGTGTGGGGCTCTCTGTGGGTGTGGGGCTCTCTGTGGGTGTGGGGCTCTCTGTGGGTGTGGGGCTCTGAGTGTGTGTGTGGCTCTGAGTGTGTGTGTGGCTCTGTGTGTGTGTGTGGCTCTGTGTGTGTGTGGCTCTGTGTGTGTGTGTGTGTGTGTGTGTGGCTCTGTGTGGCTGTGGCTCTGTGTGGCTGTGTGTGTGGCTCTGTGTGTGTGTGGCTCTGTGTGTGTGTGGCTCTGTGTGTGTGTGTGTGTGTGTGGCTCTGTGTGTGTGTGGCTCTGTGTGTGTGTGGCTCTGTGTGTGTGTGTGTGGCTCTGTGTGTGTGTGTGTGTGTGGCTCTGTGTGTGTGTGTGTGTGTGTGGCTCTGTGTGTGTGTGTGTGTGTGTGGCTCTGTGTGTGTGTGTGTGTGTGTGGCTCTGTGTGTGTGTGTGTATGGCTCTGTGTGTGTGCCTATGGCTGTGTGTGTGTGGCTCTGTCTGTGTGTGGCTCTGTGTGTGGCTCTGGCTGTGTGTGTGGGGCTCTGTGTGTGTGTGTATGGCTCTGTGTGTGTGCCTATGGCTGTGTGTGTGTGGCTCTGAGTGTGTGTGGCTCTGAGTGTGTGCCTATGGCTGTGTGTGTGTGGCTCTGAGTGTGTGTGTGGCTCTGAGTGTGTGTGTGGCTCTGTGTGTGTGTGTGGCTCTATGTGTGTGTGTGTGGCTCTGTGTGTGTGTGTGTGTGGCTCTGTGTGGGTGTGGCTGTGTGTGTGGCTCTGTGTGTGTGTGGCTCTGTGTGTGTGTGGCTCTGTGTGTGTGGCTCTGTGTGTGTGTGTGTGTGTGTGTGTGTGTGGCTCTGTGTGTGTGTGTGTGTATGGCTCTGTGTGTGTGTGTGTGTATGGCTCTGTGTGTGTGCCTATGGCTGTGTGTGTGTGGCTCTGTCTGTGTGTGGCTCTGTGTGTGGCTCTGGCTGTGTGTGTGGGGCTCTGTGTGTGTGTGTATGGCTCTGTGTGTGTGCGCCTATGGCTGTGTGTGTGTGGCTCTGTCTGTGTGTGGCTCTGTGTGTGGCTCTGGCTGTGTGTGTGGCGCTCTGTGTGTGTGGGTGCAAATGCAATAGGTCTCGCATTTGCGAGATATTAAGCTATTGGCATTGTAAATGACAATGCCATTTATTTATCTGTTTTCAAGACCAACACACAAATAACAAGCTCTCGGCATTGCTGTGGGGGGGGGAGCGGCAGCCTTTGAAGTCTGATGCGAGGCACAGACAAATGGTGGTGCGACGTGGCTGGCGATGGCGTGCACACTCACATGATCTGTACACGATCCGCAAGTTTGGTAGAGTTTTTGAACTGCCTACTATAATCTCGTCCATCTATCCCTGCGGGATATAATAGTCGAGACCTTAAAATGTTGTCATTTACAATGCCAATAGCTCTAACTTTTGCAAAGGCGAGACCGTTGCATTGTAAATGCTTGTTCTATGTTTGGCTTCACAGTGCATTCGTAAGCTTAGCCTGCTTTAATCTGAAAACTCGGAACTGTTTTTGTTTGTAGCCTTGCAAAGTTCCCAGACTTACAATTCGAAACTCAAATTATTTGTACGGGCTTTGCACAGCTACCACGGTATTAGAACAACCTTTTGCTTGTCGACACAGCTAAACTTGCTCGCATTGACATTTCACCACTGGCAGAATTTGAGTAAAAAAATATGTTCATAACTAGTGTTACAGGTAAGCAGCATTTTCTTATTTACTCGCCTACATTCAATTTAGGTGAGACCATTGGCTCCATAAAACCACAGGCCATTTATGTGGTGGACCATTTATCGTAGAATGGCTCACTTTTTACCCGCATTGAGACTCTAATCCTGGTGGAAGTAATTGGGTGTCTCTTATGGCCATATTTGGGCATTGACTGCTATAGCGATGGGAACAGTTTTACTGGTGGTATGCTTCACTGGCCATGATATGGAGGTGCTTTGATGTAGTTTTGGAATTTCATTGGTTGGTGGCATATACCTAGTTCCACATTTGCAGGTAGTACTTAGTATGGGCTAACCTTTTCATCTTGAATTTCTTCACAAGGAGATCAGTTAAACCAATAAGGCCTTAGGCTGTATGTAGGTATCTCAATCACCATTTGTCTCAATTTGACCAGTAAAGTCCTAAAAGGTGAAGGACACCCTGGGTCATTTTTAAAGGTGAAGTACTGGGACCAAAACGTCCTCGACCACTTTGCGGGGGGGGGGGGGCTGAAGAGTGAACATCCTCTTAGTTCCCATGCCGCCCCCCCCTCCTATAATTTGAGTGCTCTGTTGTTGCATGATGTGCACGGGCGGCTGTTGGGAAATGTACTCCTTGATCCGATGGACATTTGTGGTTACTTCTAGCCAAGGGCATGTGAATAGAATGGTGCATGTCTCTGCTGCATTGACTGCACTGTTTGTTGACTTCATTGTTGACACATGGTAAAAGTAAATGATATGGTGTGATACAATTACATGCATCCTTATGAACCTTCATAAAACAGGAAGTCAAGAAACTGTTGAAGCCAAACGCCTGATGGGTTTCCTTTTAGTAGTATTCGTCGCTGCGATGTGATTCTTTTTGTAACAGGATTTACTTAGTGTGGTAACTCACGTGGCTGTCTGCTAAAGGGTCTGGGCCATTGGGAATAGGCAGCTAGCTATAAGCAAAACGCGGCCTTAAGCCAATCAGCCACTTGGCTTGTGACAGTATTGCACGACAAAGCAGCAGCTCTTCCTGTACTCCCAGTGGGAAAGTGTATAGTTTTCCTTTGGAAGCTAATGTGCACCAGGTGTTCAACTAGATGACAGTCTAACTATATAGATTAACCAGCTAGTTCATATTCTTGTAAAAGTGTAGTGGACTGATGTTTATAAATCTCAGCTGATACGAAAACTACAAAACACAGGTTTTGTCTCTGAGGATGCGAGAAGTGATAAATTGGCTGTGAACTGAGAATAGTGAACTTACTGTGGAATGCTACTTTTCAATTCCTTGGATTTATGGCCCATAGCTTGCTCCGTCTTTACATCCACATATGTAGATGCAGTGTGGTCTACTGGTTCTTCTGCACAGATTTCAGACTATTCCACTGGGATAACTACACATGCTTTTTGAAGTGTGACACACACCAGTGATTGTGCATTGGAACAGACTTAATGTATTCAGATGTTCAGCATTCCCGTTTGGTTGACTGCAAATTTCATTTTATTGATGACTGCTTCTCTTTTTTAATAGTGAAAATCCACTGCCTACGGTAGAGATTGCGATCCGTAACACAGGCGATGCCGACCAGTGGTGCCCCTTGCTAGAAACCTTGACAGATGCCGAGATGGAGAAGAAGATTCGTGACCAGGACAGAAACACCAGGTGCCACCGTCGTTTCATTCGCTTTTCCTTCCGGGCATCTCGCCGTGGTAGAATATAATACAGCCACGGCATCTATTCTCACGAGAGCCAACTCAAAGGAATTTCAACTTGATGCTCCACAATATGAAAGCAAACCTGTATTTATACTTGTCTCTGTAAATGTTATGCTTTGGTGGATGACGTCTTTTTCAAGTACGATAAGTATTATGCTGGCACCTTGCAAGTGATTGTCAATATTTTAACTATATGCTGGTGGGATTGGGCATTTTTCCCAGTGCTGCACTAGTCTATTAGCACTTGAATACCTTTCCTCTCCCTAGCCTTTCCTTATCCTGCCACTTTAATTCCCCTCACAGTATGGGTTACCCACTGTGCTTTTGTTTTTAACTTGTCAAACATTCCTTTAATTTGGTCTCCAAATTTCTCCTGCTTGTTTCGTCTCACATTGAGACATACCAATATCTTGCACCACTTTGCTGACCTATGGGATGGAGAAACGTTGGTGGAGTAACTGTTCTTGTCTAGAAATTGCAGCTGCTAAAAATGTAAGGTTACTGAATAATTCGCTTTTGAATCGTATACTATGTGCCAAATCTACTCCCTGGTCATCTTGGATGCATTGCTTTTTTTATCCTGAGGAGCATAGTTGGTGTCTGTTGATCAAAGAACGTAGGTTTAAAGTGTTCTGTAGATTCAGTCATGTGCAAAGCCTTACCATGGGTTTTTACACTCTAGGGATACCTATTAGCTGCATTGAATTCCAATAAGGTCAAGTTCGTCTAGTCATTAAAATGAGGATTTAAGTATTAGGTTCCAAGGTGAAAAGTGGTAAGCAGAGCAACAAAATTCCCAAGCTACCATTTTTTGTAGAAATGTACTAGCTTTTTTTTTTTTTTAAAGCATCCAGCCAAAACCAGTTGCCAAATGTATTTTGAATTCACTGAATTAATCATGCAAGTTGTTGTTTGCTCCGTTTTTCCTCATACTAAACTTGAAATCCTTCACTTTGTGAGAGGATTTAGAAACTTTGACTGAATGCTTGCTGCTCCATTTTAAAAATGTACAGCACAGCTTATGTTTACAGTTTTATTTCCCGGCCTGTAATCCCATTTGGCTCAACTGAATTCAGATATAGTGTCTGTATCTTGCCAAAGTTCTGGTGGCCTTACTTGGCAGCTAGCAAAAAGTGAGTGTATCTTAATTGAAATCTCACCAGTCTGACATACAAGGTTATGTCATTGCATTGCCCTTGCCAGAAGAGATTTGAAGGAACGTGTGTGGGCATTAGACTATTGCATGCCCAAATGCAAGTGTTCTTTTTCTAACGATAAGCCAATTAGACATTGGATTGTGTGTTAAGTAATTGGGCTGCAGTTTTGTTTTTTTAACCAAGTTATTTTTTTGTATGTCTTTTCACGTCAACCAGACTGCAAAGCACTTTAGAACCACAGTATTTCGGGGATTGCCAAAAAAATGTTCTCATCACCCGAAGTGTGTGATTCGTTCCAAACTGGAGAAAAAATCTAATCAGCGTTACTAAACGTGAACAAAAATTTATTTATTAACAATGCGTAGCTGCCAAAAATCTCCATAGCTTTAACCACTTCGAGGACGTTAGTGGATAAGTAGATGTGGTCCATGGTATGAATCTATTGAGGGGACGTGTAGTTAGAATGTAGACTGGATTTACTAACTTGGCATGGAGTTTCCACAATTCTGTTCAGTTACTTATCTGTGTAGATTTTAGTCTTGCTAGTTGTGAACCTTTTACACTAATCGTAGTCCTGTATGGGACCAGATCCAACCCACTCATGTTATTTAGCCAGATGGCACGTAGCGGAGATCTAGTAACTTGAACGCATTGCACTTTGTACTATGCTTTTATTGTGCCCCCTCTGATGGCGCTTGTGGAGGTAAGCCTTTGCCCATAAAAGTATTTTTTGGGTGTGGTGGTGGTAGCTTTGTAAAAATGTGACCTCTGCATCTGTGCCTGGTCTGCTGCTTAACGTCTGGGTCATGTCCATTCATTGACCCATTTTATATTTGTAACCTTTGTTAGAATGGCGTTGAAACCACAAGCTGCATTCTCCCTGTGCACAACTTCCTCAGGCAATGGCCCAGTGATGCTGTTAGCAAGGAACATGCAGTTTTGAATCAAATGCATTTGTCTGGTGAAGCAGTGCAGTCTTTTGGCTAGATGGAAGTGCAGAAGGTCTTATTTTTCCAAGCAATGAGAAATTTATTGTGTGGCTTTTGTTTGAATTACTGGAGGGCCACTCTTATAGAAGCTACCCCAGTTCCATTTGCGTAAAGAATAAAGTTCGTCTAAAAACCTCCTTTTCATTTACGTTGCCCCTCTTCTCTTTTCCTCCCTATAGGCGTATGAGACGTCTTGCCAACACAGCTCCAGCCTGGTAAACGAAACCTTGAGTAGACATCCCGGAGATGTAATTACCTAACTCCCTGACCCCTTTTATAAAAATGTTAAAAAAGAAAAAAAATGAGAAAAAAAGGACTTAATATTGGATTGAAACAACTGTTTTAAGAACTTGGGAGGACAGGGGGAGGGGCGCACACATTCCACTTTCGAGGCAGTAAAAAGCTGCTAAGCGCCGATTTTCCCCCTTTCCTCCCACTTGCATCACCCCATGTTTTTCACAGGTAGTGATGCGTTAGTGCTACATGACACTGGAAGACCTGTGACAGATGTCCCAAGCCCTCCTATATACCTGTGTACGTGACCTCTGTAAAGAGCTTGTTGTTTATTTTTTTGTTTTTTATTTGTATAGGTGCCGCAAGCACTTCTAGAGCTTTTTAAATAAAAAAGGAATGCACAATTTGATTTTTCGGAGTTTTGTTATTTTGTCCTCAGGACTGGTTGATGCTGGTGTACATTGGACACGATTTTCTGCTGCAAAATTCTCTTAAGTGGGTAATAGCCACTTGGTAATCCTGTGCTTTGAGGTGCATGTACTTATTCAAAGTCCGTGATTTGTGTTTACTAGTCAGACAAGCATTACCTAGAAAGTGAAAAATGTATATACATTCTTTACACTTTACGTTTGTACAAGTTAAGAGTTCGAACAGTAACAAGGCTGAGGGGTGGGCTGTGACCGTAGAGTTGACCTGCGTTGTTACATCTTGCGATCCAATTCTACTTGTTATTTTGTTTTTACTGCCCTTTGCTTCATGTCTCTAACTTCTTTCAAAAAGGTACATATGTGTTATGAATTCTATTAGGTATATAAAGTGGTTGAAAAATTAATGCACTGCGGCTTGTGCTTTTCTGCACATTCCTAATCAGAACCACCACCGACAACCCTTGCCCTATGAGCTTCAAAACTAAATGTTTTCCCCCTAACCGATCTTGTGATACATTGTAAATGTAAAATCCCTCCAAAACGAGAAACCCACTTGTTTTCTTCTTTTCTTTAATTGATTTAATAGATTTATAAAAGTGCACAGTTAGCCGCAGTTGTTCTTTCTGGTGCTGACCCAAACTGTTATCTCAGAAAACGAAATCGTCTGACAGTGCAAAGCAGTGGAGGAAATATACTTTTTTTGCGTTCTTTGTACTATTTAAGATGGAAGTCGAATTATGTCTAAATGTATATAGCAATTTGAGTGCTCAGCGGCAGGGCAAATTATGAGAGCTGGACTGCAGAACCTGTTTCTAATGCATTTGAAACTTTCTTCTCTTTCCAACTTGTTTTCCACACTGATAATAGTACTCTGGTGTCCCTCGAAGAAGGGTTCTTGCTTACCAGCAGTGACGGTGAATTTTATCCTCCACAGATGCTATCTGGGTGTTGGGTGCAGTACCGTTATCAGAGAGCAGGTTGGTGCCAGCATACAGGTTCATGCGTTTTTTGTGTGAGGTCCCAGCTGCCTGTTTGGAGTCGGCCACTTCTCTGGCTCATGTGCAGCACTCCCAAAGGGGAAAGAGTTCGCCATCCTGAGATCTTTTCTGATAATCATGATCCCATAATGCCTCGGTCATTGCAGCAGGGTGCTGGTCACTTTCAATCTGAATAGCATAGATTTGATATCAGGATAAAGGGCTGAAGTGCGTCTTTCTAATTTCCCTCCAAAAAGACCTGAAAGACCAACAAAGGGACAAACGGCCACTGTGCTGAGTCTAGCGGCAGTGACGCTCCTTGTTTACATGAAAGGGACTGCAGTTTTTCATTCTTTACGCTGTATGCATTTGGACATAAGTGTCATCCCTTTTTCAGGTTTGAAAAAGAAAACCTTTAAAGTCGGCGGTTGTCTCTGCTGCCTCCAACGCTTTGAAATCTGTTAACTGTGCAACTGTAGCTTTCAGGCAGACGTTTTATCATTAGCGAGCTATTTACTTTGTTATTCGAAGAGAAGCAGAGGTATTGGGTATTATTGAATTTAGTGATGGTGGCACATGATGAAGAACTGTTAATGACAGGTAGGTAACCTTTTACCTGTCTGGTCCACGTTGGAAGCTTAATAAGTACTAACCTCATTGTAGCATTTATGATATCACTAATAACCCTTATAGAATATTCCTCCTCGATCCCTTCTTTGACTCATCCCAAACCTCTCTATACTACTATGATCTCACAGATAACACTATGTAGACTCCTCTTCTTCTATCCCTTCTTTGTCCTATTCAATCCAGCTAACACTCACATGCACATCGCTCGAATTAACAACTAAGATTTCCATATACTCATGCATCATTAATCCACTTTGGGTTCTGGAGTAGCATGCTACTAGCCGAAAAGTGCTTCAACACCTCGCAGGGGTAGTAAGCACACTATAACTTCAATTACTTGCCGGATTGAGTCCATGTTTTAACCTATTTACTATAGTAAAATCAAAGAGCCTGTTTGGAAAGTTGCTATCTACGTCCCTTAATCTATACATATGGTACTTTTGATTAATAGTATGGAATAAGTCTTTGAATGGTTTGTGTTTTTGCTGCAGAGACACACTTTGGACTTCAGAAGAACAAGTGTGCTACATGGAAACCTCAGAAAAAACTGCACATAGTTGTTTTTCGTTACAGCTCAAAACTGATGTGGTAGGCAGTGTTGAAGAATTTTATTCTGTACAGCTCCAAACGCTGCCACATGTGGCCGATATACTATTTGTGGTGTGTGTTCGTGTGTGTGTAATAGATTCATGCTGCAAGACCTAATCACCTCGAGTATTAGTTTTTCGTGAGGGTATTTTTCATCAATAGCCGTGAGCCTGAACAGGACCAGCCGGAGGCACGATCCTGCACACTTTTATAATATAGAATCTTTTGAAAAACACAGTTTTAAATTTAAATGAAATTTAGAAGTCGTTTTACAGAGTTATATTCCAAATTTCAATAAATTTGGCATTGAATACATGCCCTGAGTTGGGATCGGTTGGTGGATAAGGTTAATTGAACCAGACCTACCTTTATACTGCTGCCTCCTGTCGTTGCCTTGGATTTCACACAGTTCTAATATAAAATGCCACTAACTCAAGTCTAGCTATCCTCCCTTTTTAGGGTTCGGCCTACGTCCCACGAAGTGGGCGTGGCTTCAGAGTCCTTTAGTGAGGGACTCGTAAATCTAACCTACGAATTCCAGAGCTCGTGATTTTTGCTCGTCATTTATGTCAGCTGCATGGCAATTGGCTCTTGCATGGCTGTGTTTTTACAAGCCAGCACGCAATAGGCCATAGGCTGTAGAGTTGCTCCTCTTCCGCATATTCCGTGCGGACACGTGCAACAGAAGGCTATATTTCATCAATTACCAGCTGTCAGGGGCCGCGGTAATTGAAGCCAGATGCTCTGCGCGCATTCACCTCTTTCCAGTTACTTTTTTTTTCAGCTGTGTGTGCGCGCATGCTGGCTCCCTGCCAAAGCTTGTGAGTGTAGTGGAACGGTGAGCACGATGACTGCGCTGCCACCCCCGTTGCACTCGCCCCAGGCAGCATCACATAATTATAAGCATTAAACTTCGTAAACAGGTTACATGTAGTGTTCTATTTTGTATTAAACATGAACTTGTGATGCAAGTTGTTTAATGTTTAGGGGGTTCCGGTACATCATCTTTTTTAGATTAGCGGAGGGAGGCTGCCTGCTGTTCAGAGTCGGGGCACAAGTGACGAGACCAAGGCCGAGATGCTTTGATAGAGCTGGCACATTTACATGGCCTTGGAAATGCAGCGCCACAGCCCCTGCCACCAGCCGCTACATCGTATTTTTTTAGATTAGCGTAGGGAGGCTGCCTGCTGTTCAGAGTCGGGGCACAAGTGACGAGACCAAGGCCGAGATGCTTCTTTTGGAGCTGCCACATTTACATGCCCCTGGAAGTGCTGCGCAGCAGCCCCTGACACCAGCCGCTACATCGTGTTTTTTAGATTAGCGGAGGGAGGCTGCCTGCTGTTCAGGGTCGGGGCACAAGTGACGAGACCAAGGCCGAGATTCTTTGATGGAGCTGGCACATTTACATGGCCCTGCAGAGCGAGAGTGACCGCATGAGCGAGAGTGACCGCATGAGCGAGAGTGACCGCATGAGCGAGAGTGACCGCATGAGCGAGAGTGACCGCATGAGCGAGAGTGACTCAGCAGTGAGTGTTCGAGAGAGCAGGGTATGCTTGTGCGCTTACAGGTTGCACTGACACACAGGAGCTAAAACAAAGAACAGCTGAACACGTGTCTTGGGAGCATTATGGAGGCAGCCGGCACTCTGTGAGGGGAGCAGCAAGGAGGGGATTCCCCAACCAATCAAGCGCAACGACTCGCAACCTACTGTACGATTACAACACAGGCCAAAGGGCAGAGCTAGGTCTTTTCGCATTACGTAGGGTGAGCAGTGTGAGTGTGTAGGGTGAGCAGTGTGTGAGTGTGCAGGGTGAGCAGTGTGTGAGTGTGTAGGGAGAGCAGTGTGTAGGGTGAGCAGTGTGTGAGTGTGTAGGGTGAGCAGTGTGTGAGTGTGCAGGGTGAGCAGTGTGAGTGTGCAGGGTGAGCAGTGTGTGAGCGTACAGGGTGAGCAGTGTGTGAGCGTGCAGGGTGAGCAGTGTGTGAGCGTGCAGGGTGAGCAGTGTGTGAGTGTGCAGGGTGAGCAGTGTGTGAGTGTGCAGGGTGAGCAGTGTGTGAGTGTGCAGGGTGAGCAGTGTGTGAGTGTGCAGGGTGAGCAGTGTGTGAGTGTGCAGGGTGAGCAGTGTGTGAGTGTGCAGGGTTAACAGTGTGTGAGTGTGCAGGGGGAACATTGTGGGAGCGTGCAGGGGGAACATTGTGGGAGCGTGCAGGGGGAACATTGTGGGAGCGTGCAGGGGGAACATTGTGGGAGCGTGCAGGGGGAACATTGTGGGAGCGTGCAGGGGGAACATTTACCTTGTGGGAGTGTGCAGGGGGAACATTGTGGGAGTGTGCAGGGGGACCATTGTGGGAGTGTGCAGGGGGACCATTGTGGGAGTGTGCAGGGGGAACATTGTGGGAGTGTGTAGGGTGAGCATTGTGGGAGTGTGTAGGGTGAGCAGTGTGTGCGTGTGCAGGGTGAACATTGTGTGACTGTGTAGGGGCAGTGTGTGACTGTGTAGGGGCAGTGTGTGTGTGTGCAGGGTACGAAAACTTGAACTAAGTCCACCACACACACACATAAGACCACACACACAAACAACACCACACCCACACCACCACCCACGCACAACCACACACGCACAACCACACCGTCAGTAGACGCTTTCACCGGGCACAAACACTACCAGCCGTCAGTGCACACTTTCACCGGGCACACACACCACCAGTCCTCAGTGCAGGCTTCCACCAGGCACACACCACCAGACGTCAGTGCACGCTTTCACCAAACACACACACCACCAGCCATCAGTGCACGCTTTCACCAGGAACACATAACACCAGCTGTCAGTGCACGCTTTCACCAGGCACACACCACCAGCCATCAGTGCACGCTTTTACCAGGCACACACACCACCAGCCTTCAGTGCACACTTCCACCAGGCACACACAACTCCAGCCGGCAATGCACGCTTCCACCAGGCACACACATCACCAGCCTTCAGTGCACGCTTCCACCAGACACACACACCACCAGCCATCAGTGCACGCTTTCACCAGGAACACATAACACCAGCCGTCAGTGCACGCTTTCACCAGGCACACACCACCAGCCATCCGTGCACGCTTTTACCAGGCACACACACACCGCCAGCCGTCAGTGCACGCTTTTACCAGGCACACACACCTCCAGCCTTCAGTGCACACTTCCACCAGGCACACACAACTCCAGCCGGCAATGCACGCTTCCACCAGGCACACACACCACCAGCCTTCAGTGCACACTTCCACCAGGCACACACAACTCCAGCCGGCAATGCACGCTTCCACCAGGCACACACACACCACCACCCATCAGTGCACAATTTCTACAGGCACACACACCACCAGCCATCAGTGCACACATCAATTGTTAACGCATCCACAATTAACTATTGTAGCAATCGCAGTATGGTGCACTTTACTTTTAAACATATTCATCTAAAGTGCAGCATGCCACCATTGCAATCAATCAATCATAGACATTTATAGAGCGCACTACTTACCCGGAGGGTCTCAAGGCGCTTGGGGGGGGGGGGGGGGGGGGGGCGGTGCTGCTACTGCTCGAACAGCCAGGCCTTGAGCTTTTTCCTGAAGGAGAGGTGGTCTTGGGTCAGGCGCAGGTCGGGAGGGAGGGAGTTCCAGGTCTTGGCGGCCAAGTAGGAGAAGGACCTTCCTCCTGTTGTCGTTCTTCGGATGCGGGGGACGGCGGCGAGGGCGTGACTGGTTGATCGGAGATGGCGTTTGGGAGCGTAGAAGTTGATGCGGTTGTTGAGGTAGCTCGGGCCTTGATCGTGTAGGGCTTTGTGTGCGTGGGTGAGGAGACGGAAGGTGATTCTCTTGTTGATGGGGAGCCAATGCAGGTCTCTCAGATGTCCGGAGATGTGGCTGTGTCGTGGGATGTCGAGGATGAGTCTGGCTGAGGTGTTCTGGATCTGCTGGAGTCTCTTCTGGAGCTTGGCGGTGGTTCCGGCGTAGAGGGCATTGCCGTAGTCCAGTCGGCTGGTGACGAGGGCCTGGGTTACCGTCTTCCTGGTCTCGGTGGGGATCCACCGGAAGATCTTCCGTAGCATGCGCAGGATGTTGAAGCACGACGAGGAGACGGCGTTGACTTGTCTGGTCATGGAGAGGGAGGAGTCCAGGATGAAGCCCAGATTGCGTGCGTGGTCTGTTGGTTTGGGAGCGGTGCCCAGGGCGGGGGGGCCACCAGGAGTCGTCCCAGGCGGAGGGCGAGGAGCCCAGGATGAGGACTTCCGTCTTGTCCGAGTTCAGTTTCAGGCGGCTGGTCGTCATCCACTCGGCTACGTCTTTCATCCCTTCGTGAAGGTTGGCTCTGGCGGCGGCGGGGTCGTTGGTCAGGGAGAGGATCAGCTGGGTGTCGTCAGCGTAGGAGATGATGTTGAGGTTGTGTTGGTGTGCGATGGCCGCGAGGGGGCTCATGTAGACGTTGAAGAGGGTGGGGCTCAGCGAGGATCCTTGAGGGACGCCGCAGATGACTTCGGTGGCCTCTGACTTGTACGGTGGTAGGCGGACTCTCTGTGTTCTTCCGTCGAGTAAGGAGATGATCCATTCCAGTGCCTTCTCCTGGATTCCGACGTTGCTGAGGCGCTGCACAAGGGTGCGGTGGCAGACAGTGTCGAATGCCGCGGAGAGGTCTAGGAGGATGAGGGCCGCTGTTTCTCCGTTGTCCATCAGGGCTCGGATGTCATCGGTGGCAGCGATGAGGGCGGTCTCGGTGCTGTGGTTGGCTCGGAAGCCAGACTGTGAGGGGTCGAGGGATCTATTCGTCTCGAGGAAGGCGGCCAGCTGTTTGTTGACGGTCTTCTCGATGACTTTGGCTGGAAACGGGAGGAGCGAGATGGGGCGGGAATTCTTGAGTTCGGTGGGGTCCGCTGTTGGTTTCTTTAGTAGAGCGCTGAGTTCGGCGTGCTTCCAGCTCTCCGGGAAGGTGGCGGTGTCGAAGGAGGTGTTGATGATGTCCCGCAGGTGGGGTGCGATGACAGCGTCGGCCTTGTTGAAGACGTGGTGAGGGCAGGGGTCGGTCGGAGATCCGGAGTGGATGGAGTTCATCGTGCGGACGGTGTCTTCGGTGCTGATCGGAGTCCAGGCGCGGAGGGTGGTGGTGGGGGGCGGTGGTTCAGTCGTGGCGTGCGTCGGTTGAGTGCTGAAGCTGTTGTGTATGTCCGCAATCTTGTTGTGGAAGTAGGAGGCGAGGGAGTTGCAGAGGTCTTGCGATGGGGTGATGTTGTTGCTTCCGGCGTTGGGGTTGGAGAGCTCTTTCACGATGTTGAAGAGTTCCTTGCAGTTGTGTGCGTTGTTGTCCAGCCGGTCCTTGAATGCAGTTTTCTTGGTGGCGCGGATCAGTTGGTGGTGTTTCCGGGTGGCGAGCTTGAGGGTGGTCATGTTGTCCGGTGTTGGCTCCCTTCTCCAGGCTTGCTACAATTCCAATCCAACCCATATAATTCCACTACACTCCACATGCATACACTCCATAACATGGCTAAAAGACATTGCCAGTTACAATGCCATTAGCTCTAACTCAAATACATCCGAGACCTATTGCATTTCCAATGCTTGTTAGAAAATGAAAGGAAACCGAGAGAAATTACTGCAAATGACTATTCCTTTAAAGGAAAAAGTACCTCCCGTGTCCAACAATACTCTGAGCTGGCAGCTGATCATTTTCCCTGTTCCTGCGAAGCTGTATCCTTGAGCACTGCACTTTGCCCACAGAAGTTATTTCTGCAAATTAATTTCTTGATTTTTCTTGTCCCACTCGCTCTTCATTTTGAGTGCCAAGTAAAAATGAACATTTTTTCATTCTTATTTCAGCAGCGAAAATAGCTTCACTCTTTGTCAGATTCCAATCATACAATAGAAAACACAAATCTATGCAGGATCCTCCTAAGCTCTTCGTGGCTTCTGCCTAACACCTTCGTGACTGAGAAGTGAACATTTTGCAAGATGCCAAGGTACACCCTGAAGGAATAGGAATGCATTTGCCTCCGAGGGACACAAAATGAAGGGAAAATGCAGAACTGAAGAACAAAACAGGAGTCTAAGAAGATAATCTCCAAGTCAGCACAAATTTACTTGCAAGAAGCATTGGCAAAGCCAGTGGGCCATGTTGTAATGTGCTGACACATCTCAAATTAGCATGTTGGAGTGAGTCACACAGGAAAGAGCCAGCAGAGAGAGAAAGGGCTATAGTTGTAAGGATCTCCCTCATACAGTTGAATGTAAGAATTCAAATAGAGGTAGAAGAATGTACACAAACGGGCGATAGCATTGCGCGAGAGATGAATACTTCATTACGTTGAGCCAGGATGGGATTTACAAAGACTCAAGCCAATGGCTGCAAGCAGCAGATCATAGAAAGCCAACAGTTGAAAGAGAGAGACCCCAAGCCTACTATAATATATAGTTTGAGGCATATGAGCTGTAGATCGTATACTTGTGCATAGATCGCCATCTGGTGTTGGGCTCGAATGTTTGCAACTTGTTTTTGTCTTGGAAGAAGTCTTTGTAGTCACGAGGTAGGTGACTCCTCCTTAGGATGATAGTGCGCATGGGCATCGACTCCATCTCCACATTGTTTTATTTTTTTCCTCCATTGGGTTCGTATGTGATTTGCTGCTATCCGGTTCGGTGTCGTTTTCGATCCAACTTCGATGCACAATCCCTCTCCACTCAACGGTATTGTCTCTATCGCGTTTCCTCTTCGACGTGTATCTTCAACACAAAAAATCCTTGACCTTCGACGTGGGCCGTTGGCCCTATCCGCACAGACCGCGGCAGCAGTCAATGGAAAGGACTCCTTTAAAAAAAAATGCCCCGGGTGTGGTGCTAAGTTCCCACACACAGACTTCCACAAGGTTTGTAAACTCTGCCTCTCCCCGGAGCACGAAGACCAGAACTGCGAGGCCTGTTCATCTTTCAGGTCGAAGAAAACCATCCGTGACCGTCTGGCTCGACGCCACGCAATGTCTCACAGAAGCAGCTCAATTCCGGACACCTTCGGAGACCGATCCCCATCACCAGCTGGAACAACAAGATGATGAGGGAGAGATCTCCGTCTCTGAAGTGGATGACTCCGACGTCAAAGACCAGGCAGTCACCCCGGCTCAGCGGTCCGTGAGTACTGAAACCCCTCTCCCAACCAAGCCCAAACCTAAGGCTCCGGTAACGCCCTCACCCTCAGGTCGATACTGGCATTACACCGGACGCCCCACCCATGGTCCCGGCGATGAAACAAAAGCCTTCCGGCTCTGGATCGAGCCAACCCCATCCTGGTGCCGAAAAATCATCTTCAAAGGACACACAATTGATGGACGGAATGCTGAACAACTCAAAGCATTCACCCCCAGTCAAGAGATCTGGGTTAAATCCATCATTCTTTTGCTCACCATGCCACCCCAGTTTAGACCTGGCCATATGCAAATCAGCCTTGACCCTGTGCCTCATGGGAACAGTCCAGCCCGAACTGCCAAGCCAGGTCCTCCCTGGACCGGAAACAAGCATCCTAGGACCGGTTTCGGGCTTTTAGCCCTCATCAGCCTGATCAGCTTGATTATAGTGGCACAGTGAGCCCGGACCCACATCTGGGCATACCTGACGCACTTAGGGTGAGGAAGCAAAAGACACAATTGGGACGGGTATGCCCAGACATGGGCCCCGTGCTCTCCTTGCCACTGGAGTCAAGCTATCCTGGCCGATGAGGGCTGAAAGCCCCAAACCAGTCCTAGGATGCTTGTTTGGAGTCCAGGGAGGACCTGGCCTGGCAGTTCGGCCTGAACTGTTCCCATTGGGCGCTGGGTCAAGACTGATTTGCATATGGCTGGGTCCAAACTGGAATGGCATGGGCAGCAAAATAACTGGATTTGGGCCCAGATCTCTGTACTGGGGTGAATGTATGACATTGTTCTGCATTCTGTCCATCTATTGTTGTTTGTGGAAAAATCATGTTCGGCACTGATATCTAAAACCAAAGAGGTGACACTCCCTTCTTCGTCGGCACCAAAAACAATCTTGACGCCGAAACCCTTGGCATCGAAAGAAACAAAAGACAAGCATCCGGAACCGAAAAAACGTAAGATCCGAAAAAGTCTTCAGAGGCGAACAAACCTTCGGAGCCGAAAAACTCTCGGAGCCTCAAACTCCTATATCAAAAGCTAAGGAGTCCAAGACCCAGCAGAAAGCTTCAGAGACACGGGCTAAACAACATTCCGACCCGAAGTCTTCTGCACCGACAAAGGACGTTGTAGCTGAGCAACAGCTTCCAACACATTTTCTGATCCAAAACAAAAGACTTTATACATTGACCCAGAGACTGGCAAAGTTGTCGCCAAGCCTCCTAAAAAGAGAAAACTGGACACTTCAGAAGACCGTGAAATTCCCTTAAAACGAAAGGAGATGGGCATTAAAACTACTCCTCCTCTCTCTCCTCCTCCAGTTGATCCAAATCTGTTAATTTCTCCAGCACACCCACCACAACATACATTTTCACCTCAACCACAAGATGATGAAGATGATTATAGTTATTAGGGTGGGGATGGAGATCCAGATAAATATGATGACGCACATACCATCCAACACAATCCAGACCCTTGGGATGATTACAAGACGCATCCCGACCCACACAATGACCTGGACCTCTATCCCTCTAGGCCATCACCACCAGATGGCAATATTAGGTTTGCGCAACTCATTAACAGGCTGTTCAGTACCACGGGGTGCAGCTACACTCTGACCCCTATAGAAGATTTTTTACTGAAAACATTTACACCCACACAAAAATCCACACATAACCTGCAAATGTTAAACGGCATTTTAAAACATGCACCAGATGTTTTTAAAGACCCAGTCAGAGCCAGGATTCTTAACACCAGGGTAGACAAAAAATATAAAGAAGCTCCCAGTGACCCAGTATACATTAAAGGTTAGGTCCCTCTGGGTTCTCTTGTAGTATGTATGGCACGCAAGAGAGCAAATTCACAAAGCACAGGCGACACCCCTCCTGATAAGTAATCCAAACTCCTAAATGCACTTCGAAAACATATAGCGTCACAAGCTGCAAAACACTGGCAGATTACGAATGCCCAAGCTTTGTTGGCCATATATGACAGAGCTCACTACGATGAGCTTGAAAAGCAAATGCAACATCTTCCTGACCAATTTAAAGAACAAGCCTTATCCAGGAGCGAAAATTAATAACAAATACATCAATAAAATGTGCCTTGATACAGCGGATACTGCCCTGTGCTATTAATACAAGCGTTTTGTAACGCAGGTACGCTTGGCTCCGAATCTCTGGATTCAAACAGGAAGTGCAGTCTGCCATTCTTAACCAGTCCTTTGACCAAGAGCATCTTTTTGGGCCTACCGTTGATAGAAAAGATGAAAAAGGATACGGAGACTGCCAAGTCCATGGGTGCCTTACAATCCCATAGGAGTTTATTTTGTCGCTCCTTTTACGGGGCTGGCTCCAAAACTATTAGCTCGGGGAATTCCTCTTCTTCCTATAAGAGCCCCAATCAAAACAATTCCTTCAGAGGATACTTTTGTGGAGGGTACAGAGGCAACAACAGTAAGGGAAGAGGTCACAGTAACAATACCCACAACTCCTCTACCACCAAGCAGTGACTTCCCTTCACCTCCCCCAAACCATCCCACTCCTGTCGGGGACACCTCTCATAGTTCCTGCCTGTCTGGAATTCATCACCACAGACAAGTGGGTAAGAAAAATTATCAAGTATGGTTATTGTTTTGAACTCACTTCTACTCCCCCAAATATCCCTCCCAGACAACGTCCAATGTCCCTGGAACACCTCACTCTCCTCCAACAAGAGGTTCTTTCTCTAATACAAAAACATGCAATAGAACCAGATCCCTTACATCACCAAGGCACAAGAGTTTACTCTCTCTACTTTCTAGTTCCAAAAGAGGACGGCTCTCTCAGGCCAATACTGGACCTCAGACTGTTAAATCTCTATATTATCAGACCACTTCCACATGGTCACTCTCCAACAGGTGCTCCCACTGCTTCAACAAGGCGACTTTCTCTCCACTCTAGATTTAAAGGACGTCTACTTTCATATTACCATTCACCCCGGTTACAGAAAATCTCAGGTTCGTGATGGACTGCCAACACTATCAATTCAAAGTCCTTCAGTTCGGAGTGACTACAGCACCCAGAGTCTTCACCAAGTGCCTCGCAGTAGTGGCAGCTCCCTTACGAAGACGACACGTGTTCCCTTATCTGGACGACTGGTTCATAAAAGCCAATTCCAACAGCAGCTGTGTGCAACACATACACACACACACGACAATCCAGCTGCTTCACAACTTGGGCTTCACAGTGAATCTCACCAAATCTCACCTATAACCATCCCAACACACCAGAATAACTAGGAGCTACAATAAACACTTCAAAGCTTTAGCATACCCCAACCCTCTCAGGATAAACAGTGTGCAAGCTCTAATATCCAAATTTCAGCCTCAACACTCATTACCAGCTCGAGTGTTCATGCAGTTAATTGAGATGATGGCCTCTTACTTTCTCATCGTCCCATATACAAGACTCCAGATGCGCCCCCCTACAGGAGTGTTTGGCACGTCAGCGGAACCAGGCTCAAGGTCAGTTAACAGGTCTGGTGTTGGTGGACAGCCGCACCCATCGCTCTCTTCATTGGTGGAATACACAAAACCTTTCTAAAATGCTACTTACCAGTATGCATCTGTTCTTGGCATGTAGAGCTGTAGATTCGCATACACCCACCCACCTCCCCGGATACCTCTCCGTTCCAGTACTATCTTACTTAGACACATTGCACATGAACATCTTTTCTATTTCTTACTAACTCCATCATAACCCTCCATGGCAAAACAATCTGGATATGAAGTCGATGCCCATACGCACTAACGTTCTAAGGAGGAGTCACCTACCTCGTGACTACAAAGACTTCTTCCAAGACAAAAAGTGTAAAAATCGGAGCCCAACACCAGATTGCGATCTATGCACAAGTATACAAATCTACAGCTCTACATGCCAAGAACAGATGCATACTGGTAAGTAGCATTTTCCTTCTCTCTTACCCTCTCTCTCCCTCACTCTCGCTGCCAGCGCAAAAATTCAGATCCCAAAAGGATAAAATGAGTCACAAAGAAATGAAATATCCAAGAAAGAAGTGACTCAAACAGACGGACTCCCCAAAGAACAAAATATATTTCCACTACAATGTTTCAGCTTCTGCCATCCTGAGTACAAGCGGGGTTGCTCAGCGGCTGCACAGATGACACTGCTGGATTTGCAAAAAGTGCCATGGGTGAAGATTCCATTTGGAATGCGTGCAGTCCTGAGATCTTTTAGATATGTAGTAATCCAGTGGTATTGTCAGTGATGTGGATGCAGTGATTTTAAACGGTACACCTAGAAGTTGTGTCTGGAGTCCAGCAGTTCTTCCTTTAAGGCATATTCTGCGGGGAAAGTCTTCAAATCTGATAGTAAATGATCTACAAGGATAGAAAGATTGGCTACAGGCTGGTCAAGTTTCTTATTGAGTACTGCCGATTTGTGATTCCTGAATCTTGTACGGAGGTCATTCACTGTTGGTCTACCAATTGTTTTTTATAGCTTTGGCAATGAATCATATAAATAATGCATTTTGAGTGACATCTAAGATGCTGTCTTATTCCATAGGTCCTTCTCGTAACAGAACTAGTTACTGATGATGTTTGTAAAAGGTATTCACATATGATGCACCTTTTAGAATCACAGCAATGAACTTCCACATTTGTTACAGCTTGCTTGAGCTCTCACAATAAGAGATAGTTAATTGGGAGCCCTGTGGTAAGAAATGACTGGCGGTTTTGGAAGAAACCTTTTGCAATTTTTCACAAGCGGACAGTAGGGAATATTTTCTTCTTAGCAAATTTCTGTTGTTTGGAGCTGATGATAGTCATCCACAATTGGAATTCTGTCACTTTCGTTTCTGCTGTTGGTATTCCAAATAAGTGCTTCCCTGGATAGCTGCAAAGACTAGTCAATTTGTTGCTGTATGATATGCATAGACTAGCCTAGCTTTTAAATAGGGTAGCAAGCTCCTGTAGATGGCTTTCCCAGGTGTCCTCATTGCTGCAGATGTCTTATTCTGAGTGCTTGTCTGTAGAGGATGCTGAGGTTGGTGTGGTGTGGGTGACATGATGTTCAGTTTAGCTACAAATGAGCATGTGTAGGCCTGTGGTACAGATTACTTATAATTTTTTGATCATGAATGATAAGTAGCACATCCAGAGAAGGAAGATAATGCTTCTGTTTAGTATTACGGCTGGTGAAATTGATGGTACGATGGATGCTGTTGATAGAAGCTGTAAATTGTTCCAAAGTTGTATTTCCTGCATTCCATATTATGTCATCAATGCATCTTAGCCATACCAGTGTTTTCTTTCCCCAGAGTTTTGTAATGGGCGAACGTGACCCGAAGGTATCGGAGCGCTTTACATGAGCACTAGTTGCATTACATAAGGACACATTCATTTTTGTTAGGCACAGGAGATTGTGATTTGCCCAGAATCACAGGATGTTGAGCGTCGTTGCCGAGACTCAAACCCGGTTCCCCAGATTTGAGGTTGGCCGCCTTAGCTGTTAGGCCACATCCTCTCCCTGCTTGAAGTAGTAAGCATATAGTCCTCTAGATTGCCCTCATACATACATATATACAAATACATTGAAAAAAACAAAGGTTAATGTAACTTTATAGTAACATGCGATTCCTCCCTGAGCACTAATCCATTAATTCAAATTCCAACATTTGATGTATTGAACTACAACAATCAATTATTCCAAGAAAAGGTACAACCATGTAAAAACTGTTTTACATACATGTTGTTCTTGTATCACAGTTAAATAATAAGTCCTCCTTCAGTACACTCTTAATATATTGAGACACATATTGTCCGTAAAACACAAGAAAGCTGTGTATTGTGGTGGACTTACGAGCATTAGTAACTGTGGGGAGGAGGAGATACCAATGCATTATGAGGACCGTTTCTTTATGGCAAGTTGATAGTCAGAGCGCCATTTAATAGTTTTTTAATATGATAATTCGTTAGATTGAGATAGCCATTGAATAGAATATGGCTCATTTATTCAGTTTGGGGTTTTTAATTTGTGTGATACTACCTAATGAAAAGAGGAATGCTTTCTTTGGTACAATAATTCGAGTAATAGTCTTATGATTGTATTGACCTCTTTACAGTGGACAGTGTGAGATAAAAATTCTGGATTTTTAGTGCTAGGATTTCTAGGATCATTACTTAAAAGGTGAACTATTTTTTAATTAATTACTTTCATTTGGGTGTGTTGTGCACTATGGTGACTTTTGTGACTTGGGTGGCTTGATGTCTGTCTCTTGCACTATAATTTGGATACTGTTACAGTGGTTATTTGGGTCTATTTTTCTTACCCTTTTCATGGCTTATTCTTTTGGAGATATGAATTTACAATGTCTTGAATATGTTTATACTAGTCAAGTGTATTAAGTTGATACTATTTATTTTGGGTTACAGCCCTGATGAAGTCATCAGTGCACTGACTAGTGCATGACGAAAAACGTGTTGGCTGCACTTTTGGATTATTTACAATTGAGAGGATGATTCTGGCTATACTGTTTGGATCATTTGGCAATTAACTGAAAAGAATATATTGGATGTGCCTACAATCTTGGCAGAATAAAGGACTAGTCATCTGAAGGAGGACTTATTATTTAACTGTGATACAAGAACAACATTTATGTAAAAGAGTTTTTACATAGCTGTACCTTTTCTTGGAATAATTGATTGTTATAGTTCAGTACATCAAATGTTGGAATTTGAATTAATGGATTAGTGCTCCGGGAGGAATTGCATGTGAGTTTGTATAGTGCCCACAACTTGGGTATTGTGGGGTTGTCTGGTAACTCCTTTTTTGGAGCACTGTAATTTGCTTAGCAATTGTTAACTGTGCCCTTACTAACGGTAGTGCGCCCTACCTCAGACCTGGTTACCAAAAGTTTGCGTTTAACTTTATAGTTAGGTGTGATAAAAATTATTATTTTTTTGTTAAACCTTAGAAATTCACAGAAAAAAAATCAAAGGTTAAACACTGTAGTAGGTGAATTTGTCAGTGACCGCATTAACGTTATGAACTAAAAAAAACACATTTACCAGTTAAAGTTAGCAGAGCTAACTATAACTTGCGCCCCTGCCATGCACTGCATATGACCTTGCATATTACATCACTTATTACATGTTCTATGTCATTTATGACATCATTGATGGTATCATCCTACCTTCTATTTTTTTACACATTACTCTATAAATTTGTATGGCATTAGAGGCCTGAAAGTAATTACAAAATAGCTCAGAATAATGTGAAGCATAATTAATGCTGTGATAGATACAGCTCCCTTTGGTGTAGCAAGCATATGTTAGATGCATTAATTCAGTCTCTGGAAGCTCGCGACGGGGGTCCGTGTGACCCCCCCCCCTCCTTCCCAATATCTACTGATTTCAGCCCCAGGGTTGGGTTCCCTAGGGCCTCTGGAGGCTATGTGCGTGGCTCCTCTCCCCATGTAAACTATTTTCAGCCTTGGACATCTGGAGGCTCTGGGAAGGAAGCTGCGGGTCCCCTCCTAACATGCAAATATTGGCACTAGGGGTGAACTCCGGGGACCTTTAATGGCTTAGGGACAAGGTTGTGTGCTCCCCCCCCCTTTCTTTTCATTATTACTGCTCCTTGGGGCCTTTAATGTCTTGGGAGGGGGTCCACCAGCCCTTCATCCCTTTATTAAAACCGCTCCCTGGGGCATAAACATGAATGCAGCCTGGCCACCAATTTGTTTTGACCCCAGCTTTCTTTTTCAGTCCAGCAGGGTAGCAAAATTATTAGCCTTTTTTGGCCTCAGGTTGGGTCTTTCTGGGTTCCCCCTTAGGGAGTGTGGGTTTCCCTACCATGCCCCCATATACTCATTTTCTTTTTTTTACTTCAGGGCAGGGGACTAAGTCCCTGAGTCCTGTAATGGCTGCCAGCTAATTTTCTCATGTTTCTGGCAGCCAATCTGAGCGCTCGCTCCCATGGGTGTCTGTCTCCCTGGGGATCAAGATGGTGATAGAGCGCGCAGGTCACCTGACTATAATTTTACCATATGTACACTTGGGCCCAAAAATTCAATTTACCATATATATTCTAATTGGGTAACCTACACTCTACTACCAGTAACCCAGTTCGTTCCTACCTAATTCCTATGTACCTGACTTACCAATCCTCGTCACAGGTACCTATGATCACAATGGATCAGAGAGCTAGCTGAAAAAGATAAGCAGTCACCAAAATACAATAACATTTATAATATTTGCACTCTTCATAATATCCACAGACTCAGGAAATTTTGAAAACCTTTATCTAGTTCTCGGCAAAGTCAGAAAGCATGAAATTCACAGCAAGTAAACTAACAATAACCAAAATCATAAAAATTGTGTAACAATGCAGGAAATGGATTATGCCAACCATTTAGAAGTCCAACGGGAAGGTATGAACAGGGGAACATGCTAGCATGAAATTTCAGAAATTAGACTTGGTAAATGTGGCTAAAGGACCGGAAAAATAAGGAACATGTTAGAACGTCACAGTTTGAGTACCCCTAGAAGGTGGGTAAGGCAAAAGAACTTGAAATCGTACTAAGGATTTGGGAGTAACTATGCAGCTATGAGGGAAGGGAAAAAATGGAACACGCTAATGATTCAGAGTCATCAATTTAATTCGGCTAAAAGGAGGGTAAAGAAAGGGAACATCAATATTTCATAAACTGTATGTCACCATTTACTTAAGGGATGGGGGAAAATGGAACATGCTAATAAACCGCAAAACGTATGGCTTTATTATTGATCAGGATAGGAAGGGGGAAAAAAGGAACAATGTGAAATTAAGACTTTAGCTATTTCAAGAAGGGCAAGAAAAGGACGCAAATGTGTTTCCCTCACAGATTTATATTTACCTAGAATGGTGCGGAGACCAACCCTGGCCACGGGTCAGTTAAGGACAGTAGGAACCCCAAGGAATGCAGTTGCCAGTAGGCCAGCAGATGCAGAATGGAAACCCAGGACAGGAAAACCAGATTAGGATCAGGACAGGACCACCAAAGTTGAGACCAGCACCCGCAGTTCAGTTGCAATGCCTGCGCTACACCCTCTCTGCAGCTATCAGTCAAAACCCCGAATGGGTTATCGAATTCCCCAGCAAAGTGCTTCGCCAGCACTTAAGGTTCTCAAACCCCGAATGGGTCTGTGAGACTGTCTGACAGAGTGCTCCGCAGCACCTCTGTTTCTCGATCAGCTATTGAGTGTGTTGGGTCAGTGACAGGTCAGCTATTCGGACAAGTCGGACAAATTCTCTAGCTAACCTAGGCTAGTTATACTGTTTTCAGGTCAGTGTTCCACCCCCCAAATGTTGCAAGTGTAAGAATCCCCAATTTTGATTGGACAAAAGAAAGGACAGGTCATCACACCACCTAGGATTTGAGTTTCTCAAGCTCATGATTTGCATTTTTCAAGTCCGCCCATCGAATTTCAGGTTCTCATGACATGTGCTTTTCACCTAACAATGGTGACTTTAACATTGTATACAATGTAGAAACTTCAGCACGGTCCAGTCTATTTGGCTAGGTGAGAGTTCATCTTCCCATGCACATCTTGGCTGGACTACCCATCTGGCAAGGATTCAAAGGTCACTGCTGTAGAGACTCGCAGATCTCGCGCAAGATGGAGAACAGCGTAATGGAACAGGCCAAGGCCCTGGCGCTGACATTGAAGTATCGGGCATCCCACGATGCGGGAGCCTGCCGGAGCTTTTAAAGGTGGCGCCTCCTGGCGCGGAGGGCTGCTTGCGGGGCACTCTGGGGCACTGAGTCCTAGCCCCCACTCGGCCCTGGCTCCGACGCTGGAATTGAAGTATCGAGCGGCAAGTATCAATCATGCTGATGGACTAGGCAGTTGAATGTTTTCTCGGAGGCAGACCGCTCCAACTGTATTAGCACATTAAAATGTTATCCATGATTAAGTGGTGCCTTGAGAACCTATATTTTTTTTTAATGTTCAATCAGGAGATTTTATGGCAGGTTAAAGGGTGTGGCAATGGGCACCTGCTTTGCCCCCACCTATGCTTGTTTGCATATGGGCTGGTGGAAGGAGCAGGGGCTCATCAGCTACCGTGGCATTGTTTGGAGGGTGAACATGTGATATGTTGGTTACTTTTTATTGATATATTTGTCATTGGGAAGGGGGTTGGAGGAATTATTGCAATCCTTTGTGGAAGCAATCAACAATAATACACTAAACTTGCAGTTCACTGGTTCCATCCCCAAAAACGCAGGTATTGCAGATGTGTATCTGAGATAACTGAATAGAGCCACAATAGCATAGAAAGGAAACTGGTAATGACTTTGCATGTTCTTAGTTTTCACCTCAATCATTTAAAAGCAATTATCCCTCAGGGGAGATGTTGAGATTAAGGAGGACTGTAGCGGTATTGATGAACTTCGTAGGTGTCAGAAGGAGTCAATAGCTAGGTTTGTACGACGGGCTACTCTAGAGAATCTTTGGACAAAATAGTATAGTGAATCAGAAAAGCAGAGTCCGTTACTTTTTCCAGCACACGCAAAAAGGGGAATCCAATCTTGTCATTAGACTTATAATAACATACAGTAATCAAGATGAGATGTAACAAGCTATTATTTGCAAACATTGGCATCTAATAAGAGGTGACCCGATTTTAGGCCCAATAATTCCTAGGACTCCATCGATAACTTATAAAAGACTATTCAATAAGAGATGCCCTAGTAAAGAGCTGTCCTGAGGTTTTGGAACCGAAGACCTGACTTCAAAAGCCTGGACGTTTTTGTAAATGTAACAAGTGTATGACTTGTGGTTTGGGTGGCAATACATTGGAAAACATGACTCCATTCCATGACAAACCTTTTAAAATATCAGGTTCATATCACTATAAAACAGGAAATGCGTTCTATGTACTGTCATAAATGTGGGTTGAGATATGTAGGCAGTATGACCTTGCAGGTCAATCAAAGAATTCTGCAGCATTTGAGGGCCAGTGGCCAGACACTTTATTGAGCATCACAACAATGATGTGAAATATTTAAAATAGTTTGTTATAGATGAAGTCCAGAGTCACTATAGAGGTGGTAACTTCAAGCAAATCAATCACTTACTCAATCAGGATGATAAAAGTTGAGAATCAGCTGTGAGGGTCTGAAGGTGCTAGCTGCTTCATGGAGAAAGCAGTGGGGAAACGATGCAAAAGCAGGAGAAGGCTCTCAGAAAAACAGGGGGAAAGAAAGGAGGAACTAGTGAAAAACGAGGCAAAAACTGGAGAAATCACTCCGCAAAAGGGGAAAGAGGAAGGAGAAAACAGTAAAAGAAAACTGGGAAAAAGCAGGAGAAAGCACTTAGAAAAATGGGGAGGAATGAAAGTGGTACAGCAGAACAGGAGAGCCTGGAGCCTGCTCAATGGGGGTCCTCCATTAGGTAGGTCCTAGGAGGAGGGAGAGGTGCTGGGGGATGGTGGGCGGGAAAACGGGCAACTGGTGGGAATGGCAAATGAGGGGGAAAACGAGGAGAAATTGTGAAAAATGAGGGCTAAGCAGGATAACTGAAAACTATGGAAGGGAAGGATAAAGCCATAAATAAAACTAAGGAAAAGCAGGAGAAAGCACTCAAAAATGGGAGAGGAAGGAGAAAGCAGTAAAAAAAAACGAAAGGAAAGCACAGGGAAAACAGTACACAAACAAGGCAAAACTAGGAGAAAGCACTCAGAAAAACAGGAAGCAAGCAGAGCGGTGCAGCAGCATGGGAGAACTGGGCCTGGGAGCATTACCAAATTATTTAACTGCTTGAACTCTGAGGAAGAATTGTATAATTTTTTTTATTGTATTTGTTAACAAAGTTGGTGGTGTGGAATTTAAATGTTTGGTTGATTTATTTAGTTATTTCTGAATTTGAGCATCAATGTAATAGTGATTGTACAAAGCCCATTTGGGCTTAATTTCATACCGTGTCCCCTCCTCCCCCCCCCCCCCCCCCCCCCCATTTTTTTCATTTACTTATGAGTGCATTGAGAACATGTTCATAACTATGGAACATAATGATGAGTATGTCAGACTTTTGTTTTTGATTTTTGTTTGACATTAGCCTATTAAGGCTCAATTGGTGATTTTGACTAATCATAACAGTGACTTTTGCCATAAAATCTCTAAACACAATTTTGACAGATAATACAAACGTAATTATATCAACTGCAACTAAGCACATCAATTGAAATGTGAAATTTAAAAATTGATGAGGATGAATCTTTGAAATTATATCTTATCAACTGTTTTAACACCACAGCATTGACCTATGTAGTATTTCTTTTGTGTTGTTAAAGCACGTGTGCACCATAAAAATGGGATGAAAATGCACCTTGCGTATGTGAGCAAGTACAAAGAATTTGGCCGAAACGTGTTATGGCGCAATATGGTCAATTTATTAATTGAAGGTAAGTGGAGAGTATCGAAGGTGTCTGTTCCTTTTCGGATACAAGTAGATTCACAGGAGATTTGGATGCTTTAACAGAAGTGGTGGACTTCAGCTTGCAGAAACCCCTGCCCCCAGTGGAGAAGCAGCGATCTGCTGTAACGGCGTGAAGCTGTATATATGGTTGCATTTGTATCGCCAGTCCTTCAGCGCCCATTTGCAGTTCACCAACGGGAATGCAGCTTCATTAAATTTAATGTGTTGTCTTTGATTTTGAGCATAGAGAAAGGCTAGTGTGCTGAAACGTGTATGCTCTTAAGATATTAATATCTCATGATTTGACCCTGTGAGTGCCCAGCCAGTTTGTCTAGAAGAGTCTTGTCATTTATTTGTGAGTTCACCCTCACATAGGAGCAATGTTCCCTCTAATTTTTTTCCTCTGTGTGCGGCAGTGTAAGGTCTATGTGCGCTGCAACCTAGGCTATGTGCGCCAGTAACCAGACCGCGCGTGTGGGTGCAGCGCCAAATATCAATCCAAACTTTTGCTTTAAAAAGTGAAAAAACTGTCCATTTCCTCACATACAGATCTACGTGAACGGTATTAAGGTAGGTTTGAAAGCGTCCCACATAGCAATTTGAAACCTTGGCAGCTATGTTGCTGCATTTCTTTTCCTAATATAGCTGGGCTGCGGGGTGATTGTGTGCATTTTTTCATGTTATTTCAGCTCCTGATGGGCACTGCGATTAACATAAAAACTTAAACAAATGCAGGAAAAATAAAATTATAATAAAGTTGTTATTATAATTTAACTTTTCGCAGTTTCAGGGCTGGGTTAGGTAGGGCCGCATCAGGCTTTCGACTAACGCATTTTAATGCGAGTGTCCGCATGACCGCATTAAAATGCATTAGTCATGTATTCTAGCGCCTCTCTAACAATACTACAATTGAGACACTACCTATGAGGCAGCACCAGCACGCTAAAATTGTCTAACATATATGAGCATGCAACTGCACCTTCAAATTTAAATGCTGTGTCAGAGATAGAATATTCATGAACAGTGCTGAGCAGACATGCCAGAATTCAACATATCAATTAGCCGTGCCCCAATCAGCCTTCCTGTGAGTCTACTCTGGGGGTACCAGCCATCACGTGGGTGTTCCATGGGCGGGTCTTACCTGCTGTTTTCCCACAATCACACCACCCTTTTGGTGACCAGAAGCACACACATGCTTCGAAGATTGGACACACCGGCGGGTGGTAGCTTTGTTTTTCCTTCCGCACCTCCCAGCAGAGATGTCACATTACCTGAGCCTCTTATGCAGGATGTTATAGTTTTACAGCCTGCTGGGCCCATTCCCTCCTAAGCCCCTGCATCATCCTGGACAAAGATTGTTGACAAAACAGTCAACTTCTCAGCCTCTGCTGTGCACTCTGAACATGTGTACTTTGAGGAACCGGAGGCACAGTATTGGTTTTGTCACTTGATCCCGTGACTTGATTGTCGTCAGAGCGGCACACAAATGTTTAAGTGCAACCGGCAGAGGTAGGAGGCGTTTTTAAAAACAAGCTTATAATCCATATTTTCAGACATTCTGTTTGTATGATCTGGGTTTAAAGCAATAATTGCTTATATACTTCAAAACAGTTTGTTTTAGAAATAATCTGCTTTGCCACACTTTTCGAATCATCATCGATTAACTAGTCTCATGTCAATGAACCTTGCTTTACCTCTCAAAAAGACAAAAAAATTATTGGAAAATGGACATTGGGAGATTCAAGTCGTTACCCAGGCCTTACCTCAGCTATCACCTTCTCCACAAGGATGGGGCACCGCAGTCTTACTGCTTTGTCACATGGTAGCTGCTGGTGAGGGCAGATCATTGTAGGAGTCAAGAATTAGGTTTTCAGGGAAAGGGAATGGGATTGGTAATTCCAAGTGTACATGATTCAGACCCCTAGAGTAACAAGCTTTTGCAATGCAATAGGTCTTGCATTTGCGAGAGTTTCGTCTATTGGCATTGTAAATGACAATGCCTTTTATTTATGTGTTTTCAAAACCAACACATATATTAAAGGCATTGTCATTTCTAATGCGAAAAGCTCAAACTCTTGCAAATGGGAGACACGATTATAGTGACTGCGTCCCTTTCATTAGACACTGTATTCAGGTTGCAGTAAGCCGTGTCTTATGAATGGGCATGGCCACCATTAAAGTGAAAGCACGGCATGAGGAGGTTTTATCCCCCCCACAAAAACATTTGTTCACATACAAATGTTTTTTTTTGTTAAAATGCCCCATGCCATGCTTTCACTTTAATGTTGGTCATGCCCCTTTCTTTAGACATAGCTTGCTGTAACCTGAATAATGCGGCAGCTTCTAAAGAAAGGAGTGCGGCTGCACAATATACTTGCAGCCATTTTAAAGTGCTCAATATCCGTATTTGATGTAAAGAAAGTTCATGAAGTAAAATACTTTTTGCGTACTTTGGACAGCACACCCTAGCACGACAGTCACCGAGGTCACAGGACCCTTGAGCAAGGTGGCTCTAGGGCGGTGCGACTGCAGCGGGCGCGGACTTCGGGTGGGGTGAGATGCTTGCAAGTATATTATGTTTCTAAAAGCACTTGCTGCCTCCTTCCTGGCCTCCAGCAATTTTAGGCAACAATACAAATATCATGATAACTTCAATTATTAATGTCCTAGAGAGAGATGGAGTTTTGTCAAGTGGAAGTTTTGACTCATGGAAAGGTAGCGCAGAGGGCTAATTTGCCTGCTGCAAAGAACTGGTACCATTCAGATCACAAAGTGCACATAATGTAAATGGGTCAGTGGCTACTGCTTTTGTCAGTGAGATTCTTATGGTAGTTGCAGTTTATACGTCAAAATCCTAACATAAAACAGTGAGCAATTAACTGTCATCTAAGAGCTGCATGTCTATGTATCCTAAAGTTGCAAAAGGGTTCATATGAATAGAAATCAGTTCTGGTTATTAAAGAGAACCCCCAATCATGGTATTCCGTTCTAAATTCAGTGGGTTTCTCCACACCAAACACTATTAAACTACACTGCCTACTAGTATGGGTGTCATGTGACTCCTACACCTTGTAGTCCTTTGTCTTATGGAACATTACCTATACAGAGATTTACACACATATGATTGATTATCTCTGTGTAATGAGTGTGATGTAAAGTGCTTTGACACCCTACACTGTTATCAGTGGTGTTGTAAATCAAGTTAAATTCATCTGAGAGAGTGTGGGTATGGAGACTTGAGGGGCTCTGTTAAAGGGTGGTAGTGAGGGAATCAGGCATCAAACATTGTCTCACAGGGCTCCACCAGCGCTAAAGCAGGCCCTGCCCTTGAGGCCAGTCCACCTCACCCCTTGGTCCCTCCATTGACCTTATTTCAGCAGTAGTAGCTGCAACTCACCAAGAAGCGGCAATGCAGGATTTGCACGCATACCAAACTAAGTTCACAAACTTCAGTCTCTCTGCTTCGTGCACAAGCACTTTTAACATGTGCTTCCTGCTTTGAGGCCACTGGAATTATGCAGCAATGGAGGACAAAATTATGCCGCAGTGTTGTCTAAAATATGCAGCAAATAAAAGGCTGCCGCGTAATGCAGTATATTTTCTGATACTTTATTATTTTTACCCATGCTAACAGTCTCTGGAAAAATGTTGGCTTATTAGTACCAGTGTAACATACAAATACAGCAGTGACGAAGGTGATCAGTCAAACTTTTCAAAGGGCCATCCACTTCGCAGAAACACTAGTCACATTTCTTAGTAACATTTGATCGAGCTATGGGGCCAGATCACAGAGTATATAGTACAGACTGGTTTGTATAGATTCGTACAGCTTGGAACTGCAGCACTAAGCACGGCCAGGGGAAAGGGGGAGGGTGACAATGCGACGCACAGCCCGGCCTACGGGCTGTGATTCTACAACAGCACACAGCAGTGGTCCAGGCCCAGTACCGCCACACACAGCCTCGCGTCAGAGCTCTAGATGAGGTACAGAATTACACCGCCTGTCTGGGGCTGCAGTGTGGGGTGTATGGCTGATCCCAGAGCTGGGGAGTCATACCAAAAATATACACCCTATTCAGCAGGGACCAGTATAGGATCCGAGGGCTGGGGTGTACCCTGAAGGGTGTAGCACTGTCCCGAGGGTCCAGACTAGCAATCTGTAGTCTGGTGCCAGTGTAAAGAACGGTCATGCTGTCCAAAGCATGCAGCATAGCACCCTGCGGGTCCAGTATAGTGCTGCGATATATAGCCTGGTCCCACAGCTAGGGCTCAGATACTGTAGCACATGGCACAGCCCGGGGGGCACATGGTAGCCTTGTATAGCCTAGTCCCAGGGTGGGGGGTCCTGCAGTGCAGCAAATAATACTGCACAGACAGTCCAGTATAGCGCCAAGATGTAGCTCAACCAAGATGTAGCACTTTGATACTGAAGCACAAACCGTATGCGCCCAGTATAGTGACGTATAGCCTGGTTGAGAGCCTTGAAAGTGGAGCACACAGCTCAGCCGCCGAGGGTGCAGTACAGCGTTGTATATATAGCTTGATACCAGGTGACCCACTATAGTAAGGTATAGATTGGTTCCGGGGTGGAGCTTTGATACTGCAGCGCAGAACTCAGCCCCTGTGGGTCCAGTATAGCGATGTATAGTCTCATCAGATAAGGATTTTATACTGCAGTGGTCAGTACAGCACTATAGCTCGATTCCCTCACATAAGGCTCTGGTACTGCAGCATACAGTGCTGCCAAGGGGCTCCAGTACAGCGATGCATACTCTGATCCCAGGGGTAGGGGATTACATTTAGCAATGTACAGCTGATTGCATCGGTGGTGATCTAAAACGAAAGTACACAGCGCAGCTCTTAAAGGGCCGGTATAGCGATGTACAGCCAGATCCCAGAGGTAGCGCTCTGATACTGCAGTACACCGCACAGTCCCGCGGGTTCAGTATCAGCTCTGCTGCTGACAGGCCTGCTTTACAAGCGGACAATTCAGTAATGCTGCGCTCGGTCCCATTCCCAGCGCATGCTACAGGCACTGTGCTCTGCTGCGTCAAGCCTGAAACATTCAAAGTTCACTGTAAACCCCTCCTTATCAGCCGATGACACTCCCACGTCAGCGCTGTGCAGGTGCAGGTGCAGCCAGTGAGTGGGAGGGTCTGTAAAGAAGGAGGAACAGACCTTCCCACTACACAAACTGTTTTATGAGAGACGAAACTTAACTTAACCGTGTACACTTGCAGGAAGAACATGGCTGAAATGACAGCAATGTCACGAGGCCACGTGCTCCATCTATCTGCAATTTTTCACAGACCCTGTGTCCATGGAGTGTGGGGTGTTAATTGGGCTTTTGTTTGATTAATAGCCTTATTGGTCAGGGAATATCGAGCTTTTGTTTGTACAACTTTGAAGGAATGCTTTTAACACGTTCGTGCCCCCTCCTTAACGTTGATTAGAGGACTCTTCCATGTGCGCATTAGTTTAACCCCAAATTGCCTGGATACGATATTCCACTTGCTGAATTTTCAGCATATTATGGTTTTATGGGCTGCAGGGTATCTCACATGACCTGTTTAAGTGTCGTGGGTCGCAACAAAGGCAGTGGACCCCAAAATGTACCAGTGTGCTCCATATTTGTTTAAATGTTTGGCGAGAGTAGTAATAAATAATCCCTGGGTGGTGGGAATGGAGGTTGCTTGCTTGACTTACTTAGGGTAATTTGGGGCAGCTGCTTTGCCGCATCACTTTCAAAGTTCACCAGCCGCCACTGGTATAGCGATGTGTACAGCCCGACCTGCAGATGATTCAGTGTGTGTATACCTTGATCCCAATGGTAGGGCGCGGATACTACAGCACAAATCAGTATCAGAGCGCTACCTCGGGGATCTGGCTGTACATCGCTATACTGGCCCTTTAAGAGCTGCACTGTGTACTTTAGTTTCAGTGTATGTATACTGTGGTATTCCTATGGTGAATGTTCCTCCTTGAACCCAAGGGTAGAGCTCAGATGCTGCAGCGCACAGCACACATACCGGAGGGTTCAGTATAAGCAAATGCCCCGTTTGTAAAGTTGCTGCATTTCTTCTCTAAATAGAGGGCAGCTGCGGGGTGATTGTACGCCTCTGTTAACGTTCTCATGTTAATAGCAGCGCCTTTCATGAGCTGCAATGAACATGAAAACTTTAAAAAAGGCACACTATCACCCCGCAGCCCAGCTCTAGTAGGAGAAGAAACGCAGCAACTCTACAAACACAGCGTGTGCCTTCAGGTAATTCTAAAAGCACACGCTGTGTTTGGTGCTGCATTTCTTTTTTTTTTCTAAAGTGTGGCTATGGGCAGATCGTGTGCTTTTGTTTAGAGCATTCCTGTTAATCGTAGTTCATGCTCTGCAATTAACACGAATACTTTAAACAAAAGTTCTCAATGAGCCCCACAGTCACACTTTGGAAAACAAAAGAAATTTAGCACGTGCTTCCTCCTTGGGAGGGGAGCACTTGCTAAAAGTCCTCTTCAAATTCGAAATGCCCATTTTCGCGCTGCAGTGGGGGCACGAAGGATCTCTGGGATGTGTGTGCGTGCCACAGATACAGCACTGCGCGCTCGGGGGCACGGAGGTGCGCGCGAGCGCATGCGCGCAGCTTTGAGGGAACACTGCATAGGAGCATCCACTTTCAAGAGTTTGGCAGCTTTGGTGAAATTTGTGGCGATGAATTCTAGATATTTTCTCTGAAAAACCCAAAGGTTACAGGGGCGGTTAGGCAATAGAATTAAAAACACCTTTGTTTTTTTCCTGTGAATTTCAAAGGTTACAGGGACGTCATAGCTAGGCTCAAATGTCACTCATACAAAATCATAGAAGTTCAGCAGTTCTACTTACCTCAGCTAACTGTAACGTACATCCCTGCTATGCACGGTTTATGACCTCCTATATTACATCATGCATGACATGATCAGTGACCTCACTGATAACATTGAGTGATTGTGTTTTTTCAAATGTATGTGAGCGTTAAAAATATGTACCAAGGTACCACAAAAGTTAAATTAGCATACTTTGTGTACTACTGAGTGATACTATTTCTAACATATATTATTTGAGTGACTGTATCCGTGTGTGAGTGGCTGTATAGGTATGTGAGTAGGTGTGTGATTGCCTATAATTGGTGAATAAGCTGGTATGTGAGTAGCTGTATGGGTAAATATGGTGTGAGTACCTGTATGGATGAGTGAGTGGCTCTATAGTTGGGTGAGTGGCTGTGTGGGTGGTTCTCTGGCTGTGTGAGTGGGTGTCTGAGTGGCTGAATCAGTGACTGAGTGGGTGGGTAGGTGGGTTTGTGAGTGACTAAATGGTTAAGTGGGTGTGTGATTGGCTGTATGGATGAGAGTGATCTTTGTGTGAGTATCTGCATGGGTGAGTGTATGGTTGTGTTCAGACATATTTGAGTGAATAGCTGTGTAAGTGGTTGAATAAGTGGGTGTGTGAGTAGCTGTACGGGCGAGTGTGGCTGTTTGAGTGCCTACAAAGGTGACTGAGTGGATGTGTGAGTAGCTCTATGGTTGAGTAACTGGGTGTGTAAGTGGTTTTGTGGGTCTGTTTATGGATATGTGAGTAGTTCTATGGGTGTATGTGAGGTAGTGAGGGGGTGTGCTTGGTTCAGTGGATGATGTGATCATTGATATCATTTCAGATCTCGTGTGAGGTCATAAGCAGTGCATTGCAGGGGCGTAAGTTATATTTAGCTCGGGTAACTAGCTGCTGAGTTTCAGTGGATTTGTATGACTGACATTTGAGCCTAACTAATGTCACTGTAACCATTGTTTTTTTATTTAATTACTAAGGTCTTTTTAAATTCCTAACTATCACTTCTGTAGTAGGGGATCTCTGTGTATAGTCATAATCTAGTGAATAGTCCCGCCCATGTGCGTGGACCCCGGAGCAATCAAAAATAATCTCTTACAGTGTCGAAAAATACAGAACTGCACAGACACTTAAGAGAGAATTTAAAGACCGATAATACAGCCTAAAAAGGCTACACTGTCCAGTACTTCAACTAGAAATTCCACCACAAAAAATCCACAAAACAGCAAAGCCTGTACAGATTTCCCTTGCTTTAACAGCAAAATCCCTCAGGAATGATAGAGAGAAGAACCTGGACAGACAAGCCCCATAGGCTGCCATTATGTGGCTCAGAACAGGATACTGTGCCTTTAAGAGAACTTTCCAGAACTTCACAGTATCCCAGAATGCACTGCAGGTCCCAGTTACTTTCAGTTCTTTTTTCCGGCTCCTGCAAGCAGGACCCTGGAGCATTGAGCTCTCCCTTTTCAAGGGTTTATTGGTGTTTTTTCAATTTAAATTCGATTTGAGTGCTTTCAAAGTACTTTTGTGCTGTTCTTCTTGGTTTTTGCTCCCTTTGGATGTCAAAATATGCCTGCATTATTTGACAAATGCCCGGAGTGCTCCAGGAAGAAGGCAAAATCAGACCCACATGAGGTGTGTATCCTCTGTCTTCCATCTTCCCACGTCCCAGAGGAGTGTGAGATTTGTCAGGGCTTCTCTGGCAGGACCCTGAAGGACAGAATGAAGATCAGACTTCAGGGCCTCGAGGAAAGAAGGCTGAAGGCGCAAGGTGGGTCTGGAGGGGCTTCATCTGCCCATGCTGAGGCCTCTGGGGGGCTCCCCAGGGGCAGGAAGTCCAGTAAACGCCCCCATTCTCCGTCAGGGTCGGTGGCACTGACCACAACGTCGAGAGGGAGGTCCACGGCTGGCTCCTCGTCTCCCCAGGGCTCTGGGTCGAAGAAACGTCGTTCGTCGACGTCGAGGGAGTTACACAGACCGCCGTCGAATCCTTTGACGATTTCATCGTCGTCGTCTTCGGCGTCGACGTCGAGTGATCGGCGTCGATGGGCCCGGCGTCGGCGCTCGCTCTCGAGGCGACACCGCCGTTCACCGTCGACGGAGAGGACGCTATCGTCGTCGAGTGGATCCTCGTCGTTGAGGCCGCCGTCGAGACGGAAGAGGTCGCCGTTGAGGCAGAAGAGATCGCCGTCGAGGCGGAAGAGGTCGCCGTCGAGGCGGAAGAGGTCGCCGTCGAGGCGAAAGAGGGCGCCGTCGAGGCGGTCAAGGTCGACGTCGAGGCACAAGAGATCGCCGTCGAGGCACAAGGGGTCGTCGTCGAGATGGTCGGGATCGACGTCGAGGCGTGGAAAACGGTCGACACCGAAGCACGGACGGTCGACGCCAAAGGGGCGCTCGACGTCGAGGGACCCACGCTCGCCGTCTGGTCACCGTTCTTTGACCTCGAGGGATCGTGATACCAGGCCTAAGACTGTGGGGGGCTCCCCTCAGTCTGGAAAGGATGGCGGGTCACCGGGATCGGTGTACTCCGAAGTGTATACGCCGAAGAAGACTGTTAAACCTCCGCCTTCGTTGCCGAGAGGTCCGCCTCCGAGGGCTCCCACCCCTCTTCCAGTGCCTCCTCTGCCCCCGCTTCCAGCGGGACCACGGCCGCCTGTGCCAGACAAACCGCCACCGGTTCCACCGAGGTCGGTCTCGTTGCCCAGGCTTCCGACCCCTCCCAAGAAGACGCCTAAGTCTAAGGAACCGCCCAAGCCCAAGACGTCCGCCCCGGGGAAACCGGCAGAACGTCCCAGATCTAGGAGGTCGCGATGGCGCTCCGGACGGAGAGGAAGATCGAGGAGTAGACACAGATCCCCCACTAGATCTCGGCATCGCCATAGGAGGCATAGGTCCAGGTCCCGTACGGCATCCTCTAGGACTCGTTCCTATTCGCCTACCTTGTCGGACTCCCCGTGTTAAAAAGGTCGCGGACAACTGATGAACAAAGATCCTTAAGTATTGCCCGGCGGTGTCGCCACTTGAACCCACAGAATATTAACCAATGAAGAGGCGGGCGCTGGAGGCGGGAAGGCAGGAAACAAGGTTTATTCTCTCCGGAGGAGAACACATCGGTTCGGACAGCAAGTATCGTCACGAGGTGCTCTAACCGCATCTCTGAGGCCTGGCCTCTTATATACAGGTTTACTGCTTTATTACATATAACACATTCCTGGCAATGCTTTGATGTACGGAAAGACATTCTCGGAATCCCCGCTCCAAGCCCGTTCCCACACACATTTACAGTTGAAGTCCCTACCCCGGTCACAACAGGTGATGATTATCGCGCAGCTGGATATTCCGCCGATTCATGGAATGTGGGGGGTTCGATCGGATCTCATGGGGTGGGGGCTTTGATCAACTCGGGGTCCTTTGATGAGGGAAGCTTTCTACTGTACGGGGAGGGGCAAGGAACAGTATCGGCAGAGCTAGGTGTCGGCCTGGGAACGAGGAAGACAAACGGGCACACAGGAAAAAGGGGGGTTTGCATCAAAGGGCCTGGGACCATGAAAGGAATGAAGGGAGGTCTCGCGCTGGGAACAGGATGGGGTTCTGAGGCAGAGCTGCGCTGAAGAGGGGTTTATGACTCAAGGCATGTGCGAGCAGGGGGGGTTGGTCAGCGTGCAGGCTTGGTGAGGGCGAAGGGCTATGTCGGGGGCCAGTGGCATACAAAAAGGGTTGTTCTGATCGAGGCACCTAAAATGGCGGGTGCGCACGACAAAAGTGTGGCATCCGGGGAAAAGGCAAGATGGCGCAGATAATGTTTACCAAAGCATATTAATTTTCCACACCCGGAGACTAGGGTGTCTCCGATCGATGACATCGGTACGTTCCAGGAGGTTCTCCTGAGGGGGGCTGCGAAGTTGGGTATCACGGTGACGGCTCCTACACCTACGACGTCCGTGATATTCGAGACTCTGCACAAGAAGCACCTGTCTCGCCCTCTGCTGCCGTTGTTGCCAGGACTGGTCGAACCTGCACAAGAGCTGTTCCTTACACCAGCGGTGGTGAAGGCCGCTCCCTCCAGACTTCTGAAGAAGTACAGGGCTCCTGACTCGGACCCGGCCTTCCTAAGAATGGACCCAGTGCCCGATTCAGTGATAGTGACAGCGGCCAGGAAGTTGCATTCTACCTCCCTGTCCTCCACCGTGCCTCCGGATAAAGAGAGCCGCTGGATTGATTCGGCTGGAAGGAAGGCGTGTGGGACTTCTTCCACTACGATGAAGGCCTCCAGCGATTCGGCGTTGCTGGGACGGTACGACCGTGCGCTGTGGGACTCCCTGGAACAGTTCGCGGACCTTGTCCCACGAGACAGGAGGGAGGACTTCCTAGAAATTGTCAAGGAAGGGATGCTGGTCTCGAACCAGGCCATCAGCGCCGCTGCGGATATCGCACTGTTGGCCGCACATGGTTACTGCCAGGTATCAACCAGCGCCGCCATGCTTGGCTCAGGCTTACGTCACTCAAGCCTGAGGCGCAACAGCGGGTGGCCAATCTGCTGTTTTCCGGTGAGACGCTATTCGGGAAACATGCCGACGATGAAATGGCCCGGATGAAGGCCGAGGCTGAAACCCTGACGGCTGTGGGCTTGGAGAAGCCCAAAGACAAGAAACCCTACCGCCAGTTCCAACGGCGGTTCGGCTCGCAGGGGAAAGGACGAGGTCAGTCTTCGGGGCAACAGCAGCAGCAGCAGCGACAGCAGCAGTTCCGGAGACCCTTTCAGAAACGCCAGAGGGGTAGAGGTGGACAGCAGTCCTCTACCGCGAACAAAGGCCCGGCCGGGTCTCGACGCTGAGCGGTTACTTCCCCTTCATCCGTTACCCGCTCCGGTGGGGGGAAGCGTTCAATTTTTTCTGGCAGAGTGGATACAAATTACTCGGGACAAGTGGGTGCTGAATATTGTTTGCAATGGATACAGTCTTCGGTTCATCAGCCCTCCTCCATCGATTCCTCCGGTCAGCTCACAGTATCAGCTGCGCGAGCTCCAGGCGGAGGCCGATATCCTGTTAAGGAAAAGGGTGATAGAAGAAGTACCTCTGTCTCAAAGAGGAAGAGGTCTGTACTCCCGGTTCTTTCTGGTCCGCAAGAAGGACAAGAACGAGTTCAGGCCCATTCTGGATTTGCGACAGGCAAACAAGTGGATTCGCAGAGAAAAGTTATGCATGCTGTCGTTGCATCAGATTTATCCTCAGTTGCAACAGGGAGACTGGCTGTGTGCCATAGACCTACAGGATGCATACTTCCATGTGCCCATTGCACGCAAACACAGGAAGTTCCTGCGATTTCAAGTCGGCACCAATCACTATCAGTACACAGTACTTCCGTTCGGGCTGAAGTCTGAGCCCAGGACGTTCTCGAAGTGCATGGCAGTGGTAGCGGCACACCTGAGGAAGAACAAGGTGTTTGTCTACCCGTACCTGGACGATTGGTTGATCAAGTCCTCCTCCTTCTCGGAAGCGCAAGCACACTTCCAGAAGACGTGCGTTCTATTGAACAAGCTGGGGTTGCACATCAACATGTCCAAGTCTGTCCCGACTCCGGTTCAGTGCATTCAGTACTTGGGAGCTTCCATCAATACGCTGTCAGCAAGCGTGTCTCCTTCGGAGGAGCGACGATTATCACTCCTTCGGAAGGCTCAGGCTTTCATGTCCACTCCATCTACGACAGTGAGGACGGTGTCTTCTCTGCTGGGATTGATGGCCTCTTGTATCTTCCTGACGCCACATGCGCGGCTGCACATGAGACCGCTGCAGGAGTGCTTAGAAGATCAGTGGGACCAGAGGAGAGGATCTTGGGACGACAAAATACGACTGTCTCTACATGCTCTTCAGTCTCTGAAGTGGTGGTGTTCAGCGGAGAATCTCCTCCGAGGGGTTCCCTTCCACAAGGACATTCCCACACAGACTATCGTGACGGATGCTTCTCTCCAGGGATGGGGAGCGCACTCCGGAGACCTACAGATTCAAGGGACGTGGTCCCCGACGGAGTCCACGTACCACATCAATTTCCTGGAACTCAGAGCTGTTCACTTAGCGCTGAAGGCTTTTCATCCGTCCTTCCGGACCAACTCTCTGCTTGTACAGACGGACAATACGACCACGATGTATTACCTCAACAAGCAGTGGGGCTCGAGATCCCGCACTCTGTCGCAGGAGGCGCAGGCGACTTGGCACTGGCTTCTGGCCCGAGGACTGTCGATAACGGCCACTCATCTGTCAGGTGTGCAGAATGTTCAAGCAGACGAGCTGAGCAGACTGATTCAAGAAAATCACGAATGGGTCATAAACGACGAAGTACTAGGAGAAGTCTTTGCAAGGTGGGGAACTCCAGACGTAGATCAGTTCGCCACCGCCGAAAACAGCAAATGCCGAGACTTCGCCTCCAGGTACTACCAGCCAGGGACGCTGGGGAACGCGTTATGGATCGACTGGTCGAACAGCTTTCTGTACGCTTTTCCACCCATTCCCCTGATCCCGACGGTTCTCCTCAAGCTGTCCCAATCCAGGGCGAGGATGATTCTGATTGCCCCGGAATGGCCCAGACAGTGGTGGTTCATGGACCTGCTTCACCGGTCTCTCCTTCCTCACATGAAGCTGCCGTACAGGCCGGACCTTCTCACGAAGTTCGGGGGGCGAATGGTGCACCCCAACCTCTCGTCTTTGAGTTTGGCGGCATGGCTCCTGAAATAGTGCAATATGGCCATCTGAATCTCCCAGAGGATTGTATGGACATACTGAAGGAGGCTAAGCGACCTTCCACTAGGACTTCTTATGCTTACAAGTGGAAGAGGTTTTGCATTTGGTGCAAGTCTAAGAACTACGACCCTACGACATGCAAGGAGGATGTCATCCTTCCATATCTGCTACATCTGGCGCAGTCTGGCCTTAATGTCCATTCCATTAAGGTTCATCTGGCTGCTTTGACTGCCTACAGGAAATGCCCTTCACAGACTTCCTTCTTCCAGATCCCTGTGATCAAAGATTTTCTGGAAGGCTTGAAGAAAGTGTTCCCTCCTGTCAGGCTTCCTTCGCCTTCATGGGACTTGAATGTGGTGCTGTCCAGGTTGATGAAGGAGCCTTTTGAACCTATTCATAAGGCTTCGTTGCAGCACCTGTCCTGGAATGCGGTGTTCCTCGTGGCCATTACATCGGCCCGCAGGGTGAGTGAAATTCAGGCGTTGTGTTGCCAAGAACCTTATACTGTATTCCATGCTGCTAAGGTTGTTATGCGTACTCACCCTAAGTTTCTTCCCAAGGTTATTTCTAATTTTCATATCAACCAGACTATAACTTTACCTACGTTTTTTCAGAACCCTTCATCTCCAGCGGAAAGGTCTTTGCATTCCCTGGATGTTAGGAGGGTGCTGAAATTTTATCTGGATAAAACCAAAGATATTCGTCGGTCAGACCAATTGTTCATCAATTATGGGTCAGTCAGGACGGGTCTTGCTACCTCTAAACAGTCCATCTCGAGGTGGATTGTGTCCTGCATACAATTGTGTTACTACAAAGCTAATAAGACCGTAGGGGGCAAACCTAATGCTTATTCCACCAGGGGCAAAGCTGCCACGACCGCGTTGCTTCGTAATGTTCTGTAGTAGGGGATCTCTGTGTATAGTCATAATCTAGTGAATAGTCCCGCCCATGTGCGTGGACCCCGGAGCAATCAAAAATAATCTCTTACAGTGTCAAAAAATGCAGAAAATGCATAGACACTTAAGAGAGAATTTAAAGACAGATAATGCAGCCAAAAAAGGCTACACTGTCCAGTACTTCAACTAGAAATTCCACCATAAAATCCACAAAACAGCAAAGCCTGTACAGATTTCCCTTGCTTAACAGCAAAATCCCTCAGGAATGATAGAGAGAAGAACCTGGACAGACAAGCCCCATAAGCTGCCATTATGTGGCTTAATTAGGATACTGTGCCTTTAAGGAACCTTCCAGAACCTTCTCCCAGTATCCCAGAATGCATAGCAGGTCCAACTTAGTTTCAGTTCTTTTTTCCGGCTCCTGCAAGCAGGACCCTGGAGCATTGAGCTCTCCCTTTTCAAGGGTTTTTGTTAGTGTTTTACACTAATTTCGATTTTTGGTGCTTTTAAAGTACTTTGGTGACTTTCTTTCTGTGTTTCTGCACTCTTTTTTTGTCCATAATCCCTGCATTATTCGACAAATGCCCTGAGTGCTCAAGGAAGAAGGCCAAGTCAGACTCCCATGAGGTCTGTATTCTCTGCCTTCCCTCTTCCCACATTCCTGAGGACTGTGTGATCTGCAGAGGCTTCTCTGGAAGGACCCTGAAGGAGAGGAAGAAGATCAGGCTTCAGGGACTTGAAGAGAGAAGGTTGAAGGCACGAGGTGGGCCAGGAGGGGCTCCTTCTACCCATGCTGAGGCCTCTGGGGGGCTCCCCAGGGGCAGGAAGACCAGCCCTCGCCCAAGATCTCCGTCTGGGTCAGTTGCGCTGACCACGACGTCGAGGGGGCGGTCAACGGCCAGTTCCAGGTCTCCCAGGGCTCTGGGTCGAGAAAACGTCGCCCGTCGACGTCGAGGAACGTGTTCCGGCCGCCGTCGAAGCCGGTGTCGATCTCCTCGTCGTCGGTGTCGGCGTCGAGTGGTCGACATCGGAGGGCCCGGCGTCGGCGCTCGCCGTCGAGGCGACACCGCCGTTCGCCGTCGAGGACATCGTCGTCGAGGGGATCCTCGTCGTCGAGGCCGCCGTCGAGACGGAAGGCGTCTCCGGCGCCGAAGAGGTCGACGTCGAAGCATTCTAAAAGACCGACGTCGAGACGGTCAAGGAGATCGACGTCGAGAAGGTCCGAGAGGTCGACGTCGAGAAGGTCCAAAGGGTCCACGTCGAGGCGATCCAAGAGGTCGACGTCGAGGCCGGCGAAGAGGTCGAGGTCGCCGTCGAGGCACCATCGCCCGTCGTCAAGGTTTCGTGGTTCGTCGATCTGGTCGGGGTCGACGTCGAGACGGAGACACGGTTCGACGTCGAGAAGTGTGAATCGGTCGACGCCGAAGGACCGTTCGACGTCGAGGGGCCATCGGTCGTCGTCTGGGCACCGATCTTCAGCGTCTGGAGGTCCTAAGGACAGGCCCAGGACTGTGGGGGGCTCCCCACACTCCGAAAGAGATGGTGGCTCGTTCCGGGGTGGATACTCCGATGAAGCCTTCTACACCTCCTTCGCGGCCGGCTGTGCCGAAGGGTCCGCCTCCGAAGGCCCTGACCCCACCTCCGAAGCCGGGTCCGCAGACCCCGCGTACGGTTACTCCTCCACCCCCGGTCCCGCCGAGGGCGGTGTCGATGCCTAAGTTTCCGACTCCTCCGAAGAAGACGCCTAAGAAGCCTAGGACTCCTGACCCTGGGAGGCCGAAGGAGCGTCCGAGGCCCAAGAGGTCGAGGTCTCGCTCGGGGAGACGGGACAGATCGAGGAGTGGGCATGGATCTTCCTCACGATCCAGGCGTCCCCACAAGAGACGTCGGTCCAGGTCACGTTCTGCCTCTGGGACCCGTTCCTACTCGCCCACGCTGTCCGATTCGCCGGAGACTAGGGTGTCTCCGATAGACGATATAAGCACATTTCAGGAGCTTCTCCTGCGTGGAGCGGCGAAGTTGGGCATCAAGGTTGAAGCGCCTACGACTTCTACCTCGGTGATATTTGAGACATTACACAAAAGGCACTTGTCTCGCCCCCTGTTACCTTTGGTGCCGGGGCTCCTTGAGCCCGCCGAACAGCTATTCCTGACGCCGGCAGCGGTGAAATCTGCGCCTTACAGGATCCTAAAAAAGTACAGGGCTCCGGACTCAGACCCAGCCTTCTTGAGGAAGGACCCGGTACCGGATTCAGTCATCGTGACTGCTGCACGAAAGCTTCATGCCACCTCCCCTGAGTCCACGGTGCCTCCGGACAAGGAGAGCCGCTGGATCGATTCTGCTGGTCGTAAGGCGTGTGGGACGTCCGCCTCGTCGATGAAGGCCGCCAGTGACTCGGCTTTGCCCTGTGGGACTCGATGGAGCAGTTCGCAGACCTTGTCCCTCGAGACCGCAAGGAGGACTTCATGGAGATCGTCCAGGGGGGGATGCTGGTCTCTTACCAGGCCATCGGCGCCGCAGCGGACATATCCTTGCTGTCCGCGCACGGATATTGCCACGGGATTCACCAGAGACGCCATGCTTGGCTCAGGTTGACGTCACTGAAACCGGAAGCACAGCAACGCGTGGCGAATCTCCCGTTTTCCGGAGATACCCTCTTCGGGAAACACGTGGATGACGAGATGGCCAGGATGAAGGCCGAGGCGGAGACCCTGACGGCAGTGGGCTTGGAGAAGCCCAAGGAGAAGAAACCCTTCCGACAGTACCAACGTCGGTTTGGGTCGCAGGGTCGTGGAAGGGGTCAGTCTGCTGGACAACATCAACAGCAGCAGCAGTACAGGCGGCCCTTCCAGAAACGCCAAGGTGGTAGAGGTCGTCAACAGTCCTCTACCGCGACCAAGGGCCCGGCCGGGTCCCGTCCCTGAGCTGTTACTTCCCCCTCGTCCGTTACCCGCTCCGGTGGGGGGAAGCGTTCAATTTTTTCTGGCAGAGTGGAGAAAAATTACTCCGGACAAGTGGGTGCTGAATATTGTTTGCAATGGATACAGTCTACGTTTCACCAGCCCTCCTCCATCGATTCCTCCCGTCAGCTCGCAGTATCAACTGCGCGAGCTTGAGGCGGACATTCTGCTAAGGAAGAGGGCGATCGAAGGCGTACCTCTGTCTCAAAGAGGAAGAGGTCTTTACTCTCGGTTCTTTCTTGTCCGCAAGAAGGACAAAAACGAGTTCAGGCCCATTCTGGATTTGCGACAGGCAAACAAGTGGATTCGCAGGGAAAAGTTTCGCATGCTGTCGTTGCATCAGATCTACCCTCAGCTGCAACGTGGAGATTGGATGTGTGCCATAGATCTACAGGACGCATACTTCCACGTGCCCATTGCATGCAAACACAGGAAGTTTCTGCGATTTCAAGTCGGCGCCAATCACTATCAGTACACGGTGCTACCCTTCGGGCTGAAGTCTGCACCCAGGACGTTCTCGAAATGTATGGCAGTGGTAGCAGCTCACCTGCGGAAGAACAAGGTGTTTGTCTACCCGTACCTGGACGATTGGTTGATCAAGGCCTCCTCCTTCTCGGAAGCTCAAGCACACTTCCAGAAGACGTGCGTTCTCTTGAACAAGCTGGGGTTGCACATCAACATGTCCAAGTCGGTCCCGATTCCGGTCCAGTGCATCCAGTACTTGGGAGCCTCCATCAATACGCTGTCAGCAAGCGTGTCTCCTTCGGAAGAGCGACGTTTATCACTCCTTCGGAAGGCTCAGGCTCTCATGGACACTCCGTCCACGACAGTGAGGACGGTGTCTTCTCTGCTGGGATCGATGGCCTCTTGCATCTTCCTCACTCCTCACGCACGGCTACAGATGAGACCTCTGCAGGAGTGCTTGGAGGATCAGTGGGACTAGAGGAGAGGTTCTTGGGACGACAAGATACGACTGTCTCTACATGCTCTTCAGTCTCTGAAGTGGTGGTGCTCGAAGGAGAATCTCCTCAGAGGGGTTCCCTTCCACAAGGACATTCCCACACAGACCATCGTGACGGATGCGTCCCTCCAAGGCTGGGGGGCGCACTCCGGAGACCTGCAAATTCAAGGGGCGTGGTCCCCGACGGAGTCCACGTACCACATCAATTTCCTGGAACTGAGAGCTGTTCACTTGGCACTGAAGGCCTTTCATCCGTCCTTTCAGACCAACTCTCTGCTTGTTCAGACGGACAACACGACAACGATGTATTACCTCAACAAGCAGGGGGGCTCGAGATCGCGCACTCTGTCGCAGGAGGCGCAGGCGATCTGGCACTGGCTTCTGGCTCGAGGACTGTCGATAACGGCCACCCATCTGCCAGGTGTGCAGAATGTTCAGGCAGACGAACTGAGCAGACTCATTCAGGAAAACCACGAATGGGTCATAAACGACGAAGTACTAGGAGAAGTCTTCGCAAGGTGGGGAACTCCAGACATAGATCTGTTCGCCACCGCCGAAAACAGCAAATGCCGAGACTTCGCCTCCAGGTACTACCAGCCGGGGACGCTGGGGAACGCGTTATGGATCAACTGGTCGAACAGCTTTCTGTACGCTTTTCCACCAATTCCCCTAATTCCGGCGGTTCTCATCAAGCTGTCCCAATCCAGGGCGAGAATGATTCTGATTGCCCCGGAATGGCCCAGACAGTGGTGGTTCACGGACCTGCTCCACCGTTCTCTCCTTCCTCACATGAAGCTGCCGTGCAGGCCGGACCTTCTCACGAAGTTCGCGGGGCGGATGGTGCACCCCAACCTCTCGTCTTTGAGTTTGGCGGCATGGCTCCTGAAATAGTGCAATATGGCCATCTGAATCTCCCAGAGGATTGTATGGACATACTGAAGGAGTCTAAGCGTCCTTCCACTAGGACTTCCTATGCTTACAAGTGGAAGAGGTTTTGCATCTGGTGTAGGTCTAAGAGCTATGACCCTACGACATGCAAGGAAGATGTCATCCTTCCATATCTGCTACATCTGGCGCAGTCGGGCCTTAATGTCCATTCCATTAAGGTTCATCTGGCTGCTTTGACTGCCTACAGGAAAGGCCCTTCACAGACTTCCTTTTTCCAGATCCTTGTGATCAAGGATTTTTTGGAAGGCTTGAAGAAAGTGTTCCCTCCTGTCAGGCTTCCTTCGCCTTCATGGGACCTGAATGTGGTGCTGTCCAGATTGATGAAGGAGCCTTTTGAACCCATTCATAAGGCTTCGTTGCAGCACCTGTCCTGGAAGGCGGCGTTCCTCGTGGCCATTACATCGGCCCGCAGGGTGAGTGAGATTCAGGCATTGTGTTGCCAAGAACCTTATACTGTATTTCATAATGCTAAAGTTGTTATGCGTACTCACCCTAAGTTTCTTCCCAAGGTTGTTTCTGATTTTCATATCAATCAGACTATCAATTTGCCTACGTTCTTTCAGAACCCTTCATCTCCAGCGGAAAGGTCTTTGCATTCCCTGGATGTGCGGAGGGTGCTGAAGTTTTATCTTGATAAGACTAAAGATATTCGTAGGTCAGACCAATTGTTCATCAATTATGGCTCAGTCAGGACTGGTCTTGCTACCTCTAAACAGTCCATCTCGAGGTGGATTGTGTCCTGCATACAGTTGTGTTACTACAAAGCTAATAAGACCTTAGGGGGCAAACCTAAGGCTCATTCCACCAGGGGCAAAGCTGCTACGACAGCTATGCTCCGTAATGTTCCCATTGCAGAGATCTGCAAGGCGGCCACTTGGAAGTCGGTCCATACCTTTGCTAAGCATTACTGCCTGGACTCTGATGCCAGGGCAGACGCTCAGGTTGGGCAGGCTTCGCTGCGGAATCTGTTCGCACAGTAGTGGCGTTATTTTATTCTCCACCGCCGCTTGGTGTGGGGATGGGCTTGCCATTCTATTCACTAGATTATGACTATACACAGAGATCCCCTACTACAGAAGGAGTAGTTTCTGTCCTGTAACTCCAGTTCTGTAGTAGGGGTATCTCTGTTATAGTCATAAGCGCCCTCCCGCCTCCCCGGTGGAGAGTTATTCATGTTCATAATGCTACAGGTCTGGCGTTTTCTAATCCTTCAAAAAGAACTGAAACTAAGTTGGACCTGCTATGCATTCTGGGATACTGGGAGAAGGTTCTGGAAGGTTCCTTAAAGGCACAGTATCCTAATTAAGCCACATAATGGCAGCCTATGGGGCTTGTCTGTCCAGGTTCTTCTCTCTATCATTCCTGAGGGATTTTGCTGTTAAGCAAGGGAAATCTGTACAGGCTTTGCTGTTTTGTGGATTTTATGGTGGAATTTCTAGTTGAAGTACTGGACAGTGTAGCCTTTTTTGGCTGCATTATCTGTCTTTAAATTCTCTCTTAAGTGTCTGCATTTTCTGCATTTTTTGACACTGTAAGAGATTATTTTTGATTGCTCCGGGGTCCACGCACATGGGCGGGACTATTCACTAGATTATGACTATAACAGAGATACCCCTACTACAGAACTGGAGTTACAGGACAGAAACTACTCCTTCCCATTGCAGAGATCTGCAAGGCGGCCATTTGGAAGTCGGTCCATACCTTTGCTAAGCATTACTGCCTGGACACTGATGCCAGGGCAGACGCTCAGGTTGGGCAGGCTTCGCTGCGGAATCTGTTCGCACAATAGTGGCGTTATTTCTCGTTTCTCCACCGCCGCTTTGGTGTGGGGATGGGCTTGCCATTCTATTCACTAGATTATGACTATACACAGAGATCCCCTACTACAGAAGGAGTAGTTTCTGTCCTGTAACTCCAGTTCTGTAGTAGGGGCATCTCTGTTATAGTCATAAGCGCCCGCCCTCCTCCCCGGTGGAGAGGGATATTCATGTACGGAATGCTACAGGTCTGGCGTGTTATGCCTTCAAAAAGAACTGAAAGTAACTGGGACCTGCAGTGCATTCTGGGATACTGTGAAGTTCTGGAAAGTTCTCTTAAAGGCACAGTATCCTGTTCTGAGCCACATAATGGCAGCCTATGGGGCTTGTCTGTCCAGGTTCTTCTCTCTATCATTCCTGAGGGATTTTGCTGTTAAAGCAAGGGAAATCTGTACAGGCTTTGCTGTTTTGCGGATTTTTTGTGGTGGAATTTCTAGTTGAAGTACTGGACAGTGTAGTCTTTTTAGGCTGCATTATCGGTCTTTAATTTCTCTCTTAAGTGTCTGTGCAGTTCTGCATTTTTCGACACTGTAAGAGATTATTTTTGATTGCTCCGGGGTCCACGCACATGGCCGGGACTATTCACTAGATTATGACTATAACAGAGATACCCCTACTACAGAACTGGAGTTACAGGACAGAAACTACTCCTTCCCTGTAACCTTTTGGTTTTCTTAGTGAATTATTATTTTTTTTAATTTCCTAACTGTAGCCTATAAACTTTGAGAGGGTGTGTGAATGGCTGTATAAGTGTGAGTAGCTGTATGGGTCTGTGAGTGGCTGTATGGGTCTGTACTGTGGATGGCGAAAGAAGGAATGGCTTCCAGTAAGCTCTGAGCAATCCTGATGTGTGAAACTTAAACTGGTGGTAACAGGAGGGGTTCTCCAGTATTGGGGTGTCTTTCATAGATTCACATGCTTGAATATCCCCCGTTGTCGAAGTGGGAGTCCCACGGTAAATAACGGCAATGTAGCCATAACACAAGCATATATACATAGAGAAAGCAAAACCATAGAGTTTTTCCTAGCTAGACAACATATCACTTCTATGATATATCTTAGTCATTATGTTTTGGTCCAAATTCCGGCCAATCAGGCGCCAGCACCCTCTTAGAATGTTCTCCTCAGAGGCTCAGGTCCTAAGATTTTCTACCGCTTGTCGTGTGAAGGGTTTTCTTCTCTTTTTCTTTCAGGAATTCAGTTTTTGGAATGTCTACCACCAAGAAGTCCCTCTTCAGACTTTGTGGTTCCTGTGGAAAGCAGAGACTTCATTCTGAAGACCCTCATAAAAAGTGTAAATATTGCCTGTATCCTGAACATCAAGTTAAGGATTGCAAGATGTGTAGAACCTTCTCTCAGAAGACCTTGAAAGACAGAGAAGGCCGTCTCCTGTGACTACAGAAGTTGAAGACTTCAGAGAACCCTGTCTCTGATGTGGAGAGTGTACTCCATCAAAACTTCTTCATCTATGAAGAGAACAAGTGAACATCAGAAGACATCTCCTAAACCTAAAGTGATGAAGAAACATCACAAGGATCAACCTTCCACTTTAAAAGGGGTGAGTTTTCCCCCTCAGTCTTCCTGCGCCAGTTACTCCCTTGAGATCTGACTCTCGGGCGTCTAAGACTCCATCTATGCAGTTTTTACCTCAAAAACTGCTCATCTCGTCGACGTCTTCATCATCGCTTCCCCCGTCGAGGAGAGCTGCCGTCGCCGAGTCTATGTCGACGACTTCGGCATCATCATCTATGAAGACTGCCATGATCCTCTCGTCGGCATCTTCGCAGTCGACGATTATATCTGTGAAGATGAGGCCTATCTCGCCGACTATACCTTTTGACATCGTCGACGATATCATCTAAACAGAAAAAGAGGAAGGCTTTGTCGACAAAGGCTTTAGTTCCACTGAAGTCTTCAAGTTTTCTTCTTCATTGACGCCATTCGTCTTTATACGCTCTAATGTAGATTAAAACCCCTTCTCAGCCTCCAGCATAGTTATTTTCGTCAGATAATGAAGACTCTGAGGATGATGATAGATTCGGGGCTGCTCGAAGTCCTTTGGAACTGCTCATAAAATGTCAGGACTCCGATGAGAAGGAAGACCTAGAAGAAGAAGATTATTCAACATGTGGAACGCAACCTGAGCCTGAACCTCTCATGGCACAGATGCCTTTGACGCTTATCTCTAATCTACAGTATATGCTGGATGATTATAATCGCTGTTTTCTGAGGTCAGTACAAACCTCTCCAGCACCTCAACCACCTACTCAAGCCACTAAAAACCCATTGGTGACACCTGAGTCGACGACCAGGACACAACAGACCCTTCACGTTTTACAGGAGGGCAAATATGATGATGATGATGGTGGTGGTGAGAGAGAAGAGGGTGAACTAGATGATAGATCCATACTTTCTGAATGGGACAACTATCAATTTCAGACGCCATCCCCCACTCCAGCTCCTCTAGATTCCCCACCAGTAGACATTGGCAGTTTTCATGCGCTCGTGGAAAGAGCAGCGAAAAAATTCCAACTTCCATGACGATAACCAAAAAAGATTGCTTATATGAGTTTAAAGAGCAGCCTCAAAAACAATTGCGCTCTATACCCATCATCGATTTTATTTGGCAAGAAGCTCTTAAAATCATGCAAAATCCTAATTCTATTCCAGCCATTCTACTGAGGCTGGACAAAAAGTACAAGGCACCCGCAAATACACCTGCTTGTTTAATTTCTCAGACAAAGCCTGATTCCATCATTACTCGGGCGGCTCGGAGCGATCAAGAAATCGTTCATCTCCAATATCTTCACCACCAGACCGTGAAGGTAGGCGCCTTGATGCTATAGGCAAGACATTTTCAAAAATGGCAGCAAAAACAGTCAGTGCAGCCAATTCAATGGCCATTCTTGCCAGGTACGACTTGCAAATGTGGTCGGACATTTCCGCTCGAGTTCAATTAGTACCAAAATCTTCAAAGGCAGAGGCATTGAAAATTCTTCATGAGGGAGAAAAGATTTCTTCTGAGATAATTGACTGCTGCATCGACGTCTCTTCCACTGGTTTCCGCCTTTTGGCTGGGGCTGCGGTTCTCGGAAGACAGGGCTGGCTAAAGGCCACGTCTATTCGTCAAGAGGTACAAACAAAAACAATAAACATGCCTTATGATGGGGAATCTTTGTTTGGCCAACATATAGATGATGCCCTTCAAACAATAAAGAAAGACACCGACACGGCCCGTACTCTTGGAACTCTCCAATTTAAAAGCCAAACTTTTCGAGGCGCAAGAGGTTGTGGGTCCTCTTCCTCCTTTCGAGGTACTTCCAGTCAATATAAACAAGGGCAACAACGATATTCCTCCCCGAGTCAGCCATCGTACAGGCAGCAACACTTGTCATCCTACAGACACTACAGAGGTAAATCCTCTTACAGAGGAAAGGACTCCTCCAAGAAACAATGACTTTCTTAGCAAACCATTTCTAGCCCCACCTGATTGTTCACGGGTTGGAGGTCGAATCTCACACTTTTACTCAAAATGGTCACTAATTACTACAGATCAGTGGGTCCTGGATATTGTACGCAGGGGTCATACATTAGAATTCCTAAAAATTCCTCCCAATTCTCCACCAAGAGGTCCACCTCCAGCCCATCTGAAGGAACTTTTAAACCAACTTACAATTCTAATAAGGAAAGGTGCGATCGAAGTGGTGCCAAAACTCCAAAGGGGCAGAGGTTTTTATTCGAGGTTCTTCCTCATACAAAAAAAAGTCGGGAGAATGGTATCCTATTCTGGATCTACGTGCCTTAAACAAATACATCAAAAAACAAATGTTTCGCATGTTGTCCCTTCAGGAGGTTCTTCCTTTACTTTATCAGGGAGAATATATGACAACTTTGGATCTCCAGGATGCTTATTTTCATCTACCAATTCTGCGAAGGCACAGAAAATTTCTCAGATTCAGAGTAGCCGGAAAGGACTTCCAATTCAAAGTTCTTCCTTTCGGACTTCGTTTAACTGCCCGTGTGTTCACCAAGGTCCTCGCACCGGTGGCAGCTTACCTTTGCTTGCAAGGAGTACAAATCTTTCCATACTTGGACGACTGCCTGCTAAAGGCATGGTCATTCGCGCAGGTTTCCAAACACACTCAAATCTGCAAGATTCTCTTTCAGTCCCTGGGCCTCGCATTCAACATGGAAAAGTCTCAATTTCTCCCTGCTCAAAACAGACTGTTCTTGGGAGCCATTTTGGACACCAAGTTAGCACAAGCCAGCTAGCACAAGCCTTTGTGTTGCATGAAAGACGTCTGCGTCTTCACAACTTAGCAGCCTCCCTTCTATTAAAAGAATCCGCTTCTGTCCGACAGTTGAAATCTTTCCTAGGGATGTTGTCCTCTTGCATCCCTCTTGTCCCTCACTGCCGGTTGAAAATGAGACCTATTCAGGAGGAGTTGGACAAACCATGGGCTCAAGTTTCAGGAACCTTCAACAATGTAGTCAGGATCACATCTTGAATGAAAAAAGGTCTCATGTGGTGGACTCTCGAAAAGAATGTCTCTTCAGGTCGTCCGTTCCTGATGGATGCTCCAAGCTACACTCCCAACAGATGCATCTCTAGAAGGCTGGGGTGTGCATCTTCAGGGATTAACAGTAAAAGGAACGTGGAACAGTCAGCAAAAGACCTGGCACATCAATGTACTAGAATTGCGGTCATTTATCTAGCTCTAAAAGCGTTCTGTTGCATCATACAAGGAGCATCAGTGTTGGTTTGAACGGACAACACAACGTGCATGCACTACATAAATAAGGAGGCACAAGATCCATCCTACTGTCCCATCAGGCTCAGCAGATTTGGGATTGGGCGATTCAGCATCAGGTTGTCCTTTCAGCAGTGCATGTTCCGGGAGCGTCAAACAATCTTGCGGATTCTCTGAGTGGGAGTTAAATCAACCGACACTGGATCACATTTTTCGGGTATGGGGTCGTCCGAATCTGGATCTATTCGCAACACATCTGAACCGCAAATGCCTGTCCTATGCAAGTTGACTTTCCCAACCAGAGTCACGCAGGAATGCCTTTTTGATTAATTGGTTGACAATATATACCTACGCTTTTCCACCAATACCTCTAGTTCCCAGAGTTTTTCGGAAATTGAGGAAAGATCCCTGTCACATTATTCTAATAGCTCCCAGATGGCCGAGACAAGTATGGTTCACGGAACTCCTGCTCCTGTCACAGTGCGACGCGATCATTCTTCGCCCTCTTCCGAATATTCTAACCATGGATCAGGGCCAAATTTGTCATCCCGGCCCAGCATCTCAATGCTTATCGGCTTGGAACCTGAGAACTATGAATTTCTGAACTTGAACATTCCTGCAGATTGTAGGGAGGTCCTGGCAAAGGCAAGAGCACCTTCAACTGTGAAGACATACAAACTCAAATGGTAAAGATTTTGTCTATGGTGCAATGGTGCCCAGGTGCATCCTATGCATTCCACGCCAGAGCAACTTTTGCCTTTCTTTTTACACTTGGCAAAGTCGGGCCTCTCGTTTGCTACCTTAAAGGTTTTTCTCCGTCAAGATGGCTCTAATTCTCATTACTCTTCTCGAGTTATTCAACAATTTTTTAAAGGTCTTTTTCGGATGGTCCCACCACCTCCTCCGTGGCATTTAAACATTGTCTTGGCACAACTAATGAGACACCCTGTTGAACCAATCCATACAGCTGATCTTAAATACATTACCTGGAAAACGTCTCTACTTCTGGCTCTCACTTCCTCACGTTGAGTCAGTGACATTCAGGCATTTACTACTAAACTGCCTTTTCTTCAGTTTACTAAGGACTCAGTCTTGCTCCGCACCAATCCAGCATCCATTCCTAAGGTGCCGTCGGACTTCCACCTCAATGAACCAGTTGTTTTAAAGACATTCTTTCCTAATCCCCAGACACCAGCAGGGAGAGCACTTCATTCTTTTGTATTAAGCGGTGCCTTAAGTTCTACCTTCAAAAGACTGCTACTACACGTGAATCTGACCAGCTTTTTGTGTCCTATGGGCGAATGCGGAAAGGACATCCAGTCACAAAACAAACCATTGCACGCTGGATATCTACTGCAATTACCTTTTGCCATCAGCAAGCGGGAAAACCTCTTACTGCATCTGTTAGAGCGCATCTACTAGAAATGTTTCCTCGTCTACAGCGCTGTTTGCTGGTGTGCCTTTTCATCACATTTGCAGAGCTGCAACATGGTCCAGCAGGCACACCTTTACGAGGCATTACTGTCTAGATGCTGCAGACAACGCTGACTCAGCCGTGGGACAAGCAGTCCTTCGAAATCTCTTTAAATAAGGTGAGCCTCTGTTGCTTCCCTCCTCCTGCATACAAGGTACTTTCTTTTTTAGGTCGAGTGTCCTATCTCAATGCGCATGCGCATTGAGCGGAGGCGAGATATATAAGGGCTTTTCGACAGTTTACCGAACTGGCGATTCCACTGGCGATTTCTTGTAGTGCATGTGCTTTTTAGGTCATTGCGCAAGTGCAAGCCCTAAAAAGCGCGTGCACAATGCCACCAGCCGCCTGTCTGCCTGCCTCGCATTACCACATCAAAGGCGGCCGCGTCTCAGGCCCCTGCTGCTTCACACCCTCATGCCTCTCTCCCCGCTCAGCCCCCTCCCCTGCCCGCCGTGTCGCATTTCTCCTCCCCCTCCCCACAGCAATGCCCTCCGTCTTGTTTAATACTCGGACGCTTTGTTGCTAAAACATTGCACATCGCTGCTGCTCCAACTGCCCTGTAAATACCTGTAATTCCTGGCTCACTCTGGCATTTCTGAGATTTTTTTCTTCCTCCTTATTCTTCGCTTCATTCCCTTGTCTGTCTCTAGTTCATTGCCTCCACGCTCTCTCTCCATTTATAGCCTTCTCCCCCTCTATCTGCCTGTGTTTCCTTATGTGTCGCCTCGCCTTCTGAAGCCCATTTCTTTCATTAATATATTATTATTGTATCCTCTTTCCATTGTCAGGGAAATAACACAGGCTCCTGCTTTAATTTCTCAAACGACACAGTATAAAGAAATGTGTACTATCCGATTGCAACATCGGAAATAAAGCATTTTTGAAAGCTGGTCTTTTTCATCAGCCCTCTTCTTTTGCAGCATTCTGATACAATCGGAAGCCACTGCACTAGTAAACTTCCCTTCCAGCACTCGTGGTGTGGCGACGTCATCACCGACAGTTTTCAAACGCCTCTTTTAGCTTTGGATTTACTGTCTGTGTTGTAGATGGCAAGAAATAAAAGGCAGCGAGTCACTTTCACGCACTTTGGCGCAGTCACTAACTAGGTCACAACAGTCAGGTGACCGGATAAGCGAGGTACGGCATTCCATTTCAACGCGTCATATCTAGTGACGCTTTTTTATGTCCCTGAACTGTGGCATTCTAGTCTACTAATCCCAAAGAATTGCAACTATATTTAGTTGCAGCAGGATCTTTCGGTTTCTGGGCGTCCCACTGACATGAATGGTGCCTGCTGTTCACAGCCCCTCATCTCCGTCATGCCCTTGTTGTGCATTCTTACATTTCACATGCTTTACTTAATTTTGTTTTTAACAGACCGCTCCGCCCCCAGGGCTTGGACATGCTGCAATGTTGAGCTCATTATCTCCCCACCTCGTCCTTGCATAAATGTGGCAGCCGGCGGCTGTTTGGATCAGTATCCAGCGGGGCAGCTTATAACTCCCCCCACCCCCCCCGCATGTATTTGAAGGCAATGCAAAAGTTACACGAAAAAATATATAATTATGCGCTTCTTTAATTAAGACGTTCACTACTAATGTATTAACTGTAGCAGTGCATAGCTATAGTCTTACTTTCTCCTAACTTTCACTGGGCGTAACAACATCGCAATTTCAGGCTGCATAGGGCGCAGATGTAGCATTTGTAATGCAATAGGTCTCACATTTGCGAACGTTTGAGCTATTGCCATTTGTAAATGACGATGCCTTTTATTTATACATTGTTTTTTAAAACTGATAAATAAAAGGCATTGTCATTTACAATGCCAATAGCTTAAACTCTTGCAAATGCGAGACCTATTGCATTGTAAATGCTTGTTTCTTTGGTATATACTTCAGTCTTTTGTACCATGTATGGTTATGGTTATCATTATTATTATCATCATGAAGTGGAATGATAAGTACCTTGTATTATTCCGAATATACTGCTCACTACTCTTATTCAAGCATGTGAATCTATGAAAGACACCCCAATACTGGAGAAAAACAAAAGTTACTTACCTGTAAACTGTGGTTCTCCAGTATTGTTGTCTTTCATAGATTCACATGCGACCCACCCTCCTCCCCTCAGAGGCTCTTTCTCTTTATCTCTTGGCTCTATTTTTCCTTGTGCTACGAAAATCTGAGGGCCTGAGCCTCTGAGGAGAACATTCTAAGAGGGTGCTGACGCCTGATTGGCTGGAATTTGGTTTGCAACAACAGTGAATATGAGCAGCGGATGGGATACTTTAAGCAACGGCAACTCACTGTACTTTGTGTAACTGCTACAAATAAGAAATTAATTAACTATTGCGAGCAAACTGACTCCCACTTTCCTCTCACTGCATGTAGATTGTGTTCATGGGCAAGAAACCCCCTGGGCGACCATCAGTTCGAGTTTCTGACTCGCTTAAACTCGGTGAGTTCACCTGGGCAATGGACTTATCGTAATTCTTGTTTTATTTAAACTTTTAAGTCTCATGACATGCTCCAATTGTAGGGAGCATCTGGATAGGTTGGTTGTGGATGTAGGAAGCATTGGGGCTGGGTGGTGGTGGTGTGTATGTGTCACGTTGTCGTGCAAAATATTATACTTCGTAAATTATTGTCAACGTATAGACTGTGAGTGGCTGATTATGACCACTTCCTTTACATGAAAGATCCAATGAATATGTGAGAAACCTGTTTTTTATCACTATAGAGCAGAGACTAGCCTGAGAGTATCATTAATACTCAGGACTATCTAAGAGAGATTTCTCTAGACCACATTGAGTGGGGTGGGGGAGTAGTACTCACTCACGCTCACTCATTCTCTTTTCTTTTCTTTTCTTCTCTCTTTATTCTCTTTTAGTGATTGTCTTCCCATGATTCATATGGGGATACTTCCTCCACTAATTTAGAAAAAGACCCAGCAGAGTACGGATCCTAGTGACCTACACCTAGCTGGGCTACCCAAGGATCTTATTAAGACAAGGGTAACCGGTGGATCCTACTGCGACAGTCCTGAAGAAGACCAGGGTGACCTTTTGGGGCACATATCTATGGTCGAAACATGTTGACTCGAGCGGTGGTAGGAGGGAAGCCTTGAGAAACCTCATTTTCTCAATAAGGCATTTTCCCATACTTTATTTTCTTTTAATCCTGATAAGGGTACCATAATTGGTTCTAATAAAGTAATTCTTTCTTTTGGCACCCCTAATCAGTTTTAACACACGTCCTTACTGCACTTATTTATGTCGCACTTTTGATCCACGAGGTGTTCCTCTATTCACGGTATCATTTATGTATGTCACTCACTGTACGTATTTACGTATTGTTTTGTACGTCTTGTAGCGTGGAAATTTATTATTTTTTCCCCTCCCTAATGCTCCGCCCTGGATGTGGCTACACCAGGGCGTTTGTAGCAGGCCCTATGATGAAGCATGTCACATACTTCGGTATGTGAGTGAGGGCAGTTTTTTCCAAATTGAGAATTTCCCTTTACCCTTTCCTGATGAACTCTGTATATCCACTGTTGTTGCAAACATAGTCCTTGTTAGGGGGTCTGTGGTATCGGAGTATAAACTATTTGCCCTCTTCCCCCTTTTGTGTGTTTAATGGCTGGAATTTGGACCAAAACATAATGACTAAGATAGATCACAGAAGTGATATGTTGTCTATCTAGGAAAAACTCTATGGTTTTGCTTTCTCTATGTATATATGCTTGTGTTATGGCTACATTGCTATGTTATTTACCGTGGGACTCCCACTTCGACGACTGGAAATATTCAAGCATGTGAATTTATGAAAGACACTACTACTGGAGAACCACAGTTTACAGGTAAGTAACTTTTGTTCTTCTTGGCCCCCAAGGGCCCTCAGCATCCAGGTTGACTTAATCCTCCAACAAGTAGTGCACCAGGAGGCACATTTGCAGAGTGGTGGACAAAGTGGGCGGGCCTTCATAATCTAAGCACCAGGAAGGTCTTGCCCCCTGGGCTTCAAACAGCCCGGGGCAGGGGATCTGCACAGCCCTCCGCCGTTTATAAAAAATAAAGCCCTATGAAGATGATGGTACGCTGGGAACAAATCTGCCCATGGAGCGGGGGGGGGGGGACCTCTGCTTGGCCCCCTCCAATATTTACATAAAGCCCAGAGGAGGTGGTGGTGGTCCCTGGAGCTCAGAGTCTTAGGAAGGGGGCACACGGAGTCCCCCTCTTGTTTGGAAAAAAAATGCCCCTAGGGACCTGGCCCACCCACCTCCGTCATGTTTTTGCTGCAAAATCTATTTTATAAAAAAATTGCTTTTTGGCCCTGTTCCGGTCACACAGGAACTCCAGGACCGTAGATAGAGGGTCATGCTATCCCTACCCTGCCCCCTTTTCTTTTTTTTAAACGTTTTTTTCTGGGACTCTGCCGAAGCGGTGTCCCAAGATGGCTGCCAACCCTTCCTAGTGAAGTGTTGGCAGACAATCCGATCTGAGCACAAGATCGGGAGGGTTTGCGGAGCCTTCGTGTTCCTATACAAATGTTTTTTCTTTGAATATCTCCCAAACTACTGAACAGATTTTCACCAAATAACAACAAGCACTGGCATAGCCAATAAGTCTCGCCTTTGGGACCTTTATAAGCATATCAAAACAAAAAAATGTAAGTGACACTCAATTGAAATGCACACTCCCAGGATCGTTCTATTGGGGGCGGGTTACAAGGGGACAATGAGCATCCCGCAGTCTGCTCTTTGGGACACCAAGACGTACCACCTGACATGGTAATTATTCAGAGGTATGCGTACTAGCGCTGGACAATGCAAGTGCTGCGAGAACCCACTACCTAAGCAGATCTAATATTTACAGTGAGTGAACATTTACCAGCCCTGTGGAGGCCTCTTTCATCTCCCCGTTTGTTGTGTACGCGGCGAGCTGCACTCTCAGGCGCGCACACCCCAGGAAGAGGCCAGCATTGGCTGCACCGCCTCGGGATGAGGCCATTTTTCACTATAAGGGAGGGATATGCAGAGCCTAGGGGTGAAGAGGACTAGGAATGGTACCTTGGGAGGGGATGAGAGCTGAAGGGACAATTAATGCACTATTGTATGTCCGTCAAGCCACTCCCAACCGCCTAAAACACCCAGCGGTCCCCGCCAGCCCGGGTGGAGCATGGTGCAGATAAAATGCTGGGTTTCGCGAGTGAGGCAATGCTTACACAGACAGACCGTCTGTTCACTTTAGGACAAAGGAGACCGCAGGCAGCGTTAGGCAAGGGGTGAGTCGGGCATTGATGTGGAGGCACGTCTTGAGGAGTCCTGGGGGGAAAACACACAATCCGACCTCCCCTTTCAAGAGCAAGAAGGGTAATCGATGCGCAGTGAGGAGCTATGCGCATTACAAACCCAGCTGCCTAATACTCCCACTCTGCTGGTTTGGAGTATTAAGGCAGATTTTTTTTAGGATTGTTTGGAGCACAGTTGGGATATTTTGACAGAAGGAAAAGAGAAAATTATGAGTTATGCGACTAAGAATATTGCCATAAGTCAAGGAAATGTTCAGTTACGGAAAATTAGAACGCATTGATCAAAGATTACAGCGGGCGCTCATCAAATGTGTGAAACGTCCCTTTCAGCATGTAGATGGCGGGCGAAAGTTTGATTTGCAGAAGATCACACAGTGCTTCAGTGGAAAAGCGGACCTTGTCAGGTGCACCCTTTAAAGCCAGGCTTCGTATTTTAACTTCTCAGATGCTACTGTTTTTTATACATATATTTTTATTAACATTTTTCAAATGTACTCGCATTACATTATGATACGCATAGCTGCTCCACAGTGGTACAAATATGCAATTAGAAGACAAGCTGCTTTCGCATGGCAGGAACATTAGGGGTATGAGTCCATCTGACTTTGCTGCAATGTGAGTTTGAGGGGGAACTTGGGGAGATAAACTGTGGACCTTGTGCGGGAAGGGGGGGGCGGAGACATAGGCCGGGGAGTAGGATTGTGGAGGATGTCCGGACCGCCTCCGCTATAGTCTGCTAGGGAAGGTTTCACAGTGTTCACAGGGGCCGTCCAATAGAAAGTGCCACCAGACACTACAGGATGGATAGCGTGCACCAGTGTGCCCAGACTATTGCAGCCAATTTAGGGGGGGGTGGGCTGAGGGCTGAGGATTGCAGCATATTAGCCCTATTGTGGTGCTGGCGCCGCAGGATCACATTGGGAGGCGCCGGGGGTAGTGCGCGCGTGAGTCTGTTTAAACTGGTGGGACAACATGGCCCATTCTAACGATATGGGATGTTTGCGCTGGCCCCTTGCTTCCTCCTCCCTCAGGGTTTCCTCCTCTGCTTTCGCGCATTTCTGCACCACTCCTACACATGCCTCTAACGGGGGTCGCAATGCTGCTCGCCAGTGCATGGCGATGCTTCTTTTGGCTAAAAGCAGGGACAGAGCCGTTTTTGGCCTACAAAATAGTCGCAGAACAACTGCTTCCCGTGAGTGTAGCTCTGCGAGGCCCGTGAGTGTGCGGGTAGAGTCGAGTATGGTCGACCAGTATTGCTGTAAAACTGGGCAGCTCCAGAACATGTGTTGGAAGTGCGCATCTGGTGAATGACATCCAGAAATTGTGTATCTGGGAAAATCCGCTGGAGACGCGCTGGTGTCTGATACGCCCTATGTAAAATGTAGAACTGTATGTTCTGTAGTAGGGGATCTCTGTGTATAGTCATAATCTAGTGAATAGTCCCGCCCATGTGCGTGGACCCCGGAGCAATCAAAAATAATCTCTTACAGTGTCAAAAAATGCAGAAAATGCATAGACACTTAAGAGAGAATTTAAAGACAGATAATGCAGCCAAAAAAGGCTACACTGTCCAGTACTTCAACTAGAAATTCCACCATAAAATCCACAAAACAGCAAAGCCTGTACAGATTTCCCTTGCTTAACAGCAAAATCCCTCAGGAATGATAGAGAGAAGAACCTGGACAGACAAGCCCCATAGGCTGCCATTATGTGGCTTAATTAGGATACTGTGCCTTTAAGGAACCTTCCAGGACCTTCTCCCAGTATCCCAGAATGCATAGCAGGTCCAACTTAGTTTCAGTTCTTTTTTCCGGCTCCTGCAAGCAGGACCCTGGAGCATTGAGCTCTCCCTTTTCAAGGGTTTTTGTTAGTGTTTTACACTAATTTCGATTTTTGGTGCTTTTAAAGTACTTTGGTGACTTTCTTTCTGTGTTTCTGCACTCTTTTTTGTCCATAATGCCTGCATTATTCGACAAATGCCCTGAGTGCTCAAGGAAGAAGGCCAAGTCAGACTCCCATGAGGTCTGTATTCTCTGCCTTCCCTCTTCCCACATTCCTGAGGACTGTGTGATCTGCAGAGGCTTCTCTGGAAGGACCCTGAAGGAGAGGAAGAAGATCAGGCTTCAGGGACTTGAAGAGAGAAGGTTGAAGGCACGAGGTGGGTCAGGAGGGGCTCCTTCTACCCATGCTGAGGCCTCTGGGGGGCTCCCCAGGGGCAGGAAGACCAGCCCTCGCCCAAGATCTCCGTCTGGGTCAGTTGCGCTGACCACGACGTCGAGAGGGCGGTCAACGGCCAGTTCCAGGTCTCCCCAGGGCTCTGGGTCGAGAAAACGTCGCACGTCGACGTCGAGGAACGTGTTCCGGCCGCCGTCGAAGCCGGTGTCGATCTCCTCGTCGTCGGTGTCGGCGTCGAGTGGTCGACATCGGAGGGCCCGGCGTCGGCGCTCGCCGTCGAGGCGACACCGCCGTTCGCCGTCGAGGACATCGTCGTCGAGGGGATCCTCGTCGTCGAGGCCGCCGTCGAGACGGAAGGCGTCTCCGGCGCCGAAGAGGTCGACGTCGAAGCATTCTAAAAGACCGACGTCAAGACGGTCAAGGAGATCGACGTCGAGAAGGTCCGAGAGGTCGACGTCGAGAAGGTCCAAAGGGTCGACGTCGAGGCGATCCAAGAGGTCGACGTCGAGGCCGGCGAAGAGGTCGAGGTCGCCGTCGAGGCACCATCGCCCGTCGTCAAGGTTTCGTGGTTCGTCGATCTGGTCGGGGTCGACGTCGAGACGGAGACACGGTTCGACGTCGAGAAGTGTGAATCGGTCGACGCCGAAGGACCGTTCGACGTCGAGGGGCCATCGGTCGTCGTCTGGGCACCGATCTTCAGCGTCTGGAGGTCCTAAGGACAGGCCCAGGACTGTGGGGGGCTCCCCACACTCCGAAAGAGATGGTGGCTCGCCGGGAACGGCGCATTCCGGGGTGGATACTCCGATGAAGCCTTCTACACCTCCTTCGCGGCCGGCTGTGCCGAAGGGTCCGCCTCCGAAGGCCCCGACCCCACCTCCGAAGCCGGGTCCGCAGACCCCGCGTACGGTTACTCCTCCACCCCCGGTCCCGCCGAGGGCGGTGTCGATGCCTAAGTTTCCGACTCCTCCGAAGAAGACGCCTAAGAAGCCTAGGACTCCTGACCCTGGGAGGCCGAAGGAGCGTCCGAGGCCCAAGAGGTCGAGGTCTCGCTCGGGGAGACGGGACAGATCGAGGAGTGGGCATGGATCTTCCTCACGATCCAGGCGTCACCACAAGAGACGTCGGTCCAGGTCACGTTCTGCCTCTGGGACCCGTTCCTACTCGCCCACGCTGTCCGATTCGCCGGAGACTAGGGTGTCTCCGATAGACGATATGAGCACATTTCAGGAGGTTCTCCTGCGTGGAGCGGCGAAGTTGGGCATCAAGGTTGAAGCGCCTACGACTTCTACCTCGGTGATATTTGAGACATTACACAAAAGGCACTTGTCTCGCCCCCTGTTACCTTTGGTGCCGGGGCTCCTTGAGCCCGCTGAACAGCTATTCCTGACGCCGGCAGCGGTGAAATCTGCGCCTTCCAGGATCCTAAAAAAGTACAGGGCTCCGGACTCAGACCCAGCCTTCTTGAGGAAGGACCCGGTACCGGATTCAGTCATCGTGACTGCTGCACGAAAGCTTCATGCCACCTCCCCTGCGTCCACGGTGCCTCCGGACAAGGAGAGCCGCTGGATCGATTCTGCTGGTCGTAAGGCGTGTGGGACGTCCGCCTCGTCGATGAAGGCCGCCAGTGACTCGGCTTTGCTGGGGCGTTACGACCGGTCCCTGTGGGACTCGATGGAGCAGTTCGCAGACCTTGTCCCTCGAGACCGCAAGGAGGACTTCATGGAGATCGTCCAGGAGGGGATGCTGGTCTCTAACCAGGCCATCGGCGCAGCAGCGGACATATCCTTGCTGTCCGCGCACGGATATTGCCACGGGATTCACCAGAGACGCCATGCTTGGCTCAGGTTGACGTCACTGAAACCGGAAGCACAGCAACGCGTGGCGAATCTCCCGTTTTCCGGAGATACCCTCTTCGGGAAACACGCGGATGACGAGATGGCCAGGATGAAGGCCGAGGCGGAGACCCTGACGGCAGTGGGCTTGGAGAAGCCCAAGGAGAAGAAACCCTTCCGACAGTACCAACGTCGGTTTGGGTCGCAGGGTCGTGGAAGGGGTCAGTCTGCTGGACAACATCAACAGCAGCAACAGCAGCAGCAGTACAGGCGGCCCTTTCAGAAACGCCAAGGTGGTAGAGGTCGTCAACAGTCCTCTATCGCGACCAAGGGCCCGGCCGGGTCCCGTCCCTGAGCTGTTACTTCCCCCTCGTCCGTTACCCGCTCCGGTGGGGGGAAGCGTTCAATTTTTTCTGGCAGAGTGGAGAAAAATTACTCAGGACAAGTGGGTGCTGAATATTGTTTGCAATGGATACAGTCTACGTTTCACCAGCCCTCCTCCAACGATTCCTCCCGTCAGCTCGCAGTATCAACTGCGCGAGCTTCAGGCGGAGGCGGACATTCTGCTAAGGAAGAGGGCGATCGAAGGCGTACCTCTGTCTCAAAGAGGAAGAGGTCTTTACTCTCGGTTCTTTCTTGTCCGCAAGAAGGACAAAAACGAGTTCAGGCCCATTCTGGATTTGCGACAGGCAAACAAGTGGATTCGCAGAGAAAAGTTTCGCATGCTGTCGTTGCATCAGATCTACCCTCAGCTGCAACGTGGAGATTGGATGTGTGCCATAGATCTACAGGACGCATACTTCCACGTGCCCATTGCATGCAAACACAGGAAGTTTCTGCGATTTCAAGTCGGCGCCAATCACTATCAGTACACGGTGCTACCCTTCGGGCTGAAGTCTGCACCCAGGACGTTCTCGAAATGTATGGCAGTGGTAGCAGCTCACCTGCGGAAAAACAAGGTGTTTGTCTACCCGTACCTGGACGATTGGTTGATCAAGGCCTCCTCCTTCTCGGAAGCTCAAGCACACTTCCAGAAGACGTGCGTTCTCTTGAACAAGCTGGGGTTGCACATCAACATGTCCAAGTCGGTCCCGATTCCGGTCCAGTGCATCCAGTACTTGGGAGCCTCCATCAATACGCTGTCAGCAAGCGTGTCTCCTTCGGAAGAGCGACGTTTATCACTCCTTCGGAAGGCTCAGGCTCTCATGGACACTCCGTCCACGACAGTGAGGACGGTGTCTTCTCTGCTGGGATCGATGGCCTCTTGCATCTTCCTCACTCCTCACGCACGGCTACAGATGAGACCTCTGCAGGAGTGCTTGGAGGATCAGTGGGACCAGAGGAGAGGTTCTTGGGACGACAAGATACGACTGTCTCTACATGCTCTTCAGTCTCTGAAGTGGTGGTGCTCGAAGGAGAATCTCCTCAGAGGGGTTCCCTTCCACAAGGACATTCCCACACAGACCATCGTGACGGATGCGTCCCTCCAAGGCTGGGGGGCGCACTCCGGAGACCTGCAAATTCAAGGGGCGTGGTCCCCGACGGAGTCCACGTACCACATCAATTTCCTGGAACTGAGAGCTGTTCACTTGGCACTGAAGGCCTTTCATCCGTCCTTTCAGACCAACTCTCTGCTTGTTCAGACGGACAACACGACAACGATGTATTACCTCAACAAGCAGGGGGGCTCGAGATCGCGCACTCTGTCGCAGGAGGCGCAGGCGATCTGGCACTGGCTTCTGGCTCGAGGACTGTCGATAACGGCCACCCATCTGCCAGGTGTGCAGAATGTTCAGGCAGACGAACTGAGCAGACTCATTCAGGAAAACCACGAATGGGTCATAAACGACGAAGTACTAGGAGAAGTCTTCGCAAGGTGGGGAACTCCAGACATAGATCTGTTCGCCACCGCCGAAAACAGCAAATGCCGAGACTTCGCCTCCAGGTACTACCAGCCGGGGACGCTGGGGAACGCGTTATGGATCAACTGGTCGAACAGCTTTCTGTAAACTTTTCCACCAATTCCCCTGATTCCGGCGGTTCTCATCAAGCTGTCCCAATCCAGGGCGAGAATGATTCTGATTGCCCCGGAATGGCCCAGACAGCGGTGGTTCACGGACCTGCTCCACCGTTCTCTCCTTCCTCACATGAAGCTGCCGTGCAGCCCGGACCTTCTCACGAAGTTCGGGGGGCGGATGGTGCACCCCAACCTCTCGTCTTTGAGTTTGGCGGCATGGCTCCTGAAATAGTGCAATATGGCCATCTGAATCTCCCAGAGGATTGTATGGACATACTGAAGGAGTCTAAGCGTCCTTCCACTAGGACTTCCTATGCTTACAAGTGGAAGAGGTTTTGCATCTGGTGTAGGTCTAAGAGCTATGACCCTACGACATGCAAGGAAGATGTCATCCTTCCATATCTGCTACATCTGGCGCAGTCGGGCCTTAATGTCCATTCCATTAAGGTTCATCTGGCTGCTTTGACTGCCTACAGGAAAGGCCCTTCACAGACTTCCTTTTTCCAGATCCCTGTGATCAAGGATTTTTTGGAAGGCTTGAAGAAAGTGTTCCCTCCTGTCAGGCTTCCTTCGCCTTCATGGGACCTGAATGTGGTGCTGTCCAGATTGATGAAGGAGCCTTTTGAACCCATTCATAAGGCTTCGTTGCAGCACCTGTCCTGGAAGGCGGCGTTCCTCGTGGCCATTACATCGGCCCGCAGGGTGAGTGAGATTCAGGCATTGTGTTGCCAAGAACCTTATACTGTATTTCATAATGCTAAAGTTGTTATGCGTACTCACCCTAAGTTTCTTCCCAAGGTTGTTTCTGATTTTCATATCAATCAGACTATCACTTTGCCTACGTTCTTTCAGAACCCTTCATCTCCAGCGGAAAGGTCTTTGCATTCCCTGGATGTGCGGAGGGTGCTGAAGTTTTATCTTGATAAGACTAAAGATATTCGTAGGTCAGACCAATTGTTCATCAATTATGGCTCAGTCAGGACTGGTCTTGCTACCTCTAAACAGTCCATCTCGAGGTGGATTGTGTCCTGCATACAGTTGTGTTACTACAAAGCTAATAAGACCTTAGGGGGCAAACCTAAGGCTCATTCCACCAGGTGCAAAGCTGCTACGACAGCTATGCTCCGTAATGTTCCCATTGCAGAGATCTGCAAGGCGGCCACTTGGAAGTCGGTCCATACCTTTGCTAAGCATTACTGCCTGGACTCTGATGCCAGGGCAGACGCTCAGGTTGGGCAGGCTTCGCTGCGGAATCTGTTCGCACAGTAGTGGCGTTATTTTATTCTCCACCGCCGCTTGGTGTGGGGATGGGCTTGCCATTCTATTCACTAGATTATGACTATACACAGAGATCCCCTACTACAGAAGGAGTAGTTTCTGTCCTGTAACTCCAGTTCTGTAGTAGGGGTATCTCTGTTATAGTCATAAGCGCCCTCCCGCCTCCCCGGTGGAGAGTTATTCATGTTCATAATGCTACAGGTTTGGCGTTTTCTACGCCTTCAAAAAGAACTGAAACTAAGTTGGACCTGCTATGCATTCTGGGATACTGGGAGAAGGTTCTGGAAGGTTCCTTAAAGGCACAGTATCCTAATTAAGCCACATAATGGCAGCCTATGGGGCTTGTCTGTCCAGGTTCTTCTCTCTATCATTCCTGAGGGATTTTGCTGTTAAGCAAGGGAAATCTGTACAGGCTTTGCTGTTTTGTGGATTTTATGGTGGAATTTCTAGTTGAAGTACTGGACAGTGTAGCCTTTTTTGGCTGCATTATCTGTCTTTAAATTCTCTCTTAAGTGTCTATGCATTTTCTGCATTTTTTGACACTGTAAGAGATTATTTTTGATTGCTCCGGGGTCCACGCACATGGGCGGGACTATTCACTAGATTATGACTATAACAGAGATACCCCTACTACAGAACTGGAGTTACAGGACAGAAACTACTCCTTTTTGAACCGCGCGTTTCTGGACACTTTCTTGGGGAATTCCAGCGCTCTAACCCATTCCCTGTCATGTAACTGTCGCCCGAACTCGTCCTCCCAGGTGGCTCTCAGTGTATGCAGTGGCCTGTGTGCAAGTTCCCGGATAGACTTGTACAGCCACGTAACAAGGTGTCGGCCTATGCCCATGTATAGAATGGTGTGGACGACCGGGTGTGTTGCCGGCTCGCCGACTGTAAGATCACAGTGTGGGCGATAACTGTCTAAGTTGTCGGTGCGTTAAAAACTGTCCCCGGGGGAGGTCGTAGACCTCCTTGAGCTGTTCGTATGGACGAAGTTGTCCTTCCGCGAATAGCCCCTCCACCTCCGTTATCTCAGACGCCGTCCATGCATGAAGCATGGCGTGTGTGAAATAGGTGTCCCTCTGTGGCCAGCCGACTAGTGGCAGCTGTGGGGAATAGCACGGTGTCGTCGCCGCAATGCGGTGAATCCTTTGCATACACCGGCGAGCTACCTGCAATGGATACATCCGACGAGGTTTGGTGCCTGGTAGCAACAGACGGCGCAGTTCGGGAATAGGGACAGGGCCCTGCGCTGTGCAAGTCTCCCCGGTATGCCTACCTGCCGTCCAGTACGACAGCCACTGGAGCTGCGCTGCTAGGAAATATGACTCAAAGGCGAGGGAGCCCAGACCCCCCTGGGTGGTGGGCAGCTGCAGTTTGGCGAGAGCTATACGGTGGCGGCCAGACCCCCACACAAGTGCTCGAAGGAGCGCATCTAATTCACGAAAGAAGCTCCCAGGTGGTATGACTGGCAAATTCGTAAAGTAATATAATAGTCGGGGAACAATGATCATCTTGGCTATAGCCACCCGACCGATCGGCACCAATGGGAGGCTTCTCCAGAATCCCACCAACGACCTAATGCCGGCTAACACCTTATGGTGATTGCCCTTGTAAATGTTAGCGGGGGAATGTTCTAGGCGGACACCGAGATAGCGGGGGGCGCCCGCGTTCCAGGGTAAACTCTGCGCACCAACTCGTATCTCCCGTGGCTCAAGGGACTGGTGCAGTGGATACATTGTGGATTTATCCCAGGTCACCTGGAGACCCGACGCCTCCGCAAACTTCGTCAAGGCTGTCCATATAGGTGACAGATCCGTAGTTATATCTCGGATATACAGAAGGAGGTCGTCCGCGTACATGGAGACGCAGTGGACAGTGTCCGCTATGGTAATACCCCAGGCAGTTCCCTCCCGGCGTAAACGTATCGCCAGGGGTTCCACCGCCAGGGCAAAGATCAAGGGTGACGGGGCAACCTTGTCTAATACCCCTCTCAACCTGTAGCGGGGACAAGATGTACCGACCAATCTGACACGAGATGTACGATTAGTGTATAGCAGCCGTGTGTACCGTAGAAGGGTTGTACCTATTCCCGCTCGTCGCAGGACAGCGAAAAGGTAAGGCCATGTTAAAGTGTCAAAGGCCTTTTCAAGGTCGAGGATGATACAGGCCGCGAGGGGGAAGGTGTCCCCCACCTGATCTTGGACATGAAACAGTCGCTGTATGTTCTGGGACGTGTTCCCGCCGGGGACGAACCCGCATTGGTCCGGATGGACCAAGGGGCGCAATATTTGTTCATATCGAGTTGCCAGGATTTTCCCTAAGATCTTGCAGTCAGCGGATAGGAGTGGGATGGGGCGGTAGGAGGACAATCGTTGCGGGTCTCGGTGCGGTTTAAGAAATGTCACTATGACTGACTCACGGAGAGAGCCCGGAAGTTCTTTCCTTTCAAATGCATCCGCAAACGTTGCCGTCAGACGAGAGACCTGAAGGGCAAAGAAGGTACTGTAGTACTCGAGGGCCAGACCGTCTAGTCCCGGTGCCTTGTTCCGCGCCAACGCTCGTATCGCGCAGGAGACGTCCGCCTCCCATATTTTAGCATCTAGTGTGGCCTTACTTGCATCCGCGATGTGCGGGATTGGCAGCGGATCTAGGAAATGACTTATCACGTCCTGCCGGAAATTTGTCGGGTGTGGTAAATCGCAGTGTAATGTTGCATGGAAAGCAGCTAAAATGTCCAACTGGGATCGCACTAGGACTCCTGCGGGAGTCAGGATCTCGGTGATGGGTTTGGTGTCAGTGTCTTGTTTCGCTAACCACGCTAGAAGCGTGCCCGTTTTGTCCCGCTCCTTATGCACCCGGGCGGCATAGGCTCTAAAGTTATATTTGCGCAGGTCTGCTAGGGCGGTAGAATATTGTGTTTTGGCCTCTGCTACCTGGGCCACCGTTGCGGCGACTGCATCCTCCCGTTTCGTGAGTGTTGCTAGCTTGCGTTCCGTGTCGGCGAGTGTTTGCTCCAGTGTGCAACGTACCCCCACTACCTGCTTGATGCATGCCCCCCGAGCCACTATTTTAAAAGCATCCCACTCCACTAGTCTGGAGGTGGTGGACCCCGCATTGCGAGTAAAATACTCTTGGATACTCTATACATGATCGCGCTGGAATACCTGGTCTGTCAGACAGTCCCGTGGGAGGTGCCATGTGGGCACCGGTGGGTGAGGCGTGCTCCATTGCACACGCAAGATGTGTGCATCGTGGTCTGAGATTACCCGGCCTAGATAATCAGTGTGTTGGACTTTAGGAATCAGTGACGGGGTGCATAAGAATCTAACCGGATCCGCAAGTTGTGGGGGATGGAGTGAAATGAGTACAGCCTCGTTTGAGGGTGGTGAGCTCTCCAGAGCTCACAATTGTAGTCGACCCTAAAATCCATGGGAGAGATGCAAATTGGGCCATCACGCCTGTAAGGGAGTCCCAGAACTTATCCTGCTCAACATTTGGCGCATATATGCTGCCTAGCAGAACGGGTTGTCCGTCCAGTATTCCTTCTAATAGGGCATACCTACCCTCTTGGTCCGCTACTCTGCGTGTTTCCTGAAATAGGGTGCCCGGGCGGACCCAAATCAGCGCACCCCGTGCAAATGCGGAGTATGACGTGGCACATTTAGTACCCCGCCAACGGGACCGCAGTCTGTCAATCTCTGGCGTAGTGAGGTGCGTCTCTTGCAGAAATGCAATTTGTGCATGTTGGCGCTTGATGTAAGCGTAGGTTGCATTTCTCTTGCGTGGTGTGTGGAGACCCCGTGTGTTTAGGGTTAGAATACTAACATCTGCGCACTGCATTGGGGAGCCTGATAAACACTGCCTGTGCCATGGCGTGCGATCCTAAGTGGGGAAGTCATGGGTGCTGATAGCGACCTAGCCACGCTGTCCTCAGAAAGGGCCCATACCATCCCCCATCCAGATGTGCTGGTTGGTCTGATGCTTGTGTCCCCCGTGGGGTGTAGGGTAAATGAAAACAGGGTGAGTAAAACTTGTAACTGGGTGGGGAAACTGTCACAATACCTGGGGCATATCGGCGAACCCGATACGTCCAAACCAACGCTCATGAAATAAGAGAGCGAACAGTCAATTTGTGAGGGTGGTAGTGCGTGCCTGCGAGGCAGGGTCCTGCCGGGGAGTTAGTAAGATCATTGTTCGTCGTTGAAGAGTGGAGTGCATCAAACATGCCGTGAAGTATAATGCGAGAACTTCCTGTTGAGATCACCGGACCACTTCTTTCGTTTCCTTCAGTGCAGGGGATCAGCAATTAGAGGAGTGACCGGGGGTAGGGTGATAGTCAGCTGCGGAATGGGCCTCGTTGCTGTCTTCTTCGCTTCCCGAAGAGAAGAGGTGGGGGACCCCCTCAATGTCCTCATCAGGAGGGGGAGCCCCTAGATCAGTAACAGCCTGGAGGGCTCCAAGTCCGGGGAGTCAACCATATGGCGCCCTGTGTTCTCCCTCCAGCCCTGTCGTCCCTGTGTTTGCGTCGGTTGCGAGGCACGCCTCCTGTTGCGTGGTGCCCTTTGTGCGCGCCCCTGTGGTGCATCCGAAGCTGGACCTTGTGTGCAGTGGTGGTCCGCCCATTCGCAGGCCTCTGCTGCAGTGGAAAAGAAGTGCGTGGTACAGGCATGTATTATTTTCAGGCGGGCTGAAAATAGCAGAGAGTACTGAATGGCATTCGCTCGCAAGCGACGTTTCACCTCCAGAAAGGACGTTCTGAGCTTTTGCACCGCTTTGGCATAGTCAGGGAAGATCATGACGTGTTGGTTTTCAACTTGCAGTGGTCCCGCACGCCTGGCGGCCCGCAGCACTGCGTCGCGATCTTGAAAATGGAGGAATTTTGCAAGCAGTGGGCGAGGTGCGCTGCCGGGCGGTGGTTTGTGTGCAGGTACCCGGTGGGCTCACTCTATGGAGAAAAAAGCTGTGCGGTCCTTGGTGGGGTGAAGGATTTGACCCAGGCCTCCACATATTCGATGGAGTGCGCCCCTCAATGCCCACCGGAAGACCTAGCACTCTTATGTTGCAGCGTCGAGAACGTCCTTCCAAATCATCTAGACGCTCCTCTACGGTTGACAGGCGACCCAGGGCCGTTTGAAGAGTTTACTGCTGCGCACTCAGGGCGGGCTGTATATCAGCGAGGGATCTCTCTCCCTCCCTCACCGGCTAATTTCCGATGGTCGTCGCGGATAAGGTTGATGTCCGTGTTGAGGGAGCTCAGGCGTTCCTCCATGGAGGCCCGGGAGATTTCAATGGCTGCCAGGACTTGGTCCAGTTTGTCAGAGATGGTCGGGTCCAGCTGGGTTGTGGATGTTTTAGGAAGCGTACTGGTACGGGCCTGATTTTCCAGCGCCGTCTCTGGGACCGATGTTTGTTGAGTGGCCCTAGGCTTCCCCATTCTGCCATCCGTAGGTATCTCCCCTGCACCCCGCAGAGTTAGCCGCGGGGGCGAGGCCGGGGCAGCGAGCTCTTTGGAGGCGATCGCCCTGCTCGTGGACTGAAGGGGGCGTAGCGAGCCCGCAGGTTGCCAGCACCCCAGCGGGGCCCGCTCAGTCGCACCGCCAGCCGTGCTTGCTGGAGGCGCCCTTATGTCACAGTTGCTCCCCGTCTAGGTTGCCGTCCAGCTCCACACGTGGGGGCCCACAGAGGATGGTGGCAGCGCTCATCCCGGCAATCCCCGGGAGCCAGCCACGAAGAACGCAGGATCTGGGACACCACTGTGGCCCAGTGATTCTTGCCCGGGGCAGGGATAGCCTACACGCCCACTCGTTGCATCCGTGAGGGGGGCGACTGCCCGGTGTTAGCCTGTGCACTGTGCCCGGGCCGCCAACTTGGGGTCAGGCAAGGGTAATCTGTATGTCGGCTCCTCGAGCATCCTGGCTAGACAGGGGGGGCCGCAGGAGCAGTGGGGGGCAGTATTATGCGCCGCTCACCTTCTGGAGCAACGTGCTCTGAGTCCACGGGGTGGGCCGGGTGATGGGCGCAAGTACCGTCACTGCGTGGGCGCCATTTTGAGGTCAGGCACCCCCGGCGCAAAAACTATGCCGGTCAAGAGTCCGCTTGAGGGGGGGGGGTGCCACCAGCCCCAGAATCCGCCCCCGCTGAATGTAGGGGAAGGTCCCTGGCGCCATCTAGGGTGTACGGCCCCGCGGTGACGCCGCAGCTGCCAGGGTGCCGCTGTCAGTCTTCGGCTGCTCGCGGACCTCCGCCGAGGAATGATGGGTCCACAGTGGTCGGCACCTCGCTCTAACCGGACACTGGGTGCTCGCCGGCCTCGCTCGCAGCCGGAGATCGCCTGGCCCAGCGCGTCGCTGAAGGGTAGTCCGGGCTAGTGACTGGTAGCTGCCATTTTGAGTCCTGGCCCGGGGGCAAGTGTCGCCGCCTGTAGCTCTGCGGGTGCCGCAGATCCCCGCTGTTTTCAAGCACCCTCTGGTGCAGCCATGGTTCCGATGCTGGGGGAGGTGATTTACCCCCCTGGTCGACGAGGTTGAGCTGTCTTCTGGGCCGCCCGGCTGCAGAGCCTCAGCAGACCGCGGCCACCATCGTGGCTTGCTAAGTCACGCCCCCCCTTCTCAGATGCTACGTTACTATCTGCGGCACATTTGGTATAAAAAACTTGGCGGTGGGTAAGCCCAAAATTGAGGGTGCTTCTAAGGAGAATTAAAACCTCGACCAGTGTCTGCGTGAAGGTTTCTTTAATTGTTAGCACTGACCTAATGACCGCTTTACGCCTGTTAACCTCATGTGATTATAAAACAGGGGTGGCCACGAAAGTAAAAGCGACCTTTCTAATATGACCCAGAACAGAGGGCACCCTGCGCACCGCTGCTCGCTCCCGAGAACTGTAGGCCGTTGGATGAAACATTTACTGGGAGAGGTGGGATATGCACCCTCCTTTGGCCAATTGCGTGCTCTCATTTTTGAAAGCCACACAAAATGGCCAATACAATGTGTGCAAAAAAAAGCCACGCGCACGAGTTTGCTGAAAAGCTGGAGTGATTCCAAGAGTTCATCTCCTAGAGCAGCACATGCGCGCTGTGCTAGGCTCGACCTAAAAAGGGTTCTTTATGGACCAAGAGCTACCTTTCTGCTAAATTTGGTGTAATTCCGTCCAGCAGTTCGGGCTATAGTCGTGTCTTAAAATCTCTAGGTAAATGAACATTGCAAAAACACTTTTTAAGACCCCTCCTTTTTCTTGGCCCCTGCTTGACTGATCGCCCTGAAACTTTCCATGCACAGCAAGATTCACTGGTGCGCTTTTTTGGGAAAATTGGGTGAAGATTCATCAAACGGCGTCAAAGATATAGATAAGTAAAAAAAAAACCTTTCCTCTGGAAACATGGTCCTAACTAGAACTACTTGCTGGCGATCGCCGGTAGGTAATATATATATATACAGTAACCAGTAGATTTATTTGACAGCTTTGCTGTCAAAATCTAGTCCTAAAATGGATTAAATATGCGGAGATCAGAGTAGTCCTGCAGAAGACATCTAAGAGTGAAGAATCATGACATGCTTCTCTGGCTTCAAAATCATCATACTGTCGAAGATATTTCAAGCTTAGCACATCTGTCTGTGTCAAAGCCTTTTTCACCTTCTGCATAACCATCAATTTTGAAGCAATCAAAGTCATTAAGACCCAGATCCTCCAAGTCTTCTTGTTCAAAGAAGCACAGAATAACAGGACATTGCTTTTACTGGGCACCCAAAGCTCACCAAATTTCAACTCTATGTGAGGAATATCCGAGATGTTCTCTATTTCATGATTCAAAGTGAACATATGCGAGGAAATCCTTCAAAAGACCCAAAACTCTCAACACTCGAGGCAGTGCAGCATGGCTAATGAACCGGGGTAAAAACATACGCAACTGGCTGCATAATATTTGTAGTTGAGCACACCAAGCATGTGCCTGCATGCCTAGAACATTAATTGAGTTCAGAAAGCAAGTCAATGAATTGAAAGGGAAATCTTTTGCAGTGCTGGGTGCTGCCACAAATCTTTACACAGCATGGGAGGGGTATCAGTACATCCCAGAAAACAGCTTCTTATCTCCTTGCATATGTGACTAGTTAGTAATTAGTGTTGTCTCATGACAAATCCTCCCCATCCCCATCACTAGTCATTACTTGGGATCTACTCTGAATACAATAAAAGAGGAGAAACTATTATTCAAGAGAAATGATGGAATCTCAGAAGGATAGCACCCGACTGTGCATCATATGTTGCCTTTGCTGTTCCTAAGTAGTAGATACTTAGCTCCTTCTACATTGAGAAGGGCATTCATGACACTTCTAGGTATGGCAAAAACTGGCATATTTCGCATAAAACAGACCTGTGGTTATCTCTTGACCCCTTTACTAGGCCAGAGCAGATACTCAAGCAGGGCAGGCTTCAATGGAGCAATATATTGGGCTAATTTTATTATGTTATTCTTGAATGATTTATTCTCATTAACGTGCCACTGTAATTGGGGATAAGTTTTTTGTTCTGGTCAGGTCAGGCTTATTACTACTACGACATGTGTTTCCTGTGACACAGGGCCCACTCCTTCCTTGCACACCTTTATTCTTTCATTCAATTATTACTCAATATATAATCATGCCTGTTTTTATCATGCACAGTCTGTATTATCTACCTCTTATAACCCTTATAGTTGCCCTAAGCATGCTGTGCCTCTCGTGTAAATTACACTATCGTTATACCTTATAACGCACTTTAAGGTGCCCCTGTGGCTTATCCTATGTAGGTAAAACCCAAAGAAAAATAAAAACACGTATAATTGAGCACAAGAGCAATATCAGACTGAACAATCAAAATCAACGGTGGCAGTTCATTTCAATCAAGCCAATCACAATGCGAGCCAGTTAAAATTTTGTATTTTGGAAATGGTGGCAACCCTACCCGGGAGAGATAACAACAATTATTTGTTAAGGAGAGAAGTCTTCTGGATCAATTTTTTATGTACTACCCAACCAAGGGGACTGAATGAACGGATGGATTTAAGCTGTTTTTTATGACTCCATAATAAGATGAACTAAATACTTGCGATCCGTTAAAGATATGTGTTTGAGAGTATACACGCTTGATACTCTGTGGATAGAACATGTGTATATATACGTACTAATTTCAGAATAATGTGATTATGTTTGCACAGTGATTTTCAATGATTTACAACGATGTTGATAGTTTTTGTACAGGTATTATCTTGCACATCACAACCACGAGTAAGAATGAGCAGCACATAAATATCCCCACCGCTATTCAAATAGTGAGGTTGGCTTTAAGAAATAGTAAACACAGCGTGGCAACGTAGGAGTCACGTGAAATAAATATCCCGACACACACCGCTATCCAAATAGTGAGGTTGGCTTTAAGAAACAGTAAACACAGCGCGGTAACGTAGTAGTCACGTGAGCGGGAATAGATCATAGAGCTGCAACCTAGCACGTAGGATAGAGTAAACCCCGCCGAGTTAGCGAGAAGAAGAGATGGAAGCTGACACCGGGTGAGGAAACGGCCCGTAATATTTTACACTTTATACCTAAAGACCATAACATTGAGAGAAACATAGTGCGTTACCGTAATGTTTATTTTTCAGTATGATAGTGAAAACGAAGCTTTCAAGGTCAGTGTGATAAGTTAAAAAATGGGTTATAAGGTATAACGATAGTGTAATTTACACGAGAGGCACAGCATGCTTAGGGCAACTACAAGGGTTATAAGAGGTAGATAATACAGACTGTGCATGATAAAAACAGGCATGATTATAATTACATGATTTTTTGACCAATAAGTTACTATTGGAATATGTACGAAGTGTCAATTTTATTTTACTTTTACCAAATGCTTAATTTGACTTATAAATGTTTCCAGATAAAGGAAATCCCGAGGAAGAGCTTTATGCTTGAAATGCATTGGGATAAAATACATTTGTGAAATGAATACACAAAAATGATAAAAGAAATATAAAGAATGAAAAACTCGCTAACATGAAATGTTTGGAAATGAAAATAAAATTTGCAAACAGTATTAAAAATATTGAGTAATAATTGAATAAAAGAATAAAGGAGTGCAAGGAAGGAGTGGGCCCTGTGTCACAGGAAACACATGTCGTAGTATCGTACAAACCTACCCTGACAGCTCAGCAGGATACCTACCTTTGCACCAACGACATTTGTGAAACTAAGACAAATTTATAACAACAAACGAAACCAGGAGTGCGTCACCTCTAATAATTTTTCAGGCTTATTACTATCCATGAAGATAAAATGATGGAGAAGGAAATATTTCTTATTTGTAGTCCTACTTCTCCAGCATTGGGATTTGTATTGCATTTCCTTCTCCCCTCCTTCCAATTTGCTTTATTGTGATATTGTATTCAAGAGGTTTTGGAATTGTGCTGTCCAACAAAAATGGACAGGAAAATGGTGTGATTCCATTTTTTTATGGGGCAATTACATTTGTAGCCTTACAATGGTACTGCCTTTTTCGCTCTATTTCCCTCATATTCTTTGCTCTATATTGCAGTTGTCCCATACTGAGTCTGCAGAATAGTATCCTGTGCATTGTTGTGGGATCCTATTGCCACCAAACCTAAAGCATAAAGACCTTCGTATATCAGATGCGACTCCAGTAAGCATAGAACAAACTCTCTGAAATCCTACTTACTCTCAAATATCACAAGCATTAATCCTTGTGAGTAATCCTGGAAACTTCATTGAGGACAAATACCCTTGGTGCAGAGTTAAACTGGATACCATTAAATTAGACCTTCTTTCTGGCCCATTTCACAATGTGTTTTTCATTTTTTACTGTCAAAAACCACTCCAATCTTCTACTGTAAAACCCTAACTCAGGTTACCCTAAATGAAAACGGGTGATCATGATCCAATTAGCTAGTATCAACATTCAAATTAGAATTCTACTGATGTTCGATTCATGAAAGTAATTTCATCTCTGCACACATGCGGATTAAAAGGATTAGGAACATTATATCAAACAAATCTGGACATGACAATAGGTGTATTAATTTACCCATCTCACTTACGGCCTTAAAATGAATTGCTTGCCTGGTCTTCCCATCATAGTGCTTCCCATTTCCCACTCCCTAATTTGGCTTTCCTAAAGGCAAAATCCCAATGTAATAATAACGATCTAATAATAATATGACAGTTAATAGTCCTATCATTTTCTATGCCCACAACCCTGTCCACTGTCAGCCCTTCACCAATATCATTATCTGTATTAATCCATCATGAATTCATAAGGGCCAAAGTGCTCCATGCAAAAAATGGTGCTTTGTGTTCCTTTGATCCAATGCACCAAACCAATATAATTTCCATTGACCTAGGCTAGCCCATTATCACCATGCCTCCTGAGTCATCTTGTCCTTACTATTTATTCCATATGGATCCATCATAGCTGACCCAATAAGGGCCAAATAGTACTCCATACACATAAAAAGTGCTTTGTGCTCCATTATATGTGCAAATTCACTCTGGTTACCTCTAAGATCATTAATTAACCTTAGGGATTGCAGTTGCTCCTTTCAGAAACTTTAAAAACCGGCCTGATAACTACTACTTTTAAGCTGAAACATTGGACAAAGCGATAGGCGCCTCGGGGTTTTAAGCCTTTACATATACAGTTTCCATGTATTAGAGACTCCTCTGCTTGGTCACACTATGTATTATTATTTTCACCCTTCTTTCAGCCATACCAGTAGCACCGTAGTAGAATAAGGTCAAAGCGCAATCTTATAAGCAAGTATTTTAGGTAGTTGGGAAGAGGCATTCTCAAGTACTCTGGGAGTGCTCCCGGGGTATAAAGATCTATTGCCCGACTGTATGACTAACATAGGTGCCTTATGTTATGCCTGTTTAGTCGTTTTTTTTGCTCCCCCACAGCATCTATCTAAGGGGAGCAAAAGACCGAGGACGTTGGTATTGTAAGTGAATTGTGGATTTTCCCACCCCAAAAAATCTATTGCCCTACTACCATGAGATTTAACTCTTAGGTCCCGGATATCTGACCGCTGAGATTACCTTTGCAGATGTCATGAATAATTTTGCTGGGATTTTATATGATAGATTATTGCCGTCTAGGTCCTCAGTGGTCCGAGCACCAATAGAGGTTGCCAGAAAGGAACACCACAACGAGCCTGGGTCCTGAAATGTCTCCCAAATGATTGTTTGATAGTACCACTTGGCGCTGTTTTCAATGTTTGGCCGTACAAAACAAATTTCGCCCTCAAGGCCAAGTCCTGCTTTATTGGTTTAAATTCCTGTCTAATTTGAGCTTGACTGGTGCAACCTGGGAGTGAAAATAAGCAACGATAACAGATGCATTGTTGTTTGTCTAACCATTCGTAGAGCTGGTTCCTTAACTCCTTCGCAGCAGGGCTAGTTCCCACGCTGTGTGGGGGGAGGGTGGTGCGCTGCGCCGTGGTGCTCGTGACGAGCTGAGCTCGTCATGCAGCACGGTGGCGCTGTGCTCGTGACGAGCTGAAATAGTCATGACTATGCCGACTCAATAGAGTGCCCTGCACACGAGGGGAATTATCCCCGTGTGGGCGTTCCGCGGCAGTCATGACGAGCTCAGCTCGTCATGAGCACAGCGCCACTGTGCCTCATGACGATCTGAGCTCGTCATGAGTACCGAAAGTGTTAAACATAATTGCTCCATACGAAATTGTTGTCATCAGCTTACTTGTAACTACTGTCAGTAGGGCACTAGTGTTTTGGCATGCAAGATTCCTCTTCAGTTGGCCCATCTTGCACATCAAGTGCTTCACTGTAGTTTTCAATGGAGCCTTACTGAGCTTTCCTGCCACCTCTTTCATCATGTCACACCAACGTATTTATAGCCTGCTACTTTTTCTATACGTGAGCCGGTGAACCAGGCGTCCTTTTTTGTCTGAGTTCTACTAAGGATCATTATTTTTGTCTTCATTAGATTGATAAGATATAATGTTCTACACAATATCGGGCAGACGCATCAAGCGACATCTGAAGTCCAACTTGGGTGCAATCTCATACATCTATATCATCTGCGGAATTGAAATCCATGCCTGCTATATATAAATTAAAACGCAGAGATGCCAGAACATAGTCTTGTTTTAATCCTTTGTGTAGATTTGTTCTGAGGTCACCCAGTTTGCTGATATCTTAACATTTACCCATGTGTTACTGTACAGTGACTCAATAGCCTTCAAAAGACATGTGGAATCCCTGAATTACTTAGCTTTGCCCAAATATTGGAATATTATCTTATCGCAAGTATTTGTAAAATCAATAAAAGCTGTATTAAGAGGTTGAGTACTGGGGAGCATTAGTAAGCATTATGCTTTAGACAGGTTAAGGTCAGGAAATTATCCTCAATATTATAGTGCCTCTGACAATCTGTCTGAAACGATGGAATCAATTGTTTCTCTTTAGCCCAGGTTTCCAAATCATCGTTCTGTATTCTTGCATTTGACTTTCCTTCCACATCACGAAATGCTATCATTCTATAGTTTGTAAAATAAAAAAATCTTAAATCCGGTATTTGTAAAGCGCAAACTACTCACCCTTACGGGTCTCAAGGTGCTGGGGGGCCGTCGTGGAAATTAAGTGAGCTATTGCCCAGAGTCACATGGTGCTGAGCTGCGCCGACGCCAGGGAACGAACCGTGAGCCCTCTGCTCCGAAGTCAGCTGCCCTGGCCACACACCACACAGCAATCTACTTCCCTTCTTAAGTATAGGGATTAAAAGCGAATCCCTCCAGCTATCCGGTTCTATAACTGAAGAAGAGCATTCTGAGAAAAGGGAGTTTAAAATGGGCATCCTAATTTCCGTTAGTGCATTTCCCACCTGTTTTTGTCGCCCATACATTATCAATGGCGGCATCTGTGTTTTACTTACTTGCCATTGATCCTGTTATTAGGCCTGTCATGTCTTCAAGACAGGAGATTTGTGTCTCAATTTGTTTCACAGCGATGTTCTCAACAGATTGTCTGTGTTGTCCTGTCGCCAGTTCCCCATTGTGATAGGTTAGCTTAATATATGGTGCTCACTTATGTAAGTGTAGCACCCTGCTCTAATCCAAACAACCCTTATGGTGATTTTAGTGGTCTTAGACAACCTTATAAAGCTCTCTAAGTGGTAGCTGTGGAAAGCAGCCTTCAGGCTAAGTCCAGAAGGAGTGTAAAGCAGCTTGTGTTACCACTACTTTATTTTATGAGCTAGGTTAAGTGAAAAAGAATCACTCAGTGTACTTATAAATATATGTATTTTATTACAAACACTAACACTTTGCAATATCTCCTACCTGGAGATATAAAAACAATACACACAATATTCAGTAAACAGAACTTGTAAATAGCACAAATACACAGTGGTTTCCAGGTATACTAAAATAATGAAATTTGAACCACGACTCAAGACAGGAGTGGACCCAGAGGCCGTAGAAGAGCCTGGGACCCAATGACCCACCCAAGGTGAGTATCTATGAACCAGATGGAGGTTGTGTGCATTGTGGGAACACCACCGCGTGCTCAACGTTAATAAATGGGTAAGTCGCAGTTTTAAAAAGAAAGGACCCTTCACATCAGACCCGGAAGACACCTTGTGGAAGATGGAAGGTTGGAGAGTCACCCCATCAGTGGATACCCCAGGAACTAGGATACCTACACAAGGGAAGCCGGGTGCATAGGTGTCAAGTGACATCAAAAATGCTGAAGACCACAATGAAAGACTTCAGGAAAGGTGCTGCTGGAGAAGAAGACGAAGGAGTCTGGTGAAACCCAAAGGTGGATTCAAGATGAGAGGTACCCGCAAGCAGAGGGGACAGAGTGTATGCCACTCAGGAGTGACCAGGAGGCACGGAAGACGACTGCACATCAATGTCGGAGATGCAGGAGAGGTTGGTGGTGCCCTTGAGGTTGCAGCTGTGCAGACCAGGCAGTGCTGTAGAAGACCAGGAGCTGGTTACAAGCTGTCCCATGTCAGCTGTCGAGACTCGGAGAGTAAGTGTCCAGCAGGGGCACCAGCAAGCCTTGGCAGCGGGAAGCAACGTGGTTGACTAAAGAGGTGCAGTGTCTGGACCAACAAGGTCCAAGTGACTCACCACGAGCAGGCAAGTCATAGCAGGCCTGAGCAAGCAGGGGAGCCCAAGAAGACCCTCACGAGGACCCACGGGCCGAAGGCACAGGAGAAGCTCACCAATGAAGAAGGCCTACGGTGCAGAGAAAGTGGTGAGGGAAAAGATCTTGGCTGCAGGAGTTGCTGGAGGTTGAAGCTTCTTGGAGACTGAAGATCTCTGGAGTACAGAGCCAACAAGCCTTGGCAATAGCAAGTCAACACGGTGCACAGGTGTTCTGACGAGGGATACTGGCTTCAAACTCTGTATGAAGACCGTGCAGGCCTCAAGGGAGTTGCAGAACCACCACCTGTGTTGCTGAGCCATTCAGAGTCCATGGGAGCCCAGGATCAGCAGAGCGGTACGCTGCTTTGCGGTATCTGCAGATGCAGGGGAGTGACTCCTTCACTCCAAGGGAAATTCCTTTGGGTGTCTTGGATGTCTACAGGGCTGGTGAAGAACCTGTATGGAGCACGGGCAGAGAAGTTGCAGAAGACCAACAGGACGACGAAACCAGGAGCAGACTCTAGTCCCACATTTTTCCTAGCTTTTTGGACTTCCAGGGCCTCCTTGTCAAGGGCCAACTGATCTCGCCTGAGCTTGGGCCTAACTCTCTCTAGTTTGATCAGGTGGTATTCCCTTTCCAAGGAGTTCTCTCTGTCTAGAAGTTGAGGTCCCTATGGAATGTCCTGAAGCATTGGACTCAGCAGAGGGAGACCTAGTTCTCCTCTGTCAGCTCTGAACGATGAATAAAGTGGGACCTACTTCTAGGGACACCCTCTATGCCATCTGCACTATTCCCTAGATCATAGTTCATCAAGGTGGGGTCCTCTGACTCCTCTTGATCATGCTCAATATAAGGGCCGCTGGGGATTGCCCATCCTGCCCTATCTTCTGAAGCATCCCCACCCACTTTGTCGTGATCCCCTGACCTGTCTGGGTTTTGGAGATCATCTAGGATAAGCAGCTCTAAGAGATGCTTAGTGGTTGGATTGCTAACTGTCTTTAACTTCCTAGAAGTAAAGAGGGTCCTTAGTTCCTGGAACTCAAGAGCACTGTATCTAGAAGACTGTTCCACATTGGGGTCCACTATTAGAGACATGACTAGGTGTAGTGTGGTGTTGCACCTACCTACCCCAGTGGAAAACTAAAGTTTCTAAGATTGGAGAAAGGGCTGTCCTAGACCCTTATCGACCAATCTATAATTTCAGTAGAATTTACCTAGTCTATCTAAATATTTATATGTGCCTATTGCTAGTGGTGATTTTTCGATTAATCCACACAAAGATTAGCTGGTAAAACAATGCAGGCTTGAATCCCAACCGCTGCACATCAATGTAGTAGGCTAGCTAAGTATATGGTGCTCACTATAAGTGTAGCACCCTGCACTAATCCAGACAACCCTTATGGTGATTTTAGTGGTCTTAGAAATAAGTGGTAACTGTGGAGTGCAACCTTCAGGGATAGTCCAGAAGGAGTGTAAAGTAACTTGTTTTACCAGTACTTAATCTTATGGAATAGGTTAAGTGAAAAAGAATCACACCGTGTAGTTATAAAATATGTAATTTATTACAAACACTCACTACACTTTGCAATATCTTATATCCAGAGATTTAAACACAATGCACACAATATTCAGGAAATTGAACTTGTAAATAGCGCAAATGCACAGTGGTCTCAAGGGGTAGACCAAACCATATACTAAAATAGTGAAATGCTAACCATGACTTGATGGAGCGAGATAGAAAACAAAATTTTGTTTTAACTCGTGAAGTCACATTTCCATAACATGAATAATAATATTAATGATTTGTGATTTGTCATGCTAATACAACTTAGATTAAACTTTACACATGGGGGGACTAACATGTGTGCTCATAAACGTGCATAATTGTTGCATCTTTTTGTTCGTGCAAAATAATAAAATAATTTATTGTTTTCGTTTTTGTCATTACTAACTGCTGCAAACTTGAAAGAAGCATGTGCTTGTTTTGCTTTTCCTTGTCTGTGTGATGTCATTTTTACTATTCTAGGTGCATTTAAGTCTCATGGAATAACGGAGACTGGTAGATATAAACGCTGCTTTATTTGTTTGCAATGGCTAGGTAACATTTTGATTAATCGGGTGGGTTAATTAATTAGTAAATCCTGGGGTGGATACAGAATCTACATTATTTCTTACATTAATACTTTTCTTGTGTTTGTTTTATATTAGAAAACATAAGTTGTCTGCTTTTGGGCCTTGTCTGCCCGAACTACAATATGCTGAATTTTACTTCTGCAAAAGTGCTGAGACGCCCATTCTGAAATAAATTATTCGTCAAAAGCTGCGTTCACAAAGCAAAAACTAACGTGCTATCATCATTCTGTCGGACATGGCCAAGGTCGAAAAAGAACATTTTGTCAGTCCTTAACTTGGCATCCGCGGAAGTCAATTGGAAGTCAATGGACGCTGCGAGAATGACTTTATACAAATGTTGCAATCCTAGGAAGCTCCTGGTTGCACTCGGAAGGGACAATGGTCTCTAAGAAAAGTGACTTAATGGAAGTTTTGAAAAGTGGGTGACATGTCACTTGTCACTCTCAGCCAATGGGACGTCGAAGATTTCTGAAAACTTTCCTTTGCGTAGTTTAGTTAGTGTAGAAAGGTATAAAAAGTCATGCCCCTAGGGATGGGCTGGCTGCTGCTTTCTGACTTTCCGATGAGGGTGATGTGCTGTCGGACTTTGCGTGGAGCACGTAAGAATCCTCAAAGAGCTTTACTTTAAATTCTATCTATTTAGTTAAGTTAGGGAATTAGGTTTTAGAAATGCTAAACTTTACATATTTACTTTAATTTTGATTCACTTGCTTAAATTGTATTTTACTCACGTTTCTTTACAAACATGCTAACTTTATTGCTAAAAAAAAAAATTCATTTATAAAACTATCAACTTATATACCATAATTTAGTAAATAAAATCTTACTTTTGACAAACAAGCTGGTCTTGGTTATTCAGGAGTGTAGGTTACTATTAGCTAGATCACGTCGCCAATGGTGGTCGTTTAAATGGTCAAGTTTTATTCTAATGACAATATTCTTTACGCAAATGTATAAAATTGTATATAGTTTGTAGATAATGTGTATATAGATTTAATCTGACCACCTGATTCAGTAGGCCCAAAATATGTCAGGTTTATAAATGGGTCCAAATTTTAGTATAGAATTTTGTTTATAGGTTATGAAGTTGGGTAGCGTTGTTTATGATATATTTTCTATAGGCCGCTGGATCAATTCTCTGGTAGCAGAAGATGGTTGCTAAGAGTAACGGTTACTAAGGGTTACTAAAGTATTATGGTATGGAAATAGGATCGATGTTTTAACACATGTTGAGTTCGTTTTTCGTGCTATCTGTAAGCTATACCGGTATAGATTGTGTGGCGAGAAATTAGTCACGCAAGCCATCTGTTCTGTTTGTAGTGATATCGCCGAGTATCACAAGAGGTATCGCCGTGTACCATAGTGTTGTCGCCGAGCAGCACAGTTTTAGGGCTAGGTCTGAATCTTGTAAAGTGAGGGTTTTCTAAGAAATTAAAGCAGCATGAGAATAGGGACAAAAGCGCCTTCCATAAAACTCACTGTGATAAGAGTATTAGTTATATCCGAGCTCGAGTGAAGGGTAAATTAGCGTCGGTGCATGATTATCTATAAACAGGTTAGAGTCCTGTACGGGTACATGTTTCATATCTATAAACAGGTGAGAGCCCTGTACGGATAACGTCGTTATTTTGCTAACGGTGCATGATCTCTATAAACAGGTGAGAGTCCTGTACGGATTTCATGTGTGTTTGAAGTTAGGGAAATTTCAGTGTGAAAGTGCGAGTTTGAATTGTATTTTATGTTCAAGTGGAACTCTTAGAACTTTCACTTCGCGGTGGGTTCAGAGCAAAGCGAGTTCATAATTATACGTGTTAGAAGGGTGGGGTAAGGTTACTCTACTAACGATTGAATATTATCCTTAGTGTGAATAGCGCCGTCTATTCCGAAGTGTGGATACTTGAATGTATGTAAACTATCCTAAATAGTGAAACGAACAGATGTTGTCCTTATAGTCATTGTTGAGAATTAATTTACACTGAAAGGTGTCCTTAAAATGGCGCTGTGAAAAGATTTTGTGAAGGAGGGGTAAGCGCCAGTAGTGAGAAACGAGAAACCGCAGCTGCTGTGTACGTCACAGAGCCGCGCTGGGATTGGGTGACCTACGTCACAAGCTATATTCTGATTGGCTCTTGAGTCTCTGACGACCTGTGAGCTGATTGGTCTTTCGGAAAAACTCCAAATTTATTGGTTGAGCAGAAAAGTGACGTAGCTCAACTGTCATTGGCTTGTTGGTGTGTTTCGCGCACGGATTGGTTGTTTTACGGAACATCCCGGAAATATTTTACGAACGATTTTGTGAATTAGATTTAACTCTTAAAAATGAGTTATCATTTTAAACATGTTGAGAAAAAGCCAGCATTATTTCAGAAGTTTAAGAATTTATTTTCACCTGACAAGAAAATCGAAACGCGAGGTGGTAAACTACTTCATAAGTATAAAACACCTGCAGCGTATATGGAAGGTGAATATGGATATCATACTGTCTTATGGTTTGATAGTTGGAAACGCTATACTAAGAACGACGGTGTTTTAACTTGGCCTGATGATGGTTCATTTAATGTAAAAGTTTTAAGAAATTTACGAGAGAAAATGAATGCTCTTGTTCCGAAACCGAGACCAACTCAATTTGAAGCTTTAGTTGAGTGGGAAGACGAGATGTATCAATTACAAAGAGAAGCTAGTGGAATTAAAAGACCTTCTAAAAATCCACCTTGGAGAAGAGAAACTCATGAAGATAGATTGCGAATGTGGAGACAGGGAAACATGAGTGAAGGATTGTATTTAATTCATGAAATGGTAATGGGTACTCCTACAGGGAAATCTATGGAAAGTGAATCTGAGGATGCAGTAATGGAAGAAATATATACAACTGCTAGAAAGAATCAGCCTTTGAGACCTCCTAGATCATGGTCTACTCCGGTGGTTTCTACTGAAACTTCACCGAGTGCACCTCCAATTAATGAAGCTCCTAAACTTTATCCAAATAATTGTGAAATTATTGAAACTCCTAGAAGACCAGAATTCGAGAATGCTCGAAATGAAGGTAGACATTTTACAATGGCTCCAAGAGCAAGAGAACCTCCAAAAGATTATACAAGAGAGGCAAGAAATGTTGAAGATGTTGATTATAATGAATATTTAAGATCAAAAGAAGAATTAATAAAAAGAATGACAAAAGGCATGGAAGCTGTGACAGTTCCAGTAACAATTGGTCCTGTTCAGCCCGTATTTGACCAAAAGGAAACAAACAAAACTGGATTAACTATTCCTTTAAATACAGAAATTCAAAAGGCTGCTGAAAAATTTTATTCAGACTTATCTGAAATAAACTCTTCTAAATCGAGAATGCCTGATTTAACCTTTAATGAGGATTTATCTCCAAAAACACCAATGGGTGCTATATCAGATATAGGGAGTCCTGAAGTCAGGGTAACCACACCAAAACTTGATGTGGCCAAATTAAAAGCGAATATCGAAGAATTAATAATTGGAACAATTGGTCCAGATAGTTTAAATTACTATCGAGATGATGAACTACTGTTCATTTGCAAAAGCATACAATGGAAAACAAAAAATAAATATGATCAACTAGAGGATCTAGCAGCAGAACTTGAAATCGATGTGAGTAAACAAAAGAATTTTGCGAAACATTACAGATTAGACTTTTCAGAAAGTGACATCGAGAGTTTAAACTCAATGGGAAGAATAGTTCATATTAAAGATTTGATTGTCTATATCAAAAAGCTAGGAGAACTGAATAAATGGAGAGTAAAATGGACGAAAAAGAAGGAAGATGAAAGATTGGAAAAATTGTCAAAACAATTTCCAATGAGAGAAATTGCAGGTGGAGGATATGTTCATGTCCCTTGGTCGAGACAGGACATTCTGTTATTTACAAATGACTTTCCGAAATTGAGGGAGAAACCAGTTGAGTGGTACAGGCAAGTCGATAGATTCATCAAAGTGTCAAAAGTTCTGTGGATTGATTTAGATGGATTTTTTGATATTGTCGTTCCATCTGATCTTTGGACAGAATGTAAAATATCGATTAGTTGGCCAAAAACAGAACCTGAGCGAATTAAAGAAACAGGTGCTCCAAATCCACTTGTAATGGATTTTTATGAAAAAGTAATTGTTTGGATGAAAAACAAAATTCCACCCAAAGAAGTCGATTGGGTTAAAATAGAAAGGACAGAACAGGAAACAAAAGAATCAGTTCATTCTTTTTATGAAAGACTACTGTTAATCTTTAAACAATACAGTGGTTATGAAAAATTAGATGAAAAAGACATGAGCCATTTTGTCTATAGATTTGTTTATGGACTAAAACCTGAAATTGGAGAAATGATCAGAAATAGTATTGTCGGATGGCAATCACTATCTGTAGATGATATTCTAAGAAAAGCAAAGTATTGTAGCGATGAAATAGAAGTAAAACAGAAGAAACTGAAGGAGAAAGCCATGTGGGCTCAGGTAAAGGTGGCTGAGCAACAGATTGCCAGCATGGGTAATAAGAACACTAATTTTGTTCAAACTGGAAATACAAACCAGATACAAGGAAAGTTTAAAAGTAATAATTTCCCAAAGAAATTTAGCCCAAAGATTGAGGAGTTGAAACAAAGATTACCTTGTTTTAATTGTGGCGAAATTGGACATTGGAGAGACGAGTGTCCTCATCCTCCTAAAAACTTAAAGAATCCCTTATTGAATCCACAGATGCAGAATGGTGTTGACCTGCAGCGACAGCTACAGATACAACAGGGGTTAAACGAATTAAATATTCAGCGACAGTTACAGCAACAGCAACAACAACAGGTGAATAATCGTCAAGACCAATTGCCACAACCACCTTTTCCGAATTGTGGGGGAGTTCAAAAATATAATCCTAATGTGGGATTTCAGGGAAGTGAACAGGTAATAAAACCACAAAAACAGCAAAAGCAGCAAAGGGTTCAAATGCAAAATGCTTCACAACAATTTTTATTAGCAGAAAGTCAAGACAGCGATTCTGATGATTATTGTTGACGGTGCCCGAGAGAGGAGGAAGAGTGTGTTGTTGGAGCCACTCTTGAGGTTGACCAGTCTGGTCCTTTTGTAAACGGGAAAGTTAATGATGTAGACATCACTTTTCTAGTGGACACTGGTGCTACCCGTTCTACTGTTAGGTCAGTGGAAATTGAAAACCTACCTCTCTCTGGGGATACCATCCAAGTTGTCGGAGTAAGTAATCAGCAAATTAAAACTGACTTAACTGATCCAGTACCAGTTGAAATTGGAAATTACAGAGACAAACGCAGATTTGTGGTTTGTAATAGTAGTCCAGTGAATCTATTGGGCAGAGATATCCTATGTAAAATGAATTGTAGAATATATTGTTCTCCTGATGGAGTTGAGTTACAAACAATGGAGGAAGATGGTTTATACAGAATGACAATGATGATGATGGAAGCAGAAGAAACAAAATTGTTTCCTGCATTTGAAGAAAAAGATTTACCTGAAGAACTTAAAGAAACAGTGAAATCTGAAATATGGGATTTTACTGGAAATGAGATGGGTCTGATGAAAAACGTAGATCCAGTAAAAATTACATTGAAACAGGGAATAGAATTTCCAAACACTCCACAATATAAAATGAAAACAGAAACAATTGAAGGTATTACACCTATAATTGAAAAATTAATCAAGCAAGGTGTATTAAAGGAAATGGAGAGTAGCTCTTGTAATTCACCAATTATGGGAGTTAAAAAGTCTAACGGAACATTTAGAATCGTACAAGATTTGAGAAAGATTAATCAAATTGTCGTTCCATGTTGTCCTGTGGTTCCAAATCCAGCAGTAATTCTATTTCAGATTCCACATGATGCTGAATGGTATACAGTCATTGACCTTTGCAATGCATTCTTTACTGTTCCCTTACATCCAGACAGTTATGAAATCTTTGCTTTCAGATTCCAAGGTAAGACCCTCGGATGGCCAAGAATCCCTCAGGGCTATACAGAAAGTCCTTCAATTTTTAACGAACTATTAAAAAGATCATTAGAAGACCTAGACTTACCTGGTAGGTCTACGCTAGTGCAGTATATTGATGATTTGTTAATAGCTGCAAAGACAAGAGAAAATTGTGTAACAGACACAATAATTCTGTTAAATCGCCTTGCAGAAGAAGGACATAAAGTGTCCCCAGCAAAACTACAGTTTTGCAAACAAGAAGTAAAATATCTTGGTCACAGAATTGCAAAGGGAAAAAGACAAGTAACAATAGAGAGAATAAAAATGATACAAGCAATGTTACCACCAAGAACACAAAGACAGGTCAGAATGTTCTTGGGAATGGTTGGTTACTGTCGACAATGGATAAGTGGATTTTCAGTAATTGCAAAACCACTACAAAGACTGACAAAGTCAGATGTGAAAGATCCAATTATTCTCAATGATGTTGAGATGGATTCTTTTGAGAACCTGAAAAAGAGCTTATGCCAAGCTCCTGCTTTAGGTATGCCAAATTATGAGAAAGATTTCGAACTGTATTGCAGTGAGAGAGAAGGATGTGCATTATCTGTGTTAATTCAGAGACATGGAAAATTAAAGAAACCTATTGCATACTTCTCTGCAGTTCTTGATCCAATTGCAAAAGCATTACCAGGTTGTTTGAAAGCAGTTGCAGCTACAAGTATCAGCCTCGAACAAAGTGAGGGGATCATTATGGGATTTCCTGTGAAAGTTTTTGTGCCTCATTCAGTCGAAATATTACTGACAAGAGGTAAGACTCAACATTTAACAAGTAGCAGATTGACAAAGTATGAGAAAATCATACTAGGAGCAGATAATGTTTCGATTTCAAGATGTTTAAATCTGAATCCTTCTACATTACTGCCTGATTCTGAAATTGTTGATGACATTGAAACAGAACATGAATGTTTAGATGTCATGGAATTCTGCACAAAACCAAGAAAAGACATCAAAGACAGACCTTTGTCTGAATCGGATTTTGTCTACTTTGTAGATGGCTCATGCTTAAGATCCGAAGGAGGTGTCTTAAAAGCTTCATATTCAGTTTGTACAGTCGTAGATGTTGAAGAAGCATCATGTCTTGAAGGAGTTCGTTCAGCACAGGTGGCTGAATTGATTGCTTTAATTCGTGCATGTGAAATATCAAAGGATATAAGAGTTACCATCATTACTGATAGTCAGTATGGGTACGGAGTTGTGCATGATTATGGACAACTCTGGTCACAGAGAGGATACATGACATCAACAGGATCACCAATTAAAAATGCAGTTTTCATTAGGAGATTAATTGAAGCAATACAATTGCCAAAAGAAATCGCCATTGTTAAGTGTGCAGCGCACACTAGAGGAACTGATTATATTTCCAAGGGAAATGCCTTCGCAGATGAAACAGCTAAATACTGCGCAAGGAAAAATTATTCATACAATCGGGAGAGGAGTAAAGAAACTGATTCAAATTCATTAATGCTAACAACTGTTGTAGAAACATGGCATGAGATTAGAGATTTACAAAATGAAGCAGAAGATGAAGAAAAAGACTTGTGGTTAAGATCAGATTGTAGACCACGTGAAGAAGATGGAGTGTGGGTTTACAAAGATGGCAGAGTAGTCTTACCAAATTGTTTGATTGCTGACATGGCCAGATTATATCATGGTCCAGCACATCTCGGAAGAGATTCTATGGTTAGACTTTTCAGAGAAACATGGTTCAATACCAAGTTTAGAACTATTGCTGAATCTTTTTGTCAAAGGTGTTTATCATGCCAACAAATGAATCCAAACAGAAAATCAGTGGTGGGGACAGGAATAATTGGTCGAGAAGGTGGTCCCTTTACCAGGTTACAAATGGATTTCATTGAAATGCCATTACACAATTGTTTGAAATATGTGCTTGTAATTGTGTGCTTATTTTCAAGATGGGTAGAGGCTTTCCCTACACGACATTGTGATTCAATTACAGTAGCAAAATTAATGCTCAGAGAAATCATCCCAAGGTACGGTTTTCCAGTCACTATTGAGAGTGATGGAGGAAGCCATTTTGATAACAAACTGATGAAGTTAATTTGCGAAGCTTTGAGCATTGAGCAGAAAATACACTGTGCATACAGACCAGAGGCATCAGGAGTGGTTGAACAAATAAATGGAACAATTAAAAACAGAATTGGAAAAATGTGTCTTGAAACAGGTGTAAAGTGGACTGATGCTCTTCCACTTGTTTTGATGTCATTAAGAAGTACACCAGATAAAAAGACAGGTTTGAGTCCTCATGAAATTTTAATGGGAAGAGTTATGAGGCAGGCTTTTGTACCTGTAGGTAAACTATTGAGCATAAATGACAGTGCAATTTTGGATTACTGTAAAAGGTTATCTGATATGGTAACTTCTGTGTCTAATCAGGTGGGAACTGAAGCTCAATCAGATGAAAAAGTTTTGACACATGATCTGAGACCTGGCGATTGGGTCAGAACGAAAGTACATCGGAGAAGGAATTGTCTAGCTCCTAGATGGCAGAAACCTAGGCAGATAATTTTGATCACTACTAATGCTGTAAAGTGCAGAGGATTGAAACGTTGGATTCATCCTAGTCATACTATTCCAGTACCAACTCCTGAAAGTTCTGATGTTGAAAGTGATACCACAGACGATTCTGATTCTGAAGCAGAAGGCGAAACAGAAGGTGAAATAATTCCAGATTCTGAAGATCGACAAGAAAGTCGACATCTGGAAACTGTGCCAGTGAATGGAAATTTGACAAGAAAAGACTTGGAAATAATTGAAATAGATTCTGAAGGTGAAGAGAATCTGTTAAAAGGAAAGATAACTGAGGATTCGGTTGTCTCCATTGAAGACAAAGAAGCAGAACAAAAGGAAGTTTCAGACCAGGAGAGTATCGAAAGGCAGAGAACAAACTCTGAAGTAAGGAACAGAAATCCGAAATCTGGGAAGTTGGGGGTAATTGAGGAAGAGGAGGAAAACGAATTACCGAGTACCAGTGATGGAAGACAAAGTGAAGTTCCTGAAGGAGTGAAATTGCCGAATAGAGAAGTTCCTGAGTCAATTGAAATTTCAGACTACGAAACTGAAGAAAGTGACGTGGAAGGTGAAAGTGAAAACAGAAAGAAAAGGACTTGGAAGTCAGAATCGAATAATTCTGAACCAAAGAAGAAGTACGTGAGAAAAGCAGACTACTGGCCAGGTGGAAGATTAAGAGTCAGATTGATCAAAAAGCCAAAAGAACAAGTTGAAGAAATCAGTAGTCAAAAGAGTCCTGGAAAAGAAGTTGGAGTTGGAAGAAAAATTGAAGTGATATCGAGAAAAGGGAAGAGAATAATAAGACCAAACCAAAAATACAAGTCTCCTGAGTGGACTTACTTAGTAATTCCACCTGTTATTGACATATATGATAGTAGTGAAGAAGAAAACGAAATCCAAGAAATTAGTGACAATGATTGAAGTATAGAAATATTAAATTGGCAAAAGGCTGAAGAAAATTTGTTAGTTGACACAAGGTCGAAGAAAAACTGTTTAGTTGAAGAAAACTTATGTATGACATAAGGTCGAAGAAATCTTGTCTAGGGTTTTAAAAAAAAAAAAAAAAAAAAAAAAAAAAATATATATATATATTTTAAAAGGGGGGTGTAAATATAAATTAAGAATTTTAAAATTTTTACTTTTTTTTTTAGGCTAAAAATAACCAAGAATGCCTTATGTTAAGGAGAGCACTTCAAAGTGTTCTGTTTTTAAAAGATGCTGTAAGATGACTCTGGTGTGTCTGCTCATTTTAATTCTGCTCTGGTTGGTGCTAGCTGTGATTATCCCTTTGGAGATGAATAGAGAATTACACAAAGTTAACATAACAAGCAAAGCTCTGGTTAGTCAAACTAAAAATAGTGCGTCTGCAAAAGTTATTGATCATCAGCCTAACATTCATCAAGATAAATCAATTGGTGATTTCTCAAGTAATACATTCACAAAGCTATTGAGTGAATATGTTAAGGTAATGGATGCAAAAGACTGCTACGTCTGTGTTAAGTTACCTGCTTCTGTTTCTGAGGGAGTAACATATAATATGCTTCCTCTCACTTATGCTGTAACATGTAGTGTATTAACTAGTTTATTTTATCAAACTGGACGTTTAGAATATTACTATTCAAATTATGATGAAATTTTTGCAAATATTAAGATTGATAATGCTTTAAATAAGCATAAGAAAGCAAAACAAATGAGAGAATTTTTCCTTGTTACTAACGAACTCACTTACGAGTATGCTTACAAGAATAATCTAACATGTAAATTAAGTGCTGAAGGAAAGAAATTTTTAAATATGGTTGAAGAGAGAAGAGCAATTTATAAGAGGAATGAATTAGTCAAGCAGACTAAGTCAAGTTTCTGGCAAAAAGAGGATGAGAAATTAAATGGCAAAATGCTTGAAAATATTGCAATTCACATAGACAAACCAGTTAGTGGAAAACTTTGCATTAGAAGAGATAATACACTTTTTGATAATTATTTTGTAGGTGCAAGTAATTGTGAAGATACTTATCAGATTTTGGGAGGTTGGGGATTTAAAGGTGGAAAAGATCCTATCTTTCCTGGGATTTATTTTGTTTGTGGTGACAAAGCCTACTACAACCTTCCAGACCACTGGTATGGAACTTGTTATGTGGGAATTGTTTTTCCTAAAGTGTTTCATGTTGACAGAGATTCAGAAGGATTGTTTAAAATTCATAATTATGTAAATAGAGTTAAAAGAGAAACTTTTACTGAAGTTCTGGGAGATATTTTTCAAGCTGTAATACCTTTTGTTGGTATAACCTTAAATGCAGGGAGAATCAGAAAATTGTCCACTATAGTTGATAGATTATCAACTGACACAGCTGATGGGTTTCAATTAGTGAATGTTGAAGTTATTGCAATTAGATCCATGGTAATTCAAGACCGCCTTGCTTTAGACATACTCCTAGCAAAAGAGGGAGGAGTCTGTGGCATTTTACATGTACAACATTGTTGTACATATATACCTGATGAAAGTAAGAATATTGAAATGTATATTAAGAATATTACACAAGTGCATTCAGAGATAATTCCTTTAGAAGAAGATGATTTTACAGGGAAACTTTCAAAAAGGTTTCAAGCAATTAAAAACTGGTTTCATGATATTGGAAGTTCAATTCTTGGCAAGATTCTGGCACCTTTGATTATAATAGTATTCATTTTTATTTTGACCAAAATAGGTTGTTTGTTACATAAAAGAAAGAAACAGTTGAAAGAAAAGAAAAGAATCTATAAACTCAGAAAAGAAGAAGAAAGAGAAATCGAATTACAGGAGTTACATAGAGAGCGTTATGCTAATTCCAAAGATTATGCAGAAACAGACTTTTAGGTTTACTGATACAAAATGAATTTGAATCGATTTCTTAGAAATTTAAATTATCAAAATTTTGAGTGTTGGTGTGGTGATTTGTTAATCACCAGATGAGGGAGTTGATGGAGCGAGATAGAAAACAAAATTTTGTTTAAACTCGTGAAGTCACATTTCCATAACATGAATAATAATATTAATGATTTGTGATTTGTCATGCTAATACAACTTAGATTAAACTTTACACATGGGGGGACTAACATGTGTGCTCATAAACGTGCATAATTGTTGCATCTTTTTGTTCGTGCAAAATAATAAAATAATTTATTGTTTTCGTTTTTGTCATTACTAACTGCTGCAAACTTGAAAGAAGCATGTGCTTGTTTTGCTTTTCCTTGTCTGTGTGATGTCATTTTTACTATTCTAGGTGCATTTAAGTCTCATGGAATAACGGAGACTGGTAGATATAAACGCTGCTTTATTTGTTTGCAATGGCTAGGTAACATTTTGATTAATCGGGTGGGTTAATTAATTAGTAAATCCTGGGGTGGATACAGAATCTACATTATTTCTTACATTAATACTTTTCTTGTGTTTGTTTTATATTAGAAAACATAAGTTGTCTGCTTTTGGGCCTTGTCTGCCCGAACTACAATATGCTGAATTTTACTTCTGCAAAAGTGCTGAGACGCCCATTCTGAAATAAATTATTCGTCAAAAGCTGCGTTCACAAAGCAAAAACTAACGTGCTATCATCATTCTGTCGGACATGGCCAAGGTCGAAAAAGAACATTTTGTCAGTCCTTAACTTGGCATCCGCGGAAGTCAATTGGAAGTCAATGGACGCTGCGAGAATGACTTTATACAAATGTTGCAATCCTAGGAAGCTCCTGGTTGCACTCGGAAGGGACAATGGTCTCTAAGAAAAGTGACTTAATGGAAGTTTTGAAAAGTGGGTGACATGTCACTTGTCACTCTCAGCCAATGGGACGTCGAAGATTTCTGAAAACTTTCCTTTGCGTAGTTTAGTTAGTGTAGAAAGGTATAAAAAGTCATGCCCCTAGGGATGGGCTGGCTGCTGCTTTCTGACTTTCCGATGAGGGTGATGTGCTGTCGGACTTTGCGTGGAGCACGTAAGAATCCTCAAAGAGCTTTACTTTAAATTCTATCTATTTAGTTAAGTTAGGGAATTAGGTTTTAGAAATGCTAAACTTTACATATTTACTTTAATTTTGATTCACTTGCTTAAATTGTATTTTACTCACGTTTCTTTACAAACATGCTAACTTTATTGCTAAAAAAAAAAATTCATTTATAAAACTATCAACTTATATACCATAATTTAGTAAATAAAATCTTACTTTTGACAAACAAGCTGGTCTTGGTTATTCAGGAGTGTAGGTTACTATTAGCTAGATCACGTCGCCAATGGTGGTCGTTTAAATGGTCAAGTTTTATTCTAATGACAATATTCTTTACGCAAATGTATAAAATTGTATATAGTTTGTAGATAATGTGTATATAGATTTAATCTGACCACCTGATTCAGTAGGCCCAAAATATGTCAGGTTTATAAATGGGTCCAAATTTTAGTATAGAATTTTGTTTATAGGTTATGAAGTTGGGTAGCGTTGTTTATGATATATTTTCTATAGGCCGCTGGATCAGACTCAAGACAGGAGTGGATCCAGAGCACGTAGAAGAGCCAGGGGCCCAGGGAACCACCCATGGTGAGTATGTAGGAACCCCACAGAGGTTGTGTGCAGTATGAGAATACAACTGCATGCTCAACTGTAGTAAATGCGTGTCGCGGTTGCAGTTTAAAAAAAAAAAAAAAAAATAAAGGCCCCTTCCAAGCGAATCCTGAAGACACCCGTGGATACCCCAGGAACTAAGGTACACCAGGGAAGCCGGGTGCATGGGTGTCAAGTGACGTCGTAATCTGCTGTAGACCGCGATGGAGGACTTCAGGGAAGGTGCTGCTGGAGACAAAGACGAAGAAGTCAGGTGGAACCCAAAGGTGGATCCAATCTGAGTGGCACCTGCAAGCAGAGGGGACAGAGTCTATGCCACGCAGGAGTGACCAAGAGACACGGATGTCAGAGATGCAGGAGAAGTTGACGGTGCCCTAGAGGTTGCAGCTGTGTGGACCAGGTAACGCTGTAGAAGACCAGGAGCTGTTCAAGAGCTGTCAAATGTTGAGAGCCCAGTAAGTCAGTGTCCGGCAGGGGCACCAACAAGCCTTGGCAGCGGTAAGCAACGTTGTTGACGAAAAAGGTGCAGTGTCTGGACCAGCAAGGTCCAAGTGACTCACCAGGTAAGTCGTAGCAGGCAGGAGCAAGCAGGGGAACCCACTGAAGCCCAAGAAGCCCCTCAAGAGGACCCACAGGCCAAAGGCACAGGAGTAGCAAGAGGACTTCAAGCAGCTCACCAATGACGAAGGCCCACGGTGAAGAGAAAGCAGTGAGGGTAAAGATCTTGGCTGCAGGAGTTGCTGGAGGTTGGAGCCTGAAATTCTCTGGAGAAGAGAGCCAACAAGCCTTGGCAATGGCAGGTTGACGCGATGCACAGGGCTTCCCTTCCTACGGTTCCAATGAGGGATACTGGCCTCAAACGTGGTATGAAAACAGTGCAGGCCTCGAGGGAGTTGCAGAACGACCACCTGTGTTGCTGAGCCTTTTGGAGTCCTTGGGAGCCCAGGATCAGCAGACCGGTCACCTGCATTGCGGTACCTGCAGATGCAGGGGAGTGACTCTTTCACTCCAAGGGAGATTCATTCGGGTGTCTCGGATGTCCACAGGACTGGTGAAGAACCTGTATGGAGCATGGTCACAGACGTTGCAGAAGACCAGCAGGATGACAAGACCAGCAGGACGACAAGACCAGGAGCAGCAGGAATATTCCTGTTGCAGTCTTGGTTCCCAAAGCAAAGTCCGGAGTGTATAGATGGTCGAAGTTGAAGTGGTTTGTGATTTGAATCTAGTACCATGATGAATCTAGTAATCCACCCACAGGTAAGCCCTTAAGTAACTTTATGGAAGGGTTGGGACATTTCAGATGTCCCTCCCAGAGGAGGAGCTGGACAGTGGGGGAGGATACTCCCATGTCCTTTGCCCAGTTTCGCACCAGAGCGGGAGCCAACGGCTTCCTTAACTGGTTTGAACTGGAGAATGCAAGGAGGGCACCAAATGTGCCCTTAACACAGCCTCAGTGGTGCTGGCAAGCGCCCCACCCTGCCCCAATACGCTAAACCTTGTCTGGGAGGTGGTCACACCTCCCTGTGACAGGATATCTTTTGTTCTGCATTCCCCTGCTCGAGCTTGGATCAGCAGCAGGAGGGCAGAAACATGTCTCTGGTCAGCAGCAGCCCTAGCTTGCTGTCCGGTTCTGGAAGACTGGTACCGGGAGCACTGAAGACCTCCTGGAGGAGCTTTACAGTACATGGGATCATACTTCCCACATCGTTTACGGTGTGGGGGTATGATTGTGACTAGTTTGATACCAAACACGACAGGGTTCGTTACTGCAAGTTTAGAGATGCGTAATCACACATGGCCACTCTGTATGTCTCAATGGTTGATGCGCTTACAACCTGGGAGAATGGAGTCTGTGGATGGTAGGGGTGTCCTTCTCATGCAGGGGCACCCTCACACTTAGAACTGAATTTTGGTTTATGCAAGCTTATTTACTAAGCCCCAAAATTTCACTTTCCATGAGTACTGTGTGGAGTTTAGCCTAGTTCAGCTCCTCAGCATTACTTTTATCAGCCCATTTCTGTTTCCTATGTGTTTGCCTCAGAATTGTAACTTTCTTTCATACACTTTAACCCCTTCTGCTCGTCATGAGCTTTACCTGTTGTGCGCTCATGACGAGCTGAGCTCGTCATGAACCGCGGGGTTTTAAAAACTTCAGCGTGCAGCGGGAAAAACCGCCGCGCGCATGTGGTTAAATCAGAACTTTTGTTCTTGAGGCAGCAGAGGGCTTTGTTTAGTTCTTTCCTTAACTCCCGTCCTTTTCCGGGTCCTCTGCCAAATTATTTTGCAATGATTCAACTAAATTGATCCAACCTTTCATTATTTCATTTTCCTTCTTATGTTCTGCATCCCATTATATTAGACCCAGATCTTGTTTAATTGTATTTATTTGAGTCTGTTCCATCCTCCAATGGATTTTTTTTTTCGGGACACTATCTTATTGTTGGCCAATGAGCTTATTCTTGTGGTAACTTTCCACAATCGTACATGAGATTGCAGCATGGTCACTAGAGATTTTTTGGATTTACCTGAAAATTGTTTATTTGTGGAAGTGCTCTACTGATGCAGCTGGACTATTCTTTACCATTCAGACAACGCATCCCCAGGACTTCTAGGGAATTAACCAGTTGTTCTCCAAATTATTCCTGTTTCTGACCCTGGGGAAGCACTTGCAAAATACTTCAGTATACGCTGTCCCTATCTTTCCACTACTCATGGTTACTATTCCAAAGTAGGTTTGAATTAAAGTCGCCTCCAAACAGCACTTGTGCCTTTGTATATTCGTCCTTAGGCCTTCTAAGAGATCCACCAAAATTATTAGACCTCTCTCTTACGTAATGTTGATGGGTGTAAATATATATTTCCAAAAATAAATTTTTGTGTCACTGTACTTGTTTGGGTTTTGACCATTTCACTTTTTATAAAGATTACGGGGGAGATTTAAAGACTCTCCACGCAAAGCAGCGCAGCGCAGCTCCCACGGAGCTGCGCAGCGCGACAGGGAGGGAGCAGGAGAGTGCCATATTTTTAAAGATATGGCTCTCTACTCCCCTTTCCCTTGTGCCGGTTTTGATTTCAGCTTCAGTGCCCCATGCACACACCTTAGCGCCGTAGCACCAGGGTGTGTGCATGAGTGTAGTATAGGTTTTGTACAGGAAGGATACCCTTCCTGTACAAAATACTATGCTAGGCATGATGCAAAGTTTTTCCCACTTTGCATAGGTGATGCACAGTGCAGCACACATGCAAAGTCGGAAAAGGAAGGAGAAATGAGATAATTTCTCCTTCCTTGAGCCTTGTTGAAAACGGTGCAGTTTTCTCAAGCTAAACCCAATCTACTGTTTTTAGCAAATTGGGTTTAGCATGAGAAACTGTGGGTGGTTGCATGGGAACGCCCATGCACCACCCTTGGTACAGCCCCATGGCGCAAAGTAATCATTAGTTTTACATTATTCCTAACGCTAAACAAGTTTAGCGCTGGAAAGTTAATTGGGACAAAAAGATTTTGCGCTGTTTTGCGTCACTTTTGTGATGCAAACACGGTGCAAAATCGTAGTAAATCTCCCCCTACATCTCCTTTTCCGGCCCAAATTGTAGTGGCATTGGCTGCCAGGTCATTAGGTCTCGTGACCTACAATGCGCGCAAGCGCATTGAGGGAGCGAGAATTCAAGTGCTCGAAATCCTCGTCAAACCAAGGGCTTCTTGCGCTGCGGTTTTCTTAGAGATCACGTGAACAAACAAGCACGCGCATTCCCGGCCGCACAGCACATCAAAGGGCTTCTCCTCCCCTAATTATTGCGGCCGTACTTTCAGTTTCCCGGCCGCTCTGCATTATCAGGTACGTGTTGTTTTTCACTTGTTATGTTATGTTATATGTTTATTTTTATAGCGCACGGCTACTCCAGGGGAGTGTCCCAGCACTTTATCAGGCAGCTCAGAATAAAACAACATAACACCGATGCAGAAAACAACAGAAACAAAGAAAAAACCAAAAAGAAAAGGGACTCCTAAAGATTAAAAAGCCAAGTCTTCAGGCCTTTCCTAAACAAGAGCAGGTTTGAGGAGGAGCGTAATGCCAAAGGCAGAGTGTTCCACAACTGAGGGGCCCTCAAACTAAAGGAACGACCCCCAGTGCGTGCCTTCCTCACTCGTGGCACTATGGCCAGGAACGGAGACTCCGATCGCAGTGATATAGTAGGACGGTAGAAGGTCAGCCTGCGCTGCAGATACTTTGCTCCTGCGCCAAATAGCGCTTTATGTGCCAAGGTCAGAGCATTGAACATAACCCGCTTTCGGATGGGCAGCCAGTGAAGCGCCTGCACCAATGCGGAAGCTCTTGCTCGCCTATGAAGGCCGAAGAATTCTGCACCACCTGCAGCCGCTGAACTAGATGATCTGGGAGTCCTAGATAGAGGACGTTGGCATAGTCCAATCTGGACCCCACTAAGGCCTGTATGGTGATCTTCCTATGCTCCACTGTGAGCAAATGTAGGAACTTCCGGAGCATCTTAAGCAGCCCATAGCAAGTCCCCGTCAGACCCCGTATGTGTGGAACCAACGACAGGCCATTGTCCAGCTTCACTCCCAGGTTTTTGGCCACCAACGATGCCTGTGCCGGAGGACAACTATCCACGGGCCACCACGCACGCCAGTCCGGGTCTTGGAGGCAGCCGAAAAACAGCACCTCCGATTTACTGGGGTTGGCCTTAAGACTGTTTCGCTGAAGCCAGCTAAAAACCAGCTCCAGACACCCCCGGATGTTCTCTCCATCGAAGGCCTGATCCTTCCCACACGCAAAAAGCAGTTGCGTGTCGTCCGCGTAGGACACGATCCGGGCCCCAAAAGACTCCACCAGTGCCGCCAAAGGTGTCATAAAGATGTTAAATAGAGTCGGGCTCAACACAGAACCCTGTGGAACCCCGACTCCCAATGGCGGCATTTCAGCGGAGCTCGGAGAGGCCCAGACCGTTTGTCGGCGGCCCTCAAGAAATGATGTAAACCAGTTGAGCACCGTCCCCCTCAGACCGATGTCCTGTAGTCTGGCGAGGAGCACCCCATGGGGGACGGTGTCAAAGGCCGCCGATAGGTCAAGCATGACCAACATGGCCCTACCTCCAGCATCCAGAGTCTCCCTAATGATCTCCGACACCTCCAACAGTGCCGTCTCCGTGCTTAAATTAGGGCGGAAACCGGACTGCGAAGAGTGAAGCAGATCATTGGACTCTAGATAGCCAGAGAGGACGCCATGCACATGCTTCTCCGTGATCTTGGCCAACGCTGGAAGAAGGGAAATTGGCCTGTAGTTGGCCAGAACCTCTGGGTCCGAGCCGGCCTTCTTCAGAAGGGGAATCACCATGGCTCTTTTCCAGGGCGACGGGACCTTCCCGGCACTAAGAGACAGATTCACAAGTGGATTCACCAGTGGATTAACCACGGTAGCCATCCTAGCCAAAGATTTGGCCGGGCAGGGGTCCAGAGGCGAGCCTGATTTCAGGTTGGACAAGAGCGCTAGTGAGGCATCGCTGGAAATGGCAGGAAACTCTTCGAGAACCACAACCGGCACGGACAACCGTGCCGGTCCTGTCACCGCACTCACACCCTCCTCTGAAGACTCCACTGTGAACGAGTCCTGTATAGTTATAATCTTATCTGTAAAGAATTTGGCCAAGTCACAGACCCACAGCTCCGATGGAACACCCTGGGAGATGTTGGATCTAGGGGTCATAAACTCCCGGACCACCGAGAAGATCTCTTTACAGGAATTGGAAGCGGCATCAATCCTCCTAGCCAGATAATCTCTTTTTTCCCGAAGAATATCGCGATGATATGACTTAACCATGGTCTTATAGGCCAATCTCGCCCCCTGATCATAATTAAGGCGCCACGCCCTCTCCGCCACCTTGCACTGACTGCGGGCAACCCGCAGATCCTCGGTAAACCACGGTGCCGAGACCCTCTTAGCCGTCTCCCGCAGTGCCATCGGGGGGGCCAGATCGTTCAGCCTCTCCACCAGCCATCCCTGCAGGGACTCGACGTCCTGTTCTAAATCGCCTGTAAGAGGGCACGGGTGGTCCGCCGCGGCCATGTCTAGCAAATCAGGTGAGACTCTGTGCAAGGCCCTTCTAACAGGGCCAAGTTGTCTGGGCGCACTACACGGGGGTGACTCACTGGCCAGGATGGCAAATCTGGCCAGCCTATGGTCAGTCCAGAGCACCGGGAGGAGCTCAATGTCCACCAGAGGGAACAAAGAGAAAATCTGATCAAGAGTATGCCCTTTATCATGTGTGGGGGCTGTAAGAAAAGGGACAAGACCCAAAGGAGCCGTAATATCCAACAATTTGTTGGCGTCCAAATCGTCGCCCACATCCATATGGAAATTGAAATCTCCTGCCAACAGGCAATGCTGTGTGCTTAATGCCAGACCCGCAATCACCATCTGAAGGTCGTCAAAAAAAGAACCCACTGGGCCAGGGGGTCTATATACCACCAGTCCTTTCACGGCTTGATGCGGGGTCAATCTAATAGTGAATGCTAAAGACTCAGATCCTGTAATGGTGTTAAGAGAAAGAGTAGAACAGGATACTGATTTATTCACTACCACCGCCACCCCTCCTCCTCTACCTGTGATTCTATCCTGCCGGAAGATGTTATAATCCGGTGGAATTGCTGCCATGATGTCCGGATTGGACGTCTCCCCCAGCCATGTTTCAGTCAGGAGAAGAAATAGAGGTTTTTCTCTGACAAGGAGATCAAAGATTTCCAGCGCGTGTTTGCCTACCGACCTGGTATTCAGCAGTAATCCAAGATGTCTCACACCGGCATCTCCTCTCCCTCGGGACGCAGCCGGGGTATAAGTAGGCGCCCAACCACATCCAGGACACCGACGTTTCCCCCTGTATCGGGCCGGAAACACTGACCGGCAGGCACCAGAGTGTTTTTGCAAGGCGCAAATTTCCATAGCAGAATAGCGAATCATTCTGCCCAAGAATGAATGCAAGGAGGAAGAACAAGAAAAATAAGAATAAGCAGTAATATGAGCCTCCAGACCCCTACCTCCGCTCCGCCGCCTCCGAGACGCTGACGGGCGCAGACGGGCAGGACTGTGGCAAGACTCAGGCAAACGCGAGGGCAACCCCGCTGCGCGATCCCGCTGCGCTGCGAGGAACGGTTTAAATAGGCCCTCCTAAATGTGTCTCACCTGCCTGCCCCACAAGGACACTCAAGATGGCGCTACCAGAGCGCCACTGCCCATTCAAATATGGCAGCCAAAATCAGGAAACTGCTGAGCCCAACCGCCCCAGAGCCCGGACCCGCTGAAATAGCGGTGTTAAAACAATTATGTGCAGTCAGGGGGCCGTCCTGGTAAAAACAAGGGGACAAAACAGAAAATTAAAACAAATAGAAAAACTGGAGTTTTTTAAAAAGAGGCGCGCTGCTAAGCAGCGCTACGTGCAATGCTGAGCCGCCCTTCCAGGCGAGTGTACCGAAACAGAGCTAACACACCCAGGGCCCGCCTTAAATAGGCCCTCCTAAATGTGTCTCACCTGCCTGCCCCACAAGGACACTCAAGATGGCGCTACCAGAGCGCCACTGCCCATTCAAATATGGCGGCCAAAATCAGGAAACTGCTGAGCCCTGAGTGTTGTTTTTCACTTTGTCTCCGTACAATCTCTCTGTGTCTACCTCTTCCCTCCCCTCTTGTTGTAATTTCTGTATCTTTCTTGCTGTTACTTGGTGTCTATAATTTGTTTAACAAGTATTGTTGCATTTGTTTTGCTTTGTACGTTTCTTCTAGTCCAACCCAACTAGTTTTATCACTGAGGGCATTTCCAGAACTTTAAAGAAGGAACACTCGCTGCTTCGATCCCGTGCCCCGCAGTGTCTGCTCGGACTTTGGGTCCCACTCCAAACCTCTTCGACGTCCTGGCATCTGCCCTTTGACCACCGTCTCTTCCAGCCTTTCACCCTTTGTATTTGCCCCTTCCAACCACTTACACTCCAGTGTGACTCTCGTGCCTCAGGTCGTTCATTCTCCGGCTCCCCTTTTAAAATCTGCCCCTTCCGTCTCGTGCTCTTTGTTACCTGCCCGTTTGTCACATACCCTCTCGTGTCTGCCCCTCCACGAACCCCGTCTGATACCTGTGCCCCCCGCATTTCTTTACTCACACCTCTAGGGTACCGCTCGGCCTCATTTCTCTCTTGCCCCTGATATAAATACACCCGCCCCGCAGCCTTCGGGAATGTCGCGAATTTGCCCCTTCCAACCACTGTGCGCGCGCAGCTGACTTGTTTGCCAAATTTATTTGCATTCCTCTTCACACTCTTTAGCTCACAGAGGCACGCGGTAAAAATTCACAACAATATCGGATGCTATCCCATGATAAATCCCCCCCATTCAGCATCCACTAATCATCGGTTTGTCCTCCTGTACGCGTTGGGAATGCTGCTCGGTTCTTCACTTGTGCCAACGACTGCATTTTCATGTACTAATTACTTTCTGTTAAAAAGAGGTCCTTTGTGTATTCGTATTTTTAAATTTGATCGTTTTTGTAGCCTTACAAATACCCATTCAGAGGCGTGAGCACAAATCTGCAGAGAGAAAGGAAACAAACAGGACACATTTTTAAGGATAGACTGACTGGTTGCCAGAAGAACAATATGTATGACGCCTTTACGTTCCGACCACAAGAGACAAAGTTAGTGCTGCGCTGTATGTTGAATAAATATTCTGGGTTGGATGCTTGGGGGTTATTGCATATACTTGTTTCTTTTGTTCCAGTTTTAGAAGCATGTCCATCAATACATAAAGAAGGGCAAGGGAGTGTAAGCCTAAATAGGAGCATAATTGCAGTCTGCTTCTGTGTCAGCCCCACTTACTTGCATTTTTATTATTTTTAATACTTTGTTGCTCAGCCATATGTTGCGCACAGAATGAAAAACTGGGCCATTACCACAACAAGCACTGGCGTTGCCAATAGGTTTCGCATTTGGAAAGTTGGAGATATTGGTTTTGTAAATGACATTTTATATTTATATATTGTTATTGACAATGCCAATAACGATATATAAATATAAAATGTCATTTACAAAACCAATAGCTCCAACTTTCCTACTGCGAGACCTATTGGCAACGCCAGTGCTTGTTTTTCACTTGAATTGAAACCTCACCACTTGGTCGTCCACTGCACTGGGAAGGCATTGCAGGTGCTGCACTAATAATATAATCATGGAAAGGTTCAGGATCCATGCACCACATTTCCTGCAGACAGATGATGTTCATATTTAACTCCTCCAACTCTTATCAATTTGTTTTCATGATCTGAGATTCCACTCACGTTCCAAAACCGATTTTAATCTCCTTAGCCTTTAACCCTGTTCTGTGTTTTTTACTACAATTAGAAAATTGATTTTAACACCCCACTAACCATTCCCAATTTGAGGAGCGAAGTGTCTCTGCTTCTATTTCTTTTTACTCCGTCAGCCAGCATGTATGCCCATCCTCCCAGATTGAGTGGGCTGCTTCTTGGGTGTTTTTTGGGATATTTTGTTTTTCAACAATGATGGTTTTCAGTCTTTTCGTATTTTCTTATGTGTTTGGGGCTGTGTATTCCGTGAGAGACATCTTCTTGTGTCCCTGTGAGAAGTTGGCCTGATGTGCAGTGCTCACTATTCTAGTGATCACTATATATCAGTCCAAACAACCCTTATTGATGATTGGTTGTAAGTCAACCTTATAGACCAGCTATCCTAGTAGCATGGATACGAGCAGTCTAAGGCTAAGACTCTAGAGGGCGTGTTAAGCCAGCTGTTTTACCATCACATTACCCCTTGAACACCCAGTGAAAGGACACCACACAAGTTGTTATGAAAATAAACAGTGTATTTATTTATAACAAGACTACCCTGGCTCTTTATGAGACAGGGAGCTAAGCACACAACAAAACTCTTAGGAAAAATACTTAAGTTAGCACGTTATACACAAATGCCCGAGGGGCACGAAAAACCATATACTTTAAAAGTGGAATGCGAATTACTAGCAGGTAAGTAACAGTTCTAATAGGCTTTGGAATCGCTAGGACTGGACTAGGGAATCGTTAGATTACTACTAGGAGACCTAGGGGACTCGGGTGCAGAGTGTGCACTCTCACGCGGGATGCGGGACAAAGTCTATGGAGGCTAGTAAAGGCAAAGTTAGTGTTCACGGGCGAACCCGACCTGGTAGGAAGAAAACGACAGTGGATCCTGACCCTAGGATAGTGAGGCTATGCTGGGACACCGAAGTGCCGAAGTTACCTAGCCCAGGGGCTGCAGCTGCATAGGTCTGAAAAGACGTCGGGGATCTCGTTGCCGGACCAGGAGCCTGGAAGGAAGAAGTTGCTGGCAGGCGACCAGTGAAGAAAAGTTCGATGGATCCAAGCCTGGACCAAGGAAGAAGAAAACCTGAAAGCAGAGGGGACCAAGTTCTTGAATCACTAGCCAGTGATTAAGTGGGCACCAGGATGGCACCGGGCGAAGTCACCGCAGTCAGGTGAGTGGGCGCTGCTGGGCTCTGCAGTCTCTCGGACCAGGAGGCGTTGTCGGCGACCAGGATGGAGGTGCGAGCTGTCCCACGAAGGTTCTTGCTGTCGACGTCGCTGGACCCAGGATTGGGCAACAAGTCTTGGCAAATGCAAGGCCCACGCGGTGGACCTAAAATGGCGTCTTGGGCGGACCAGGAGGGTCCAGGGTACTTCTCCGATGGAGGGAAGCAAGGGCCAGTCTGGAGCAACCAGACCAGCAGCAGAAATGTCGTCGGGCGTCGTCAGGAAGGCCACAAGCCAGCGGGCTAGTAGCCAAACAACGCGGTGAGCAGTAAAAAGCAGAAGGGCCCCACGCAGATCGTGGAGATGCTGGGGGGCTGCTCTTCGGTGCTGGAGCTGCTCAGGGTGGGGGCTTCTCGGACCCCAAAGCACTCACCAGGAATTCACTCGGCGGGCTTGCTGGAAAGAAGTCGTGCAGTCTTGAAGATGGCCGGTCCCTCGAGGTCTCGTCACACCCACGAATCTCAGCGTGACTGATGATGCAGGTAGAGGTCAGAGGTGCCAGGGAAGCCGGTTCTCGTCGAGCTGGGCAGTCGGATTCCGGAGGAAGGACTTGCAGCAGACCGCAGTGTTCTTAGATGGTGCCTGCGGATGCAGGGTGACTACTCCTTAGTCACAAGGGAGAAATCTTAGGAAGAAGTCTTGAGTTCCTTTCGCAGAAAGTAGTTTCAGGATTCAAAGATGATCTGATTTGGAAGGGGGCCAGTCTCTACCTTTATCCTGTAAAAAGGGGCTGGCACGCGACTAAGTCCTGCCCTATGGGTGGGACTAGGAGGGGGGTGGTTACACCCACTTCCTTGGCGGGCTTTTCCCCAGCACAGGGTCTGGAGTGACCCTGGAACTGGTTCCAGCCAGCCTATGCACAGTGAGCACCGGGGTGCCACGTGCAGTCACCTTCCTCTAAAGCCCTGCCTACCTACAATACACAAAACCCTGTCTGGGACGGTGCTGGCACCGCCCCTGGCAGGAAACCCTTTGTCCTTATCTCCTGCTCTGGGAGGACTCCCAGCAGCAGGAGGGCAGACTTGTGTCTCGGTGGCAGCATCCATTTTGTGGATGCTAAGGCTCTGTCTGACTTTTAACCGGGTTATAGGTTACATGCATGTCGTGTCCCTCTAGAAGGGTGGAATGCTAACCCCGTCGCCAGAATTGGCGAGGGGTTAGTATTCCAATTCGTATGACACCTTACTCGACATGTTTTGATAAAGCGATACCAGAGTTGGCACATAACCGCGAGGATTATAATGCACTTAAGAGTATATGGTATGCGATATCATGGAAACGGCTAAGGGATGGATCCCGAAAGCCGCAGACAGGCTCAGCTCATGCCAGAGCACCATCTCACACGATTCCAAGCACTCTGCCTTCAGGATTGTTAAGGCCTGCCATAGGAGTGACTGATAGGAGATCGGTGTGTCCATTTTAGGGTTAGATATAGGTATACTATATCTAAAGCAAAGGGTGAGTACACCACCTTGCCCCAGCTGTCGTGCAGCCAGTTGTGTCAGTTTTAGTTAGTCAATCCAGGGGTGGCATAATACATGCTTCAGCCCCTGGGAGACTTCTGGGTGCACCTCAGCCCTGGGTACAGGGACTTGGAGAGGGCCCAGGGCCAAATCAGTACCTGAGTACAATTTGGATAGAGAGAACAGCTAGGCTGTGGGTCTGATTAGCAGGCCCACAGCCAGGGAAAGTCGTAAACCAGTGCAGCAAAAAGCAAAAATCTGGGTGATCATAGGATTGCAGACCCTACTCTCCTACATGACCCCCCCCCAAACTTTGGGACAATAAACTAACCTTGACCAGGTGAGTCTTCTTGCTCTAAGTGGAAATACCTGGAGAGCCCATCAGCATTGCTGTGATCAGTCCCAGGTCTATGCTCCACTGTAAAATCCATCCCCTGTAGGGAAATGGACCACCTAAGCAGTTTGGGGTTTTCACCCTTCATCTGATTTAGCCACAAGAGGGGCTTATGGTCTGTCTGAATGGTGAAGTGAGTGCCAAACAAGTAGGCCCTCAGCTTCTTCAGGGCCCAGACCACAGCAAAGGCCTCCCTCTCAATAGCTGACCAATTTTTCTCTCTGGGTGTCAACCTTCTACTAATGAAAGCAATAGGCTGATCATTACCATCAAAATTCAGTTGAGACAGAACAGCTCCCACACCCAACTCAGAAGCATCTGTTTGGACAATGAATGGCTTGGAGTAATCTGGACTCTTGAGGATAGGTGCTGTGCACATGGCCTGCTTTAGGTCATTGAATGCTTTCTGACAGCTTGCTGTCCACTGAACTTTCTTTGGCATCTTCTTGCTTGTCAGGTCATTAAGGGGGGTCACTATGGACCCATAATTTCTGACAAACTTCCTATAGTACCCAGTCAGGCCCAAGAAAGCTCGAACCTGAGTCTGGGTGATTGGAGGAGTCCAGTCCTTGATGGCCTGTATCTTACTCTCCAGTGGCTGAACCTGGCCTCCACCTACAAGGTGGCCCAGGTATACAACCTGTGACTGCCCTATCTGGCACTTTGTGGCCTTGATAGTGAGGCCTGCCTTTTGCAGGGCCTCTAACACTTTCCTCAGGTGGACCAGGTGATCCTCCCAGGTGGAGCTAAAGACAGCAATATCGTCAAGATAAGCTGCACAGAAGTCATCCAGCCCAGTGAGGACTTGATTCACCAACCTTTGGAAGGTGGCAGGTGCATTTTTCAGTCCAAAGGGCATTACCACAAATTGATAATGCCCTCCAGGGGTAGAAAATGCTGTTTTAGGTTTGGCTTCCTCAGCTAACCTGATTTGCCAATACCCAGCTGTCAAATCAAATGTGCTTAAGAAGTTGGCAGAAGCCAATCTATCTATAAGCTCATCTGCTCTTGGTATTGGGTGGGCATCAGTCTTAGTGACTGCATTGAGGCCTCTGTAGTCTACGCAAAACCTCATCTCTCTCTTACCGCCCTGGGTGTGAGGCTTTGGCACTAGAACTACTGGGCTAGCCCAAGGGCTATCTGAGGGCTCAATGACTCCCAGTTCCAACATTTTCTGCACTTCAGTTTTGATGCAGTCTCTAACATGATCAGGCTGTCTGTAGATTTTACTCTTGACAGGCAGACTGTCTCCAGTGTCAACATCATGGGTACACCAATCAGTTTGGCTGGGTGTCAGAGAGAACATATGTCGAAAGGATTGCAGAACTTGCCTGCAATCCTGTTGCTGATGTTCAGTGAGGCTGCCACAAAAGACAACACCATCAACTGACCCATCATCAGGATTCTGAGTGAGCAGGTCTGGGAGAGGGTCACTCTCTTCCTCCTGTCCCTCATCTGTGGCCATGAGCAAGCTCATGTCCTTCCTGTCAACATATGCCTTGAGCCTGTTAACATGGAGCACTCTGAGAGGGCTCCTGGGAGTTCCAAGGTCCACCAAGTAGGTAACCTCTCCCTTTTGCTCAATGATGGTGTGGGGCCCAGACCATTTGTCTTTCAGAGCTGCTGGGGCCACTGGCTCCAGCACCCACACCTTCTGTCCTGGCTGGTACACAGTCAGTACAGCCTTTTGGTCATGCCAAGCTTTTTGAAGTTCCTGGCTGGCCTCAAGGTTTTTAGATGCCTTTTCCATATACTCAGCCATCCTGGAGCGGAGACCAAGTACATAGTCCACTATGTTGGTTGCAGGCTTTTTGAGAGGTCTCTCCCATCCTTCCTTCACCAAACACAGGGGTCCCCTTACAGGATGCCCATACAGAAGCTCAAAAGGGCTGTAGCCAACCCCCTTCTGTGGGACCTCTCTGTAAGCAAACAAGAGGCAGGGGATCAGGACATCCCATCTTCTCCTAAGAGGTTCAGGTAGTCCATGAATCATCCCTTTCAGGGTCCTGTTGAATCTCTCAACAAGCCCATTGCATTGTGGATGATAGGGTGTGGTGAACTTGTAGTTCACACCACACTCTTTCCACATGGCAGTCAGATATCCTGACATGAAGTTTGTACCTCTGTCAGAAACGACCTCCTTAGGGAAACCCACTCTGGAGAACACTCCAACTAGGGCTCTTGCCACTACAGGGGCTGTAGTGGTCCTAAGGGGAATAGCCTCAGGATACCTGGTGGCATGGTCCACCACCACCAGTATAAACTTGTGTCCTGATGCTGTCTGGGGTTCCATTGGACCAACAATGTCAATCCCCACTCTTTCAAAGGGAACCCCCACCACAGGTAGTGGTATGAGGGGGGCCTTTGTTGTGCCACCTGACTTACCACTGGCTTGGCAAGTGACACATGAGCGACAAAACTCCTTGGTATTCTCATTCATATGGGGCCAGTGAAAGTGTGAGACAAGCCTGTCCCAAGTCTTTGTCTGACCTAAATGACCTGCAAGGGGAATCTCATGGGCCAAGGTGAGAAGGAAACCTCTCAGAGACAAGGGGATGACCAGCCTCCTGGTTGCACCAGGCTTGGGGTCTCTTGACTCAGAGTACAGGAGTCCATCTTCCCAGTATACCCTGTGGGCACCTGTGGCATTCCCTGCAGCCTCAGCAGCAGCCTGCTGTCTGAGGGGTTCAAGGGAAGGGCAGCTCAACTGTTCCTTCCCCAGGTCTGCTCTGGAGGGTCCCCCTGATCCCAGAAACTCAACTTGATCAAGTTCAAGCTCTTTAGGCTCAGTTTCCTTCAGCTCTTCTAGATCAGCCTCCTCAGAGACTTGATCCTCAACCTGGGGCAAGGGGGAAGGCAAAGCCTTACCCTTACTGCTCTTCTTCTTGGAAGGTGTCTGGTCCATACTTTCAGGATCCAGCACCTGTTCAGTGGGGCATCTTCTGGCCTGTGACCTAGTCACAGCAAGCACATGTGCTGGCAAGCCTAACATCTCCATGTGAGTCCTCTGCTCCACTTCTGACCATTGTGATGACTCCAAATCATTGCCCAACAAACAATCAACTGGGAGGTCTGAACTGACTACAACTTTCTTTTGTCCCTTCACTCCACCCGAGGAGAAAGCCACAATTGCCACACTATGACTAGTAGTGACATTGCTGGCATTGGTCACCAGGAAATCAGTACCTGGCATGATCTGTCCAGGGTCCACAAAGTTAGGTGTCACCATGGTGACACTGGCACAAGTGTCCCTATAGGCCTGAGCCATCTTGCCATTAATCAAAGGTGTCTGCCTGTATTTGCCCAAAGTATTGGGACTTATTTCAGGGGACATATCCATATCCCCTGTACAGACAAGGACAGCCTGAGTGAGTGTGCCAACTAAGTTGTCAGACCCCTCAGTACCCAAGGTTAACCCAACTAATGCCTTGGGAGTGACACTACCACTACTGACTGTACTAGGGGGTGCAGTTGCTTTAGGAGCTGTAGTGGCAGGAGTTTGTCCTCCTCTTTTGGTGCACTCACTAAACCAATGAGATTTACTTTTGCAGTACTGGCACCACCTTTTTGACGGGCCTTCTTGAGTCTTCTTCTTCTGGGAAGCCTGACCCCCACCCTCTTTGGTTTGTTGGGGACCTGGTGAAGACTTCTGGTCATTTTGCTCATTCTTAACATTACCCTTCTGGTCTGCTTTCTTCTGACCACCCTGGTTCTGGTTCTGGTTCTGCTTGATCCTTGTCCTGACCCATTTGTCTGCCTTCTTTCCCAATTCTTGGGGAGAGGTCAGATCTGAATCAACAAGGTGCTGGTGCAGCAACTGGTTCTGACAATTGTTCAAAATTTGTTCTCTCATCATTAGATTATACAATCCTGTGTAATCTGTAACCTTGCTACCCAGCAACCAGCCCTCCAAAGCCTTAGTGGCACAATCCACAAAATCAGACCAGTCCTGAGACTGAGTTTTCTGGGTGTCTCTGAACAGCAACCTGTACTGCTCAGTGGTTAAACCAAACCCATCAACCAGTGTATTCTTCAGGACCTGGTAATTGTTAGCATCCTCCACTCTTGTAGTGAGGAGCTTATCTCTACCTTTACCATCAAAGGAGAGCCACAGTATAGCTGCCCACTGACTCTGGGGAATGCCCTGCACAGTGCAGGCCCTCTCCAGAGCAGCCATCCATTTCTGGATATCATCCCCTTGCTTAAAGGGGGGCACTATTTTAGTCAGGTGTTTAGTATCTAAACCCTTCTCTCTATCTCTTGGGAGATTGCTGCCACCAGTGGGAGCTAACCCACTCATCTGCTGCTCTCTTGCCAGGGCAAGCTTCTCTTTGGCCAGGGCAATTTCTTCCCTTTCAATCCTCAGTTCAGCTTGTCTCATCCTAGCTTCATGCTCTCTTCTCTGAGGGGAAGTAAATCTCCTCTGTGGAGGATTCCTTCTCCCCTGAGAAGAGGCATTAGAGTGCAGAGATCTATTGGAGTCCCTAGAAAGAGATCTATCTCTCCTAACTCCAAGGTTAGGCCCACTTCGGGTTAGTACTGGGGGTCCCCCAGATCCTAGCCCAAGTAAGTCTAAGTTGGTCCTAGTTAGCCTTCTGACTACCTCAAGACCCTTGTCTACCTCATCCCCAGAGAGTACCTCTTGATCCTCCTCCTCAACTGCTGAATCAGTGTTGGGGAGGTCTGGATCCCCAGAGGTTCCCTCTAAGGCTGGCATGTTCTCATGTAACTGAGAAAGCTTTCTGGCATCATATGTCTCTAAGAGACCTATCAGAAAGGGAGTGGTGGGGTTAGACCCCTGCTTCAGTTTCCTGGAGACACAGATTTGTCTCATCTCCTGAAAGCTGAGAGCTGCATATCTTGAAGTGACCTGTGGAGGGTCAACACTGACCAGGGGAGTCTCAGTAGATTCTCCCTGGGTAGACATGCTTTTCTAGTGAGGTGTAAGTGGTGCACTTACCTACACTATATGTTTGCCTACTGATCCCTTGCTAGAGTTGTAGTTTAGGGTGTGCTAGGCCCTAGGAGCTACAACAGCTGGTTCAGTAGAACTCAGAGTATTCTAAGCTAAGTTATATGTACTTTTAGTACTTATGTGATCTTTCACAAGATATTCTTAGGGCATGTGTGGTAAAACAACAGCAAGCTCAAATCCCAACCGCTGCTCACCAATGTGAGAAGTTGGCCTGATGTGCAGTGCTCACTATTCTAGTGATCACTATATATCAGTCCAAACAACCCTTATTGATGATTGGTTGTAAGTCAACCTTATAGACCAGCTATCCTAGTAGCATGGATACGAGCAGTCTAAGGCTAAGACTCTAGAGGGCGTGTTAAGCCAGCTGTTTTACCATCACATTACCCCTTGAACACCCAGTGAAAGGACACCACACAAGTTGTTATGAAAATAAACAGTGTATTTATTTATAACAAGACTACCCTGGCTCTTTATGAGACAGGGAGCTAAGCACACAACAAAACTCTTACGAAAAATACTTAAGTTAGCACGTTATACACAAATGCCCGAGGGGCACGAAAAACCATATACTTTAAAAGTGGAATGCGAATTACTAGCAGGTAAGTAACAGTTCTAATAGGCTTTGGAATCGCTAGGACTGGACTAGGGAATCGTTAGATTACTACTAGGAGACCTAGGGGACTCGGGTGCAGAGTGTGCACTCTCACGCGGGATGCGGGACAAAGTCTATGGAGGCTAGTAAAGGCAAAGTTAGTGTTCACGGGCGAACCCGACCTGGTAGGAAGAAAACGACAGTGGATCCTGACCCTAGGATAGTGAGGCTATGCTGGGACACCGAAGTGCCGAAGTTACCTAGCCCAGGGGCTGCAGCTGCATAGGTCTGAAAAGACGTCGGGGATCTCGTTGCCGGACCAGGAGCCTGGAAGGAAGAAGTTGCTGGCAGGCGACCAGTGAAGAAAAGTTCGATGGATCCAAGCCTGGACCAAGGAAGAAGAAAACCTGAAAGCAGAGGGGACCAAGTTCTTGAATCACTAGCCAGTGATTAAGTGGGCACCAGGATGGCACCGGGCGAAGTCACCGCAGTCAGGTGAGTGGGCGCTGCTGGGCTCTGCAGTCTCTCGGACCAGGAGGCGTTGTCGGCGACCAGGATGGAGGTGCGAGCTGTCCCACGAAGGTTCTTGCTGTCGACGTCGCTGGACCCAGGATTGGGCAACAAGTCTTGGCAAATGCAAGGCCCACGCGGTGGACCTAAAATGGCGTCTTGGGCGGACCAGGAGGGTCCAGGGTACTTCTCCGATGGAGGGAAGCAAGGGCCAGTCTGGAGCAACCAGACCAGCAGCAGAAATGTCGTCGGGCGTCGTCAGGAAGGCCACAAGCCAGCGGGCTAGTAGCCAAACAACGCGGTGAGCAGTAAAAAGCAGAAGGGCCCCACGCAGATCGTGGAGATGCTGGGGGGCTGCTCTTCGGTGCTGGAGCTGCTCAGGGTGGGGGCTTCTCGGACCCCAAAGCACTCACCAGGAATTCACTCGGCGGGCTTGCTGGAAAGAAGTCGTGCAGTCTTGAAGATGGCCGGTCCCTCGAGGTCTCGTCACACCCACGAATCTCAGCGTGACTGATGATGCAGGTAGAGGTCAGAGGTGCCAGGGAAGCCGGTTCTCGTCGAGCTGGGCAGTCGGATTCCGGAGGAAGGACTTGCAGCAGACCGCAGTGTTCTTAGATGGTGCCTGCGGATGCAGGGTGACTACTCCTTAGTCACAAGGGAGAAATCTTAGGAAGAAGTCTTGAGTTCCTTTCGCAGAAAGTAGTTTCAGGATTCAAAGATGATCTGATTTGGAAGGGGGCCAGTCTCTACCTTTATCCTGTAAAAAGGGGCTGGCACGCGACTAAGTCCTGCCCTATGGGTGGGACTAGGAGGGGGGTGGTTACACCCACTTCCTTGGCGGGCTTTTCCCCAGCACAGGGTCTGGAGTGACCCTGGAACTGGTTCCAGCCAGCCTATGCACAGTGAGCACCGGGGTGCCACGTGCAGTCACCTTCCTCTAAAGCCCTGCCTACCTACAATACACAAAACCCTGTCTGGGACGGTGCTGGCACCGCCCCTGGCAGGAAACCCTTTGTCCTTATCTCCTGCTCTGGGAGGACTCCCAGCAGCAGGAGGGCAGACTTGTGTCTCGGTGGCAGCATCCATTTTGTGGATGCTAAGGCTCTGTCTGACTTTTAACCGGGTTATAGGTTACATGCATGTCGTGTCCCTCTAGAAGGGTGGAATGCTAACCCCGTCGCCAGAATTGGCGAGGGGTTAGTATTCCAATTCGTATGACACCTTACTCGACATGTTTTGATAAAGCGATACCAGAGTTGGCACATAACCGCGAGGATTATAATGCACTTAAGAGTATATGGTATGCGATATCATGGAAACGGCTAAGGGATGGATCCCGAAAGCCGCAGACAGGCTCAGCTCATGCCAGAGCACCATCTCACACGATTCCAAGCACTCTGCCTTCAGGATTGTTAAGGCCTGCCATAGGAGTGACTGATAGGAGATCGGTGTGTCCATTTTAGGGTTAGATATAGGTATACTATATCTAAAGCAAAGGGTGAGTACACCACCTTGCCCCAGCTGTCGTGCAGCCAGTTGTGTCAGTTTTAGTTAGTCAATCCAGGGGTGGCATAATACATGCTTCAGCCCCTGGGAGACTTCTGGGTGCACCTCAGCCCTGGGTACAGGGACTTGGAGAGGGCCCAGGGCCAATTCAGTACCTGAGTACAATTTGGATAGAGAGAACAACTAGGCTGTGGGTCTGATTAGCAGGCCCACAGCCAGGGAAAGTCGTAAACCAGTGCAGCAAAAAGCAAAAATCTGGGTGATCATAGGATTGCAGACCCTACTCTCCTACAGTCCCTAATGCATTCGTCAATACAGATTGAGTTTTGACACTTGGAGATTCACCCCTAAAGGTCTGACGTGTGGAAGCCTCATGGGGGTTAAGTATCATAGGGTATCTTATCTATCTGGCAGATTGTAGGACAGATTAATACCCACATAGAAAATCATAGGGGAATGGATCACTTGTACCCGTATTACAACCAGGGTCTGGTATATTGTCTGTCTTAAAAAACCCTCATTCACGTACAGGAATGGTGGGGCGGTATATCTTCATTATCCGCTTCTTACGTAACGTGAAAGCATCATCATTGGGTCTTTTTATTTTTACAAAATATGCTTTCCTCCACTTGGAGGTAGACCACTGGTGACAACAGTAGTGACCAAAAATGAAGTGAATTTGAGTGCGGTGAATAATAAAATTACCTAAATCTCTGCAACAAGGATATTTTATTCAGTTGGAGATGGGGCAAGGTTAAAATCAAAGCGGCGTGTACATAGAAATGCTACTGTTATATGACACCTGTCAGTCCATGTGAGTGGTCGACATGTTTCAGCTCTTCTTTCGCCCAATTGGGTCGTCGGGCTTTCTTCAGGACCAGTGCAAAGTGGGTTGCCAATAATGCAACGCATAAGGGTAGGTAAGTGACTTACCCCTCTACTCCATTGTTACCGGTCATACAACAGTTTCCACCCAAGGCCACTAAGAAAAAAATTGCCATACAGCCAATTCCTATGCATCAGGCAGAATTGCAGCCAATTAGAAGATTACAAAACACAGGCAAAGGACCTATGTCAAAAACTGGAAACCAGGCATTATCCTGCTACGACTATAAGCAAATGCCAGAAAAGAGCAAGGAACCAACTGAGGCAAAGCCTACTTGAGACCACGGTAAGGGAAACAACTGAAGGTGTTCTGACTTGCGAAACGACCTACACCCAGCATTAAACATGGTGAAAAAAATTGTGAACAAGAATTGGAGAATTCTCACTTGGGGATCGCTGAACAGGCCAAAACCCAGATAAACAAACAAAAGGACTATGAACATCAAAGATATCCTTGTACACACAAGACCTATCACACTGCAACCAAGAAGAAAAACAATCACCCATGGCGCCCATAATTGGCCACTACCCGTGCGGATCCTGCAGTGTGTGCAAACTAACCAAAGCCACCAAAGTTCTCCAATTAACATCAGATCGTAAATGGACCATTCGCCATCATACCAATTACAACACCATGCATGTGATCTATATGATCACTTGCCCATGGGACATGAATTACATTGGGATGACCTGTTGTAAGATTAAACAACGGATCTGTGAACACAGGTGTAATATTAAATATAAAAGAGTTACAACAAAGATGAGTAATCATTTTCATCGAGTCCAACTACACCATCGACGATCTGAACTGGGTAGTCCTTGAGACACTACCTATGAAAAACCATAATGCTGAATGGATTCTATATGAAAAAGAACAAAGATGGGTGCACCGCCTCAAAACCTTTGTAATAGGATTGAATGACTTAGGGGCATATGTATCAGAGTTTGGTTTTGCGATTTTCAAATAGTGAATTTTAGAGAATCGCTATTTGAGAATCGCAAAACGAGATGTATTTAGAATTTGAAAAAAGATTTGCAAATCCTACATATTCCTTAATTGCAAATCGCAAAGTGTGATTCACAATTAAGGAAACCCTCCCTATTCATTCCTCTGGGCCTAGAGGCCCATAGGAATGAATGGGAAGACATTCTCAATTTGCGATTAGCAATTAGAGAATCGCAAATTGAGAATGCAATATCAAGGTTGCAAGGGTGTCAAACGGATACCCTGTTGCACCCCTCAAATAAGCATTGGTGCACATGTGGCACACATACATGCCCTAAGGGCATGTATGTGCGCCACATTGCACTTCGAAAAATGCTAAAAAATGCATTTTTATAAGAAACTGCAAATTACCACCAACTTGAAGTTGGTGGTAATTTGCGATTCCTTAACCCCTTCACTGCGGGGCTGTTTCCCCCTGCTGTGCTGGGGGGTGCGCACAGCACCCCGGCGCTCATGACGAGGTCAGCTCGTCATGAGCCATGGCGCTCCGGTGCTCATGACGAGCGCCCATTCCAATGGAACGCTCAGCACAGCAGGAGAATCAGCCCAGCATGCGAGCGTTCCATGTAACGGGCGCGGTCATGACAAGCTCAGCTCGTCATGAGCACCGGAGCGCTGTGGCACATGACGAGCCGAGCTCGTCATGAGCACAGGAGTGGTTAAAGCCAAATTGCACTTTTTCTGTGATTCTTACATTGCATTTAAGGAATCGCAATTTGCAATTCCATAAAAGCAATCACAAAATAGGGACTCACAAATTTTGCAATTCCTTATTTTGCGAAGCAGTTTTTCATTAATACATACCACTAAGCCCAACTGCAAACGCAGAAATTCTGCGAATTTCTGCGTTTGCAATCGCAATTTGGAATGATACATATGGCCCAATATTCCTTCAGTCACCATGTGAGAGCCCATTACGAACGAGGCCTCCTATCTGATGACCCTGTGTCCAACAAGACAAACACCCTCATCTCTGTCCCAGTGCACGCATTTGGAACTACTCCAACTCTAAATGCAGCCAAAGGGTGGCATGATGCTGCAACCATTTAAGAACTCAGGCCAGACAACATTGCCTGGTTTTCAATTATCTGTCCTCTCTAGACCCACATGGATAAGTAAAACATACACATCTTAATTAGGATGCACTTACTCAAGACAATCCACTTATGCATTGGACTTGCACTATTCATGCAAACAAGAGTGGCATCATTCAGGCAAAAACAAAATGCGATAGAATTAAAAGCCAGTCCATTCACCACACTTTCCGCTCGACTGGAATTATACCACCCATATCTTAATATAACTTAGAGTGGGATTGTGAAAAATACACAAGGTCAGGTTCTGCAGAATGCCGCCGCACGATTGGTGCTTAAACTACCCAGAAGAGACGCTTCCGCTGCTGCCCTCCGGTCGCTGCACTGGCTCCCGGTCAGAAGTAGGGTAGAATTCAAAGCACTATGCACGTGCCACCGGATCATCAACGGGCGGTCTCCTCTCCCTTTGCAGGGACTACTAACGTCTTATGAGCCGTCCCGGACTCTGAGATCCGCCGGCTCTGGACTCCTGGTTGTTCCCAAGGTGTCTAGAGTGCGGATGGGTGGAAGGTCCTTTAGGTACCTTGCAGCCTCCAGATGGAACAAACTACCGATGGCACTGCGATTAGAACCATCTGAGCTAATTTTCAGAGCCAAGCTTAAAACTATACTATTCGCTCAGTAAGGTAGGCCGCTCAGTAGATCCCAGTACATTTCTCTCCTTAGCGCGGAGACACGCCGTTGTGCGTCATCAAGCGCTTTACAAAACTCCCTAAATAGAAATAGAAATGATAGAACAATGCCCAAGTCTCTTTACTATGCCCATCACTCCTCTGGAATAAAAAATGCTCACTACGGGCCCGCGTCACTGGGAACGGAGCCAGCACAAGTCGTACAATCTGACACCCACAGGACTGGGAATTTAAAACAGCCCTGGCAAAAAAAAATTATTAATTCAGCCCCCACTTGCACTGAGTGAGTGACCCCGACACTTTGCTCAGTATGATTTTCCCGGGATAATTTTGGAAAAATCAAACTGAAAGGTGCCTGCTGAAAGGTTTCAATTATATACGCTAGTTTTGCTGGTTGTTCAGAAGGGGATTTCATTAACTATTCAAGTACATAAGAATTTAGCACTGTAGCGCTATTTCTACAGTTTCTAATCATGAATGCACCTGTGCAAGAATAATTAGTCTGTTAAAGGGGCTTGAGAATCTTAGAGAGGCCGCCAGGATCGAGTAACGTGCATCACAACTCCCCGGTGCTCAACCGGCCTCCAGGTGTCAAAACCGGCCTCCTGGGGCTCCAGCCTCCCGGGGGATTGCCCACTTGCCTGGCTGGCCAGTCCGGCCCTGGGTACTCCACAGACAAAATCTTCCGGATGGTGGGACGCGCACACGTCCATGCGCGATTCTGTTAACTTTTTCCTTTGTCCCTCCCAGCAGGTTTGTCAGCCCGCCGGTCTCCTGAGGAAGCCCGATGCGGGAATCACAAGGCATTTATGCACCGCGTTCTGTAACACGCATATGTATTTGAAGCGAAGCAGCTTTGGTGATGAAATTGACACGGGACACAGGGCCCCACCCTGCCATGAGATACAAGTTCTCATCAATCCCGCCCTCACACCAAGGGGCAGATTTATGTTAACTGGCGCATCCCCAGGGATGCGCCAGTTAATGTGCGCCACAGTGCGCCACAGCTCCGCCACCCATGGTGCGCCGCATTTACAATGCGGCGCACCATGGGGCAAAAACGGCACAGATGCGTGACGCATCTGTGCCGTAAAGGCGGCGCATTGCTGGAGTTGCGTCGCAAGCGCGACGCAGCTCCAGCAAGGCTCCGGGGTGCCCTATCTTACCAATGCTGCATCAAGACCTACGCCTGCTTCAAGCAGGCGCAGGGTTTTGACGCAGCATTGGCCTGAAAGTGACTGAGTGAAATCTTATAGATTTCACTCAGCCACTTTTGCGAGGCGCACCTGCCCCGGAACGCCCACCCTGCGCCGGAACGCCCACAAGCGGCGCAGGGCTTTATAACGTGACGCATCTGCCTAGATGCGTCATGTTGTAAATCGTTCGTAGGGATGTGCCACGTTTACGCCGCCTTGCGTGACGCAACAGCGGCGTAAACATGGCGCAAGGGCCTCATAAATCTGCCCCCTCGAGTATAACTTTTTTTGTTAAACGTAGTAATAATTATGCCAATCACATGTTGCCAACTGTGATATGCTACGCACTTTACACAGTCTTTATACCCTTTAAGTTCACACCCCATCTGTGCAGTTCTACTTGAACATTGCCACCTAAGCCATTAAACCGATATTTACGCCATTTACCGCATCCTAATTTAACGCGGTACATAGAGGCAGACAGCACTGGCGACCTTGCTCACATCGAGAGTAAATACTTCCGAATCTCCTTTGGTGTTTGCATTGTTGTTCGTACAGCGCACAGTAACATGTTTACTTCTATCTAGCTACCCGCATAGAGCATGCAGTATACTAACGTGACCCTCACACGCGCATTTAACCACGTGTGCCTCCATTGGCAGCCAACTCGACTGCAAGCATGTGAGATAGCGTCCTGTCCCTGAATCCCACACATTTATGCATTTAACAGTGCTATGCCATCTACATTTAGTTTACTAAGTTCATGTTCCCCAACACATAGAGTTCAAAAATATGAATTCCTTTTAGCATCCAGATTGCTCTAACTTAGGCTGTTATTAATTTGTACTAACAAGAAACCAGATAATTTAGACCTTATTCTTTCCAGTTACAGGTACTCACTCTTGACCGGTAACAATTGAGAAGAGGGGTAAGCACCTTACCTACCCTTGCGCACTGCTTAATCGGCAACCCACTTTGCACTGATCCTGAAGAAAGCCGGACGAACCAAATGGGGGAAAGAAGGGCTAAAACATATCGATCACTCACATGGACTGACAGGTGCCATAGAATAGTAGCATTTCTATGTACGCACCACTTTGATTTTAACCTTGTCCCACCTCCAACTGAATAAAATGTCCTCGTTGCTGAAATGTGGGTAATTTTAATATTCACCTCACTCAAATTCACTTCATTTCTGGTCACTACTGTTGTCAGCAGTTGGTCTACCTCCGGGTGGTGGAAAGCATATTTTGTGAAAAAGACCCAATGATGATGCTTTCACGTTACGTAAGAAGCGGATAGTCCTACACGAAGGCATACAGCCTCACTATCAGTTGGGAAGGGGTGCTGGTCTTCAAGAGCGAAGTAAGTGTCGGCATCTCAGAGGGCTCCAGAAGGTCCTCCCCTAATAACTCCTGCAGTATGTGCCTCTCTCTGTAGTAACGGTATTGAGTGAGGGCTTCACTCTCTCACCACCTCTCTCACCCGCACACCGTGCGATCCGGAAAGAAATCCCCCACCGTATTGACGCCAATCCCTGAAACACATTTATGGCTTTCAACTCCCAACCCATGGGAAACCATGAGAACCAGGCAAACGGTAAAAGCGGCAAGTATAGCAAAGATTCGGGTTGGTGCTCCAAGAGGACGTGCCAGGAGTAAGTCGTGGCATTCAATGAGTCAAATATCCTGTGCTGTTGCAAGGGGTCTCCGAATAAGATTTGAGGTAGCGTGCACGGATCCGCCGCATCGCGCTCCAAGTGCAAATGTGGTAAAGCTCGGGGACCATACACCCAAAAATGCGCAAACATGCACTGCGCTGCTCTGTATTGAGTTTTTAGGTCTTGGGCATTAAGTCCTACCATATCATATGGTAAGGTGAGGGTCGTCCCGCGTACCGTGGGCTGCCTTCTGGCTCACAACAACTGAATCATGAGGGAACCAATGTTGTGAAACACCTCCAGAGGTGGTAAGATTGAAATATTTTGAAACTGAAATAGAAATCTAGATAAACCAACCATCTTAATGATGTCAACCTCCCGGGAAGCGATTATGGCAACTTAATCCAACGCTCAATGGATTCTAAGATTTTCTGCGTCGTTCAGAGTCGGTTTGCACCTGTATCCCCAAGTAACTGACAGAATCCATTGTCCATTGTAGTGGGAAGTCCATTGGGATTGACAGCATAACTGGGGTGAGAGGGAAAATTATGGACTTATCCCCGTTCACACAGAGACCAGAGCATCCCTCAAACCCCATCGCCTTTCGTAGTATCAGGGCCAGATTCTGCTTGGGGTCACGGATGTAAGGCAAGGTATCATCAGAATACGCTGAAACGACAAACTTATAACCAGGACACTGAAGACTGATACGTCATGAGAGCACAGACCAGCGGCTCCGACATCAGAGCATATAGCAAGGGCCATAGGGGACTGCCCTGCCTGGCGCCCCGCGTGACAGAGATGGGAGCGGTCACAGCGCCGTTAACCTGTATCCGAGCAGTCTCTTACATATATAAAGACTGACACCAGTCGCAGAAACAACTCACCGACCCATATGCGCCGCAAGACCACCAACATAAATCCCCACTCTACAGAGTCGAACGCCTTCTCCACATCTAGGAACACTGCTGCCGCACGTGTCTCAAGGTCAACACATTGGATTGCATCAAACAGCGTTCTGAGATTAAATGTCAGGCTGCGTTCTGGAATAAAGTCAGCCTGTTCTGGTCCCACCACTCCCGGGAGTCGGAGGGCTTACCGATTAGCAAAGATCTTCACGTAAAGATTAGTGTTGACATTTAGTAGCGACAGTGGCCTATAGGAGGAGCAACTATGCGTCGGCTTGCCTGGCTTCAGGAGGGCGACTATCAGATCTTCATGCATGGTAGTGGACATGACTCCGGTTTCCACCATTTCCTCGCATAGCATTACCAAATGAGGAATAAGTTGCTCCTGGTATGCCTTATAGAAAGCCATGGTGAGCCCATCAGTGCCTGCCGCCTTCCCGGAAAACATGTCTTGAGCACAGAGTGTCTCTTCTACGGGCGAAAGGGCACCATTATATGTCCCCTATGTTCATTAGTGAGCCAGGTCATGACTATGTGCGCCAGGTAGTCCGTCTCTGAAGCCTCATCATACACAATTTGCATCATGTATATTTCAGTGAAATATCTATGGAAATGATCACCGACCTGTGCAGTATCTGTAAGTACTAGTTCCTGTTAATCTGGCATCTCCAGTATCACGTCCGCCTCCAAACGAGGGCGGAGCAATGCACCCAGGGAGTTCCCCCTCCCCATATTTGCGTGCTGTGGCATATTTGCCTATATGGTACACCTTGCTCTGAGCCGTCTCATGGACGGGTTCTATCTTGTTCTTAATTTCACCAAGGACGCGTCTATCTGATGATTCGAGGTGCCACTACTCCAACACTGCAATCTCTTTTTCTAATCGAAGCAGACTGCCTTGAAGCGAACAAAGGACTCCCAGGTGTTTGGATATCGTGACCCCCCCTACATATAAACCATAAATGTCTCCCAAACCGTTGCGAAGTCGTCAACCGATCCCATACTAAGACTAAAAATTATTTGATCTCCTGTGCAAGCTCGTCAGGAGAAACAGTATTAAGTAGGGAGTACGCCATGAGATCGCAGCTGGACCCGGAGAAGTCAATATGAGTTCCAGCAGCACTGGCGAGTGGTCTGGATATGTACTCGGTAACAGTTCGCAAGCAGGAACCAGTGACACTAATCTTCATGACACAAGCTATAATCTATGTAAATAAGTGTATCAATATACTGTGGAGTAGTGGGTATAACCTGTACCCAGTGGTAACCTGTGGCGTCAGATATCTATCATACCTTCCTGCGTGGGAATGTCTAGGAGTGCCCGGGCAGCTGCAGAGGGCCTCCTTGGGAGGCCCCTAGATAGCTCAAGGGTAGGGTCTAACACGCAATAAAAGTCGCCTCCTCAGAGGCAAGGCAGAGCTAGCCACTGCAGTTGGCTTGCATTAAGGGAATAATAACATTTAGGTTCATCAATATTTAGGCCATACACCCTGACCAGCCAAACCGCCAGATCGCCCTTGGTACATTTTGCCACCACAAACCTACCACCTGTGTCTGTGCATACCTCCTGAAGCTGGCCCCCAACCCCTCTGTGCACCCAGAACAGTGCGCCACGTGCATGGGTGATAAAGCCAGCAGTGCAACGCTCACCCTGAATTCTGCACTCTGTCAACACCCCCACACCTGGTGCCTGGTGAGTTTCTTGTAACATCTATTCTGTGTCTATTGATTGAAGTATTGCCACAACCTTCCTGATCTCCCTACAATCATTCAGCCCATTCAGACATTCCACATGATAAAACGGAGCAGCGAGGGGCCCATAGAACCGCCCACTGCATTTCTCAGGTCATCTACAATCTAGTATCAGTTGCCCACATGGAATCACATGCAGCCATAAACCCATCAAGGCATGTAGCCCATGCCAGTGCCTAACAAACAAACATGTTAAATATAACCAACCACCCTCCCACGTCATGTGTACCTATAGCTTATAAAGCAGTACAGTAACCTCGCATTCCCACCCAACTCAAAGTCCAATAAAAAATAGGTGGTGCACACATTGGGACAGGTATTGCCCAGCATAATTCCCCAAGCAGCCAATAGCCCCAGTGGCTGTATGTCAAGTATAGTATGTGCCCCTTTTTGAATGGTTTACCCCTACCTTTTGCCTGACCTATGATGCAACCTGACTTGATGTGCCCTGGGTCCCTGCCAATCTGGTTCCCAGGGCCTGTGTTCTCTCCCAAAACAGTACCTTTGTACCCACACATCGCATATCTCTGGCCACAGGTAGGCCCCTTGTAAAAGGTACCATGGGTACCAAGAGCACTGTGACCAGGGAAGGCCTCTAAGGGCTGCAGCACCTCGTGTGCCACCCTTAGAGGCCCTGTACCTTAACGCCCACACACTGCCATTGCAGGCTTCATGTTTTGGTGCAGAGAAAAGTGAAGTCAACATAGCACACATCCTTTTGCAATACCTACAACCCACTGCCTGAGGCCTAGGCAAGCCACCCCTCTAGCAGGGTGCACTAGCACTAAGGTGAGGCTACAGTGGCATGGGCCCTGTATCCCTACCGTGTCCAAGTCCATTCTTAGACATTGTAAATTTAGTAAAGCTTTAACGAGTATATGGTCTGGGAGTTGGTCATTACAAACTTTACAGCTCCTTAATGAATTTGCTAAAAACTGGGAAGTTTGGCAGCAAACTTCTCAGCACATTAAACCCACACTGATGCCAGTGGGGATTTAATGTAAAATGCACCCTAAGGGCATCTTAGAGATGCCCCCTAAAAAATGACCAGCCCTGGTGTAGTTCCTGAATGGCTGCCCGCCATTTCCCACGGACAGACACGTTTCTGGACCCCTGGGTAGAGAGCCTTCACTCCCTAGGTACAGAAACAAAGCCCATCCTGGGCAGAGGTGTCATGCCTCCCCCCCCCCCCGAAACCCCCCACCCCCTCACACGATGGACTGGGTCCACGAAGAGGAAGCTTCAAAGGTCTGCAGCCTTTGGAAGCTGTCCCTGCCTTTTGCTTCCCCCAGCAACTGGCTCCCAGCAGGTCTGCCTTCCACTTTGGGTGGGAGAATCGGTGGGAAAAACCAGCTAGGATGAGAAGTGAGCCCACCTTTGCCAACCTCATCCCTCAGGTGGGGAGGCGAGGTGAAGCACAAATCTCAGTCCCGACGATCTTGATGATTAGGGGACTCAGCCAATTAGGGAGAGGCTCATGCCCCACTCCCAATGGAGGTTGGCATAATAGGAGTGTACCCACCCCAAGAAAGGGAACCCTGCATGCCCCTTTTAACGCCCCTACATCTTTTAACACCCCTACATCTAGTATATAGGGCCCCCCCCTAAACCTTGCCTCCTCTGATTACAGGAAGAAGAGAGAAAGACCGAACAGCCGTGCTGACCCAGGAAGAAGAGGACACCTATTGCTATGGCCCCAGCCCTATCGGCCTGTCCCTGCTCTGACCTGCCTACAGCGAAGAACCCAGCGTGTCCAGTAGATCCCCCAGAGCCCGGAGGACCTGCCCTGCATTTACCTTACAGAATCTGTCTACCATGAGCACTGGATTTGCTCAACAAAGACTCCAAGACCAGAATCTGGATTCCGGCGACACCGCGATTCTGCACCCACGGCCTGAGTTCAAGTGGCCCAACACCACAGGGAGGTCTCCACAGTGTTACTGACATGGGATCTAGTGATTTCTGACCTCCCTCAAGCTTCCAGATGATGCCTGCACCCTCAACCTGAAGGGTTACCTCCAGCCACGATCTGAGCTAGTAAGAAAGCCCAATGATAGAAGACACCCCTTCACCTGATGCTCCAAGGCCTTGGATAGCTCAACCGATGGTGTCCCACAACAACCCAACTTACTTCTCCAGCCGGTGGTCGCTTTCAGGAAGCCTCTCTGCCTGAGTCTGCAGCAACTTTGCCAAACCGAAGGTCCCCATTAAGAATCACAGGATCCCCAACTTCTCCTTGGCACCCTGCACCCGGTCGCACCAGTGCCGCTGGTGGTGCAGCTCCTGCGCTGATTATGCACCCCAGCAGTGTTGACTTTAATCCCAGGAGTTTTGCTCCCACACCCGAGTGGCCTGCTCGTAAGCAGCCCCTAACCGAAGGTCCCTTCGCTCCATTGGCTAGCATTGGGCCCCTACACTCTGCACCCAGCCGCCCCAGAGCCACTGGTGGTGCACATCGAGTGCTTATATAGACCTTGTAGAACCTTGGTCCTAACCCCAAAACTCCCACTTGTAAGACGTTTACTTACCTGTGAAACCGCCAACCATTTTTCTCCCATAGGAACCCATGTTATGAGATTTTGGGCCTAAAACATTCTAAGTGTCGAACTGTTCTTTTGCAGGGGGGAAATAGTAACTATAACTCAAGCCAAGAAAAGTCTTCCTTGTATTATGAGATCCTTAGGTGTGTTAACTAGGCATAGCACCACCAAGACTCAATCTAATCTGATAGTACCAAAACGTATTCTAATAGTAATTACTGTGTAATTCAAACTGCTTTTTAAAGTCATACCAACCTTGAACAACTGCAAATCCATTCCCAATTGCATTTCTGTGTAAAGGTTTACTATTGAAAGTATATTTTACCTACCTGTTCCAAGTCCTGCTTGGTTCTAGAAATAAAATACAAGTATACTTTTTTTATACACAAAGATGACCCCACACTCTTAAAAAGTAAATATAGTATTAATACAGTTTCGACAGTATTATTCACATAGTTCAATTAGCTTTCAACTCGTTCTCCCAAGAATTCCAAAGTCAGGTTCTTCATCAAGAAAAAATCTTTATTCACAAGTGATGATTAAAACCAATACCCAACGCGTTTCGTCCGAAACCGGACTTCTTCAGGGCTTGTCAAAAATTCTTCATATAGCAAGGTTTCTAATTAGTCTTCACACTTGAGGTTCAATTAATTCCATGGAACGATAAGTAATCATAATTCCATGATTTGAAAAGTTCCCATTTTATGATGGTTACACAGAGTAAAAGCCGTGAAAAAAGTATCGGCGTGTCATGAAGCGTCAGATGACTGCACGCTTCATGACACGCCGATACTTTTTTCACGGCTTTTACTCTGTGTAACCATCATAAAATGGGAACTTTTCAAATCATGGAATTATGATTACTTATCGTTCCATGGAATTAATTGAACCTCAAGTGTGAAGACTAATGAGAAACCTTGCTTTATAAAGAATTTTTGACAAGCCCTGAAGAAGTCCGGTTTCGGACGAAACACGTTGGCTATTGGTTTTAATCATCACTTGTGAATAAAGATTTTTTCTTGATGAAGAACCTGACTTTGGAATTCTTGGGAGAACGAGTTGAAAGCTAATTGAACTATGTGAATAATACTGTCGAAACTGTATTAATACTATATTTACTTTTTAAGAGTGCGGGGTCATCTTTGTGTATTTTGACTCGAAAGCCAAAGTTTTTTGGCTCTCTACTTTTGGGATCTAGGGGATTGTTTCCCAGACCTCCAGCACCTACATATTCTTACACTTTAGGGATCTCATTACCAGTGCGGGCAAAGTAGCCTTAATCCCCTTTCTGGTTTGAAGTTTATACTTTTTTTATACTTACTCAATTGATCTGCATTCTGTTTGAGTGTGTGTCATCAGTCTTGATTGCGTGAATACAATAAATGCTCAACACACCCTCTGGATAAGCCTAACTACTCACCCACACCACCACACAGAGAACTGTTAGTACTTACCTAATTTAGCCACTGCAATACCCCCGGGGACTCCATGAACTCTGTGCACACTAAACCTTACTTTGGTATAGTATATATAGAGCCAACTTCCTACACTCATACGGTGAATAAACAATATAGAAATGTGTCGGTGTCTCACTGTGATTGCAGGGATAAAATAACAACACGTAACACTGTATAGTCAACTCAACAAGGAATACTAAATCGTCTCAGCAGCAGAAATGGAATGCTCTTACCAAGTAGTCAGATAAATGTTCACCATGGAAGTTCACTGATAGCGTGCCTCCGCCATCCCCCACCACACGGGGGAACCTGGCTAATGCATGTGAGGAATTTGGGGAGTTGTAGATGATGGAGTCCACCCAACGCCAACACAACTCACAATCCCAACAGTCAAGAGGCAAAGTGTCCATCAAAGAGTGGCAGCGTCATTCCTCCATTTCCTGATTGTTGCAGTAGTCCTCCACCACCACCCTCAGTGAGCTTCATCTGGTCTTCGCCGCCACCCTCCGCTTAAGAAACTGCTGTCGTTGCTTGGGATCAGTCTGAGAAGCTGGCTTGGGATATGGTGTTCACTTATGTAAGTGGGCACCCTGCACCAATCCTGACAACACTTATGGTAATTTCAGTGGTCTTAGACAACCTTGGAAATCTCTCTAAGTGCTAGCTGTGGAGAGCAGTCTTCAGGCTCGTTTTACCAGAACATAATCTTATAGGTATAGACTAAGTGAAAAGGAACCGCACAGTGTATTTAGAAAAATATGTATTTATTATAAGACACTCACTAACACATACAGATATCTCCTGGCCAGAGATGTACACAATGCACACAATACTTTTCAATAGAAACAGGTTAGTAGCACGAAATACACAGTAGTCACCCGGGGGAGACCAAACCATATACTAAAATAGTGGTATGCGATCAACGATTCAAGTCCAGACTAAATCCCAGAGGACGTAGAAGTGCCGAGGACACAAGGAACCACCTGAGGTAAGTAACCAGGAGCCCCATGGAGGCCTTGTGCACAGTGGGAACACGACCGCGAGATCAATGCAAATCAATGAGTATGTCGCAGTTGCAATAGTTGCAATTTTAAAGATAAAGGACCCTGCCCAGTGGACCCTGAAGAAACCCTGTGGAAGACAGAAGTTTGGAGAGCCACCCCACCTGTGGAAACCCTAGGAACCAGGATACCTACACCAGGAAAGCCGGATGCCAAGGTGTGAAGTGGCGTCAGAAACCGTCTGTCAAACTCAATGGAGGACTTCAAGGAGAGGCCGCTGCTGGAGCAGGTGAAAATATCCGGTGGAATCCAAAGGTGGATTCAAGTCGAAAGGACCTGGAAGCAGAGGAGACAGAGTCTAGGCCACTTGGAAGTGACCGGGGGCCCGCAAGAAGAATGCCCACCCAGGTTGAGTGTTTCAGGGGTTTTGATGGTGACCTAGGAGCTACAACTGTGAGGACCAGGTGATGCTCTGGAAGACCAGGAGCCGTTCACGAGCTGCCCCACATTAGATGTCGAGAGTTGAGGGGTCGGTGTCCGTCAAGAGCACCAACAAGCCTTGGCAACTGCATACAACGTGGAAAGCGAAGAAGGTGCAGTGTCTGGACCAGCAAGATCCTGGTGACTTACTACAAGCAAGAGAGTCAGGGCAGACCCGAGCAATCAGGGAAGCCCACCTAAAGCAAAGAAGACCGTCAAGAGAACCCACAGGCGGGAGGCACTATAGTCACAAGAGGACCTTGAACAGCCCACCAAGGATGCAGGCACACAGTGCAAGTGATGCGGTAAGGACAAAGATTTTGGTCACGGCAGATGCTTGAGGTGGGGGCTACTTGGAGTTCGAAGATCTTGATGGAAGGAAGCCAACAAGCCTTTGCAACAGCAAGTCGGCGCATTGCACAGGGGTTAGGTTCCAGCGGCTCTGACAAGAGATACTGACCTCAAACTTGCTGAGAAGACAGTGCAGGCCTTGAGGGAATTCCAAAACCTCAACATGTGTTGCTGAGCCTTACAGAGTCTGTGGGACCTCAATAGCAGCAGAACGGGCAGCTTCATTGCAGTGCCTGCAGATACAGGGGAGTGGCTCCTTCACTCCAAGGGAGATTACTTTGGGTGCCTTTGATGCTCACAGGCCTGGAGAACTGGGATGAAGCACACGCACAGTCGACGCAGAAGACGGGTAGGATGATGACACCAAGAGTAGCATGATGGCGTCCCGTGATGCAGTCTCGGTTCCAGACAAAGACCAAGGTGCCCAGATGGTTGAAGTACTTTTGGATTTTAATCCTGTCCCACGATGATTCCGAAGAGCCACCCAGAGGTAAATCCTTAAGTACCCTAGGGAAGATACTACAATGTCCATATCCAGTTTTGTACCAGAGCGGGAACCAACGGCTCCCTGAACTAGCTCAAACTGGAGTATGCAAGGAGGGCACCAAATGTGCTCTTTAAAGCAGTCTAGTGGGGCTGGCAAGCACCCCCGCCCAATACACTAAGTCCTGTCTGGGACGTGGTCACACTTCCCTGTGATAGGAAACATATTGTTCTACCTTCCCCAGATCAAGCACAGCTCAGCTCAGCAGCAGGACGGCAGCATTGTGTCTGTGGTCAACAGCAGCACTAGCTTGCTGTTAGACCCTAAAAGGCTGGTATCAGGAATACAGGGGGTACCCTAGGGGAGCACCCCAGTACATGGGATCCTACATCCAGCACTATATTCAGTGTTGGGGTAGGATTCCAACTACTTTGATACCAAACATGACCAGTTTTGGTGCATCCAATACATATAGACATCTCATATTTGACTTGATGTTCACAATGTGTATTAAATGGCTGACCGCACTGACTACACCTGGAGAATCGACTCCGGGGTTAGTAGGGGGCCTTGCTCATGCACTCTGCCCTCAGGACTGAAGAGCCTGCAATAGGGGTGGTTTATAGGTTTTAATTGCAGTGAAACTTATATCTGTTGTAAGTGGTGCTAGCCCCGACTTACACAGGCTGCAATAGCAGGCCTGTAGTCACAGTTTGAGTGGTCTCTCATGGGTGGCATAATTCTGTAGTAGGGAATCTCTGTGTATAGTCATAATCTAGTGAATAGTCCCGCCCATGTGCGTGGACCCCGGAGCAATCAAAAATAATCTCTTAGAGTGTCGAAAAATGCAGAAATGCACAGACACTTAAGAGAGAATTTAAAGACAGATAATGCAGCCTAAAAAAGGCTACACTGTCCAGTACTTCAACTAGAAATTCCACAAAAAAAATCCACAAAACAGCAAAGTCTGTACAGATTTCCCTTGCTTAACAGCAAAAACCCTCTGGAATGATAGAGAGGAGGACCTGGACAGACAAGCCCCATAGGCTGCCATTATGTGGCTCAGAACAGGATACTGTGCCTTTAAGAGAACTTTCCAGAACTTCACAGTATCCCAGAATACACTGCAGGTCCCAGTTACTTTCAGTTCTTTTTTCCGGCTCCTGCAAGCAGGACCCTGGAGCATTGAGCTCTCCCTTTTCAAGGGTTTATTGGTGTTGTTTCACTGAAAAATCAATTTGAGTACTTTCTAAGTACTTTTAGGCTCTTCTTCTTGGTTTTTTGCACTCTTTTGATGTCAAATATGCCTGCATTATTTGACAAATGCCCGGAGTGCTCCAGGAAGAAGGCAAAGTCAGACCCTCATGAGGTGTGTATCCTCTGCCTGCCCTCTTCCCATATTCCAGAGGAGTGTGAGATCTGTCAAGGCTTCTCTGGCAGGACCCTGAAGGACATAATGAAGATCAGACTTCAGGGCCTCGAGGAAAGGAGGCTGAAGGCGCAAGGTGGGTCTGGAGGGGCTTCATCTGCCCATGCTGAGGCCTCTGGGGGGCTCCCCAGGGGCAGGAAGTCCAGCAAACGTCCACATTCTCCGTCTGGGTCGGTAGCACTGACCACGACGTCGAGAGGGAGGTCCACGGCCAGCTCCCGGTCTCCCCAGGGCTCTGGGTCGAGAAAACGTCGCCCGTCGACGTCGAGGGACTTACACAGGCCGCCGTCGAACCCATTGACGATTTCATCGTCGTCGTCTTCGGCGTCGACGTCGAGTGATTGGCGTCGACGGGCCCGGTGTCGGCGCTCGCCTTCGAGGCGACACCGCCGATCGCCGTCGACGAACAGGACATTGTCGTCGTCGAGGGGATCCTCGTCGTCGAGGCCGCCGTCGAAACGGAAGAGGTCGCCGTCGAGGCAGAAGAGATCTCCGGCGAGGAAGGTCGAGGTCGCCGTCGAGACAATAGCACCATGGCACCCCCAGTGATGCCCATGCCCAAACCGAGTGGCTTTGACTGGTTCCCACAGCCCCATAAAAGATCGTGTGGAATACCGGATCACCCATCGACGGGGTCTGGTATCTTGAGGGCTCTATCAGGTACCAAGCGGGTGCCTGGCTTTACCGGTGTGAGTCAAACTCTGCGACATCGCTGCCAAACAGATAAGTAACTAGCTTGCCGAAGTGGGGACATAATCTAACTTACCCGCATTCCCTCTCTTTCCCTACAGGGTGTGCCTACTAGCCACCCCCCCCTCCCGAGACCCATGGTGTGATTAATGATCCCTCCATATGTAAGACGTTTTCCGATGTTGCGGTTTTTTCAACCCGCCAAAACAGCACCAGCATGTTCCTCAGGTAAACAATAGCGTGTTTGACACTGATGCACTAATACCGCTAAACGCGTAGGTGTGCAGGTGAAATAACGCTATAAACAAGGTACCTTCACTAGCAATAATGTGAATAAATATGTGCACATCCTTATCTCACCTTAGCACACCGTACCTCCTTGAGGTATAGTTGCAGTGCACTTCGAGATTAGCACGAGAGCGTGATAAAACTGGAACAACAAACACACTATGACTACATTGTAAACAATAGTTTTTATCTTTGTTTGTGTCTGTTCTTCCTTTCAGATAAATGTTGGATTCCTACAATTAAGAAGGATCCCGCAGTAACAGCAGGTTACAAATTTTGTTTCCCTGTTTTTTCACTGTGGACCTCTTGGTTAGGGTGAGCCTTAGCGTGCTCATACCGCCGGGGTCCCCACTGTGGTCCTGAAGAATGCCTAGACAGTAGCACCATATAGGCAGAAACATGTTGACCACACGCAGTGAGACAGAGCTGACTAATCTATCCAGCGCATACATCGCTAACTTTGTTTTTACCCGTGCCTGGTTGGCCGACGAATAAAACTATTTTTGGGTTATAACCAAGACACTTTTAAACTCACTTCACACTTCACTTCACAAGGAGAAGTGTGGCTCACCGATTAGAGCGGCAGACCCTGAAGCAGAGGTCTGGCCCGGGACCAGTGTTCAATCCCCGTCGCAGCAGGGTCTTGGACTCAATGTCCTCGTACCCGATAATTCTTGCCTCTGTGCCTACTCTAATCATGGGTTCCACTCTGCAACTCTCGGCAATAGCTTGCTTAATCTCCACACCGGCCCTAACAACGCTAGGATGCCTGGCTTCACCTTGGGGGTGCCAAGGAGTGGACACCTCACAGGAACAGGCCAGGAAGGGTTCCACAGCGGTATTCGTACAGCGCTTAGAGACCCCTGGGTGATAGGCGCTATACAAGTGCAAATTACATTTACATTTACAATCACTTGCACTTGTCACCCAGACAATACTAACCTGCTCCGCAGCAATCCTGGCGATGAAGCACACCGGGGAGGTACTCGACCTTCCTGGTGGGGCCCGATGATGAAGCATGTCACCAACCAGGTTGGTGGGTGAGGGCTTTCTAAAGAATCAAGTTTGACTCTTCATGCTTGCTCTTCTCCTAAGAAGGCACACTCTTTTGTTGTTTTGACTGTGTTCAGCTGCAGGCAGTTGTTTTTCATCGAGTCAGCGATGTTTGTCATGCATCTGTGGAAGTTGGTTCTGGTATTGGTGGGGTTGTCGGTGAGTGAGAGAACGAGTTGGGCATAGGAAATTATGTTGAAGCATTGGAATCTGACGATATTGGCCAGTGGGTTCAACTATGTGTTGAACAGCGTGGGGCTGAGGGATGAGCCCTGGGGGGCACCGCAGGGGATCTCCTTGGGTTGAGAGGTGAAAGGTGGGAGGTGGATCCTCTGGATACTTCTGATGAGGAAGGAGGTGATCCATCTGAGCGTGTCCCCTTAAATACCAATTTAATTGAGTCTTTCGATCAGTGTATGGTGGGATACGTTGTCAAAGGCTGATGAGAGGTCAAGGTTGATCAAAGCTGCTATTTCTCCTCAATCAAGGAGGGTTTGGATGTCATCGGTGGCTGCAATCAGGGCAGTTTCGGTGCTCTGATTGCTGCGGAAGTCGGATTGGGAGGCTTCTAGTAGCTGGTTCTGCTCCAGGTATTGTAATGAGTTGATAGTTGATGATCTTTTCCAGTACCTTCACTGGGAATGGAAGCAGGGAGATTGGTCGGTAGTTTTTGAGTTTGTTAGGGTCGGCGCAGGGTGTTTGGAATAGTGGTCTGACTTTGGCGTGTTTCCAGGTGTGGTGATAGAGGAGTTGAGTAGAGAGGTGAGTTCCTGGCTGACCCTTTGGTTTCCGAGGTTGAAGATGTGGTACAGGCATGGGTCTGTGGGAGCTCCTGAGTGGATGGATTTCATGGTGGAGGTGGTATCCTGAGTGGAGAGGGTGTTCCAGGTGGTCAGTGTGTGGTTTGTGTTCAGTACGGTGGTGGTGTATCTGTCGAGAAGTCCGTAGGTGTGGGTTGTGGTTCGAAGAATCTTGCAGTGGAAGAAGCACGTGAGGTTATCGCACAGCTCCTGTGAGGGTGTGATGTTTTTTGCTGGCAGCCAGTTTGGAGAATTCCTTAACGATGTTCAAAAGTTACTTGGTGCTATTTCCGCTGGTTTTGATGCGTGCAGCAAGGGCTGATTTCTTTGTGACTCTCAGCAGGCAGTGGTAGAGGTTGAGGGAGGTCTTGAAGACTGCCCTGTCAGAGGTGTCCTTGCTGGTGCACCATCTCCTCGCCAACTGCTTGCTGTCTCGTTTCACTGTTCTGAATGCTTGAGTGTACCAGCTGGCATTTTGGGAGAATTTTCTCTGGATATTGCTCTTGATGAGGACAATGCTGTCTGCGCAATTGGTGATTAAGGCATTGAAGTTTTGCACTCCCTGTTCAAGGTCGGTGGTGGTAGCAGGGTTGGAGGTGTTGAGGGTGTTCACCCAGCTGGTCTCTGAGATTTTTTTCTAACTCTGGTGGGGGTCTTTGGTCATAGTCGGGGTGGTTGTGTTGAGGCTGGAGATGCTGAAGTGGATGATGGAGTGATCAGTCCATGTGGGTCTGGCATGTGTCTTGCAGTTTGTGTAGGGTCGTGGACGATCTGGGTCAATCCGAGACCGCCCAACCTGTTGAGGAGGTTTGCGGTGTTTTTCACGTTGGGGTTGTTGATTTGGAAATTTAGGTTGCTGAGGAAGATGTAGTCCCTGGAGTCTAAAGCTAGGGGTACAGTGAACTCTGCAAGGGTGTTGCAGAACCTGGAGCGTGGGCAGGGGCATTTTGGGAAAATTTTCTCTGGATATTGCTCTTGATGAGGACAATGCTGTCTGCGCAATTGGTGATTAAGGCATTGAAGTTATGCACTCCCTGTTCAAGGTCGGTGGTGGTAGCAGGGTTGGAGGTGTTGAGGGCGTTCACCCAGCTGGTCTCTGAGATTTTTTTCTAACTCTGGTGGGGGTCTTTGGTCATATTCGGGGTGGTTGTGTTGAGGCTGGAGATGCTGAAGTGGATGATGGAGTGATCAGTCCATGTGGGTCTGGCATGTGTCTTGCGGTTTGTGTAGGGTCGTGGACGATCTGGGTCAATCCGAGACCGCCCAAACTGTTGAGGAGGTTTGCGGTGTTTTTCACGTTGGGGTCGTTGATTTGGAAATTTAGGTTGCTGAGGAAGATGTAGTCCCTGGAGTCTAAAGCTAGGGGTACAGTGAACTCTGCAAGGGTGTTGCAGAACCTGGAGCGTGGGCAGGGGGGTGGTATGCAAGGGTCCCTCTGTTGGTTATCTTATAGTCTGTGTGGAGCTTGAAGTTGAGATGATCCACGAGGGTGATGGTATTGTCGGTGGTACACTATATGGTCTCTTTCTGGATGGTGGCTGTTCCTCCTCCTGGCTATATATCATTGTGGTAATAGATTTCCTCTCCCCTCTCCCTTAAATACAGAGTTTGAAGGAAGCCAGAAATCAGAAAAGTGAGACAGTTGACAGCAAAAGTAGGGATACTTGGAGTTAACCCTTGTATCCCTAAAAAGGACAATAGGCAAAGAGGATACAAGTGATTCCTGAGGAAAAATATTCCAGATGGTGACATTGCCTTACAGATAACATGCTTGTTTCATCTTATGTGGCCACCCGTCACTTGTTCCCAGAGGCCAAGGTTGGTGGTTTGAACTCTGTTTATATCAGTCACTGTGATGTGAAAACAAAAGCTCTTCTCTTCATTTATCAGTGACGTTATGCTCTCCGTTTAGCGCTCTAAGGTCTGCTTTTTCCAGGCTTCTTCCTGTTTCAAATATAAACTGATCACAATTGGGTGGCAAGTTATATTTTTTATTTTCTGTCCGTCAAGCATTGCAATACTTTCCTGTCTTTCAGCAGAAGTACCTAGCATTTCAGAAAAGGTTGAAAATATTGTTTTCTCCAAGTGGTGATCCTGATGTCCTTGCGTCTATTCTGTGCACCAGCAAATCATTTTTAGGTTAACAGAACACTTCAGAAGTAGTCTTCATTCATTGATAACATTACTACTGATTGCTCAGAACTCATCCCAATGAACAGACTGACTGATGATGCAGTATTTATTCAGCACAGATCATAAGCAGGATCACTCCAAATCAGCCAAAACTCCTTGAGGGGAGAATAATAAGCTGTACCTAATCCCTTTTACTGCACAACTGCACGCTAAACAAATTAGCAAATATATAATTGTTCAAATATACAATGAGCAGGCTTTGCTGGTAGACATGATCTAGTATTTAAACCTTGAAATTTGATTGGCTCTGTCTTGCATGTTCTTTCAAAGTGTCTTGCAGGTTCTTTCAAAGTCCAAAAAGGGGAAACACTGGCAAGTTGTGTGTAAGAAGTACACACACAAGTTCATCTGGGCAGTCATTTAGAGGGCATGGGCAGAAGGGCTTTGGCATTATTGTTCATTAAGGTCTTGATCAGGTTCATGATCTGCGTCTGGTTGTCGCTCTGTCGGGTCTTCAGGCAAAGGGTTGTAATTGGGGTCCTCTTCTGGTACCTCAAAGATCATCTTCCTAATGGGGATGAAGAAAACAGAAGTTAGGCCTTCGGTGGTCTACTCCTCCCAAATAGCAAACAGAAATAGATTGCATTCATTGTATTTCTAAAAGGTAGCATACTGGAAACCCAAGTGTTAGATGTTTGGATATATATATATCCACAGAACATCAATGATATTTATTATCCGTGCTCCATACAGAGAGCCTGCATACATAGCAATTTGCATTACAGCATGGCAACAAAGCCCCTTCTCTTTTAGGACAACAGAATCTAGGTTTTTATAGCTCACACGGGTGTTAGACACTCCATAACAACAGCACTATGTTACTCAAGGAGCCCTTCGTTGTGCAAAGTATGCATTTTCTTGCATTGTCTCTATGCTCTCAAAGATCATGTGTCACACCTCCTGGGGTGTTTGTCCTGGCTAGTCCTTACATTGGCCTACACCAGTGGTTCCCAAACTTCTGTAGTAGGGGATCTCTGTGTATAGTCATAATCTAGTGAATAGTCCCGCCCATGTGCGTGGACCCCGGAGCAATCAAAAATAATCTCTTACAGTGTCAAAAAATGCAGAAAATGCATAGACACTTAAGAGAGAATTTAAAGACAGATAATGCAGCCAAAAAGGCTACACTGTCCAGTACTTCAACTAGAAATTCCACCATAAAATCCACAAAACAGCAAAGCCTGTACAGATTTCCCTTGCTTAACAGCAAAATCCCTCAGGAATGATAGAGAGAAGAACCTGGACAGACAAGCCCCATAGGCTGCCATTATGTGGCTTAATTAGGATACTGTGCCTTTAAGGAACCTTCCAGAACCTTCTCTCAGTATCCCAGAATGCATAGCAGGTCCAACTTAGCCTCAGTTCTTTTTTCCGGCTCCTGCAAGCAGGACCCTGGAGCATTGAGCTCTCCCTTTTCAAGGGTTTTTGTTAGTGTTTTACACTAATTTCGATTTTTGGTACTTTTAAAGTACTTTGATGACTTTCTTTCTGTGTTTCTGCACTCTTTTTTGTCCATAATGCCTGCATTATTCGACAAATGCCCTGAGTGCTCAAGGAAGAAGGCCAAGTCAGACTCCCATGAGGTCTGTATTCTCTGCCTTCCCTCTTCCCACATTCCTGAGGATTGTGTGATCTGCAGAAGCTTCTCTGGAAGGACCCTGAAGGAGAGGAAGAAGATCAGGCTTCAGGGACTTGAAGAGAGAAGGTTGAAGGCACGAGGTGGGTCAGGAGGGGCTCCTTCTACCCATGCTGAGGCCTCTGGGGGGCTCCCCAGGGGCAGGAAGACAAGCCCTCGCCCAAGATCTCCGTCTGGGTCAGTTGCGCTGACCACGACGTCGAGGGGACGGTCAACGGCCAGTTCCAGGTCTCCCCAGGGCTCTGGGTCGAGAAAACGTCGCCCGTCGACGTCGAGGAACGTGTTCCGGCCGCCGTCGAAGCCGGTGTCGATATCCTCGTCGTCGCCGTCGGCGTCGAGTGGTCGACATCGGAGGGCGCTCGCCGTCGAGGCGACACCGCCGTTCGCCGTCGAGGACATCGTCGTCGAGGGGATCCTCGTCGTCGAGGTCGCCGTCGAGACGGAAGGCGTCTCCGGCGCCGAAGAGGTCGACGTCGAAGCATTCCGAAAGACCGACGTCGAGACGGTCAAGGAGATCGACGTCGAGAAGGTCAGAGAGGTCTACGTCGAGAAGGTCCAAAGGGTCGACCTCGAAGCGATCCAAGAAGTCGACGTCGAGGCCGGCGAAGAGGTCGAGGTCGCCGTCGAGGCACCATCGCCCGTCGTCGAGGTTTCGTGGCTCGTCGATCTGGTCGGGGTCGACGTCGAGACGGAGACACGGTTCGACGTCGAGAAGTGTGATTCGGTCGACGCCGAAGGACCGTTCGACGTCGAGGGGACATCGGTCGTCGTCTGGGCACCGGTCTTCAGCGTCTGGAGGTCCTAAGGACAGGCCCAGGACTGTGGGGGGCTCCCCACGCTCCAGAAGAGATGGTGGCTCGCCGGGAACGGCGCATTCCGGGGTGGATACTCCGATGAAGCCTTCTACACCTCCTTCGCGGCCTGCTGTGCCGAAGGGTCCACCTCCGAAGGCCCCGACCCCACCTCCGAAGCCGGCTCCGCAGACCCCGCGTCCGGTTACTCCTCCACCCCCGGTCCCGCCGAGGGCGGTGTCGATGCCTAAGTTTCCGACGCCTCCGAAGAAGACTCCTAAGAAGCCTAGGACTCCTGACCCTGGGAGGCCGAAGGAGCGTCCGAGGCCCAAGAGGTCGAGGTCTCGCTCGGGGAGACGGGACAGATCGAGGAGTGGGCATGGATCTTCCTCACGATCCAGGCGTCACCACAAGAGACGTCGGTCCAGGTCACGTTCTCCCTCTGGGACCCGTTCCTACTCGCCCACGCTGTCCGATTCGCCGGAGACTAGGGTGTCTCCGATAGACGATATAAGCACGTTTCAGGAGGTTCTCCTGCGTGGAGCGGCGAAGTTGGGCATCAAGGTTGAAGCACCTACGGCTTCTACCTCGGTGATATTTGAGACATTACACAAAAGGCACTTGTCTCGCCCCCTGTTACCTCTGGTGCCGGGGCTCCTTGAGCCCGCCGAACAGCTGTTCCTGACGCCGGCAACGGTGAAGTCTGCACCTTCCAGGATCCTAAAAAAGTACAGGGCTCCGGACTCAGACCCAGCCTTCTTGAGGAAGGACCCGGTACCGGATTCGGTCATCGTGACTGCTGCACGGAAGCTTCATGCCACCTCCCCTGCGTCCACGGTGCCTCCGGACAAGGAGAGCCGCTGGATCGATTCTGCTGGTCGTAAGGCGTGTGGGACATCCGCCTCGTCAATGAAGGCCGCCAGTGACTCGGCTTTGCTGGGACGTTACGACCGGTCCCTGTGGGACTCGATGGAGCAGTTCGCAGACCTTGTCCCTCGAGACCGCAAGGAGGACTTTATGGAGATCGTCCAGGAGGGGATGCTGGTCTCTAACCAGGCCATCGGCGCCGCAGCGGACATATCATTACTGTCCGCGCACGGATATTGCCACGGGATTCACCAGAGGCGCCACGCTTGGCTCAGGTTGACGTCATTGAAACCGGAAGCACAGCAACGCGTGGCGAATCTCCCGTTTTCCGGAGATACCCTCTTCGGGAAACACGCGGATGATGAGATGGCCAGGATGAAGGCCGAGGCGGAGACCCTGACGGCAGTGGGCTTGGAGAAGCCCAAGGAAAAGAAACCCTTCCGACAGTACCAACGTCGGTTTGGGTCGCAGGGTCGTGGAAGGGGGCAGTCTGCTGGACAACATCAACAGCAGCAGCAGCAGCAGCAGTACAGGCGGCCCTTCCAGAAGCGACAGGGTGGTAGAGGTCGTCAACAGTCCTCTACCGCGACCAAGGGCCCGGCCGGGTCCCGTCCCTGAGCTGTTACTTCCCCCTCGTCCGTTACCCGCTCCGGTGGGGGGAAGCGTTCAATTTTTTCTGGCAGAGTGGAGAAAAATTACTCAGGACAAGTGGGTGCTGAATATTGTTTGCAATGGATACAGTCTACGTTTCACCAGCCCTCCTCCATCGATTCCTCCCGTCAGCTCGCAGTATCAACTGCGCGAGCTTCAGGCGGAGGCGGACGTTCTGCTAAGGAAAAGGGCGATCGAAGACGTACCTCTGTCTCAAAGAGGAAGAGGTCTGTACTCTCGGTTCTTTCTTGTCCGCAAGAAGGACAGAAACGAGTTCAGGCCCATTCTGGATTTGCGGCAGGCAAACAAGTGGATTCGCAGAGAAAAGTTTCGCATGCTGTCGTTGCATCAGATCTACCCTCAGCTGCAACGAGGAGACTGGATGTGTGCCATAGATCTACAGGACGCATACTTCCACGTGCCCATTGCATGCAAACACAGGAAATTTCTGCGCTTTCAAGTCGGCACCAATCACTATCAATACACGGTGCTACCCTTCGGACTGAAGTCTGCACCCAGGACATTCTCAAAATGTATGGCAGTGGTAGCGGCACACCTGAGGAAGAACAAGGTGTTTGTCTACCCGTACCTGGACGATTGGTTGATCAAAGCCTCCTCCTTCTCGGAAGCTCAAGCACACTTCCAGAAGACGTGCGTTCTCTTGAACAAGCTGGGGTTGCACATCAACATGTCCAAGTCGGTCCCGATTCCGGTACAGTGCATCCAGTACTTGGGGGCCTCCATCAATACGCTGTCAGCAAGCGGGTCTCCTTCGGAAGAGCGACGTTTATCACTCGTTCGGAAGGCTCAGGCTCTCATGAAAACTCCGTCTACGACTGTGAGGACGGTGTCTTCTCTACTGGGATCGATGGCCTCTTGCATCTTTCTCACTCCTCACGCACGGCTACAGATGAGACCTCTGCAGGAGTGCTTGGAGGATCAGTGGGACCAGAGGAGAGGTTCTTGGGACGACAGGATACGACTGTCTCTACATGCTCTTCAGTCTCTAAAGTGGTGGTGCTCGAAGGAGAATCTCCTCAGAGGCGTTCCCTTCCACAAGGACATTCCCACACAGACCATCGTGACGGATGCGTCTCTCCAAGGTTGGGGGGCGCATTCCGGAGACCTGCAAATTCAAGGGACGTGGTCCCCGACAGAGTCCACGTACCACATCAATTTCCTGGAACTGAGAGCTGTTCACTTGGCACTGAAGGCCTTTCATCCGTCCTTTCAGACCAACTCTCTGCTTGTTCAGACGGACAACACGACAACGATGTATTACCTCAACAAGCAGGGGGGCTCGAGATCGCGCACTCTGTCGCAGGAGGCGCAGGCGATCTGGCACTGGCTTCTGGCTCGAGGACTGTCGATAACGGCCACCCATCTGCCAGGTGTGCAGAATGTTCAGGCAGACGAACTGAGCAGAATCGTGCAGGAAAACCACGAATGGGTCATAAACGACGAAGTACTAGGAGAAGTCTTCGCAAGGTGGGGAACTCCAGACGTAGATCTGTTTGCCACCGCCGAAAACAGCAAATGCCGAGGCTTCGCCTCCAGGTACTACCAGCCGGGGACGCTGGGGAACGCGTTATGGATCAACTGGTCGAACAGCTTTCTGTACACTTTTCCACCAATTCCCCTGATTCCGGCGGTTCTCATCAAGCTGTCTCAATCCAGGGCGAGAATGATTCTGATTGCCCCGGAATGGCCCAGACAGTGGTGGTTCACGGACCTGCTTCACCGATCTCTCCTTCCTCACATGAAGCTGCCGTGCAGGCCGGACCTTCTCACGAAGTTCGGGGGGCGGATGGTGCACCCCAACCTCTCGTCTTTGAGTTTGGCGGCATGGCTCCTGAAATAGTGCAATATGGCCATCTGAATCTCCCAGAGGATTGTATGGGCATACTGAAGGAGGCTAAGCGACCTTCCACTAGGACTTCCTATGCTTACAAGTGGAAGAGGTTTTGCATCTGGTGCAAGTCTAAGAACTATGACCCTACGTCATGCAAGGAAGATGTCATCCTTCCATATCTGCTTCATCTGGCGCAGTCGGGCCTTAATGTCCATTCCATTAAGGTTCATCTGGCTGCTTTGACTGCCTACAGGAAAGGCCCTTCACAGACTTGCTTTTTCCAGATCCCTGTGATCAAAGATTTTTTGGAAGGCTTGAAGAAAGTGTTCCCTCCTGTCAGGCTTCCTTCGCCTTCATGGGACCTGAATGTGGTGCTGTCCAGATTGATGAAGGAGCCTTTTGAACCCATTCATAAGGCTTCGTTGCAGCACCTGTCCTGGAAGGCGTCGTTCCTCGTGGCCATTACATCGGCCCGCAGGGTGAGTGAGATTCAGGCATTGTGTTGCCAGGAACCTTATACTGTATTTCATAATGCTAAAGTTGTTATGCGTACTCACCCTAAGTTTCTTCCCAAGGTTGTTTCTGATTTTCATATCAATCAGACTATCACTTTGCCTACGTTCTTTCAGAATCCTTCATCTCCGGCGGAAAGGTCTTTACATTCCCTGGATGTGCGGAGGGTGCTGAAGTTTTATCTTGATAAGACTAAAGATATTCGTAGGTCAGACCAATTGTTCATCAATTATGGCTCAGTCAGGACGGGTCTTGCTACCTCTAAACAGTCCATCTCTAGGTGGATTGTGTCCTGCATTCAGTTGTGTTACTGCAAAGCTAATAAGACCTTAGGGGGCAAACCTAAGGCTCATTCCACCAGGGGCAAGGCTGCTACGACAGCTATGCTCCGTAATGTTCCCATTGCAGAGATCTGCAAGGCGGCCACTTGGAAGTCGGTCCATACCTTTGCTAAGCATTACTGCCTGGACACTGATGCCAGGGCAGACGCTCAGGTTGGGCAGGCTTCGCTGCGGAATCTGTTCGCACAGTAGTGGCGTTATTTTATTCTCCACCGCCGCTTGGTGTGGGGATGGGCTTGCCATTCTATTCACTAGATTATGACTATACACAGAGATCCCCTACTACAGAAGGAGTAGTTTCTGTCCTGTAACTCCAGTTCTGTAGTAGGGGTATCTCTGTTATAGTCATAAGCGCCCTCCCGCCTCCCCGGTGGAGTGTTGTTCATGATCATAATGCTACAGGTCTGGCGTTTTCTGTGCCTTCAAAAAGAACTGAGGCTAAGTTGGACCTGCTATGCATTCTGGGATACTGAGAGAAGGTTCTGGAAGGTTCCTTAAAGGCACAGTATCCTAATTAAGCCACATAATGGCAGCCTATGGGGCTTGTCTGTCCAGGTTCTTCTCTCTATCATTCCTGAGGGATTTTGCTGTTAAGCAAGGGAAATCTGTACAGGCTTTGCTGTTTTGTGGATTTTATGGTGGAATTTCTAGTTGAAGTACTGGACAGTGTAGCCTTTTTGGCTGCATTATCTGTCTTTAAATTCTCTCTTAAGTGTCTATGCATTTTCTGCATTTTTTGACACTGTAAGAGATTATTTTTGATTGCTCCGGGGTCCACGCACATGGGCGGGACTATTCACTAGATTATGACTATAACAGAGATACCCCTACTACAGAACTGGAGTTACAGGACAGAAACTACTCCTTTTTTGACCCATGGCTCCCTTGACCTAATTTGCAGTTGGCCGTGGCTCCCTACCATTTTTCTACCAGCGCACCTGGGTGCCGCGGCACACCCTATGGGAACCACTGGTCTACATGAAGAATCAAGCCTAGCGTGATGAAGGATTCAGAGAGTAGCCATCACTATCATAAAACTTTATTTGGAATCACAAAGATCTTATAAAGTACATCTCAAGGCATACAACACCATCATAGAGTAGTATAAAGCACTCCCACTAAAAGTAACTAGGCAGAGAAAGGCTCAATGAGCTCTGTGGCGTTACAAGAAGTTTACGTGGGGTGGGCTCTGATCATTGTGCAACATTCTGTCCATCATCTTGTGTGTTTTGCTGTTCACCCTATGTGGGAAGGGTATGCCCAGACGTGGGTCCCTTGCTCACTAAGCCACTGGGGTCAAGCTATCCTAGCTGAAGACGGCTGATAGCCAGAAACCGGTCCTAGGATGCTTGATTCCAGTCCAGGAAAGACATGGCTTGGCAGTTCGGGCTGGACTGTTCCCATGAGGCACAGGGTCAAGACTGATTTGCATATGGCCATGTCTGAACTGGGGTGGCTTGGTGAGCAAAATAACGATGGATTAAACCCAGATCTGTGACTGGGGGTGAATGTTTTGCCATTGTGCAACATTCCGTACATCATCTTGGGTGTTTTGCTGTTCACCCTATGTGGGAAGGGTATGCCCAGACGTGGGTCCCTTGCTCACTAACCACTGGGGTCAAGCTATCCTGGCTGAAGACGGCTGATAGCCAGAAACCGGTCCTAGGATGCTTGATTCCGGTCCAGCAAAGACATGGCTTGGCAGTTCGGGCTGGACTGTTCCCATGAGGCACAGGGTCAAGACTGATTTCCATATGGCCATGTCTGAACTGGGGTGGCTTGGTGAGCAAAATAATGATGGATTAAACCCATATCTGTGACTGGGGGTGAATGTTTTGCCATTGTGCAACATTCGGTCCATCATCTTGTGTGTTTTGATGTTGAGAGTCGAACACTGATTGTTAAGGGTTCCCTGTTGGGAAACAGGATCTCCTTTGTTGGGATTTATGGTCCAAATGTGGACTCCCCAAGTTTTTTCCGCGAGCTGCAGGTGCGGCCCCTCTTATTTGATCCTGGACTGTTGATACCAGGGGGTGATTTCAACTTACTGACAAATCCTTCCAGGGATAGCACTTCCACTTCCCCTGACACTAAGCCCCGCTCCCGACAAGCCCTCCACGACATATATGCACTCATTTTTCTCTAATAGATATTGAAAACAAAATGCATGCACAGCTTCCGGAATTCACGCACTATTCAGGGTTTCACAATACGTGGACCAGGATAGATTACTGGTTAGTCTCCCAGGGAATTGCTGGCTGGATGGGAAGGCTGCTTACTTTGCCCCACACACTCTCGGACCACTCTCCGATTGTTCTCAAGCTCAATATTCCCAGGCCGGGTGGATACGAAAGGCAATGGCGCTTCCCTGGAAACGCGTTACTAGATCTGGTTTTTAATGAGGAAGTTAGACAGGCCATTGAAAATTATTTCGAAATCAACACTGGATCGGTGGACACCTGGGCAGTTCTCTGGGAGGGGTTCAAGGCTTATATCAGAGGCGTTTGTATCGTCAAACATGCAGGAGTCCTGCGGGATCTTCGTTCCACCTTGAATCATGTTGAGGCAGACATCGCTGCCCTGGACCGAGAGTTAATGGTCACTGGATCCAGAGCAGGAGAGACTAGACGCCTGGCCCTGCTGCTCGCATTTAGGGAGGCTGCAGAACGTGAGTTATTGTTCCTTAATAAACAACACGTTGCGCGACAATATGGAGAGGGCGAAATACCTGGTAGATTATTGGCTCATACTCTCCGCCCCCGAAGAGACTCAGCTAATATCACGGAAAGAGTTGGCCCTAATGACACTCAACTACACTCTACCCCAGATATATGCGATTCCTTTCTTTCATATTACAAAACATTATGGGGCATATTATCAAGGGGGTTTATCTCTGCTTTTTTGGCTTTAAAAGCCAAGAAAGCGGAGATAACATTATCTCCCTTTTACCTAGCTGTCGCTAACACCAGTTAGCGACAGCTAGTAGGAGAAAGCGACCATCTTGGGCCCCACTTTGCATGTCAGTGATATTTATCACTAATGACATGCAAAGTGGGCGTGCCAAGATGTTAGCGACTGGAAACAGTCGCTAACATCGCTATCTCCTATTACCAACTTTTGGAGATATTCGCGCTAAGCGCGAATATCTCCAAAAGCTAACACCTGCCCTGAGCAGTTCTTAGCCATGTTATCCAATGGGAGGTGGATAACATGGCTAAGAGCATTAGCTCGGTAATGCATGAATATCGCTGACTTTTCAGCGATATTCATGCATTGCGGCCGATTTTTATCGCATTTGCGATAAACCTTGGTAATACCAGGGTTTATCTGCGATAAAAATCGCCGCAGCTCAGCGGTAAATTTTTGTCTCTAACCAAGCAATAGCGATAATTATCGCTATTGCTTGGTAATATGCTCCTATATACTTCCAGACTCACTGGGGATCTACAGGAACAGGGGAACTATCTAGCAGAGATAGCAATGGTCTACTTAGAACGATATATGCAGGACTTTTTGGCCGTTCCCATTACCCAGGACAGCATATTGGAGGCCATCGATGCAATGCTAGGCTCCTCGGCTCCCGGTATTGGCGGCTTTTCTGCAGATTTTTATAAAGCCTATAAAGATGTCTTAGTTCCGAGACTGTTGGAGGTGTATGCTGAGGCATTAGAGGTGGGTATCCTTCCCCCAACATTTAGGGAAGCGGACATTATTCTCCCTCCCAAGCCAGGCAGGGACCCTAAACTATGTAGCTCCTATAGGCCGTTGTCTTTATTAAATCTTGATTATAAGATACTGGCCAAGGTAATTGCGATACGATTGTCCTTATCAATGGAATCCATCATTTCACCGGCACAGTCTGGTTTCGTGCCTCATAGGTCCACATCACTCAATCTGCGAACATTATTCACTGTATTGCATAGGATCGATCCCGCCACACCCGCTGCCACTATCCTCCTTGATGCCGAAAAGGCATTTGATTCCCTCGAGTGGCCCTTTGTCCTGTCCATCATGCGACGTATGGGCATGCCCGAATGCTTCGTCTCTGCAGTGGCTCTGCTGTACACCCGGCCGACTGCTAGATTGCGACTAAACGGCACTCTTTCCGGCCCTTTCACTCTGTCTCATGGCAGGGCTGCCCCTTATCCCCACTGCTTTTTATTTTGGCGATGGATCCACTGGTACGCCACTTTCAGGAAAAATACCTGCACCGTGGCATACAATTTCATACTGGCCCCCTCTTGATCTCGTTCTATGCGGATGATACTATTTTGTACGTTAGAATGCCCCAGCTTAATCTCAAACCCTTAACTTTGGAAATCATTTGCTTTTGTAAGTTTTCCTGGCTCAATATCAACTGGCATAAGTCGATTATTTTTCCACTCACTGCCGGCATGACTTCATGGGACTGTGAATTCCCGCTTGAGTGGTGCCAAGACGTGGTCAATTATCTTGGAGTTTATATTCACCTCAACACCACTATCATGATTAGGCTGAATTACGGTAGGGCGATCAGCTCCCTTGAGTCCAAAATTGTGAAATGGCTGCGGCTGCCATTATCAATGGCTGGGAGGGTCGCCATAATTAAAATGGTAGTCCTCCCTCGGTTCTTATATCTTTTTAATAATATTCCCATCCCACTTACCAAAAGCTTTTTTTCAAAACCGCGTACACTCTTACTGCGCCTTGTCTGGGGGGAAAAAACACCTCGGGTCAACTGGCAGACTTTGACCCTCCCATATCAGCGGGGAGGCTTTGGTGTCCCAAACTTTTATTTATACTACCTGACAGCACAATGTTGTTACGCACATGTTTGGTTTCATCCAGACGTACGCATCCCATATTTGAAGCCGGAGGCAGACCTGGTGCTCCCTCGTCATCTTTCCACTATCCTACCTACGGGATTCCCTCGGGTCCCCCACGAAATTCAAACTGTATCGACCACATGCTGGGCATGGGACAGGCTGCAAAGACTGCTGGGCCTTGAAAGGCTGTATTCCCCGGCATTCACTCTACCTAACCCCTCGCTGCTTCCAATAACGGGTGAGATCTTGATCCAACGCACACTGGAGAAATGTAATATTCGCACGAGAGGTGACCTATTCCCTGAGGGCCATGCCTTCTAGGTACTAGAGGATGCCCGATTCACCGAACGCTCCTTTATGGACACCTTTGTTTTGACTCGTATGCACTCCATGCTTCGAGCCACATTCCCTTCATTCCCTACGGCCCCCGAACCGACCCCACCATTGACTCTGCTTATCCAGAATCCTACTGGCGCACATTTGATCTCCAAACTATACAAACAATGTGGGGCCTCCATGCCTGTTTCTGACGCCAAGGTTCGTGCGACTAGAGAGGTGAATTTGGGTAGGCCAATTACTGACGACCAATGGGAGCAGTGCTGTAGGGCTACCAAAGAGATCTCTTTGAACAGCAGGCACAAACTACTTCATTTTAAGTTTCTTCGTAGAATGTATCACACACCTGCATGTTCAAATAGAATTGATCACAATAGGCCCCACCACTGCCAGAAGTGCAGGGCTCCCTTTGCTGATTTTGCTCACCTCGCCTGGATATGTCCCAAGATACACCAATACTGGTCCCTGGTCCACACCACACTGTGCGACATACTTTCTGTGCTGCTCTTGCCCACCCCTGAGATCGCACTACTGGGTTATGTGGCCAATTTCCCCCGGGCAGTCAGGAAGCTGGCAGCGCTGGGCTTCCTGTTGGCTAAAAGAGAGGTTGCTCTGTTGTGGGGTAGTAAGAGAGCCCCAACACTGCAGGCGTGGCTCAGAAGCTTGGCTTTTTGTAACGTTAACTGTGAGGAATATTCCACTCTGATCCCTAGCTCGTCACGACCAGTGGACATTTGGTGCCCATATAGGGATTACATCGTCATGAAACAATCCGATACACACTCACAGACAGCAAGCGGCATTGTTCCTGAAGGGGTCCGCTAGATGCGAGTTTTGGAACATATGCCTGTATGGTTGATCTGCCTTTATTAGTTGCCGCTGTCATTGTGGTGATGTTTAAGATACTTCTGTTCATGTAGAAGCTATTATCTCCGAGTGTTGTAAATCTATCTATTGTCCACTTTTGATCTCTGTCATTGCTTTCTGCCCATAATGCACTGTCCCTTTACATCAGTGACTGTAATGCCTTTACGGCTTGATATGCATGTTTTTTTCTTTTTGTTAATACTGCTGATGATATAATCTGTAATGTACTGATTATTTCGTTCCTATATATAAAATTGGGAAAAATAAAGCTTTAAAAAAAACAAACATGGCACTCTGAATGGCTTGTGGGATTTTGAACTTTGATCACGTCTAACGCGCTTCACTGGTTACAAGTTAAAAAGCACATCTAGGTGAAGGTTCCTTGCTTTGTCCAGAGAACATTTTATAGATCCGGCCTGGCCTTGCTCTCTGATCTACTTGTACTGTACAAGCATGTTCTTTCGCTGAGAATTCTCTCAATTTATTTATGGCACGATCCTTCAAATGATGGTGGATGAGCTTTTTGAGTTCAACTCTGAAATGTCCTGCTGCCACAACTTGAAGGCCCACCTCTTCTGTTAGTTCTCTTGTTCGGTTTATCTTCCGCCTGTATATGCTACCTGCTTACTCCCAGTGCCAGGATACAGTTTCAGTGACAGTTTGCACTTAATAAAGAAATCATTATATACTGATGACCTCTGTGAAATTTTCATTCATGTATCAAAATTACATTTTTGCCAAGAAACCCAAATCAACCCCACAAAATGTAGGGCCAGCTATCAGTGACTAAATGGAAAGGAACTATTGAGATTTAGGGGCATGTGTATAGTCTCTGGATAAGCTGTGTGAATTTACTGAGGTCCTTTAAACCCCGAAGACCTGGAGTAACAATGGGGTGGCCGCCAGAGACTAAGATCATGTATCCTCTGAGCTAGATATGGGGCTTTTAATCTTATAGTTTTGCAAGCCGCAGTCAAACAACACTTCAGTGTGAGTGGGTCCGCCTGATTGAGGATGCCTTGGTGATTCAGAATTGAAAACCGTTGATTGGTTTATCTATGACCAATCAAAAGTCATGAAACATTCCAGGTTTTCACAAAATTCCAATTTTTTACTTCTTGGCGAATCATTGAACTTGGCTGCCAAAATAGAAAACAAACTCTCCAGGCACAGCAGACAAGTGATGCACGACTGGGGATTTGGGCACTGTGGTACCATGCACGTCTGAATGTGGCTTAAGCGTGGTGAAGAGAATAGACTGCAGAAATATGAGGAGCCAAGATTCAGTAAGCGAAGTGCAGTGCAGTGTTAGCGAGGCACAGAATAATATTTAAAAAATATGCTTTTTGATCCTCTGGTTAGTCTGCTATCCTTCTCAAACAGCTCCACTTATATGTGCTCCTTTCCCACTGGCTCGCCTGCATTCTTGCCAGACTAACCCACATTTCCAGGCAGTGCTTCTGTGCTGTAAAATACCACACAGCATGTTGAAATGAAAAGACAGGCGGATGGTGGGCAGGGTGCGCAGGTGCATGTCAGAGGAATGAAGCAACACTGACTTTTCAGATGGAATGTTCCAAGCCCAATGAAAAATTTGCTATTTATTGGTTTTAATTAACAAGCACTACTTTCTTTCAGTGGGTTTTTATTGGTAGAAATCAGTTAAAACTGAAACCCTTGAAGCAGAATTACATGAAACTTTAGCCATCGCAAATGGCATCACAATTTACACACTATAGTATGGTAAAGATGTACACAGAAACCAAAGTTGCTACCTTGGATATGTTCACCACATTAAAGGTTGATAAATACAGACAATGCGATCTTGGTCTCTGATGGAGAAGCTTTAGGTTTTTCACAACAGGAGTATCCTCATCAACTGTGACTTGGGTGGATCCCAGACAATTGAAAACATTGAGCATTTTTAATGTAGTTGGCAAGTGATGGGTGCAGTTGAAAGACAGCATTTGCTGGTGGACTGTACCGAGGTATTAGACTTAGATATGGCATCTTTACTGTTTTACTTGTCTTCTATGTAATTGGTCTTATATGCATATATGTCTCGTATGCAGGCCAATATTGGGTTTAGTATATTTTCTGTCTTTGCACAATTTTGCATTTATTTAAAGTTTCATAGTAACTTTGCAACGTTTTTGTAAAAAAGTATTCTATGGGCTCAAAGTAAGAGAATTCAGCGTTTTCAGCTGCAGTCATACATCTAAGCTGTTTGCATTATGGTGTAGGATATCTGTACCTAGAGTTCTTCAGAATATATTCTGGCTAAAGTGGTCAAAATACCCATGTAGTTTGGTATTGGTGACTTATGATTCAATTGCCTTGTGTACTAAAATTTCAAATCCAAGTACGCAGATTTTTGGCTACTTGTCTTCCGTACACTCTCCCTCCCCCCCTTTGGAAGTAGTCCTTTTTTTTCAGGCAATAATCCATATGCGTGTGGTTTTAAATGTTTGTTTAGTATGGCTTGAGCACAAGATATATGGTTAAATGGTTTTGGATACATTTCAAATGTTCCCCCCATTTTCAAATTTCATACGTTTTTAAGTTTCAATATTTTCATCAGTTGAGAAAACAAACATTTTATCAGACTAGTACATGAGATCTGTCTCTCAATATTTGTTGTCAATTTGTCAGGTATTTCTTTTTCATTTAACATGGATTTGGTGGCAAGTTTTCTGTTTGTTGCCTTGTGTGACACATTTGCCTCGTTAGTAAATCAAGTTTCTGCATTTTCCATGCCGGGTGAAAAGGCACATTCCAGCATGTCTCTGTACAAATAGACAATGGTCCAGCTTGTTGTTTAATTTCACGCAGCTTTATTTTACTTTGATGGCAGATTTTTATTTCTGAAGGTTGTGTTCATCCATTAGTATAATATTTGAACCTCTCACAGTAACACGTCCTGTGCATTTTCTGTGTCTATATTTGGAACACTAGCATGTGGCTTTATGTCCATAGTGTTTCCCCGGTATTATACCACTACGACACATCCACTGCAACCAGTGATTGATACGACAAAGTAACAACACATTTGTAAATGTAAATGTATTTCGATTTATATAGCGCACGAATCACCCAGGGGTCTCAAAGCGCTTGCTTAGGGAACCCGTCCTGGTATTCCCCTGTGAGATACCCCGGCAGGGTATCCACAAGGTGAAAGCCAGGCATCCCGCCGCGAGGGGCCGTAGTGGAGATTAAGCAAGCTATTGCCCAGAGTCGCAGAGTGTGACCCCGTGAGTCGAGTAGGCACCGGAGCGAGAATTGTCGAGTCCGTGGAATTTTTTGAGCCCGAGACCCGCCGAGGCGGGGAATCGAACCCTGGTCCACGGCCGATCTCAGCTTCCGGGTCTGCCGCCTCTAACCACTGAGCCACGCTTCTCCACATTTACCACTATAAAGAGGTAGGTCACACTGCATTATATTTGCAACACATTTAAGAGTTTTAGGTGGGGTGGGGGAAAATTAAGGTAGTAAGGGTTATTTAGAGCACAGGGATGGGTGGTGTATAGGAGTGGTAAGGGTTTTTCATGGTTTAGAGATTGGTAGTGTAGGGGTTGTCAGTGTTTTTTTAGGATTCAGTGATGGGTAGCGTATAGGGGAACTAAGTGGTTTTTGGAAGGCACATATGCGTGCTAAGGGTTATTAGGGTTTAGGGATGGGTAGTGTATGATGGTGTCAAGGGGCTTTTAGGGTTCAGAGATGGGTGATGTGTAGGGGTAGAAAGAAGTTTCTAGGATTAAGGAATGGGTAGTGTATAAATGTAGCAATTCGTGTTTAGTGTTCAGGAATGAGTAGTGTAAAGGGGTAAATGGAGGTGTTTATGGTACAGGCATGGGTAGTGTAAAGGTATTTGAACGTTATTTAGGGTTCAGGGATTGGGCAGTGTATGGGCTAGTAATGGTTTTTCAGGGAGGGATAGTGCTGAGGGGTAGTAATGTAATGCCTGGTTGTGGTTTGTGTTGTAATAATAATCGTCGCTGTGGTCAATTAGAATATTTGTTACAGTAAAAAAAGAGAGTTGTGATTTGATTTCTGTAAAATGCATGTATTTCATGTAAATGAAAAGAAGTTTGTTTGGAAACAGCCTTTGTTTAATAACCTCATGGTAAAATGGAACCCAATGCAAAAACACGAAAGAAGGACCAAAAGAGATGTTTTACAGAAAATAAGTGCTGTAGAATCTCCCAACCATTAGGAGAATATATGTCATGTCCATGGAGAGGGCTCCCATATTGCATCCAGACTTTTAATAGAAAGTAACTTTTCCCTCTTCTAAGTTTTATTATGATCATTTGCCTCCAGTTCCAAGTCATCTCTCCTGGATCCTATCAATCTGCACTAGATCCTATCACAGCACTCCAGTGGTGAGTCATCTGCACTATCCTACCACTTCACTCCAGTGCCGTCATCTGCACTGGTTCCTACCATTTCACTCCAGTGCCGTCATCTGCACTGGATCCTATCACTTCACTCCAGTGCCGAGTCATCTATACTGGTTCCTACCACTTCACCCCAGTGGTGAGTCATCAGTACTGGTTCCTATCACAGCACTCCAGTGGCGAGTCATCTGCACTGGATCCTACCACTTCACTGCAGTGGCGAGTCATCTGCACTGGATCCTACCACTTCACTCCAGTGGCAAGTCATCTGCACTGGTTCCTACCACTTAACTCCAGTGCCGTCATTTGCACTGGATCCTATCACTTCACTCCAGTGGTGAGTCATCTGCACTGGTTCCTACCACTACACTCCAGTCCCAAGTCATCTGCACTGGTTCCTACCACTTCACTCCAGTGCCGTCATTTGCACTGGATCCTATCACTTCACTCCAGTGGTGAGTCATCTGCACTGGTTCCTACCACTACACTCCAGTCCCAAGTCATCTGCACTGGATCCTACCACTTCACTGCAGTGCTGAGTCATCTGCACTGGATCCTATCACAGCACTCCAGTGCCGAGTCTTCTGCACTGAATCCTATAGCAGCACTCCAGTGGCGACTCATCTGCACTGGATCCTGCCACTTCACTCCAGTGGTGAGTCATCTGCACTGGTTCCTACCAATTCACTCCATTGGCGAATCATCTGTACTGGTTCCTACCACTTCACTCCAGTGCCGTCATCTGCACTGGATCCTATCACTTCACTCCAGTGGTGAGTCATCTGCACTGGTTCCTACCACTTTACTCCAGTCCCAAGTCATCTGCACTGGATCCTACCACTTCACTGCAGTGCTGAGTCATCTGCACTGGATCCTATCACAGCACTCCAGTGCCGAGTCTTCTGCACTGAATCCTATCACAGCACTCCAGTGGCGACTCATCTGCACTGGATCCTACCACTTCACTCCAGTGGCGAGTCATCTGCACTGGATCCTACCACTTCACTCCAGTGGCGAGACATCAGCAGTGGATCCTACCAATTCACTCCATTGGCGAGTCATCTGCACTGGATCCTATCACAGCACTCCAGTCCCAAGTCATCTGCACTGGATCCTACAACTTCACTGCAGTGCCAAGTCACCTGCACTGGATCCTACCACTTCACTGCAGTGGCGAGTCATCTGCACGGGTTCCTACCACTTCACCAGAGTGCCAAATTACATGCACTGGTTTCTTATCACTGCACTCCAATGCTAAGTCATTTGCACTGGAGCCCACAACCGGAGAATGTGTGCCGCCACAGCCCGTATTCAGTTGAGGGGCCTGTGTCTCAAGTCTGCGCTTTGCCTTGTGAAATCAGGTGTCCAGTGGGACGACGGATTATGCAGCAAAGACCTCTCATGAATCAAAGTTCCAAGTCTCCATGAACAATAAACTTGGCATGTACTTTTTCCATAAATCCCCAACTTATCTGGAACCGACTCCCAACAGCAGTAGAAGTGTTAACAAGTTACCCAACATTTATTAAACTGCGCCTTTTCAAATGTTTGTACATACTGTGAAGGACAATTGATCACGATTCGATGCCAGCTCTAAGCAAAGGGAGGCCCGATTCACAAAGGAGGTTTCGTCCGTAAAGATAGGTTTACAAACGAAAATGCCTTCATTTACTCCTGTCAAGAATTCATAGCAGATCAATGACAGGCATCTATAACATTGTTGTACCACTGCAGATTTTTTTGCCAAAAGTGTGGAGAATTCAGCTGTAGAAAATCCTATATTAGGGGTGGGAAATACAAGCAACAAGTAATGGTTTTCCTTACAAGTTTATTAACACCCACATAAAAATACGTGTGTGGGCGTTTACAAACTGAAATCCCATTCTCAATGGTCAGAGAGTTACTTCATGAAAAGGCAGGAGTGACTCCCCTTCCAGGGTGGGAAAGAAAACAGATCACCCCCAAATTGTGCAGTTCTGTAGACAAAGGATAAAAAAGTAAAATAAATATGCTTTACACATCTGGCTGCCCTTCACACTGCGGAAGTGTACATTTTATGTAGGGGGGATAGGCCGCCATGACCGGTTCAACAGTACTCTCCACATGCATCATTGTGACATTTTGCACTTCTTAATTTGCGAAAAATAAGGAATCGCAAATTAAGAAGTGCAAAATGCTATGCATCATTATTTTCGGTATTTCTTTGTGATTCGGTAAAAATCGCAATTTTTACCGAATCCCAAAGAAATACCGAATTCTTAAGTTAATTTTCGCAATTCCCATTGATTCCTATGGGCCAAAAGGCCTATAGGAGTCAATGCAAATTGCGAGTGGCACTTAGAAAATTTCATGGGTGCAGGGGGCGTCCAAAGGACCCCCCCACGCACCCCTGAAATGTATTTTTCGCATCATGTTGCACACACACATGTCCTAAGGACATGTGTGTCCGTAACATGAATGTTGAAAAAAAGCATTTTCAACATTTTAAACACTTTTTCCAAATTTACCGAGTGGTTCAACCACTCGGTAAATTTGGCACCCTATTTGCGAATTTTCACTTTTTAAAATAATGATGCATTGCTTTTAAGAAATCGCACATCTGCGACTTCTTAAAAGCACCCGCAATTTTAGAATTCGCAAACATGTTACGAATTCTAAAATTGCTTCATGCATCCGAAAAAGCACTTTTGCATTCGCAAACGGCCGATTTTAAGGAATCGCACCGTTTGCGACTACAAAAATGCTTGATGCATGTGGGGGACTTCCAGGAATACAATGACACCTGTTTAATGAACTGAAACAAGTGCAAAGGTACGTTCAGGCTGGGTCGTTGAGCTCAACCCATATTTGTGCACTTTTCTTTTTGAATCAGGCCCAGGTGTATCGTTTCTGCGTGTCCAAATTCACTTAAAAAGCATTCATTGGGTCCAACTGCCTGTTGTCATATTTCTGTAAATATAGCGTTCTCCATTACACACGGAAACAAGAATTGGCAAAGATAAAAGGTCTGGCAAAGGCTACCAGCCTTTGGGCTTTGTCAATGCTTTTATTGTTTTGGCAAGGTTTTTGTAAAACGTTATTTATGCGGAGCTGGCAGGCCCTCGCCAATATAAAAACAAACATTGGCTAAAACAAGTATTTCTTGACCTCACTACGGGCACTTTGCAACAGCAGCCCCTGATACCAAAGGGATCTACTGTGTATGGAGGTTCTCTTTGTGAAAGGCCGTCACTCACAGAGAAGTTATCCAATGGCAAAAGTAGGCAGACCCACTGCCCCATGATGGCTGCTGTAGCGGGAGGAATACAAATGTGAATGACACATCAACGGATCGATGGATTAAGAGCGCTGACTAAAAGCCCCTATAAGTAAATGATTAATATACAATTTTAGTAAAATCAAAATGAGCATCGCCCTAGTCAGTGAGTCTGGTGTTGGCTGACAGTTTTTGGGATTGTCCATGTTTATTTTGTCTTGTTTTTGCAACACTTTACTGTTGAGGTAGCTACCGGACCTCCCTCAATCTGAAAAAAGATCATTGGCTAAAAGCAAAAACATATTTGGGATTCAAAAAGCACACATTGCCATAGTAGTCTCTGGCTCTTTGGGGGTGCTGGAAGACAGGGTCCGATTATACTGGCTGGAAAAACTGTCCCGTTAAATGGCTTTAGACTCCGGCTGCAACAACAGCCAGGGTTCAGGACCCGACCCACCCAACCATATTTTCTAGCAAGGAGGAGAGCGTACATAGCTCCTCACTGCCAGGACACTTATTCCCCTTCCCTCCCTAACTGACTCCACCCACTCCCTCCACCCCTGCCCTACACGAAAGACCCTGCAACCATTTACCACCTGCAGATAATGTGCCAAAAGTCGTTGTTGCATCAGTAAGAAAGGGCTTGCTCTTAATTATTAATGACCTCAAAAGGTCAAACGTGTGCAGCCAGTTCAGCATGTTCAAACCTATGGGGAGCCAAGCCTACAAAGTCAGAGGAAGGTGGAACAGAACCCTGCCTTCAGAGGATGACTAGAGATCTCGGCAAACAGAGCCGGAAAGAAGGACCCGGAGGTAGTGAACTGAAATGTGTGACGTGCCACTAGAAAGTCAGGGCAATCAGTGTTTCTGTTTAACAAACATTTGGGCATATTACCAAGGGCCTTATCGGCGCTTTAGCGGGAATTTTTCCCGCTAAAGCGGCGATAATTTTATCGCCCTATTACCTAGCTGTCACTAACACCAGTTAGCGACAGCTAATAGGCGATAGCGGACATTTAGGGGCCCACTTTGCATGTCAGCGATAATTATCGCTAATGACATGCAAAGTGGGCGTGCCAAGATGTTAGCGACTGGAAACAGTCGCTAACAACGCTATCCCCTATTACCAACTTTTGGAAATAATCGCGCTAAGCGCGATTATCTCCAAAAGCTAACGCCTGCCCAGAGCAGTTCTTAGCCATGTTATCCAATGGTAGGTGGATAACATGGCTAAGAGCATTTGCTCGGTAATGCATGAATGAACAAGTTACTTACCTTCGGTAACGATATATCTGTAAGAAACAGTAGTTAGTATTAGATTCCTTACCTTAGAATATCCCCAGGCGTCAGTCTGGATCCGGAAACTTTTGCGTAGCAGTACCCCTGCGCGTCGGTAGGCGTCGTCTGCAGGCGTCCCCTGCGGCTCCGCGTCGTCGGCGTCGTGCGCCGTGATGACGTCGCTGGAGTATATAGACGCCGCCTCCGCGCGCTGACGTCAGTTCTTTGCACACAGCTTTTCCGCGCCAGAACACGCAGAGCCATGTGAGAACTAACACTGGTGCCATTTGAAACTAGGGCCCTGAAAGGGATGTCCTTAACCCTAGGTATCAGTTCGCAGAACGGGGAGGACGGGTGGGGCGGTAAGGAATCTAATACTAACTACTGTTTCTTACAGATATATCGTTACCGAAGGTAAGTAACTTGTTCATCTGAAAGAAACAGGTTAGTATTAGATTCCTTACCTTAGAATAGATACCCCAGCAATACCAACCCCGGTGGTGGGTCTGCGAACCAATACAACCTACACCAGAAAGTCCTGGAGGACCGAACGGCCAAAGAAGCCATCCCTCCGGACTTGACTGTCCAGGCAGTAGTGCCTCGCAAAGGTGTGCAGCGAGGCCCACGTAGCCGCCTGGCAAATGTCCTGCAAAGGGACTCCCCGGCCCAGGGCAGTAGTAGCCGCCGTGGCCCGAGTGGAATGGGCCCTCAGCCCAACAGGAGGCTCCTTCCGAGCCAAAGAGTAGCATGCTTTGATGCACAGGACGACCCACCGAGAGATGGTTCGTTTCTGTACCGCCCTTCCCTTCTTCTCACCCACGTAGCCAACAAACAGTTGGTCATCCACCCGGAACTGGCGTGTGCGATCCATGTAAAATGAAAGCGCACGTTTTGGGTCCAGACGATGGAGCCGCTCTTCATCCTTTGAAGGATGCGGAGGCGGGAAGAAGGAGGGCAAGGTGATGGACTGCCCAATGTGAAAAGCAGAGACTACCTTGGGCAGGAAAGAAGGTCTAGTCCTAAGAACCACCTTGTCAGGATGAACAGACAAGAAAGGAGGTTGAACAGAAAGGGCCTGGAGCTCACTCACTCTCCTGGCAGAGGTGATGGCAACCAGGAAGGCCGTCTTTAAAGTGAGAAGACGTAGAGGACAGGAATGAAGAGGCTCAAAGGGAGCGCACATCAGGAATGTCAGAACCAGGTTCAAGTCCCACTGAGGCATCACGAACGGAGTAGGTGGATACATGTGCGTGATGCCTTTTAAGAATCGTAATACAATAGGGGACTTGAATAAAGATGGCTGATCAAGGAGCCTTAAGAAGGCGGAAAGGGCAGAAAGATAGCCCTTGATAGTGCCCAGAGCAGAGCCCTGCTGGGCAAGGGAAAGAAGGAAGAGGAGAACCTCAGACAGAGGGGCAGAAAGGGGATCCACAGCCTTTGCTGTGCACCATGCCACAAATCTGTTCCACCGGCTGGCGTATACCGACTTTGTGGAGGGACGCCTGGCTGCCAGAATTACATCACAGACTTCAGGAGGCAAGTCAAATGGCCTCAACTGTCGCCGCTCAATCTCCAAGCATGGAGGTGGAGACTGGACAGGTTCGGGTGGAGGACCGTCCCCTGCTGCTGCGACAGAAGGTCCTCCTGAAGGGGCAGGCGGATCGAGGGACCGACTGTCATGCTGAGTAGCTCGGGATACCAGTACCTTCGAGCCCAGTCCGGCGCCACAAGGATAACTTGGGCCCGGTCGCGCCTGATCTTCTTCAGCACTCTGGGCAGAAGTGGTATAGGCGGAAAGGCGTACAACAGACCGCAACTCCACTCGCGCCGAAAGGCGTCGCCGAGCGAGTGCCGTCTTGGAAACTCCAACGCGCAGAACTGATGACATTGCGCGTTCTCTTCTGTGGCGAATAGATCTAACCAAGGCTCTCCCCATTGCTGAAAGAGGCCTCTCGCCACGTCCGAGTTCAGACGCCATTCGTGATCCACCGAGCACCGACGGCTGAGTTCGTCCGCCCTGGCGTTCAGAGAACCCGCCAGGTGTTGAACCGTCAGAGTCACGCCCTGACGTTCCAGCCATTGCCAGAGGCGCAGAGCCTCCTGGCAAAGGGTCCACGACCCCACACCGCCCTGTTTGTTGCAGTACCACATGGCGGTGGTGTTGTCCGTGAACACCTGCACTACACTCCCGTTGACAAAGGGGAGGAATGCCTTCAGTGCTAGGCGAATCGCCCGCAGCTCCAACATGTTGATATGGAGCCGGGACTCCGCCGGAGACCAGATGCCTCTGATCTCCGCCTCTCCCAAGTGGCCACCCCAGCCCTGGAGGGACGCGTCCGTCACAACTACGTGCTCCGGTTGGGGAAGGGAGAGGGATCTGCCTCTGACCCAATCGCGGTCCGTAAGCCACCACTGCAACTGTCTCGCAGTGCCCTCCGAGATCAGGACGTGGTCGGATAGGTTGCCCTGATGCTGGGCCCACTGAAACTTCAGGTCCCACTGCAGAGCCCGCATCCGCCATCTGGCGTGATGCACCAGTAGGATGCAGGAGGCCATCAGCCCCAGAAGCCGCAGCGTCAACCTGACCGAAACCCGGGATAACGGCTGAAAGATGGGAATCAGAGCCTGAATATCCCGGACCCGCCGTTCCGGAGGATAAACCCGAAACTGCGCCGAGTCGAGAACCGCTCCGATGAAAAGGAGCTTTTGAGAGGGACACAGGTGTGATTTCGGCACATTGATGGAAAACCCCAGCTCGTGCAGGAGGTCTGCCGTCATCTGAAGGTGGTGGACGACTGTCAGGGGCGAGCCCGCCTTCAACAGCCAGTCGTCGAGGTAGGGGAAGACTGAAACCCCCAACCGGCGCAGATGAGCTGCGACCACCGCCATCACTTTCGTGAACACCCGTGGGGCGCTGGTAAGGCCGAAAGGGAGCACGATGAACTGAAAGTGCTCGTGGCCTACCGTGAACCGCAGGTAACGCCGGTGGGCCGGCAGGACGGGGATGTGAAAATACGCGTCCTGCAAGTCCAACGCTACCATCCAGTCTTGTGGGTCTAGAGCAGCCAAGACCTGAGCTAAAGTCAACATCTTGAACTTCTCCTTCCGGAGGAAGCCGTTGACGTTCCGCAGGTCCAAGATAGGACGCAGGCCTCCTTTGTCCTTCTTGGGCACCAGAAAGTAGTGGGAGTAGCAACCACACCCTACTTCTGGCCCAGGAACGCGCTCGATGGCCCCCTTGGCCAAGAGGGCCGTAACTTCCTCCTGCAGAAGTGTCAAGTGGTCCCCCGACACACGGTGGTTCTGCGGTGGCATGGCTGGAGGAGTGGACTCGAAGGGGAGGGAGTAGCCCCTTCGAACGAGCTGCAGCACCCACCTGTCCGATGTAATCGCGCGCCAGCGGGAGTGGTGATGGCGAACCCTGCCACCCACTGGCGTCACGTGAGCCCGAAAGCTCGGACTAGGAAGACTTGGAAGCAGCAGCGGGGGGAGGTGTGGACTGACCTCGCCGCTGCCCTCTACCGCCACCACGGCGGAATCCACGGCCGCCACCGCGCTGGGGAGCGTTCTGCGGCGCGTGGCTGGCAGCACGTGTGGGACCGCCCCTCCCTTGGCCACGAAAGGGGCGAAACGAACCCGTCTGCTGGCGCTGGGTCGAAAGACCCAAGGACTTGGCCGTGACCCTGGAGTCCTTGAAGCGCTCCAGCGCGTGGTCCGCCTTGTCACCAAACAGGCGACTGCCATCAAATGGCATGTCCATGAGGGCATTCTGGACGTCTGGCGAGAAGTTGGCAGATCTCAGCCAAGCATGGCGACGAATCGCCACCGTCGTGGACATAGCCCGTCCCAGCGAGTCGGTCGTGTCAAGACCACACCGGATCGAGTACCGCGCCGCATCCCGGCCTTCAACCAAGGCCCGGGTGAGCTTGTCCCGCACTTCCTGGGGGCATTGCGGCAAACACTCTTCGACCGTATCCCACAGGGAGTGGGTGTAGCGGCCCAAGAGGCACGCGGTATTACAAGACCGCAGTCCAGCGCTCAAAGAGGAAAAGACCTTTTTACCAAATTGGTCATACCGCTTTGATTCCCGATCGGGCGGAGCCGACGGGAATGCGGACTGTGAAGTGGAGGCCTGGATCACCAGACTCTCCGGGGAGGGATGGGTGGATAGGAAGGCAGGGTCGTCCGAGCACGGACGGTGACGCCTGGCAACATTCCGGTCAACCGGTGCACCGGAAGCGGGCCTGGACCAGGTGCCCAAAAGTACATCCGTCAGGGCCTCATTAAACGTCAGCAGAGGCTCCTGAGGGCATGACTGCGGTTTAAACACTTCGGTCAGAATGTTCGGTTTGACCTTCGCGACGGGGAGCTCAAGGCTCAAGGCCTTGGCAGCCCTCATCAGGCCCACCGAATAGGCAGCCCCTGCCTCAGACGCCACAGGACTTGGCGAGACAAACCCAGGGTTGGGCGAGTCGTCCAGACCACTGGCGTCACCCAAGTCACCTACCCAGTCCACATCATACTGGCAGGCACGGGATAACGGGTCCTCAGACCCCTCCCAACCCTCTCCATACTCGTCCTCATCGCCGTAGTCTGGGTCGACGATATAGACCTCGGGGTCAATGGGCCCCATCGGCGCCGGATCCGGCGTCGGCCGACGCCGGTCCGACTCCGCGTCAGGAGAGGGAATGGGGGTGGCGCCGCGCGGCGCCGGCACCGGGGACCCGACGCCGGCCGGAACCGACGGCGGAGTCACGGCGCCGCGCGGAGGCGGTACCACGGGTTGGCCCAAAGGAACCGACGCCGGAGAGGCCGGTAGACCAGCCGGCGACGAACCTGAGGGGCCCAGCGGCGCCGGGGCCGGAGCCACCGGCGGCGTCGGGGCAGGAACACCCGAACCGCTCGGGCCCCCAGACGGGACCGACGGGCCCGCAGGCGCCGTAGGCCCCGCCGGAGGAGACATCGCCCTCATAGCCATGAGGAACTCCTCAATCTCCTCGCGCGACGCGCCTTCCCCAGGGACCGACGGGTATGGGGTAGACGGCGTCGGCGACCCACGCGGGGCCGCGGGGGTGGGGCCACCCGAGCCCCCGGCCGCATCACGCGGGCGTCGGGGGGAGTCGGGGGTGCGATGGCGACGCCCCGACTTCTTTTTATGCTTACCTGACGAACCGGAGGAATGGTGGCGACTCCCGGAGCGCTCATGGCGGCTCCGCGATCGTTCCCTCGACCGCTCCCTCGACCTCCGACCGGACCGGGACCGCTCTCGACGCGGGGCCGACACTCGGAGCTCGAGAAGCTTGCGGGACCGCTCCCGCCTAGCTTTACCAGTCAAGGCCCGACAGTCGACGCAGGACTCCACGTCGTGGTCCGCGCCCAGACACCGGAGGCAGAGTCGATGGTGGTCGGTGACCGACATCATGCGGTCGCACTCGTCGCAACTCTTAAACCCAGGCATCCTACCGGCACCGTAGAAAGATTTAAAGTTAACAAAAACTTGGTCAAAGACCGGAGTACTGCTCTTCGGATCTGCGCTAACTGGCGCGGAAAAAAGAAGAACTGACGTCAGCGCGCGGAGGCGGCGTCTATATACTCCAGCGACGTCATCACGGCGCACGACGCCGACGACGCGGAGCCGCAGGGGACGCCTGCAGACGACGCCTACCGACGCGCAGGGGTACTGCTACGCAAAAGTTTCCGGATCCAGACTGACGCCTGGGGATATTCTAAGGTAAGGAATCTAATACTAACCTGTTTCTTTCAGATATCGCTGAATTTTCAGCGATATTCATGCATTTCGGCCGATTTTTATCGCTTAGGAGATAAACCTAGATAATATCAAGGCTCCTAAGCGATAAAAATATGCGAGGCTCGACGATATTATTTTGGCCGCTAACCAAGCTTAATTATCGCTATAGCTTGGTAATATGGCCCATTGTTTTTAGAAACTATCTCAAGAGTGTACGGGAAAGTGTACAACTGTAACCTGCTTTCCCAGTCTTGAATAAGATGGTCTCACTGACAACTCTGGTCTAACATTATTCTGCAGAAACTGTAGGAAACATGCTTTCTCTCTGACTGGAGATGGCAATATACCTGGATGGATTCACCATCTGACGCTGTTGCCCAGAAGAGTTTGTGCTAATCCCCAAACTTGTAACTCTTGGGTGGACATTCTCTGCCCGTGTAGAACAGAGAGTGGTCTTCCCACTCCTAGATGCCTTGGGTTGTAGTGTTGTGTGGCCTTCTAAATATGTTATGATTGTCAATTCAACTGATGGAAATCTTTGACCCTAGTGCGATTCCTCTCTCACCATATATAGGCCGATATGATGTTTCAGGTGTTCCAGATTTAGGAGGTGCCTGATAGTTAACCCTTTTAACCGTGATTGACTGACATAACGAATAACGTCTGCTAACATGAGGAAATTATCTGGGATTAGGGAAAATATCTCACTAGAGAAACTGAGCTTCTTTCCTTCGGGCACCATGATTAATGACGGCAAGAGAGATTGGGAAATGACCTAATAAAGGTGTATCTTGACTCAAACCATTAGCATTTGAATATCCTGCAGATTTAAGAACATCCTGGATACATCAAAACCCATAGATCCACTGTTTGAAAGATGAATTCAAACATTTATTTTAAAGGGCATTCCACTACATTTGGGTGTTTGGAACGACTTCCATGAGAGTCTGCTTTAGTTGGCTGCAGCTAAGACTAATCTGGGTTGGCAACAGTCCCAGAGAGGTCACCATATCCAGTGCTGCCAATCATTTTTAAGAACCTCTTGACTTAAAGAAGCCAAGAATGGGAAGTTTTTATTGGGAGCCATCTTAGGTGGAGAGGTGTGGTGCAGCAGCCGGGGCAGCTAACTTCGGAGCACAGGGTTCACGGCAGCTCAGCTCAGCACCAGGTGAGTCTGGGCAATAGCTCACTTAATTTCCACAACGGCCCCCAGCGCCTTGAGACCCGTAAGGGTGAGTAGTTCGCCCTTTACAAATACGTATTTACATTTAGATGAACACTTTGGGATTTTACTCGGCCTAAACAAAACCCCAGTCAACCAATAATAGCCTGGCCTTGCCCTGATGCACAGGTTCAGACTTGTGTATTTCTTTAGGTGTTATACACAGGAAAGCTATAATCATAGTAAAATTATGCAAAATATAAACCATAAAGATACCTCCGTCCTTCAGAGCATCAGTTAACTGTGCCTCTTATCTGCTTTTGCATTAGTAATCCAAACTGAGTAAATATCTGTTCTTTTGTAAAATGACATCTAGTCTAGAAGCAAATACCATTTCGGGCTTGAAAGCCTTCCAGGCAACTGCTGACAAGATGCTTATTGTTCTAGTACTAACATGCCCATGTAGGATTGCATCACTATGTTCAATGATATCGTACGTAAGATACTTAACACAATTTTGAAATGTCTCCCATGATTTAAAGAGTTTTAGGTTTATCTATACATTTAAAGTTAGGGCTGGTTAATATGCTTAATCATACTGGGGGGATCAATTAAAATTAAGTCTAAAATTGTAAATTACCAATTAAGCATTAACATTTTAAATTGTAATTCCGTAGCCACGTACACTCTGCAAACCAGCACTTTCAACAAAAAATGGCGCACACAATTACTCTAGTGTTTCATCATGCAGAGTTACTTTTTTGGCAGACACATCTTGAAATATCTGTTTTTTGGTATAACTGTAAGATTAATATTCCAATGTATTTGTTCAGTTCCGTATTAATATATTATTTAATGTGTTTAATGGGATTTTACTGAATACACATTTTGTGATTGACTACATCTCTGTTTTGTATTTCTTTTGATGGCCAAGGTTAAGCCCTTCAAGAAATATTTGCCTCTAGCAGGAGAAAATTATGTTTTTCCACACTTGATGTGCTTGGGCATGGACCATTACAAGCAGCAGTGTTCACTTTGGTGTTGTGTAGCTCACAAACAAGCGGTCAGTTTCAGTTTTCGAGTTCCCAATTTTGCATAAAGGGTCTTGGCCATGGTTCGGGTTTGGCTTTTTAGCAGGAGGCCACACAACGTAAGTGCTGGGTAATGTTATAGTGCAACTACATATCAAACGACTTCTGTTTTGAAAGGATCTCACTTGCTGCCCAGTGAACAGGACTTTGCTTATACTTTCACATCAGTTCATTCTGGTGCAGAATTCTTTCAGTAGCAGAGCCAGTGCCCACCTAGGAACTGGAGCCCGGGGCCTCTCCTCCAGTGAGAGAGGGACTGTCCACCTGAGAGATCCTTACATCAATGACCTCTCGGCACCAGAATTGGACATGCATGGCCACAAATCCCTATTCTTAAGAAAAAGCAAGCACATCAAGATATTTTCACTTTGGTTCAAAGCAGGTTGTCCTGCACACCACGGATATTTTGTTTCAAGACATGAGGGCTGCTGGGCCTTGGCTTCACTCATTAATGCTAATGGTGTAGCTCGAGAAGGCAAACTCTAGGTAGAAGTCTGTATTCGCTCTGTTTAAAAACAACACTCCTCGAGACCGTTTTAATGTAGACCAAGGAGGATTTTCCATTTACCAAACCTGGGGCCTCATTTATGAAAAGTGACGCATCGCTGCGTGAAAACAGCGATGCGTCACTTTTCACTGCGCACTCCTTGCGACACCAATGATGCGTCATATTTAATGTATGATGCATCATGTCACAAGGAGTTACAGATACGTCAGTATTTCTGACGGATCTGTAAGCGCAAAAGTGACGCATTGCTGGAGTGTGTCACAAAAGTGACGCAACTTCAGCAATGCGCCCTTTCACATGGGGCAAGCCCCATGTGAAAGGGCCTGCGTCAGTCTTACGCCTGCTGTGAGGCAGGCGCAAGATTTTGACGCAGTGAAATGTCATAGATTTCACTGCGTCACTTCTACGACCCTTCCTTGCGTCAATACGCCCCCCTTGCATACATTATACCTGGCGCAGTTATAATGTGGCGCAGGGGTTTACAAAGTGACGCATCTACCTAGATGCGTCACTTTGTAAATATGGTGCAACAAGGCACATTATTTACGCTGCTGGTGCGTCACAAAAAGTGACGCACCGGCGGCGTAAAAGTGACGCACGGCCTCATAAATGAGGCCCCCGATCACTTTTGAGGGAGAAATGTGTTCTATGTCGACTATTAGCCAATACTTTCAACTAACCTGCATTAAAACACCACAGATGCTTATTGAACAATTTTGTAGATTTGCGTTAAGGATATCACTTCAATTGTAAAACACCTATTTACCCCTACACCCACCATAGTCATTAGTGACAATGCAGGGAGTAAGGGGTAAGAACTTGGAGAATGAACATGACTTAGGAGGCACTCCATAAACATCAATTTAAGACTTCTGGACACAGCTCTTTATTTTATTAATTTACAAAATGCACACTCACTCCATCATGGCGCAGAAGACGGAATCCCATGACCAAGAGCAGGTGTAAGGGGCAGTCCTCCAGGGCCTTCCTGGAGAGAGGCTGCCTTTCTCTTGCCAAATCAAAAAGCAGCAGAGTATTCTAAAGTTGGACCCCAAGTGATAGAAAGCCCAGCCTAAGTTCTGTGCTGTCTTGATTTCAGACATCTGAAGGAGCACCTGGGTAGTAGTTACTCGTGTGCGCTGGGGAGAATATTTGGTAAAGCGATCCTTTAGGATTGAGTTGCGGTGGTCATGGAAAGCTTCCTGCATGATACATGCTGCTTTTACTGAATTATTTGCTTCACTGGGAACCCCTGGAGCCTTCTCCTTGCATCACCTACATGGGCTGACGTTCTTAGCTTGGCTACCACCCTAAACACAAGGTTTGTATGAGTTGCAAGACAACTGCACCAGTTAGGACTAATGCAGTGACTACTTTCGTATGCACAGGTTTATGTATAAAATATAGTGTATTTGGTAAAGAATGCAAGATGTAGAAAAAACTTCAGAGGGCATTTATGTGATGATTAAGGGTGAGTGTCATCCATCATGACATCGCTTTGAGCCCTGGAGTGGAAGATTTCACCCGGCACATAAGGCTTTATGGATTGCAAACTATCTGTGGGAAACCAAACAGTATATTTTATAATTTATTTTTATATTCTCTATTACTGAACAGCTTGGCATGACCTCCCCATTCACCATCATTCCCTCTACCCATTATCTCTCCAGCTCTCTAACTCCCTGTCAGAGCTCTAAAGCCAGCTACCCACAATGCTCTATTGCTCCATCCAGTGAAGTAACACTGCTTTGGAGAGTAATACTCTCTACAAATAACTAGCATAACATTATATATAAACTTATGCACAGACCCGCTTCACACAAATCAGACTGGGTTAGAACAAATGATTGCGGAATACTGATATAAGGCCATCGTTGGCTAACAAAGCTGTGTTAAAAGAGACAATGCCCTTACACTATACCGATATACTGAGAATTACTTGGGACTCCTTGAAATGGAACTGTGGACCTTTGTCAGTTGAAGTCTGGTGAAAATCAACAATAAATGCACGCTAGTTCTAAGCATGGACTTTCTGTCCTAGTCTCTCTCTGGTTATTCTGGCGTCAATCCTGCCACATTCATCGCCATTTTGAAACTGTTGTGGGGATATTTTTTCATTTCATGTCAGAGATATTAAGTTTGTATTTTTAGAGCATTTCCACAGTATTAAGCAGGTGCCCAAATAAAAAAGTTTATTCCACTGGGCGTAGAAAAAAGCCGAATGATGGATGGTAAGAGACTGGACATTGCTTCAACTTACAGTAGTCCTGGCGTCACAAGCAACTTCTTCCCTCCCGGCTGGTTGGGGAACACGTCTTCCAAGAAGTAATAAATATGGCCAACTGCAATGCCTGAAGGGAGAAGATCAAAACAAAAGATATAACTACACAATGCACAGTTTGGCATACCACATAATAGAGGAAAGACTACATGTGAAAGATAGGGCAATGTACTGTTGATCTACCTAAGTAACATAAGCTGTGCATGGAAACTGAGGGATACACATAAAAATGATCATCTAATAACTGTGCAGACACTCTCTTGTGTTCACCTAGGGTTGAAACAGCAGCCTCTGGTTGCTGAACTTCGGATATAGGTGTGGGTAACTTATGTTGCGTCATTGTGCCAAAAGACAGGCTAGACACAGTGAGCCTTTTTTTTTTTTTTTTTTTTTTAAAGAAAATCATAATTTAGGGATTATCAATGCACTCGCTGACGTAGGGTCTTTTCGCGTTTTCTGGAGTTCTTATAAGGACATTGTGTTATTCATCCACATAAGCTGTACCATTCTTACTAACTACAAACTTTCTCGTAATGCCAACATTAGATTTTTAAAATGTTTTTTATATAGGCACCTAGGCAGCATGATTCCATTCTGCCCCTACAAAGAGATGCTGATTATCTGTGGGTTTTGTGACCGTTGTGCTACTGCTGGATGGTTGAGTAACCAGAAGTGTGGTTTCTAATTTGTCACTCCCACTGAACATAATTTTTTGTAACTATTGAAAAGATCTCTCAAATTTCGTTCAGGTAGCAATATAAACAGAAAAAAATTATAACAGTTGCTGTACCCAGTGTCCTCTGGTATGTAGTCGTCCAGTGGACATTCAGTATTTATACTTTTATTTTCAAACCCCTTCTCTGAGTTTAGATATATATTTTGGAGGTATGCACTATATTTTTTGATTCATCTTTTTGCCCCCTTTATTTGCCGTTTGCATTGTTTTCCTTCTTTTTTTCTAGGTGCAGTGCAAATATGGGTGGTTGCTTGTCCCTTTAGCCCTGATGAATTTGCCTTAAGGTTTAGTGGCAATGAAACATCATGGCTTTTCATAATTACTGGTCAGAACATGCAATTCTGTTTTTAACCATGCCCCGGTGTTTGATGGAATACTGACCGAGGGTCATGTGTTTTGTTGGTGGTAACTTCTCAGTGTTGCCCCTGAAATAAGGAGCTCCACCGATGATGAGAGGAGATAGCGTACTCAATGGCTCGTGGTGGTAGCTTACGTGAGGCGACTCCTCATTTGTCTAGCTGCAACTAAGCACCTAGTTCAATACTGTTTTCAAATTGTAATGTAAACACCCCAATCTTTTGAACCAGATGATTACACTAGCTCTTCCCCATACAGTGACATATTGTTAACAGGGCCTTAATTTATTTGTGAAGAGTTTCTTAGGGGTGCAGGAAATTGTTTTTTGTTGTTATTGTGTCTATTTGAGTGGAGGGCTCCCCCTTTTCCTTAAATCTCCCTGTGCTTGAGATCAAATTACACAAGCCAGGAACAATTGTTTCCATTCATTTTCTTTGAAAATCATGGGTCGGTTAACATAGATTGTGTTCATCTTTGCAACAGGATTCACCACCACCTACAGTACACAATCAGTCAAGGTTTCAGGATACAGTCTCCTCATGGATAATATTGAGGAGCTTCGTTTGGTTAAAAAAAAGTCCTTATAAGGTCGTAAAAGCATATTTCGGAAAACTCTTTCCACAATGGTAAAAGCAGGGATCAGAGTTCAAGTCTTTTCAGAGGGTAAACAATCCCCCACCCCTTCAATTACACCCCATCTCGGATCTCTGTAGTTCATGCATTGAACTAATGGTGACCATCTGGAATTAAACACTATGGGCCATATGTAGGTAATTTAATTTTAAAGATTCCTAAATACCGAATTCTACGGATTCGGTATTTAGGAATCGGTAAATTGAATGTAGGTAAAAATTTGGTAAATGTTACAGATTCCGTAATATTTGTTATTACCAATTCGGTATTTACCGATTCGGTAATTCCCATTCATTCCTATGTGCCTGAAGGCCCATAGGAATGAATGGGAAGCCATTCACTATTACCAATTCGGTAAATACCGAATCGGTAATAGGGGGCGCATATTCAAGGGTGGCAGGGTCACATTGACACCCTGTTGCACCCCTGAATCGTGCATGAGTGCACATGTGGCGCACATACACGCCCTAAGTGCATGTATGTCTACCACATGGCACCTTCAAAAAAGCAAAATATTGCTTTTTCAAAGGTATTCGGTATTTATCACCAACTTGTAGTTGGTGGTAAATAAAGAATCCTGAATGGAAAAATGCACTCACTTGAGTGCCTCCTACATAGGATTTAAGGATTCAGAGATTTACCGATTCGGTATTTTAAGGATTCGGTAATTTACCGAATCGTTAAATTACCGAATTGGTAAATTACTGAATCCTTAAATCCAGCCACCTACATTTGAAAAAGCTAAATACCGGTCGGTAACGGGAATTTACAGATTTTCTGCAGTTATTGACCGGTATTAAGCTACGTACATATGGCCCTAAATGTACAGCTCACATCAAACGCACATAGAAACCTAGTGGAGAGTGGGAACAGTAATCAGTGTTGGAGAAAGAAATTGGTGAGTCCAGGAAGTGTAATTGATGGAAACCATCCTTTACCATGCAGTCTTTTCCATGTATGCCTTTCCCATGCAGATGCCTTTACCAGGCATGGTAAGTCTAGATAAGGTGAGAGAGTTAGAGAGAGAGAGAGAGAGAGAGAGAGAGAGAGAGAGAATAATATATATGCAAAAGGAGGTAATTTTAGGGTTCAGGGGGTGTGTAGTGATAAGAAGAGGTAAGGACAATTTTAGAGATTAGGTGAGCAGTGGTAAAGGGAGGTCCGTTTTAGGTTTAAGGGTACCAGTAAAGGGAGTTGAAGATAATTTTATTTTTCCGGGTGGGTAGTGGTAAAGGGAGGTAAGGGTAATGTTAGGGTTTAGGGGTGGGCTGTGGTAAAGCGAGGGAAGGGTAATAATAGGGTTTAGGGGTTGGCAGTGGTAAAGGGAGGTAAGGTTAATTTGAGGGTTTAGGGTGAGCACTGGTAAAGGGAGGCGTGGGTAATATTAGGGTTTAGGGGTTGGCTGTGGTAAAGCAAGGTAGGCTGAGAGCACAAGGCTGTCCTGTTTGGAGAAGTAGGAGACAACATCATTACAGTGAGACAACTGATCATTTACCATCAGCTATATGAAAGTTCACAAAAAGTTAGGTTAGTAAAAAGGGAAGGAGGCAAGCATTTAGTAGAAGACGGGTTTGCTGAGATGGCCGGAGAAGGATAAAAAACAGCGCAGCAGCAATGGGCGAAGTACATCTTATTGGGTGATGCTGATTTGTTAGGAACATCCTGTGAAACTCTCACCAGTGACCTTACCTATCAAGTCTATCAAGATGGAGTTGCCAAGCAGCAAGGAGAATCCCATCAGCACCCAGGGCAGGAAGGGAGCCTGGAAATTAAGCAGGCCGAAGAAGTTCATCCGAATGTAGGGATTCCTGCGGCTCCACACATACACCAGCATAATCGTGAAGGCCTGTCCTAAGAAGAAGAGGCTGGCAAAGAGACCAAACAGCTGCGAGCTACAGAGTCAAGGAGCAGAGCCTGCCCAGAAAGCATATTTCAAGACATAGATGTATAACACCATCACCTTAGCAGTAAATTCATATGAAGGCAAAATACGATTTCCCAACAGTAAGCTCTTACATAAACAAACACCCATTGCCAAAGTTCATTTTCCCAGTTTTGGATATCCGGCTCATAGCGGATGACACAACGCATATCCTGCCAACTGAAAGTCTACATTAATCTATTTGGTTTAATGTTTTTGCAATTTTACATAGCACAAACTTAGCGGAAGGGCATTAGATTGCTCCACATGAGGACCAGATTACATTACACATTTTTTTGTTTATTATTTTGGTAGTGAGCGGGCTAAGTGTTTTGCCCAAAATCATAGGATATGGCGCCAAGTTTGTGACCTGAGTCTGGTTCCCCAGTTCTAAAGTCAGCAGCTCTGGCCGTTAGGCCACATTTCCAGCTCAGCCTCTGATCAAGGGATGCCTTACACAATAATTAACCATTGGTGTTTTCAAAGTGCGCCATCGCTTTCCTTGAATGATATAATCTCCACGGAAGAAGAGCAAGCACAATACACGTTTCATGTCGAAGCGGCTTAATGGCAGTTTCCAGGTGGCATGGCTGACGAATGCCCTCAATTTTATAAAGATATTTACCCATTCCCCAGACCCACCTATGTGGGGAGGAGTGGGGAAAGTGGTTGTTGGTCCATAATATAAGAAACACACTAAGAGCTGCAAACTTGGAGAGTAGTTCTGTGCCACACTACTAACAGCGTTCTTTCTGATGAATTTGTTTTTGTTTACCACAGAATTACAGATCTTACATTTTAGTTTTCCTAAATCCCACCAGGGTTAAAGAACGTTAATCACCATTATTCCTCTCATCATGATTTAGCTCCTATATATACACTTATGGAGCCTAAACCCGAGCATCAGAACTGTGATATGATGGACTTAAGAGATGCTCAGATGTGGCTCCTTAGACCAACAAAGATATGAACAAGGATGCTGAGCTGAGTGACCAAAACATCTAGTGCAAAACACTGTCAAACGCTGTGACCACAGATTTAGTTGAGCTATAAGAATAAATGCAAATACAAATGCTGCAGTTTCTTGTGTCATTTATCAAACTACACTAGAGACAGCAAACAAGTTGTCAAGTTACGGAAATTACTTCTTTATTGTAGGATAGTGCCCCTTTATGACATGGTTACCCACACTTTTTGCCTGGTATTTGATGTGATTTCGACTGGAAGTGCGCTGGGCCTCTGCTAGCCAGGTCCCCAGTGCCAGATCTCTTTCCCAAAACTATACAATCGTTTTCCCCAGTTGGCAATACCTTTAGCACTCTCTGTTAGTCCCTAATAATAATAATAATATAGCCATTTCTAGAGCGCCTGGTTACACTAAAACAGTGTGTCCCCGTGCTATAAATTGCTGTAAGACCCTAGAAGGCAGAAGACCGGAGGGAGGGGGAAAATTAAGCTAGAAACACTAGTTGTAGTTGGCAGGGAAAAGATGGGTTTTAAGTTTTGAACGGAATCTTGTTTCTGAGGGCTCCATACGAAGATCTATGGGCAGTTCGTTCCAGTGTTTACTTGCCAAAAACCTAAAGGAACGGCCTCCCATCCTGGCCTTGCGAATGCGAGGGAGTTTAAACAGCATTGCTCCGGCCGATCTCAGGTTCCGGATGGGGCGATGGACGGTAAGGAGCTTTTGCAGGTATCTTGGGCCCTTTCCTTGGGCAATGCGGTGGACAAGGCAAATCGTTTTGAACTTAATACGCTCCCTGATGGGGAGTCAGTGAAGTCTTGACAGAGCCAACTTCCCAGATGCTCTGCGGGGCAGCTTGAGAACCAGGCGTGCAGCAGCGTTTTGTACAGACTGCAGTTGGTGTAAGCCTTTCGTACTTAAACTTAAGAGCAGGGCATAACCGTAGTCAAGATGAGGTGTGACTAATGCGTGGATGAGGCTTCTCCTAGCGTTGATGGGAAGAAGGTCGAGGATTTTGCGAAGAGTTTTGAGTATGCTGTAGCATCTACCCGTGACTTTGCTGACCTGGTGTTTAAAAGAGAGATCAGCATCAAGCATAACTCCGAGGTTCCTGACTGATTCCGATGGAGAAGGAATTGCGCCCAGTTCAGTTGGCCACCACTCAGGTGACCAGTCACAAAAGGATTTACCGATGACTAAAAGCTCCGTCTTGTCGCCATTAAGGCGTAGGCAGTTGTTATTCATCCAACCTGCTACTGACAGAAGGCAGTTGGAGAAATTGGTGGCAGCTTCCTGATTGTGCGTGAGTTTAATCATGAGTTGGGTATCGTCAGCATATGTGACAATATCCACTCCGAAAGATTGCACAATGTGGGCCAGGGGTTCCATATAGAGATTGAACAAGGTGGGGCTCAAACTGGAGCACTGTGGAACCCCATGTCTCAGCTTCCTGGGGGAGGATTTGAATGGAGGACAATGCATTTGAAAACTCCTGTTTTCAAGAAAAGATTTAATCCATTCAAAGGCAGATCCTACCACTCTCATATCCGAGAGGCGAGACAGCAGCGTTGTGTGCAGCACGGTGTCAAAAGCTGCACTAAGATCTAAAAGTACCAACGCTGCTGTCTGCCCCTCATCCGCCATTTGCCTCAGACATTCTGTAGAGAAGAGAAGGGCTGACTCAGTAGAGTAACAGGCTCTGAACCCTGACTGTGTGGAGTGAAGGAGAGACTCATCTTCAAGATGTTTCTCTAGTTAGTTGAACCCCTGGTACTTAGGGCCTGAGGTACTGAAGTGGGTCCCTAAGGCCTGCAACACAAATTGTGCCGCCCTATCGGACCCCTCCCCACACATGCAAGGCTGCCATTGTGGGCTGCGTGTTTTGGTGCAGACAAAAGGGAAACCACACACACATCCCTTGCCATGTCCCCTAACACTACATGTAATATTTGTAAGTCACCCCTACAGCAGGCCTGAATGCCCTAAAGCAGCGTGCCTAATATTACATGTGAGGGCATACCTGCATGAGCAGATATGCCCCTGTGCCGGTCAGTTCCATTACTACCAGTGCAAGTGACCAAAGAAGAATTTTAAGACGTGCTGGACACTGGTGAAAATGAGTTCCGCAGCTACATGATGGCTTCACTGAAGATAAGGATGTTTGGCATCAAACATCTCATATTAATAAAACCACACGTATTGGATTTATTAATACATGCAGCCAGAGGGCACCTTAGAGGTGCCTCCTGAAAACCTACCAGACCCTGGGGTGTTGGCTAACTGGTTTCTGCCAGCCTGCCACCAGAGACGAGTGTCTGACCCCAAGGGTGAGAGCCTTTGGTCCCACAAGGTCAGAAACAAAGCCTCCTCGGGAAAGTGAGTTTAAACCCCCCTCCCACAGAATGACCCACTGATTAGCATTCCAAGCCAGGGAAGCTTCAAAGAAGCTAATGGCTTTAAAATGCGAGTCTGGCTTCGCCCATAGGAGAGGAAGCCAACCTCATTGGTCCAGAGCCCGTGGGCACCTGGACAGGCGGGAAACTTATCAAGTCAAGTAGGCATGCCGCCCCCAGGCTAGTACCACCCCTAAGGTGACCTAATATTAATATTAGGTGGACACAACTTTTCAGAAGTCGCCATCTTTTTGATGAAAAACTTAGAAATTGTGGGACAGGGAGTGGTCATATAAGGGCATGACCCCAAGGGTCAGTAGCCCATTGGCTACTACTCTACACTCACCTAACCCCCCAAATTCAGTATTGAGCAGAGCCCCAGGCACCAGAAAATCTGATCCTGCTGACCTGAAAAAGAAGACGCACATGAAGAGTCGCAACTGCAAGAACAGAAAACCCAGCAACTGACTTGGCGCCAACCCTGCCGGCCTGTCTGCTGACTTCAAAAATCGTGCCAAAAGACCACTAGTACTGCAGCTGCTGAGTCTCCAAAGCTCTGGAGATCTGCCTGCCCTTCATCCAGGAACCAAGGCCTCCTGAGAAGTAGCAGACCTGCTTCTCTACTGGCAACCAAAGACTCCTGAAGAGGAGTTGTGTCTGCAAAAACCTGACGCCTGAAGACACATTGCATTCGTTGCTCAAGCCCGAATATAAGTGGGTCAACTGTGTTATCATAGTCCTCCTGCCTACGGAGACCGAGTCCACTGGGGTTTCATCCCTCAGTGAACTCTCTGACAATAATGCAGACTCTGCACGCAGGCCCAAAACCCAATTCCTAAGGACACCTCTGCACCCATCGCCTCTGGGTCGTGGAGAAGAGGGCCAAAGGTGTACCTACGTCCCTGAACATAGGGAGGCCTGAGCCCCCTTGTTGGTTCAGCCCCACTGGCCCCCCAGTTAAACACTGCAGCCTCTTTACGCAAAGACCGATCTCCATTGAGTAACATTGTGCACCGGACACTCTTTTGCACCTCTGCATCCAGCTGTCCTAGTGCCGCTGGTGGTGTTCTGATGGTGCTGCCTTGGACCTTGCCCACCATTCACCTTAGCCCCTGGACAGTGGTCCCATAAGTCGCTGTACAGTACCTGAATGACACACTTACTTTTCCACCCATAGGATAACATTGCAGTTTCTAAAAATTGCACTGTCAACTTTTTGAATTTAAAAGTATTTCTCTTGAAAAACGTACTAACCTGAACAAATTAATTTTGGTGCCTAAACATATATAAAGATACTGGCTATTTTTTATAAATTAGTGTGCATCTCCTTATTGAGTCGTGTGTATTACTTATTTACTATTGTATGCATTTGCTGATGTTTCTCTGATAAGCCTAAGGCTGCTCGACCACACTACCCTCTAGAAGAGCACCATTTGACTGCTAGAGAAAGCCCCTGTCTACTTACAGGAGAACCCCTGGAGTCTCTGCATGTTATAACTCCACTTTAAATTAATCTATTGAACACCTCTTGCCCTGTGAAGATTTGGTCTAAAGCGATTTGGAGAGTCTCCTGCTGGACCCCCAGTTGGCAGGTGTATACAAATGGGCTGAACCTTAGAAATAAGAAATCTATGAAACACTGACCATCTATAGGTCAGTTAAAGGAGTTAATGTCAGTCAAGGATAACAATATAATAAATCAAGGTAGAGTGCAAATCAAATTAGTGCAGGTTAACCATTATTGTTATTAATGATCAATGCCTAAAATGCAAACATGTAATGCACTTTCTTACCTTGTCTAATTTCCACGGATAAAACGGATATGGTCACCCTGACTCAGAATGCACTGACCCATAAGAGATCAGAACTGGATAGCAAGCAGCATTCTACCAGACACTAAGAAACTCCACTGAAGATGTTTTTAAAAACACAAAAAAACTACATATCCCAAGAACTACTGTCTGCCCCAAATGCAGGCTCACTTATGAGAAGTGTGTTAAGCCCCCACCCTAATAACCAGTGTATCCTAAAGGGGCTTGCCATGGTGGAGGGGCTTCCAGTGCTCACCCATGACAGGTGGCATGGGGATGCAGGGGGACCTTGTCTTCAATGTTCTTCCACAGGCACTGAAAACTCACTGGGGCAAGGAAACAAAGTACTTTTAGTATGGTGTGGATGGGTTCCGCTACCATCCTTTTTAAGGGAATGGACCAGCAAACCACACATTTTCAAAGGTGGAGTTGTGGTCTTGGTTGGGGAGGGAAGTCACTGAGACAGAGAACGGAATTGAGGAATACCCCAATAGATCTTTTAAAACATGACACTTTACAATACACTTGAAAAGTCCATTTAGCAAACTCTAGTTTTAACTCAAGATATACCTCACTGATAAGGCCTATGAAGATCAAAACCAGACTGGTGTTGATTGTGTTTCTGTCTTAAGGGGAGTTGGCCTGGCAATTCGGGCAGGACTGGTCCCATCGGAGCAGGCCCAACACTGATCGGCATATGGCAGGTCTCTTTTTAGAGTGGCATGGTGGGTGAAACATTATGGACAGGAATGTGGTCCCAGCAAACGCCAGTGAGTGAGACATTCAAGCAGTTCATTCTTCACTTTGTTGTTTGGTTTCAAGAACGTCCTAAGTGAGTTAGGGTCCTATGCTCACTATACTACAGGACTCAAGCCGCCGTACCCCACTGCTGAGCCTAATTGGGCCAGAACTGGTTTGGGGCTACATGTATTCCCGTCAGAAGGGGACCTGCTCGGACACTTCAGGATGGACTGTTTCTATTGGAGCAGGCCAAGACTGATTTGTAGAGGGAAGGTCTCTGTGTAGAGCAGCACAGGGGTAAAAGAGCATGGACTGGCATGAAGCCCCATCCGATCGCCAGGGGCCGAGATTAATTGAGAATTCCATCCATCATCTGTATGTTATAGCAGATAACCCCATGTGACAAAGGTATGCCAAAATGTGCACTTAGCTATACCTTACTGATAAGGCCTATACTTCACTGACAAGGCAATTCGAGCTGGCAATATGCAACAAGCAGATCCATGTATAGCGTGGTCCAATGAGTGAAAACAAGGGACGCAATGCAGCTCTGAGCGATCGCCAGAGTCTGAGATTTCCAGCCATCAATTTCTTATAACTAGTTTTAAAGCACATTTCCATAACCCTAAATACAGCCCTTCGCAAGAGAAACTTCCAAAACAATCAAGTTCTTCACGTCCGCTACAGTTAGAAGGGGAATCATTCCTCAGAGTCAACAAATACATATAGCGCTTGCTAGAATTCTATGTGTAGGCTGTACAGGGGAATATGTCTGTGCTACAGAAGAAATTGTGCCCATCTGATAAAACGGTTCTTTGCCAGTGTTTGTTAGAAGGTTATGGCTCACAAATGTGCCTGCATCTCTGCTGTGGCTACCGACTGGGGATGGCTCACTTGAAAGTAGAGAGCTATGGAGGTGCTGGGGAGAGCATGAGGGTGAAATGTGACTCAATCGATGCCCCAATAGAATTCCCATTTTATACTCTGCAGGTCAAACTATGAGGCGCTATTAACAGTTACTATAAACATATGGAACTGTCTTTTTTTCTAGATTTTTGGTACAGTAGTAACCTCAAGACTAATCTGAAGCTATGTGACATTTTAACAATCTTCGGGGCAGATTTATGAAGGCCTTGCGCCGCCGGTGCGTCATTTTTAACATGGGAAAAAGTGACGCACCGGCGGCGCAAGGCCTTCATAAATCTGCCCCTTCATGTTTAGGTGTCCAGGTCCGCAGCCTCAAACATTGACAAAAAAGCCATAAACTGCCCCAAGGGGAAGGTATTAAAAATATAGCAGACCATTATAATGTGACAACGTTAGCAATAAAAAAGGCTTGAGCAGAGGTCTTCAAACTTTTGTAGTTTGAGACCCCCAGCTGCATATATTTTTAGATGTTGGGGCCCCCACCACATGACAGAAATTTCTGGAATTTGGTACACTACATAATCGACCGCCACACGCATATCCCGGGCCATACCCAGCAAATAATGTTCAACACAATAAGAGTGTTTAGTAAACTGCAGGTTTGTGAGTGGGTGTGGTGAAATGACAGAGGCTTATTACACAGCTCAAAATGCCATTTCCCAAGATAAAATGTGCACAAATTGTTTTTACTAGGATGCTCTGTTTTACACATGACATAGGTTGATGATAACACCACCAACATAAATGTGACAGGTGTGCTTGTTTCTCCCCACAGACACGGACAATCTGTGGATGGATTTTTGCTACTGCCATCCTCAGGTTGTGTTTCACATCCAGTCTTGAACGGTACTTAGTCTTTAATACCGCAAGTTCTGAGAACCCAATCACACATAAATAGGACGAGCTAAAAGGCAAGAGAGTTTTGTTAGCAGTATCTCTCAAAGCTTGAATATTCGGCAGACATTTTCAGACAAAACATGGACTGTAAGGGAGACAGTGTTGTCAGATTTTTCGAGCACTCCCTAGCTCAGAGCTGGTACACGAGAAACAAATCTTCTCTAGAAATCATTAACAAATGTTTTAGGCAGCATTATAATGGGATAATTGCCCACCAACCAGTCATGGATCGGAGGACAAAGTTGAAAGTCCACAGAGAGGGCGCAAAATGAACACTTAATTGAGAATTCATTAGTGGTAGGATAAGTTGCTTGCCTGAAGCAGTGGGGGTTTAGGACGCATAGGGCCAATGTTTAAAAAAAAAATAGAACTAATAATAAATTAATGATGTTGTTTATTTTACTTCAGAGCAATGTTGTCTGACAGACTTTGTGGTGGCGGGGACATGTTAAGGATTTTGGGTGCCCTGGGCCAAAACTATTTTGGGGGCCCCTGTTCAGTACAGCTTTGAGTTTAAATGATTTACTTCCAGCTCTGCCATACCCTCTTTAGCCAGGCTACTAACGGTGCACAGGCACAAGTCGAAATTCTAAAAGTGGTTACATCTAATATTCAGAGATAGTAATGTGTTTTCACTGTTGTAACAAAGCAACAGCCCACTAATTTTACAGCGAATAATATCAGTGATATCCTCCAATTTCTCATATGTGAGGACCCGCTTGGATCTAAAATAAAGTTTTTTATGGTTGTTGCGTGAAACAAACACATGTCTCTTCAAACAGTAATAGACTCCCTCACATCAATCACATTAAACAGAAATGATACAAAACAGTATTTACAAGAATCTGTTTAGGAATTATTCCAGGCAAAAACAGAGCTGTCTCTATCAAGCCCCCCCCCTGGAAGGCTGGATTGCAGTGCATGTAAATGTGTCCTTTTGTAATTTAGGTCAAAAACCTTGATGGGGCATGACATGCCCATACTTGTGTACAGGGGTGTAACTAGACCTGAACTTCGGGTGGGGGCTAACACTTCCAGCCAGGGCTGGCCCTAGCACTTGTCGCACACAGTGCAACAGTTTTTTTTGTCGCTCCCAGCCCCATTTCCTCCTTCTCCATGAATTCCCTCACTACCACTCACCAACAATGCACCTCATCTCTCTATAGAATCTTTCTGGCAAACATTTCGTTTTTTATAGCGCTACTCATTGCTTACTCACACTCAGTTCAGTGATCTGCATGGTACACGTTCTTTGTAGCAGGCGCATTAAACCTCTGCACTGTGTGGGTGGCAGGAGTGCCCATGTGAGTGCACGGTGAGCCATGCGACAGTGTGAGAGTAGGGTAAGAGGAGTTACTGCAGGGTGAGTGAGGTGACCATATGAATTTGGGTGCAGATGTAAGTGGGGAGTGGGACGAATTAATGTATGGTTAGTGGTGGGCTTATTTGAGTGATATTGCAGAGTGACCTGTGAGGGGGACAGGTGAGCGAAGTGTCACATGAGTCCAGGGTGAGTACTGTGCTCGTGTGACTGCAGGGTGAACAGCGCAGGTGCATTGTGAGTGCAGAGGGATCACTGCGAGTGCAGGGTGACCGGGTGAATGGTGTGAGTGCACCGGGATCAGTGTGCGTGCAGGGTCAACGTGAAAGTGAAGGGAGAGAATGAGGAGTGAGTTGTCTGAATGCAAGGTGCAATCCGAGACACTTGAAGTAACTCAGCATGTATTGACTGCAGCGTAGGGTTTCAAATGTGTTAAACTATTGCTATTATGGCATTAATCAGGGATCCATGGTGGAGTTAATAAATAATGTGCTGACCCTGCAGCAAACTTCCAGTCCTATAGTGAAGGTTGCCAGCTCATTATTTTTATGTCCCAGGCGGTACAAAAATAAGCAGTCACCTAAAGCTGTATTTTCAGCACTTGTATGCATACTTTGAACAGCAAATATAAATAGAAAAAACTTTTAATTTTGTTCTGGGGCTGCCTGAATGATCCATTACTGATAATAAAAGGGAACAAAGACTGAAAAGTCATGTTACAAATTATTACATACTTCTGTATTTATAACCATATTTAGTGTCAAAACAAGCCATTTGCAGGCTGTTTAAATAATACATGGTTGGCTGGCATTTTGCACGCCTGCCTGTGTAATTTTAAAAGAAACGTTGTCTCCTTTCTGGGAAGAGGTAACCCTTCCAGGAGGGGGGTTAATTCATGGAGCTGAAATGCTTTAGCTGCAGTGGGAGGCAGTACATCTCCTCTGCTTAAACTGAAAGAAAACCAAGACAGTCATTTCAGCTGCAGTTGGAGGCAAGGAGTCTCCTCTGCTGTGATATGGAACGCGAAGGAACAGGACTATCTGTTTTAGCAGAGAAGACTTCCTGCCTCTCACTGCAGCTGAAGCATTTCAGCTCTATATTTAAGTGATTATGTTGTGTGCATTTGCATTTCAGCTACAGTGCACATTGGTACGAGTACAAGTACTTGCCGATATGATTTAGGTGCATCAAGGGAATGCCATCACCAACAGTAGCTGTAGGAAGAGCACACCCAGTGAATGCCATCCTTAGCAGGCACTACTGTCTCTAAACCACTTAGTCCCCCACCACTATTTTCCACTTGTGGAAGGATCCCCCACATTTCCACCAAGTGAGAGACGATCATGAAGCATAGCTCGGTCATCCATCTAATAAGCAAGCGCTACGCCCTAATTTGTCTGTCCCTCCCTCTCCACCACCTTCTTTCCACCAGGATGGGCTCTGCGCACACGCCTCCGTTTTGGAAATAGAAGTCCTTGCCCTTCTGAACAGTGGGCAAAAGAGGCAGCACCTCTGGAAGAAAGGTGCAGAGGATTCTATGCCTGTTACTCCTTGGTCCCCAAGGAGAAGCTTTTCTTTCTGAATTTGTTAATTTAAGAGGAGAAGTTCAAGATGCTATCTCCGAGGCTAGTCTTCCTGGCCGTGAGGTCCTGGCCTGAATGTGGGGGATTGGTCACTATCCCAAGGACTGCAGGACCCCTATTTCCACCTTTCTCTTCTTTCCACCCTCAAACGTTTCTTGACGTTAGGTTCCAGCACTATCAGTTCACTCTTCTAACATCTGAACTGACAACCTTGCATTTTACAAAAGTGCCAGCAGCAGTTATAGCAGCTGACAACTGGACAACTGCCTAGTAAAAGGAGAGTCTTTGTCGCTAGCCACAGCACCATGACCCTCTTCATGACTTAAGCTTTAATATCAACACCCAGCAATTTAATCTCACTACGACCCCGATTCAGATCCTGGAAAAAAAACGTCTGTACAATTCGTATCCAGCGCCATCTCCGTACGAATCGTAAACCCAATGAGTACGATCCGGACCGGGGTATGAGGACGCGATTCGTACGGTCCACGTCAGGTAAGGGCGATTCATACGGAAAAGCACACAATCACATACACACCGTACGGTCCGTACCCCTGCGATCATGGGGTGTACGCACCGTACCCCGCGATCGCAGGGTGTACGCACCGTACACCCCATGATCGCGGGGTACGGTGCGTACACCCCATGATCGCGGGGTACGGTGCGTACACCCCATGATCGCAGGGGTACGCACCGTACCCCTGCGATCATGGGGTGTATGCACCATACCTGGGGGGGGCCGTTCCGTACCTGTTACGAGGCGAACTCTGCTTCTCCGGATGTTTTCGGCTCCCGTAGAAAAAGCGTCGTACGGTGCGTACCCGACACAAATCGTACTTGCTGGGTCGGAAAAAACAGCTGCGAACCGTACGGATGTCGCGTACAGCGGGTTCCGAGGGAGATTCGTATGGGGATTTGATTTGTACGGTCTCTGTACGATTCGTATGGAGTCCAGCTCCTGGTATTTGATTTGTACGGTCTCTGTACGATTCGTATGGAGTCCAGCTCCTGGTATGAATCGTACTTCGTCGTACGTACGGGGGACATTGCAGGGTACGATTCGTACAGGAAAAACGCTCGGAGCGGTTTTTCCCGAATCAGAATCGACCCCTAAGCGTTAGTGGGGCGGTTCAAGTCACAATTCACGTGTGCTTTCTTCATAGAGGTAATAATTCTAACCACATTGGTGCTACTGACGTGACATCCACATCAAGAGCTCTCTTTGCCATGCACTGTTGACATGCAGGACATATCCAGGCAGTTCTCCCTCCCCCCGTGACAATCAGCACGCATGGCGCGCTAATGTCATTACCTAGAAAGTGAAACTAAAATGAGCCAAACTGGTGTTTTATTTTCACTTGCATCAGTACTTGGGGACAAATCTCAGCTCCCTTGTGCACAGATTTCAATTGGAGATCTATTGTTGGAAAGGGCAGAATTTCTTTTGAGGGGAGAACCGCCCCTGCTGGCAATGGGTGAGTGCTCTCCCTCTCTCCTAGGCACAACTGTATTTCTGCCCCCCCCTAGTGGTCAGGCTGGGGGTCTTTACCCCTAATCTGCCCCCGTGGGGCAGAAAGCCCAATAGCTACCTGGGAAATAACAGGTATTGAGCCCCACCACAAAACAAGCCTTTCTAACTACCCCCCCCCCCCCTCCCCATTCCTGGGACAGATTTTTTTTATCCCCCCCATCTGCTTCTAAGGGGAAGGGCAAAAATCCCACAAGGCACCCTGGATTTTATTCTTGGGGAGGGGGGTGCATGTGACTATGCCAACCCGGCTCCTGGGTACAACAGTCTGTCAGCTCCCCCAATCCTTGAAAGCAGAGGCCAACGTTTACTGCCATCTGCCACTCCTGAGGTTGCCAGAAAGCTCACTAGACACCAGGGAAAACATATATGAATTAAAAAAAGGCGAAGGGTGACTCACTAAGCATTTGGCCACGCCCCAACCCAGAACAGCCATCACAGTCTTTCTGCCCCTGTGGGATAGGAGATATTTACCCTCAGACTGCTCCCTCTCCAGGGGCAGAAAGCGCACTAGACAAATGGAAAAACATATGAATTAAAAAAGGTGGTGGGATGACCTAACCATGCATCAGGCCCAGCCACCACACTCAAAAAGGCCATTCAGTCTTTCTATCCTCTGGGGCGGATAGTTTTTTTTAAATACAACTTGCCATTGGGGATGGGTGGGAAGTGGGCAGAAAGCCCACTTGAGATCAGTGAAATTATTTTTGAGAGGAGCATCCCCCTGAGCTCCTCCAAAATCCCTGGGCACAAAAGTCTTTAAACCCCCCATACCCCCCCCCACCCCCCCCCCTCCAAGCTGAAAGCCCACTAGCGACCAGGGAAAAAATAGGCCCCAAAAAACAGAAGGGTTGGGAGCCATCTGTCTAGGCATGGGGCTGTGCTCCCGCACCCAAAACGGGAATAGACTTTCTGCCCAGAATGGGAGACAGATAAGGTGGTTTGCCTCCATTCTGTCTCCCTCCAGAAGAACTCCAACTATGCACCAGGTATTGTAGACGGGTGCAAAGAGAAGAAACCCCTGGCATCTAGCCATGCACAGCCCCAAAAAGAGCAATATCATCTTTCTTCAACCCCTGGGGTTGGCAGTAAGTGTTTGTCCTATTTGAGGTTTGACCCCATTCTTCCTTCTAGGGGTGGTGGGGGAGGGGGTAGACACCAGGGATTATACTATGAGGCAAAAAAAGGTGTGGAGGCAACCCACCATAAAGCACATGGGTGTTTTCAGTTAATCTAATCTACCTGGGGAGAGGGGGTAGATAGCTCACTGGATGGCAGGGATATTTTTTTCAGTTATAATGGGGTGCAGCTGGCCTGTGTATGGCATCAGGCCGAACCCTCACCCAAAGACCTAACCGTTTTTCTGCTCAGGTGCTAATCTTCCAATGAATTCCTCGGGATATATATTCCAACGTTTAGGTGAGCCACCCTTTCAGCCCTCCGCAGTCACGAGCTACCATGGTCATGAACGACTCAACGTTCCACTGAGGTGCTCATTTGGACAACACAACAGCGCAGTGAGGTCTTTGGTTTGCATTAAAGAAGTATCTGCAGATTAAGGTGCTAGAGCTGTGGGTGGTTCATTTACCATGAAGGTGTGTCTCTCTTCCATCCTGGGAAATACCATTTTGTTTCTGTCAGAAAACACCATAGTTCATGCAATGGGCACAACAACAGGGAATTTTCCAGGTAACAGGTCACCTAGCTTGTATCCTCATCAAGAGCGAAGACGACCAATGCGATGGAGGTGATCCTTTCTAGATTGTGATGCCTATAAATGGATATCTCTGCCAGAGCCCACGGCAGGAAGTGTTCTGAGTTTTGTGCCAAATATTTCCCTCTGAACGGTTCCCGGGTTTACCTTCATAATCACCTTGTTAAAAGGCGTTCCCTCTGATTCCGCTTCTGTCAAAAGTACTGCGGAATGTGTGGGAGTATCATGCCCAGGTGAACCTGATCACCCTATATTGGGGAAGGAAGATCCGATATGCTGATCTGTTGGCAGTCAGCATTTGGCCACCGCTTCTACTCCTGCATTCGGTGGACCTACCCTCGCAGCAGGACAATCAAATTCTCCATTCTAGTCCCCAAATGCTGTGGCTGCACATTTGGAGATTGAGCACTACCAGCAGAAGTACTTTTGTCTTCTTGATGAAGCTGCGAACCCCGTCTTGGCTGCCAGGAAACCCACTACAAAATCGATTTATGCAAGTCGCTGAATAAATTTGTTCAGTGTTCCCGGTCGGAAGGCGTAGATGCTTTTACATCCCGCCTTTCCAAAATCCTCCAGTTCACTATGTCTCTTGAACAGCAGTGTCTGGCAGCAGCTCCAGTTAAAGGTTACTTGGCTGCCCTGTTCATCCTAATGCATGTCCCAGAGTAGCCATCCTTATTTGGGTTAATACTATTGGAGCATTTTCCAAAAAGGATTACTTTACTTATTTTTTCTCCTCCTTTATTGTTCCTCAATCGGATTTGAATCTGGTGTTGACTTTAAGGCATTCCCATTCGAGCAGATGCATAACTGTCCAGTTTTACTTCTCACTCTGAATAAAGAATTGTGGGTGGCAATAACTGTAGTACATAGGGTCGGATAACTTTAAATTCTATCAGTTTGTCCATCTATCAAAGTTTTCCACTAAAATGAGCTGTTCCTTCCTACCTGCTCATCCTACCTGCGGTGCTATCTGCCATTACCGTCCCATCCTTCCTCTCTCCCCATCATCACACCAAAGAGGAGGAATGGCTGCACGGGCTGGACTCAAGTTGCGCAGGGTACTATAACACATCCCACTTGACAGGACAGAGTGGGTGATCTGCTTTTTACAGGCTTTGCCAAAACTAAAAAGCACAGAGCAGGGACCAGAAGCACCATTTTTCATTGATGTCTTTGGGAACATCATTTCTGTAGTAGGGGATCTCTGTGTATAGTCATAATCTAGTGAATAGTCCCGCCCATGTGCGTGGACCCCGGAGCAATCAAAAATAATCTCTTACAGTGTCGAAAAATGCAGAACTGCACAGACATTTAAGAGAGAATTTAAAGACAGATAATGCAGCCTAAAAAGGCTACACTGTCCAGTACTTCAACTAGAAATTCCACCACAAAATCCACAAACACAGCAAACGCCTGTACAGATTTCCCTTGCTTTACAGCAAAATCCCTCAGGAATGACAGAGATACCCCTACTACAGAACTGGAGTTACAGGACAGAAACTACTCCTTTCTGAGCCCAAGCACCAACATACAGAGTGTCATGTGGGTCTGACAAGGACATTATCTGCAGCATCTGCAACAGAGTTTAAATCCTGAAATCTTAGGAGGCATCTGATCAGTCACCATCAAATACTGAGGAATTACTTCAGTGAAACAAAAAAAGAGCTCCAGAAAGGATCTGAAACTGGCACATCGGTAGGCACCAGATAATCTTTTATCACATATTACAGACAAAGTCATGACTGAAGACGCCGGTGAGCTATACACGCAGCCCTCCAGCTGTCTCTGCCGGAGGAGTGACCATGGCTCACCAGGGGCCTGCTGGCATGTCCATCTCCCAAACCAGCTTCTAGCCCAGTGCCCTGCCAGAGATCGCCACAACAGTCCTCAGCATCTCTCACCCCCCCCCATCATTATGCCCATGCCAATTTCCATGCTAAAAACGCTGCTTACTGCACAGAAGGTGCTGCCAATGGCTCTGCCAGTAAAATATGTGAGGCTGCCCGCTCAGTTCTGGCTATCAGTGCCCATGTGTGCTGAATGAGATATCTGTGTGTGAAAACTACACGCTTATGAAAGCAAGCACTATATACATGACTGTACTGGTACAACGGGTGGCCAGTACCCTCCTGGTGAATGGAGTTGTGTTCAGTAAACTGAAAAGGTGGGCTTATCCACCCCAAAGTGCTTAGATTGAACCTGTGAAGATTACTCAAACATAGTGTGAAGTGAATGCTGCGTGCAGAAAACAACAGATACGAAATCTAATCTGCATCGGATGCAAGCTACTTATCTGATGGCAGAGGCCAAGTCGCTTTGTGCACACATCCACTCATCTAGTGGATAAGAGAGCTCCAACGGGTGCGTCGCTGCTTCCTGGTAGGGGCCCACCCCAGGCTGAATAGGCTCATTTGTGAGAGCTGGGCATAGGCAAATGACTTCATCTCTTCTGTAGAGACTTTACAGAACTATAATTAAATTTACAGACCTAATCTGTCATATGAATCAGACCGGGGGCGTGCACGTACATTGGCCAGGATTGCAGTCGTGCACCAGTTGGTTACGTAGAGTACTTCCCCAATATAGAGCTGTTCTCCTAAACCCACACTCCAGCAGCTGTGTTTTTTTTTATAATCAAGTTTACTGATTTTTAAAACAAACCACAAATTTACATTGGCAGCAAAATCAAGTACAGTGTCTGGATAGTACACAACCGCAAGGAATATGACAGAGACCTGTACATCATTCTTCAGAATAGAGTATCGCGCGAGGTTATCATCAGGGCCGGACTGGGACCCACAACCGGCCCTGGCAAAGTGCTCGGCCGGCCCCCCTCCCCACTCGGGAGGTGCCACCGAGCTCTTTGCCGGGGCTGGTTTCGGCCGATTTTGCACAGCTCTGTAACAAAAACAGCCCCCAGGGGCCCCAAAACCGGCCCCCACCAGTGCAGCGCACCGGGGGATTGCACGGTGCCCGCTATGGCCAGTCCGGCCCTGATCATCATACATAAGAACACACACACCCCACAGGACAATAGATTGAATCATTTACCCGAAATCTTTTCGAATAGTTCAGGGCAGCCCGGGATTCAAAGAGGGGTTTATTGTGGTTTTTAAAGCTGTCTGTCCTTTCAGCCCTGCTGAGCCTTGTCTCCTGTCTCTGGCTCCCCAGTGGTATTTAAGTGTTAAGTGCCCCAAGTTTTGTAAACACCCCACACATCAGTTTACTACTATGATCTCCCAAACACTCCTTCTAAATTCTCCCTCATGGTATCTCTCCTTTGACCTATCCCAAACTCCATTTTTCTACTCTAATTCTCTTCCTCCCTAATCCCTTTCTACAGGTTCTTCCGTCATCCATCTCTCCTTTGCTCATCCCAGACCTCAACTAACTACTATGATCTCCCAATTAACACTTTTCTCCCCTCTTCTATCCCTCCATTACTCTATTCAATCCAACTAACAGACTCACATGTCCTCAATTCAAATTAACACGTACCTCCCTATATTAATAGTATACTCATATTTGCCTATAATCATTGCCTATTTTCCTTGTTACAGTTCAGTTGTGGTATAATTTCTAACCAGACCCAAGCAAATTGCATTTTTATTCTACAAATTCACCGATTGCAGCTTTGTGACCTTACACTACTAGCCAGGTAAGGGAAAAAGAAGCTTCGAAGGCAAATTTCAACTACAAATACTGGGCAAGAGCATGCATTTCCTAAAATTTAAGAAACAATGGCTGATCTGGAGGAGTTTTATAACACATTATCTTGGTACTGTTGCCATTCCGCCCAGGATAGGACTCTACCTGCATATTGCCAGAAAGCAGGTTTGACTGGCACTTACATAAGAATCCATAACATTTGTTCCCTACAAATTTGAAGCTGTACATTGTTGCATTTTTTGCAATACAGATTCCATACACATTCTTTATATGCCAAATCAGAGTTACTCTTTCACTACAAGAAGCAACAGACCAATGATGCAGTAAGGGGCTGGAAGATACAACCATGTTTTATAAGAAACAACATTCCCTGTACCAAATAATAAAAACATTTTCCAAATACCCCCAAAGTTACATGCCCTCTCGGCTATACAGATTAGAAATAATTAATCACATTTATCCAATATATATAGCAGAACCCCTTTGTTACATTAAGGGTGGTCTCCCACCTGTACCTCACACACAAACAACTAATATGCCAATCAACAGTATGTGAAATATTTTGTCCCTGGTGACACCAACCACTCTGACGATGCTTCAGGAACCTTACATTTCACGTCCACAAGTTTGTACTTGTAATTTTCATATTACAAGTCCAAGCCATTTTTTAATATTGCACAGACTTCTTGAAGAGTGCAGGTGTTAAAGATTAGTGAAAAACAATATAAAGTTGGCTACAAACAATTGCAATGTTCGACAGGGTGGTAGGGGATTAAACAGCAGGTGAATCATTTATTTGAGCTAATGATACTTTCCAAAAATGACATGGCCACCTAAACACACTCTATAAAGGTTTGGTCTAAAGAGTAAAGTGCAGCAGGGAAAACAGGGGTTGGACCCGCTGAAAGGATACTGTCATGAGAAATCCCCCGAACAGAAACATGAAGACAAAGTCTGCTGTCCTCCCTCGGAAGGAGCCTTCCTCCAGCATGCGGCAGTAGCGGTACCTGAAGACAGGGTGAGCAGTCAAGGAAGCTTAAGAACTGGTTCTGTGCCAACAGGAACCAGGCTAACTGACAGGATGCAGCATGCGAGAATGATACACAAATACAATATATGTTAAACCCACAAGTCTGGCACACTTCAACAAGTTTGCATTTACCAAGCTCACGCCTTTCGGTTCCTCATTGTGACAATTTTCTATTGGTTTTCAACTTCAGACGCATAAGGACAAAGGATGGCTCTCCAAACTCATGATAGCCCCACTATTGTAAGTGAAAGAACACCTCTAACTCTCGAGGAAGTGTTGCCACAGGCACTGGTCCATCCCTTGGAACCAAAACGCTGTAGTACAAAATGCAAGGAAGTGTTGACTGAATGTGTCATCAGGGCCGTCTCTAGCCATCTGGTGCTCAGGAAAAATGAACAGATCGAATCCCAAACCCTTCATCCTTCACCCTTTGCGTCATAGCTTACTCATCCTCGCCCTCCCCATACTTCACCAGCTTTTAAAGGACTTCTAAAGATCTCATGTTTTTTTCATGTCTATTGCAAGGTCAGGTCTAGTTCTGTTAAGAGTATGCGGTGTATCCTAGATGCTATTTGTCAGTGCTGCCTCCTATTCGTTTTTATATGCAGAAGAGAGTGATTCGTGCACAACTGTTGCTACTTTTGCAGGTTTTTTTTGACTTTGCAACTGAGCATAGCACAATACCCATCGATAGGCATTAATAGAGAGTAATAACAATCCATTCTTAAATGCCTAGCGACTTTAACATATCATTTTTCACAATAAATACGCAAGGCCTACTGCTTTTTTCATTACCTTTCATATTAAACAGATCAGACTGGGGGCATCTAAAATATATTTTCTCAGTGAACCAATCAGGCCTAAAGCTGTTATCATTAGCTTGTCACCATAACCAACTCTGTCCTCTCGTAGAGAGCTTAAGATTTCCCACAAGGTAACCATCAGGTATACAGTCATAAAATTACAAAAGTATACAAAATAACAGATGGCAAAGTGACATACTACCTTACCTAAAAGGGCTTAACAAGGATCCTCACAGTGCAAATCTTTAAACCATGGTCTGCTAGAGGGGGCAAAAGTACCAACATCCCTGCATACTACAGCAATCTGTGAAATTCCATGTAACAAAATACCTATCTGTAGGCTTTAATACAGAGTAATAGCAATCCACTCTGAAATGCCTATTGACTTAAAATTGCTTTTCACAATTGATATGACAGGCTGAGTGCCTTAATCATAACTTTTCACAATAAAAAATAAGGACATTCTCTGGGTGTTCCTCAGGCTGGGAACATAATGGGCATCTCCTCCTGTGCAGACTATCCTCCTAAAGAGCCTGTAATCTACTTTGCTTCTGGTGGGTCTGGATATGACACTAGTCCTAGAAACGCACAACCCTTACAGATGAGTTTTATTAGCTACATTAGTCACAATCCCTATAACGTTAAACTAAAAGGATGCGGTAAAATTGCGATTCTCCTATTAACATGACCAGAGAATCTGGATTTCATTAAAGACACGGAGGCTAACATTATGCTTTAATCCGTTAATGCAACTCACAAGCAGCCGCTTACATCATAAAAGGAAGAATCAGAATGCAGTGACATCGTGACAACAATATAAGGCATGAGCATCAACAGAGCTGCCTCTTTTAAATGCCTTTCGTTGCAGGAATAAGGAAGGGGATGTCTCAGGACAGTTCCAAAGTTGTGGGGAACCACGCCTGAGAAGGCCAGAAGGGAATTATCAGGACCATGGAGCACTGGTCCTGTCTCACCTTCTGAAGAACCCTCTGAATCATGGCGAAGGGGGAAAGGCGTAAGGGTGAAGAAGGGACCAAGGCTGGAGAAAAGCGTTCACTGCAAGAGCGCCTGGATCTGGCATCCAGCTGAAGTATTGGGGCAGTTGGAAAGTCAATCTGCTGGCAAAAAGGTGCACATCGCAGGGGCCCCAAAAATGAAACAGAGAATGGGAAACGTTCATGTTGAGTTTCGAATCGCTGAAGTCTTGAAGGAATCTCAAATTCCAATCTGTGGAAAAATTCGATTTTCCGGGGAGATATTCCGCCTTCACGGAAATTTTGTATTCTAAACAGAACATCCAAAATCTCCTGGCCAAATCAGAGAGGTCCTCTGACCTCGTCCCTCCAAGGCAGTTGATATAAGAGACTGCAGAGATGTTGTCCATCTTCAAAACAACGGATCTGCCCTGGAGAGAGTGTTTGAAACTCATTAGGGCATGAAGACCAGCAGTCAATTCTAAAAAGTTTATATGGTGAGAGGATTCAGTCTGAGACCAGACATCGCCTGTGTCTTGGTCGAGGAGGTGTTCTCCCCAACCATGAAGGCTGGCGTCTGACTCTATGACAAAGTTTGGAGTCGACCCGAAGATAGCTCTTCCATTCCACGCATCCAAATTGTCCAGCCACCAAGAGAGTTCCGACCTTGCTTGTTGATCCAAGGTTACAAGGTCCCCGTACCACAGACCGGATCTGAGGGCATTGGCTTTCACTCTCTGGAGAGCATGATAGTTGAGAGGTCCGGGAAAGATGGCCTGAATAGAAGAGAGTAAGCCCTGAAGTCTGGCCAATTCTTGAAGAGTGAGGGACTACTGTTTTAGAGCAAACCTGATCTCTTTCCGAATCTTGGCGATCTTCTTGCTGGGAAGCAGGAGGAGACATTTCGAGGTGTCTACGGTGAAACCTAGGAACTCTAGAGATTTGGAAGTGGTAAGGATGTATTTTTCCCGGTTTATAATGAAGCCAAGATCCTCTATGAGATTCATGGCGATCCTGAGATCTTCCAAGAGTTGAGAGTGAGTCTGGGACATGATGAGAATATCGTCTAGATAGATAATGAGGCGGATTCCTTTCGCTCTCAGGAGAGAGACGATTGTCCTCATGATCTTGGTGAAACACCAAGGAGCGGATGAAAGCCAGAATGGGAGGGCTTGAAACTGAAAGAGGTGATTGTCCCATATAAATTGAAGGAAGGGTTGATGTTCTTCTGCCATAGGGATGGTAAAATAGGCATCCTTTAGATCCAGCTTGACCAGCCAATCTCCCTGAAGAAGAAGGTCTCTGAGGAGGTGGATGCCCTCCACTTTGAAGTGTCTGTACACTAGGCACTTGTTTACCTCTCGTAGGTTTATAACCGGTCTCCACCCTTTTTCCTTCTTTTGGACTAAGAAAAGCGTGCTTACAAATCTCTTTTGAGACCAAGGAACCTCGATAATAGCGCCTTTTTGGAGCGTAGAAGAAATTTCCTCTTTGACAATTTCTAGATGTTCTATTGGAAGAACCAAAGGATTGGGTGTTTGTGTTTGACATGGAATATCCACAAAAACTATTCTGAACCCTTGAACTGTCTCGATAACCCACGGGTCTTGAGTTAAGGATCTCCAAACGTGATAGAATTTTTTGAGTCTTCCCCCGACCCTGGGAGGTGGAGAGGAGAGAGAAGGACTTACTTGGAGGGTTGCTGTTCGGAGTTCCTCGGGATGAGAAACCTCTGCCGCGAGAACCTCTTCCTCTCTGGGGGTAGAATTGTCTGTTGGAGGGGTAGAAACCTCTGCCCGCAGCACCTCTGCCTCTACTGGATGAAAAGGGCCGATAGTTTCCTCAGCCAGAAGAACGGCACCTTCTTCCGGCCTGTCTGAAAAGGTTAGTACTGAAGACACGTCTCATATTATTTTGGGCCTTACCAAAGAGGAGAACCTTGGGTTTGTTTGAAGGTTCCTTTTCGGCAAGGTCACCCAGTTTAGGATTAATTTTATTGAGGATGGTCTTCCTCCTTTCAATATTGAGGCCTGAATTTGCATTGCCAAGCAAAACGATTGCTCTCTGGCTCCAGCCTCTAATTAGGTTAGTGTCGAGGGGTGAATTGGAGATATCGGCCAGATCGAGAATCTTAGTAAGGGGCCCGAGGACATCAAGAAGACGATCCTGACAGCTTTTGAGAGTCCTCTCAAGGACTTTCCTGGGGTCTTTACCCAGTTTGAACAAACATTTTATGAGGTCAGGATCTAGATTGGGGGTCTGGCAGACCTTGTCTTCGATGCAGGGCCTCAGGCATTCGGATCTTAGGGTATTGCGAGTCTCTCTCTCCAGAGACTTTCTTAGCCATCTGGTAATACACTTGGTGACATGATCGTGGGGAAACCATTTAGAACTATTAGGGTGGGAGATGTTGTTAGGGGAACACATTTTGCCACCCAAAGGGTCACAAATGGCGTCTTTAGAAGAGGGAGAAGAGTCAGCCTCGGAATGGATGTTAAAATCCAAGTCAATCAGAACCTGGTCAGGGGTGTGGAATTTTTTAATAATCTACTTGGCCAAGGGACAAAAAGCTACTAAGATTTACATGTCCTAAAAATCCACTTGCCCCACTGTCTTCCGACATAATTATAAGAGCTGACAGAGAAACATTCACTATATTTTTATTTTGTTTTACACATGGTTGCATTTCTACAGCAATGTGTGCTCCTTTCAAGCGCCTGAAGGGGATTCGGGATTTTCTGAAAAGTTACCACCTCGTTAGCTTTACATGACTGGTAGATTTATTTTGTTGATTTATAGCACGTCAACATGTCCTTTAAAGCATGAATTTTGTAGACAGTGGGTTTAAAATATCTGTTTTGGATGTTGCAAGGGTGTTTTGAAAGAGCACCAGTTTTGTTGTGGCAAGCTTGCAGTTGTATTTAGGCATGACGTGATACAGAATGGTGCATTTTTGATTGCAGGGTATTTGATCATGCTGATCATACGTTAGACACGGTAACATGATGTGCCATAGTCCGTCATCAATGTTTAGTGAGGAAACGCGATAACATTTATTTTGAAAAGCTTGAGCCACAGGTAGAATCTTTACCAGTTCCAGAGTGACGGGAACCCCTATACGTTCAGGAGGACCATAAGGAGAAAAGAGTCTTCGTGAACACGCCACTGACGCTTTGATACATACGGCGTGGTTCAGATATTGGCCGCTCACCGAGTGTTATGTTTCATGTGAAGATAATTAACGGATAAAGAACCTTCCGTGAACACATCGCTGATGGTCTAACATCCACGGCGTGGTGCGGATGATCGCAGCTCCCCTCATTACATCTAACTTTGTCAACTTACTTCATAGAACATTGCCATTTTCATCTAGAGCATGGAAGATTTGTTCATGAGAGTCCAGAAAATCAATTTTTATCTGGTTCCAGCTGTCTGAAAAGAACAGACTAAAATTATTGCTCTTGAAAGGTTTTCTATCAACCTCTTGTCCTGAAGATGGTCTGACGGTCTCATCGCCATCACAGACCGAAACGTCGACTATGGCATCTTTTTCTTTGTACATTCATTGTGTAGAAGGTACTGTATATTGATGTATTCAAATCACATCCTTTTAGGAATTGATGAAAAGATGTCAACATAGTTGTTGTGTAGGTTGTCTTTTGCCACCTCATGAGCTATACTTGGTTGATTCGAACTATTGTTCTGTTCCCTGATTTGCAAGATTTAACATATATTAAATACATGCTTGTTTTGAAGTAGATATTTTCCCTGTGTGTCACATTTAATGTGGTTTTTAAGATTTTTTGTTTATTTTGATTGTCTGATTGAATTCATTGTTCACCACTAATCAGGGTGTAACCTTTATAAGCACGTTCGAGACAGGATCTCTAAAAAAACAGAAACAAAATCCCTTGCAGGCAAACTTTCAATTTCTGGATCATACGTCATGTCACAAGCTTGAAACCAAAATTTGCACAACAACGAAGGACACATTGCAGTGGCCTAAGCTCAGCATGAAATGAACAGCATGGTAATTTGTAACATTTATACGGTGCAAACAAAGTTACAGGTAAGTAATGTTTTTCAATTCTTTTGTTGGACCTTTGCTAGGAAAGGATAGTGTGTTTGGGAGGTGCCAATTCTTTATCGCAATCTGAAATTCTGGGTGTTTTTTAAGTATCTGTATTCTGGACTGGGGGATTTTCCAGAGCGTCACTCGCAGGGCCAGTCTGTACCACAGACACACTCTTTAGCAGTAGGTGTGACATTTGAGTTGAAGAAAGATCGGTCCTGTGTAATGGATGGTCTCGTGTGCGATGCAGAGAGCAATGAATGAGCTGTTTCTTGCAGCCAGTGTCATTCTTTAAGAATGTGAGTGATAGGATTATGTATACATAGGTGTTGACATTGTCTGATGCCTGTATTCGTAATTAGTTAAAGACTGGGGAGGAAAAATAGCATTGGGCACCAGTATATAAACTATTGGCAGATAATGTAGGTGTGACTGACCCAAAGCGATGGTGGCCATCTCCCAGTGAGGAAACCCCGGATTTAGAAAGATGTGGCATTGAGTTCACATTGAGTAAAACATGCCTTCGTCACTTAGTTAACTTAAGCAGTGGGTCGAGGCCATGGTCCCCATCATGTTTCTCACTTCATTTGATAGCGCTGTTTCATGCACCTGTGGCCAGATGGTGACGAGGTGATACTTTGTCCAAGTTTGTTTACTTGCGAGAATCTCAGTCTTTCATAATATTAACTTGAAGTGATTGAGATGCAGAAGATGTATAATAGAGTGTTAGCACACTTTGAACAGCTAATGCGTAAACTTAAATAAAAACATTTTACTTCTGTCTTTTTATTGGTGTTTTCTTTAATAAACCGAAACAAAATAACTGCACGACTGTAAAGGCTGGGCATAGGTATTACTCCTGCAGGGATTAGAATACCCTGTGTTTACAGTAAAAGACTGTCACTAATGCATCCTTGGAAATGACAGGGGGCAGTGTTGTTTAATTATTGTAGTGCCCAATATATCACGATCATTAGGTATCAAGAGGTGTGCTGCATAAATAGTCTCAATTTACATGGAAGAGTGCCTTGCTCATATAGGGACCTGTGTAAAGTCGCCATATTCGTGTGACATAACCACAGCCATAGTAAACAGAATACAAGGTTTGCGTGTCAAACAGTCTCTGTAAGAGACACATGGGCGCAGTCAACATGGAAGATGCGAGGCCACAGTTGGGACGGAATATGACCCAGTCTAGAGCTCTCCAGCTGCAAGGTACACCAATGCTCCACTCTGATGGGCTCTAGTGACTGTAGAATCGATCGATCACTGTCACTGGAGTGCAGCATTTCAGCAAAGGGAAAATAGCTGCCCAGCACTAACCAACCATGTGGTTATGCGTGATAAATTCATGCCCTTGCTGTAAATTACCTTAAAATGCCATACTTTTGACCCCACCCCAATAGTCATTGATCCCAGCCCGTAGCATGCAGCATCACAGTTTCCGTACATTTCTTAGTAAACGGTGCGTTTTTCTGCTGATAATTTATGGGTTTATTCAGCGGTCCGACTCACCTGTTGGAGACGCCTGCGTGAGGCCGAAACCGACACTGCAGGATGGGGGAAATCGAGCCACTCTACAACCGGTGTCAGAGAGACCACACGGATGCCCCGTACCACAGCGCTTGGACCCGGCAGCAGAGAAAGCGTTTCCTGCCTCGCCCCACTCTTTGCATGTTCAGCAGCTTGGTTAGGAGAGTGGGTGGGCTGCACCTGTGTTTAACCCGCACTTTTCTCACTGAAGAAACAGTGATGTTTTGCTGGGCTCAAGACTCCCAGCCAACTACTGGCTAGAGCTCTGTCATGGGCTTTTAGCCAATGAGAAGCCTCCAAAGTTCTTAGGCTTTATGTCAGCATGTGTAATCGCCGCGAGTACCAGAGAGTGCATGCAGCTTGTATATTTTTAGTGATTTAATGTCTACTTGTCCGTCGGACAAAATAGATATTAAATCTTCTTGTTCATCTTAAAAATCAACATGTTTCGGGCATCGGGCGATAGGATTCCCTCACCCCTGCTGGTCATCCAGGTCATGGACGAACTCATCATAAGGATCGTTCAAGACTTCGTCCGAATCGGTACCTACATCATCACATGCACTATTAAAATTTGTGTCGCTAGGGACACCCACCAGGTTAGTGCCGCTAGGGACACCCATCCTATTTGTGTCGCGAACGACACCGGTAACTTTTGAGGCGCGGGGCCTCCCAACGAACGCGAGGTGCTAGGACCTCCCAGGTCAAGTGAGGTGCCACGACCTCTAATAGTGCCTTCACAATGTTTTACTTTTTTTGTGTTTTTGGAGCATACTGCTTCAGGATCACGAGGAGCGCAGTCATCATCTTCTTGTAAGAAGGGTCTCTTAGATGACATGACCTCCTTCAACGTGTCCATCATGCAGGACCTCATCTCTCTTTGTAGGAATATTTTAAAAGAATCATTAGTGTGGTTAGGGGAGCTAGTGATAGCGTCATCTGACTCAATGTCAGACACGACAGGTAGGTAAAGTTAGGATAGGTTAAGGTATAAAACAACAGAATCTTAAAAGCCCCTTATCTTATATCTATTTATTTTTTTATTATTTATTATTATTATTATTATTATTTTTTTTTTAAATCTAACACCTAAATCCCCTTTATTTGTGATTGTTTTTTAAATTTATGAAACTAAGGAAAAGATATGGCGTAGGGGTTCTAGAAAAAATATTTAAGTCGGGGTAAAGTACTTAAATCGGGTTAGATATACTTAAATAGTGCCAAATATATTCAAAACAGGCTAAGGTAATGTTTAAAACGAGTAAATACGTTTAAATCTGTCGAATTAGGCCAAAACAAAAACTCAAGGACACGCAGCAAAGAAGGGAGGGCGTTTTGAAGATCGAGCGTCCGAGAGAAGAAAACAGCCCACACACGCACCCGGTGAGGACGGGAGTGAGGGGGGGGAGCTAACGACAACCATAAATTGGAAGTCGGGGAAGGGAGAAAGGGTTCGGGAAGAGAACCGGACCAGGGGTTGAGGCAAACTATGCCAGAGGCAAAACCCAAAGATAAATACAATTAAAACATATAACCATAAAAGAAAGGTCAATGAATATAGTAGCAAAATAAACAATCAATCAATAAGGAGAAATGGAAAGCATTCAATGAAGATTATACAAGAGCAAAAAGGAGCAACTTATCTGCTTGCGAGCCGCATTTAAAAGAGGCAGCTCTGTTGTTGCTCATGCCTTATATTGTTGTAACGCTGTCACTGCATTCTGATTCTTCCTTTTATGATGTAAGCGGCTGCTTGTGAGTTGCATTAAAGGATTAATGCATAATGTAGCCTCCTGTCTTGTAATGAAATCAGCACTGGTGTGGATTCTCTTGTTGGGATTCTAGGTATGCTGGGTTAACAGGTGTCCAGCTTCTCATCTTGCTCCCGAGGGCTACATCGTCTGGGTCCTCTTCCTCACACAGGTACCGGAAAAGAAAGAAGCATAGGCAGGGGTAAGTGGATGGGAAGTCTGAAAGTGGATATTGGGGGGAGGTGGTCAAGTGCACCCCTCACAGTCCCTATAGTGCCTCGTGCCTTAGTGGGGGAAAAAGGTCTGTGCCCAATCACCCTGAGTGCGCTTTAATCCTGCCCACCACCCCTTAACAAAAGAAAACGGCAACTCAGTCACTTGCCTGAACCCACGACCCTCCTGGGCCGTGGGGTTGGGAGCCACAGCCTTCTCTTCTCCTGGGAAGGACTGGACTCACTCGCGTTGCTCCTAGAGCTGTTTCATGGAGTACTGGGCCGCTTCACGTTTTCCGCTCCAAGCTCCGCCTCTCCTGCGGGTTCCTCAGCATCGGTGTGTTCTTCTCTAGGTCCCTGTGTCTCTGTCGCGTCCTCCGGTCTTCCTCTGCACGCCACACCTGCACGCCTCAAGAGAGTGTCCTCTTCCGTTTCCGCCCCTTTTCTCTGCTTCCCTTCTTTCGTGAGTGGAGCGTTGCCGGCACTTCCATTCAGGGTCATTGCGGCCGCCATCTTTGAAAGATCGGGTCGATCCGCGACCCAATCACAGAGCCATACACGCTCTTTCCCATTCCCAGCAGGCAGTTAGGCAGGCTTCTAGGACCTAGGCAGACTCGTCTTCCAGCAGAAACTGCCCTTAGAGCGATGACCCAGTGTGCAAAGTTCAAAAGCCAGCAATACTAGTACACTGGGGAACTGCTGTACAGGCCGCAATGTATGAACTCTGAACCCTAAAATATGGTAAAATTGGCCAGTCCCAAATGACACATTCAACTTTACAATAAGGCCAAAAGTGGCACCTGTGGACTGCAGCAATTACTGAGCTATCTACTAGAGTGACAACAAAGAAAACCTGGCCTCATCGTTACGTGCATAGCTCGACTCCTGCAGCTTTCAAACCTGCAGGCGAAGAAGTAAAAATAACCCTTTCTGTCAGGAAAGAGCTCTATTTTTAAATATTAAATAAGTCACAACCAATTATGCATTGTAGCCCAAAAGGTATCATGCCTAGTATTTAAAAGTGGTACATACAAGACGCACCTACAGTGACAAACCACCAAAAGCTATTTTCACACTCAGGGATGTAGCTGTCCTATCAGAAAGAATGAATTTCAGATAAAATAATAGGTCTGCTGTCTTTGGATTGGGATAAGCTACAGCGAGAGAGAGAGGCAGGAACTGACCCGTTTGAGGTCCAGATCCTCGTTTTACCGTTTGCCAACAGCCGCGAGCAGGGAGACGGGAGGCGGGAGACGGCGAGACGCAGGGGACGCCGAGGCGATCAAGCTCACGTTCGGTCTGGCTCAAGCCCCACCTTTCGCTCCAGCACCGGGCTCCTGCTCTGGGGGCAGCAGGACTGCGGTCTGGTTCGTTCCAGCCCATAGATGTGCCCACCCAGCGGACCGAACGCAAGTGGCGTGCCTGCTCCCATCCTTGATCCTGCTGCATGTTTCATCGGCCGAGGATCCCGGTCCCGGGTGCAGGTGAGCTTGCCACAAAGCATCACTGTGTTGTGCAGCACCCACACCAGCGGCAGCGGCGCCCGGAATTTGAGGCGTTTTCAGCAGCCGCAAAAGTCGAAGTGAGGACAACGAGGGTCCAAACTGCAGCAGCAGTACCCCCAGCTAGCCGTCCCCACCCCACACCACACACCGTGCAGCAAACTGAGGTGAGATTACGGGGGCAATTAGGGGTAGTAGGAGGGAACAAACAACAGACTGGAAATCTCTGCCTCTGCCCCCCTTCTGGTTTGCACCATCGGAGAGAGGTGCTGTGAGGAGTTGTGGAATTGTGGATCTGAGGAGCTGTGAGGCTGTGAGGCAGCCTTCCCTAGCCACTTTGCTCCGCCATCTTGCTCCACCAGTCAGGTGGCACAACCATCAGGAATCAAGGCAGTCAAACAGGTAGAAGGAAAGATCAATTTTTGAGAATCCCTACCAGAGCCCCAACCAGGACACCTTAAGTGATAGCTAAAGTGCCGAGGTGCGTGGTGAGGTGAGCACAGGACTTTCCCCATCTTACTCAGGAAAACCTTCCTCAGCACTTTAAACAACTGAGTTAGTGGAGTAGGTACAGAGTTCCTGTACCGCGGGAGCCACTGGAAGCTGCAGGAAGCTCCGGCAAGCAACCCAAACACCAAAACTCGTCAAGCAAACGCCTCCCCAAGAGACACTGACCAAGCAGACAATCCCGGATCACTAGGTGAAAGGGCAACAAACTCACTAAGAGGTCTGGAAGGACAAGAGGAGGGGAGAAACAAGCATTTGCAATGCCATAGGTCTCGCAATTACAAGATTTTGAGCTATTGGCATTGTAAATGACAATGCCTTTTATTTATGTGTTTAAAAAACCAGCAATAATAAAAGGCATTGTCATTTACAACACCAATAGGTAAAAGTTTCAAAAATGCAAGACCATTTGCATTGCAAATGCTCGTTACAAATGTTGTTAATTACACTTGTTGGCTTTGCCAGTTCTGAGAAACATAAAAACGGATTAACACGCACAGGTGAGAAATGAATAACAGGAGGGTGATTGGGTGTTCTTTTAAGATGTAAAATAGTCCATCATGCATTCCGAAGTAAGTTTTTCCTGGAAGTCGTAATGACCTAAAAAACAGGGATCAGTGAGGCCTAGCTATACAGTCACACTGGAAGAACAAGGAGAAGTGATGTCTTATTCTGGAATAAACTGCTTGCTAAAGAGAAGATGATGGACTGAGCATTGAAACTTTTCAGGCACTCAACCCCAAGTGACTCTTAGATCTGGGTTAAATCCATCAATGTTCTTCTGCTCACTTCGCTACCCCAGTTCAGACCCAACATATCAGCCTTGACCCTGTTCCTCATGAGAAGAGTCCAGCCCGGTTATCCCTGGACCAGAAACAAGAATCCTGGGACCGATTTCATCAGAAAGGCTAGCTTGAATTCAGTCAGTTATATGTGTGAACAGCTATCCATCTAGTAACAGTCTCGGTGGTATCAAAGGGAGAAACAGTATTTTGAAATGATATAGTTGAGACATCTCTTCCTGCGCAAAGTGAGGTCACTGCCCACTATCTATGCTAAACCCTTACTTGTTCAGAGCAAATTATGTTTTTAAGTATCCTGGCTCCCAAAATTGCCCTTCTTGATCGCTGCAACTCAAAGGGATGCTGACTGAGCCTCCTGCAAAAGTCCTTCCACTGCTGTGCAAGCATACCTCTCCCAAGGTGCATGGCTACGCAAAGCTAAAAGGCGTAGCATGTTCGAGACCGCGCTTAACCCCACCCTCTGCTCTACAAGTTGTTTCTAACTTCGGATCATGACAGGAAAGTGAAAGTGCAATTGAAAGTACATTTTCTAACTGTCAGCAGAAAGGACTACGGCTCTAAATGCGTAAAGCTTTCCGGTTTCGCTCTCAACCGTAGCACGATTGCCTATGCTCATGGTTCCTCACCGCGCTAATGATTCGGGTCACAGTCTGTGGCTGCCGTAGGAACCTCTCGAGGTCGAAGCTGCCGCCAGAACTAGGAGCTCCATAAGCCCCTCGGGCCGCCCCGCTTCCGCCGTCTTCCATCAGCCCGAAAACGTGTACCGACCTGGCCGCCGCCTCAACTGTCAACCGCTTCACCTGGAGTTACCAAAATGCAGCCAATCGACTCTTGCCACGTCATGCGACACGCGCATCACGGGACTTGGGGCCAACCAGAGTCACAGGATTTTGGGCTAACCACTACACTGGCAACTTGGGAAACCCGGAAAACAAAAACGTAGCGTCATCTTTACGAACCTCCAATCGATTTAAAATCGAATCTTTTAACTTGGCAATTAACTTTTGTTTTGCTTTATCAAACTACAAATGAACTTAGTATGCGTCTTAAAAACTCGGTCAAGTATACTAGACTTGTTTACGCTTCGATAGTCGCGAAGTCTCAAAAAAGCGGCCATGTTTGTGTCAGGCACGAACTCGCCATATCGTCGCGCGTTCACAGACCTGAATCGGCTCGTGCCCATACTAGAATCGGCTCGTGCACAGGTCTGTCTCCAGGTCTGTCTGCCTTGGAGGCAAACACGGCGACTATAAGTCTCGTTGGCGGCAGCGCTTCGTGCTGCAACGCCTGCGAAACCTAAAAAGACCAAAATGTGTTAGCTAACTCCAAACAAGCATTAGAAATGCAATCGGGCTCGGATTTATTTGAGTTTGAGCTAATAGCATTATAAATGCCAATGTATTGTTGCTATGTGTTGTGGAGTGTGTTCATGTGGTGTGTACTGCCAGTGATCTCCTTGTGAGTGTGAGAATATTGCACCGTTACTGCCTCTGATGTCCTTCTTGTGAGTGCAAGAAGCTTGCACCTCTGCTGGCATGTCTCCTTGTGAGTGTAAGAACTTTGCACTGGTGCTGCCTGTGATGTCCTTCTTGTGAGTGTAAGAAGCTTGCACTGCTGCTGCCTGTGATGTCGTTCTTGTGAGTGTGAGAAGCTTGCACCGCTGCTGCCTGTGATGTCGTTCTTGTGAGTAGGAGAAGATTGCACCTCAGCTGCCTGTGGTCTCCTTGTGAGTGTAAGAAGCTTGCACAGCTGCTGCCTGTGATGTCCTACTCACTACTCTACTTTGCACTCACTACTCTACTCACTACTCTACTCACTACTCTACTCTACTCTGCACTCACTACTCACTACTCTGCACTCACTACTCACTACTCTACTCACTACTCTGCACTCACTACTCACTACTCTACTCACTACTCACTACTCTACTCACTACTCTGCACTCACTACTCACTACTCTACTCACTACTCTGCACTCACTACTCACTACTCTGCACTCACTACTCACTACTCTACTCACTACTCTGCACTCACTACTCACTACTCTACTCACTACTCACTACTCTACTCACTACTCTGCACTCACTACTCACTACTCTACTCACTACTCTGCACTCACTACTCTACTCACTACTCTGCACTCACTACTCACTACTCTACTCACTACTCTGCACTCACTACTCACTACTCTACTCACTACTCTGCACTCACTACTCTGCACTCACTACTCTGCACTCACTACTCTGCACTCACTACTCTGCACTCACTACTCTACTCACTACTCTACTCACTACTCTGCACTCACTACTCTGCACTCACTACTCTACTCACTACTCTGCACTCACTACTCTGCACTCACTACTCTGCACTCACTACTCTGCACTCACTACTCTGCACTCACTACTCTGCACTCACTACTCTACTCACTACTCACTACTCTGCACTCACTACTCTACTCACTACTCACTACTCTACTCACTACTCTACTCACTACTCACTACCCACTACTCACTACTCTACTCACTACTCAACTCACTACTCACTACTCTACTCACTACTCTACTCACTACTCTACTCACTACTCACTACTCTAATCACTACTCTGCACTCACTACTTTACTCACTACTCTACTCTACTCACCTCACTACTCTACTCACTACTCTACTCACTACTCTACTCACTACTCACTACTCACTACAGTCTGCTGATGGAATAAAGATCTGTCGCCGCCTTCATTTCTCCTTCTCTCTCCCCTCGACTCTCTCTGCTCTCCTCTTTCCCTCCTTTCACACTTCCTCTTTTTTTCTGTAAATGTTATTTTTTGTAAAGAGGCATTTTCGGTGAATTGCGACCCCTTTCGTTATCTGGAGCGTGTTCGACCCCCTTCCCCTACGGTTTGTCGCACTATATAAAAGAAATACTTCAGTGCATAAATAAGTAATGAGTTAGCTGCGTGTCTGTGTATGTCTCTGTCTATGGCAGTGTCTTCAGGTGTTTGGAAGCGAAGGAAGGCAGAATATTCTGCATAAATAGCAAATATCTTAAATTCACTATTATTACTCTGGCACCCATGGGGGTGGGGGGGGCTCTATTCTAATTAGCCAAACACATGGAGGTCTCAGACTGGCCACGCGCCCTTTAAAGGTGAACAGCTACACACATGTTGCCCTTCGCCGCATAGCTATCATGCTTGTATAGCGCAGTCTGCCATTAGTCAGACTCTCGGCGCTGTACATTTCTTCGTCTGTCCCTTTAAGATCCTTCTGTGGTACTGGCTATTCAAACCCTGCTACGGGGGCTTGGCATTCTTTTCCCTGCCTCTTCTAGCGAACTGCATTGTTAAGTAAAGATTTCCTTTTCTACTTTGCTAAATTGCTTTACACTGTCTAACCACAGGCTTCTGGTTAAAAGGCGCAATAAATAAGCGAATTTTGGCCGCGGCCCTGGAGCGGAAGACATGGCCAGCATTCGTAATCCTCCGGGAGCGGCGAGAAATGCTCCCTCCTTCATGTGAAAATAAGTATTTTAGGCAGACAGCTAAAAGCTCAATGGAGGAAGCGGAGCTTGCGGGCAGAGCCGCCAGCCTTCGTCGTTCTGAAATGTGAATTGCGGCGTGCTCGACTGCAAACCCCGCTCCGCTGGTGACAGGGCGCGCGCAGTCCAGTGTCTGTCAGGAGCGGCTCTGGGAAACGAACATACACGGGAACTTAAATGTTAAACTGTGAATTGCGGCGTGCTCGACTGCAAACCCCCCTCCGCTGGTGACAGGGCGCGCGCAGTCCAGTGTCTGTCAGGAGCGGCTCTGGGAAACGAACATACAAGGGAACTTAAATGTTAAACGCGGCACCATCTGGATTGCATTACACGGGCACTCTGACAGCTCCTAATTAAGATTAATCACTCGGCCGTGCTCGTTCGCGCACAGAATATGCCACATCGGGCACGCGTAAATTACTTATAGCCTATCAGGTCAACGCTACTAAAAACAACAACACAGCGAAGACGAATCACTAGGCAGATACCAGAAAACACTAAGGAATGTGTCTGGCCAAATCCCTAGAGATACCTTTTTTTTCTCTTTAACATTAGGAGCTCGAAGCTCCGCCCACTTCGTGAGCGTAGGCCGAGCCCTAAAAAGATGCGAAAAAGGAAGCGGAAAAGGTAGGCACCCCGGCGTTGACCGCGGAGGAAACCAGCAGCCCACTTGGCTCCTCGCAGGGAGGAGCGATCCAAACAGAGCCAACACAAATAAACTGCGACAAGCAGTCCACGTTTGGAGCTTCATCAACGCAGTGACCCCTGCAAAGACAAGCACCGAGACTATCACCAGCAAAAAATTCATCGAGTCGGCCCCACACGTAGCTCTTGAAGGTGGTAAGAAAGGTACTCCACCGGTACCATCCAGGCATCATTCATGCCCGAATAGCAGTAAACGGGCACTGATCACTGATTTCTTAAAAGTGGCGACAAAAACCATCGGGACTAAACAGGATCAGACTGAACTTGATCGCCCTGAATATTACAAAATCAGTAAAGATACCACCGACACTCAAAGTGAAGTCGCCACAAAGTCTCTCCGGGAGAGAAGCAGCAGCAAGACCCAAAATCACAAAATAGAGGAATTTCGGGAAACGGGACAAGGCCACCAAAATGCGGTAAACAGTGAAGCCCAAGACTCGCGATTCCACACAACCAAAACTCCTCTAGAAAGGGGACAAAGTCACAAAACTAAAGCCACAGAGGCATTAATACACTAGCATTATCACCCACCCATTTCAGAACTCATTTGCAGCAGGAAAAACAAACAGCACTTAGCCGCCACTGCAGCAATGATTCAGAAAAGGGGGTGGTGATGAACAGAGTGCCTGAATTAAGCAGACCACTCTTACCCAGTCCAAAGATCAGGGCTTGATCCATCACCGTTTTTTAGCTCACTGCACCATCCCAGCTCAGAACTTGGCTATATGCAAATGAGTCTGTTCCTGTCCCAGTGCATGATGGGAACAGGGCAAACCAAACTACCAAGCCAATTCTTGTACTGGGAAGGAAACAAGCTTCCGGGGACCGGTTTCTGCCATTTCAGGCGTCGTCGGCCCGGCTTGCTTGAATCCTGATGGTGCAATGAGCAAGGGACTCACATCTGAGTATACCCTTCCACGCTTATGGTGGACAAAATGATTCAGAAAAGGGGGTGGTGATGAACAGAGTGCCTGAATTAAGCAGACCACTCTTACCCAGTCCAAAGATCAGGGCTTGATCCATCACCGTTTTTTAGCTCACTGCACCATCCCAGCTCAGAACTTGGCTATATGCAAATTAGTCTGTTCCTGTCCCAGTGCATGATGGGAACAGGGCAAACCAAACTACCAAGCCAATTCTTGTACTGGGAAGGAAACAAGCTTCCGGGGACCGGTTTCTGCTATTTCAGGCGTCGTCGGCCCGGCTTGCTTGAATCCTGATGGTGCAATGAGCAAGGGACTCACATCTGAGTATACCCTTCCACGCTTATGGTGGACAAAATGATTCAGAAAAGGGGGTGGCTTGGTAGTTTGGTCTGCCCTGTTCCCATGATGCACGGGGCCAGGGACAGACTAATTTGCATATAGCCAGGTTCTGAGCTGGGATGGGGCAGTGAGCTAAATAACGGTGATGGATCAAGCCCTGATCTTTGGACTGGGTAAGAGTGGTCTGCTTAATTCAGACACTCTGTTCATCACCACCCCCTTTTCTGAACTGCAGCAATGAGGCAGTTCCAACACATGAGACGAGTTTAAACATCCTCAGTCCATTTGGAAACAAACATATACCCACGCCTATAGACGACATGGATCCTGTCGAAATAAACAACAAGAAGCAATACCAACACACTACGCCTCAACACCTATTGGCAACAGTGTATCGAAGTGGCCAGGATCTCTCATTTTCTACCCAATATGATGACACATCCTTCAATTTTAAAAACGCTGAAAATTCCCCCACTGTGCAGTATTCACAAAAAAGGGAAAACCCAAGTGAGATTCCGGATTCACTGACTTTACTGTCTCCGGACCTCCAATTATTACAGGAGGAGAAAGCCAGATCACCGCCGAAAATAGTCTGGATGCACTTGTTAAATACCCTTGACACCATCGGTAAAGCTATGATCTATCACACCAACAAGGTAGACACCCAAGTGGATCTCTTAAACATCTTAGCTATCCATGCACAGGGTGTTGAACAAAGGTTGCAAAACTTCAGTGACATGATCAAGAGGGTGCGGCAAGAACGAGAAACTACTTTTCAAACATGTCATTGCCACTGCACTCAAATAATAGATCAATTAGCTGTAGTCCCAGGTTTAATGTCTGAATGATTGGGGGTCTCCAGGGACACTGCATTCAAGACCAACCCACCGGTCAACAAGGTGAAAGAAACACTGAGGGAAGAGGATCCGGCTTGTCCTAGCCCCCTGAAGGAGCAAAATGCAAAAGCACTGGAGTCCAACCTAGCCCAAACACCTGGAAATATTAATAAATCTCCACCAACAGTAGTCTTAAGCAACCCAGCCCCCCTGGTCACTCCATCAACTGATCATATTACCAAGTCACCAAAAATAATAGCCCCACTGTCCAAGCGGGAAAGAAAACGCTTGAGAAAGGCAAGAAATGGGAAAAACAAAGACAGGCCCAGAATGCAACCAGCACCACGAAGAAGCAAGACGCCACTCAAAGTGAAGTTGAGACAATATCGACAAACACTGAGGGTGTCAGCCCAGAGGTTTAAACTTCCCCATCTACGAATAAGATCTCTATCTCAATAAGTCAAATCGAACCCATAACAGGACACTCGCAGTCACCAAATGTATACAGTATATTCAAGCCTATAAAAAAAGAAAAGAAACGGCACTCATCAACCCAGGCCACACAAACCATTAAAAACACCACCACAATGGGTCTTAACATGTCAGAAGTCACTTCAACCAGTGCAAAGGATGCCATCCCCCACAAGGAGGGCGACGACGAGGTCAGGACCAATCATAAAATAACAAACAATCACCGCATGGGAAGTGGCGCAGCAACGACTGTAAAGTACAATGACTTATACAACCAAAATAGTACATCTAATGATCAAAATGTTCATAATCATGGCCCGACCACCCAGGGACAAATCACGGAGGAGAAACAAATCGGAAACAGTGTGGATATCGAACAGTGGCCGGTCTCGCCTGATCTCATCATTGACTATAAAAAGTTGGATTTTATCCCCCATTACGAGTGTATTACTAAAACTATTTAAAGCACTCCCTTCCTTGAGTCACATCAGCACCAGTAACCTAGAAAGCATAGAGTTTAAGCTTAATCCCGACCCAACAGGTCACAAAATTACCACAGCAACTTTCACTGATAATTCTACCATCGAACAGATCTGGCGGCAGCAGGAGTCATTTGCAAAATAGGGCATAGAAATAAAAAAGCAGTCTCCCCCCGTTACCCGAGTCCGCTACAACTATTAAACCCATCAGAGAGTATGCTGAGAGGCGCGAAAGGCCCGGATGAACACAGCACAACAAAGAGCACAGTCCAAACTGAAAGGAAAATCACCATCACGTTTGCTCACCCTGAAGCAAACAAGCATACTGGTCATAGGCAGACAAACATAACCGGAACCATTGACAGAATGGCATGATTAAATTCGACCAGAGGAACAAAACCAGAAACAACCGTATCATTTGTTCCTGTAAAGTCAATGGCCTAAGCACAAAACTAGAAGATCCCAACTTCATGGAATTCATTAAACAGTATGACCTTCTTCCAGGCGCGCAACACCCATTGGGCTCACGGGGCTTCAGCCCCCCCCGTCGTGTGTGTCAGCCCGGGCTGACACAGCTTCACGTGCTGGCGAGCATCTAATTGCAGCCGCACCCGAGTAGTTAACAGGTCTTAAATGCCTCATTTACAAGTAAATGGTATTTTAGAGAAAGAAAACATGACGCAGACCTGCTTACATGTTGCAGCTCTCTTACAGTTAGGAAATTACGTGGATTAGGCACGCTCTGCCATAAAAGTGGACTTGTACATTTGGTGAGCTAAACGCACAGTGACGATTTCCTCCTTGAATATGCAGCACATCTTGGTAAATATTTGATGGCGCTTTGGTTTCACTATAGTAGAAGGGCTGACATAGTTTCCTTCGGTAACTGTTTTGTCTTTGGGGCATTTTAATTGGAAGACGCGGGGGATAAGGTGTAAATAAATGACAGTATTATCTGTGCTGTGCGTGCCAAAACATCACATGAGCGCAGGAATGTAAAACTTGCAATCTTAGTGGCTGTAGTAGATGAGGCAAAGCCTTTGCATTCATATTATATGTGAAGTGTTTAAAGTGTTAACTGTGACATAATATTGGGAGCTCTTGTTTGCAGTCAGAGTGCTGCCACACGGGAATTATGGAATGTATTTCTGTATTTATTTTTCAATTAACTGAAGCATGAACCAGGCCCTGTTAGGCATCAGAGCTCTACTACCATTTACACAAGATAACATCATTGTGCCTTGGAGGCCTGTTTCTTGCTGTTGTTGTGTCCAGGCAGTTAAGTGTTCGAAAATAAAACTGCAACATCAAGGGCGCTTTAGATGCCTGGGTCTAGATAGAACGTCACAGGCAGGAGCCGGTGAATTGCCATCAGCGTCATCATAAGTGACACAACATATCTGAGGAGTGTCTGTAGCAGTGAGACATTCACTGAGATGGGGGTCCATGTCCTGTACCTCAGTCGTGCACATCCAAGTTCACGAGGAGTGAACACGGTAGCAGTGGAATAGTAACATTTCTGAGTCTTCCACGCAGTGCTCAAACATTTCCCGCTCTGACAACACGGAGGGAATTCTCTTCTATAGCACACACTGCATATTAAGTCACATCTCGGCCATTCTTATCTGTATAATAAAAATACTTAAGAAAACATTGGCCGAGAGAAGCGACGTATTTGTAAAGGGCTGTGGTGGGCCCTAGGCCCTCATGCTGGCAAACACTCATGCACTGACGCAGGACACACTGGAGGTCTGGTGCAACTGGCCCAGAGCACGTGGGCTCGGCCTCTTTTATTACTCCTGTGTCACCTGACCAGTGACATCAGTGGTGGGTGGGTGTTCAGTGTAGATACAGGCTCAGCACTAGAATGCTGACTTGTGCTGGGCATTACAGTATTCATCTGTTAAAGGTTTTCTAGTGCGCCCTGATGGGTTCGGCCTGGCTCGCTGACTGGTATGTGTGATGTATTCACAAGGCCCCGTTGCAGCAGAAGGAGCCTTGTATGTCACCTGAACCTAATATAAGGACTTTGGCATTGAAAGAGATCTCTCCCTGTAGGAGAAATTGACAAGTTAGTGGGGCTCATACATTGCCCTGCTTCTTCTCCCTATTGCTACGACTATCTACAGCACTCCAATGCCTTACTAAATAAATGCACAAAACAGAAGAGCTTTAAAATGAACTAAACAAGGATTTCATGATGTGATGTTTTCCTTTCTCATAAGGGGTCAGGTCATTCCATATTGTGATTGAATGTGGTATCTCTCGCTGCTTGAATCCTGCCTACCTATCGGCCACTTCTTACACATGCACTTCTACAAAGGGGACTCTTTGTGCGGGTCTTATGTGGGTCCGTAACACCAAAATATGTGTTTTTAGTGCCTTCTTAAAGCAAGTCAAGGTGGACGGATATCTCAGCAATTCTCGGAGAGAGTCCAGATCTTACTGACCAAGTTGATTGGCACTGTCACTCTCCTCAGAGCGTCACAACACTGCTTACTGAAGTAGCTGTGAGCACTTTATATATGGTCTCAATCAATCAATCAGATAGATGGGCCTAGGGCAGAAAAAGCTCTGAAGCCTTAATTTTAAAGTTGACTTGTGGGACTTTCAAAAACAATTTATCCTAGGTTCTTAGATTTTTTATGTTACAGTAGAGTGAGATTCTGCTGGATAGATAGAGGAGGACCAAGTACATATATTCATCCTACAGCAGTGTATACATGTATACATCCAGCAGTCAAGTTTGAATAGGATTCCATCTCATAACTGGTAACCAGTGAAGGGATTTAGAGCTGCTGCTGTACCATGATCGCTTCTACCCAACGCTGAGACAGGTGAGGCATTCTGGGCCATCTGCAACCGATTGAGCCGTGAAGCTGGAGGGCCATTATAGGTGCAGTTATATTAATACAGTCTCAAGTTAATAACAGCCCCCGCAACTTCAAAGCAGAAGAGAGTGAGTGCATGACGTGTCTCACCTTTGCTTGTTGGTGGCAGCAACTCTTAATTACAAGCCCTTGCTTACCTAGAGGCATGATCTGCGTCACATTTTGGCATTAGATACTGTCTCTGTCTTTTGCACACTGACTGTTTGGGGAAGTTACGAGGAGGGTGGCTCTCTCATTGGTTCCAATTAGGATTATAACTGTCTGGTGATAGATGGAGTTCACAAAGAATTCACAGCTTTAATGTTCCTTAGTACTAATATACTTCATATTTACGTGCTTTTATTATGCAGAATGCAGTAGTATACGAACCCATATTTCACAGGGATTGCCATTGAATATAGATTTCATCATCAAAATGATTTCCCCCAAACCACTCTGCGGAGCTTTACATTGTGAAGAATATTGAGAGTATGTGGCTTGGAGGACCACATTATGCAGCAAGGTTATCTAATTTGTGTCTAAAAAATTGCAATTTAGGTGGCACATTATATATATATTTATTTTTTTAATTTTTATATAGCACAAACTAGACCGAGACATCGAGTATCAGAGCACTTTACATGAGCACCAGTTTTGTTACAGATGTACACATTAATTTTTGTTAGGCACTGGGAGATTAAGTGATTTGTCCAGAATCACAGGATGTTGAGCATCGTTGCTGAGACTTGAACCCGGTTCCCCAGGTCCAAGGTCCACCGCTCTAGCCGCAAGGCTACATCCTCATTAGCTAGAAGCAACATTCTTTGTTAATTCTAAAGAATAGGTAGTAAAATGATATGGCAACTGTGGTAAATCTATAATTATGTGGTAAACCCTGCAGCCATTGTATCACATATATCCGAAGTCCCTCACCATTGCCCACTATTATATCAACAATTTATTCATGCAAGTATATAAAACCTAAACATTTTAAACAGGGTTTTCATGCTAACTACCCAACACAAAGATGTAATATAAAACTACATAACACTAATGTGTAATATGTAGCCATCTCTGGGCTCTCTCCAGGCGTGCAACGCCCATTGGTCTCAAAGGGCTTCAACCCCTCCCCCCTATCGTGTGTGTCAGCACGGCTGAGACAGCGTCCTGGGCACAAACACAGCCCCACCCGAGCACTTTACAGGTCTTTTAAAAGACCATTTGCTTGTTAATGACGCTTTGTGGTTTTTTCACCCCTTTTTAGAGAGCCCCTGCATCTCCATTCTGCATACTGCTGGAAGAATTATCCCCACCCGAAATTTTTTCTTAGCCCCCCCCGAAATTTGTCTCTAGTTGCGCCTCTGCCTTCTTCTTTTAAAAGAGACGTGGCAGATAAACCCTTCACCAATGGTGGGATATTAAGAATATCTAATTCCGGCAAAAAAAGAATCGAAACACGGAAGAGCAAATGGGGGCCTTTCCATCTTTGTCTCAACATACATCTCATGGCAAGTTTCTGAAGTAGATCTCGACTCAGCTTGGATGTTATGTCTCAAACTAGAGGCCGCACCCTCTTTTAGCCTGCTAATATTGAATGTTTACATCCACCCTTCACCGAAACAAAAGAGATCATGTATCGAGACCTTATCAGCAACACTGGCTACCCTCAAACTTGCCCACCCTCAGGCCAACATCATACTATCAGGAGATTTCAACATGAATCTACTACAAGGCCACAAAGAAAGATCAACAGGCCACACTCGACCTAGCAAACGAGGTGATACACACGGTAATAGATGCGCATCCCTGCTGGAGGAACAGTCTATGTGCACATTAAACGGACAAGTCTCGCCGGGCTGTCTCCCAGCATACACCAGGGTCACGCAAAAAACAGGATCTACCATTGATTATACACTAACAGATAACGACATCCTCTCACACATCTCAAATGTCCAAATAATAGAAAGGACAGAAAGCGACCACTATCCTCAAACCTTCTCCTTGCATATAAGCACGGCAAATCCAATACCAGATAAAGCAATGTCCCAACAAACACAATGTTACAATCTGAAACGACTCACTTGGAAAAGGGAAAATATAGGCGATATTGTGGCCACATGCACTGCTCTTCTGGAAGCTTTAAAGTCGAACCATCATGTATAACAGCCTGGGTATCCTTCACACATGATCTAAATAGGGAATTCACAAGAAAAGGCAACGGCCGCAAAGTAGGAAGGTCAGCAGAGTCAGCGTGGTTTAATAATAACTTAAGGAAACAAAAAAAACAACTGAATAAACATTTAAGACAACTACGAACTCGAGGTTCAGAACCTTCACAGGGCATTCTCTCCCTAATATCAAAATTAAGGAAAAACCTAAAAAGGGACATCAAGGTGGCTAAGAAAAACTATAGTGAACTGCTTTGGACAAAACTCCATCATGCCACCAAACAAAGAGACTCCAAGCACTTCTGGGATGTCATTAACCAGATATCAAATGGCAAGAACCGCCATTTTAACTCAGAAATAATGGAGGATGCCTGGAGAGCACACATCGAACATACATACAACGCCATTCCACCTACTGACATTGCAAATTATGGAGTCTCTAACGTAGGAATATCCCATGACATAGTAAAGTCAGAACGCCCTGATTTCACCCTGGAGATCTCACAAGAGCAGGTCCTAAACATCATAAAAAAATCTAAGGCCTGAAGGAGCTTCAGGGCCCAGCGGTTTGCCAAACGCTTTATTCCGGCACGACCCCCCTTTCTGGTCAGGTATCCTTACTCCGCTCTTCACACACGTGCTAACAGCACAATCCCTGACTCCTGGCGAGGAATCATCTTAAACCCTATATATAAATCAGGCTTACGATCGGACCCCGGCAATTATAGAATGATTGCACTAATTGACGTTGAGGCTAAGATTTATGCTTCAAACCTGCTGGCATATCTAGAAGAATGGGTGAGCCGTACAAATCTGATACCAAATACACAAACCGGCTTTCGGGTTGAAATGGGCACCCTCACAAACATCTTAGCGGTTACTCTTCTAGCGAAACAAGCACACATGAAAAAACGGACTCTCCACGCGTGCTTTATCGGCCTTAAAGCAGCGTTCAATAAAGTATCAAGAGCAAGGTTATGGGCCAAAATGCAAAATTGGGGGTTACCAACCAAACTTCTGGCGGCGATAATGAACCTTTACTCAAACACGTGGGTACAAGTAAAGAAAGGAGACGGGCGCAGTATAACAAGCAAGATTCCAACAAAAAATTGATTAAAACAGGGGTGTGTGTTGGCCCCCTGCCTTTTTAACATCTATACTGCTGACCTTGAGAAACATCTCCAACAAGTTCAAACCGACCCCCTAAATTGGGCAACACGCCAATCTCTAGCCTCCAATATGCAGACAACATTGTTCTTCTATCTCAAACACCGATAGGCCTGCAGCGATCAATGGCCCAACTAGGAGCATACATGATCACAGCCCAATTAACAATAACTCACAAGAAAACTAAGGTGCTATGTTTTTCCAAACATCGGAAAACAGGGTCAAAAGGTAAATTCATTTGGAATCTAGATGGCAAACCAATATCCTCAATGAATTCATACAAATACCTTGGGTTTCAACTTGAACACAACCTCAACTTTAACAACCAGCTGAACCAAGGAAAAATGAAGGCAAAACAACTCCACTACGCCTTTAAAATTCTAGAGAGAAAGTTAAAAGGCTGCTCAACAGTGTTTTTACAATCATTTACGATTTCTTTTTAATGAAATCAAATAAAAGTATCATTGACTGATTAAACTAATATATTTTATTATTTATTAAACATCCAACTCAATGGTGGAGTTAGACTTTAAAAAATAAACATTTAGGGAAAGAGACTTTTAAAAGGTTTAACTTTACGTGCCTGAGCTTCCAGTCCGCTAATTAGCATTACCCTGCTGAAAGGAGACCCTGCCAGTGCTTCTCTTTACATAGGTGTGAAAACTGCTTCCTGAGCAGGAACAGTGGCTTACGCCTTTTCACAGGCAGACCTGGGTATGAAGTTTTTATAGATTTCAGCTCAGGAAGGACAGCTGGGGAGGGTTTAGGAACTTCATTAACCTGAAAGTGACAATAGTGAGGCCTGGCCAGTCAAGTGTAAAAGGATACCGTAGGTCTTCTGTTGCCAGTTTGGCACCAATCAAGTGGGAGGGGGAGCTGGTTCCAGAACCAGTTTGGTGTAGCTGAGGACTGCTAATTTCCTTAAACACATCCCTGTGTGGCACACAAGCTCTCCTCAGGGGCAGAAATATTCTGCTATGTTTGATTTACCTGAAAATAGTGAAATGTGGGATAGTTTGTAGTAAGGCAAACATGATGTGCTGTAAAAGTGGGAAGTGTTTTTATCATTAGTTAAGGAGCATCCTGGAGTCACCCACGCCCACTGGATGCTGAAACCTACAAAGCCGTCACCTCAACCACAGCTCATCAGAACATTCTCTGGAACTGTAGAGAGCAGATGATGACTGCATATGCTTTTTGACGCCTCTGTGCATACCTGAAGGTAAGAACGTGCTGCCACCTATAAGCAGGACTTCATGGGTCACTTGGTTAACCACCTGTGTGACTACAGAGACACAAGAAGCTGCAAGAGGCCTTTTCCTGAAGTGCCAAGCTGGCAATTATCAACTGGAACTGGACCGGGCCTGGTGTTGGCTCTACTGGAGTGAGCCCTGGCCCTTAATTCCTGTTCCTGAGGTCTTGGGAGTCTTAGAGGTTACCAAGAAGAGCTACTTCAGAAACTCTGAAAAGTTAAGACTTTCAAGAACTCCAGAGCGTCAGCGGGTCGTCGTGGCAGCGGCATCTGTTTTTAATGAAACTTTGTAAGATACAGCTTTAGGCTTGTCCTGTAGGAGAATTTTGAGGTACATAAAAACACTAAGGGCCTAACTTAGAGCTTGGCAGAGAGGGAGCTCCATCGCTGTTACAACGTTATTTCCTCCTCGCCAAGACTATGGTCTGCCCGCCCAATTTAAATACGAGCAGACCACAGTTTGAAGACGTTGTCAGTCTTCCATGATGGCCCAACAGAGAATTAGCTATACATCCGCTCACTTAATTTAGAAAGGAGGACATAAAGCCATTTTTCAGTGCCCATTACCGCCAGGATAAACCTTGCCAAAAATGGCACTAAAAATTGCTCGATGCCCCCCTTAGCCATGGGAAGCAGCTCACACGGAGAGGGGGGGCTTTTTTATTTATATAAAAAGTCCAGCTTTAGCATCTTCTTTTTGAAATTATTATTTTTTTAACTTTGCTTATGGCTCTGTCATATTTCCAAAAGTCCACTAGAAAAGTTACTATGCCTTGGCAAGAACCGCCATGACAGCAGTTCCTGTCAATGCTTGAAATGTTTGCAGGGCAGCTGACATATAAAAATTTGGTGGGCAGCACCTCCATCAGAGTGACAGAGCAATTTACTACTTCGCCCTTGCAGACGATGGGCCGACCGTCAAAATATAAACCAGTCCCTAATTCCGATGGGCTTAGCAATAGCGAGAAAAGTACCTGTCCAGAGCAAGAAATAATTGGCTGAAAAGTTTTTATTTCACCCACTCTGAGCGCTTCCTGACGAAATCAATTAATTTAGAGGGAACACGTCAACTAGCTTATCAGGCTCCGAGAGCATTTTGGTGGATTTAGCTTGCAACCTTGCCCCTTGGAGAATTGTGCCTTCTACTTCAGAGACTAAGGGCCGTATTACGAGTATGGAGGTCATATGGTCCATAGGACCACCGTACTCATGGTGGCGGTCTGACCAACGCCAAGCTGCGAGCCCCACCTGCAGTATTAGGAATTTTGCAGTTGGACAGCCACAGAACCACTATGCCAGCCTAGGATCCATGATCCGGCTGGGGTGGTGCAGCAGTCAGAGGCAGGAATATGCATGTTCCGAATTACCTTTCCACCGCCCTTTTCATGTCAGTGAGCCCGCTATGAAAAGGGCAGCACAGAAGCAACTAAAGGCACCTCAATAGGGCCTCCTGCCGCCTCTGGGCCTAGGGGACAATACGCGGTGCTCCCCTGGAATTGCGCCACCTTTCCTGCATGGAGTGGCATGCACAAAATGGTGCATGCCATGCCATACAGGAATGTGCAATCGGCACTCTCACTGCGGCAGTCAGCATGTTAGGCTCTTCTATGTGCCTAACAGACAAATGTAGTGAGACCGCTGCAGACCCGCCTGCTCGACCTGGATTAAACTAGTAATCCGGCGGGCGGTCGGACGCACCGAAGCTTTGTTGGTCCTCCAGTGGACGACGCGGTGGCAGCGCCACTGAACGACTGCCAAACTCGTAATAGGACCTAAGTCAGAAGGTAAAATAAACTAACCCGATTGGGATATCCAACTCGGACACCATTGATAGTTTAATTGGTGCTTCACTTTTTCTTGGTGCTTTATCCCTTAAATCTTTTTAAAACATATCACTAGTTCCCCTTATTGGATTTTTGTTCTTTTGGTGTCATCCTACTCATTACAATTCTATTTCGCTAAATTGGTACTCTCTCCCCACACAACAGTCTGCAGACATTAGCCTCAGGTCCAATGGTAGGTACCACAAGGTACCTCCTGCCGTTTGAGGCACCATCTTCTGAAAACGTTACTATGATAGGTGCAAATTGTACATCCGGTCCATACTGATACCACAGAGTATGGTATTTATCTGGTGTGTCATTTGAACATTGTTACGAGTTTTGGTACTTGGAATAGGAAATGATGTGCTAACTGTGGATGTTATCTATCATTCTGAGGTTTGCAAACACAGTTCATGCCTGAATCAGGATTTGCACAGCTCTTCTTGCCAACATCTTCATCAACCTCTCGCCTAACTGCAGAATTAAACTCTGAACCAGAGAGACGACTGTATTGAGTAGTGCAAAAGTGCAAAGGATACAGGAAGATCATGTTAAACAGGAAGCTGAATCCAAGGGGTCCAAAAAAGAGGAAGTTGGTGATGAGCCTCCATATCTGCAAAGTGTGAATAGAGTCAGAAAGAGAGAGACTGTGATCATAAGAGAATTGGACTAGAAACATGAATATGTGCATAAGATGAGAGCTAAAACTGGAGCACGAAAAGATAATGAAATGTGTGTGCTCAAAAGGCAAATGTGACAAGTAAAGATGAGGCGTGATGCATAAAAATTAAACAATATCTAGAGAAAGATCAAACAATCATGGGACATCATAAGTAAATTAAACATTTGTAGAAATATCACATGGAGACAGTCGCACATGCATGACAATAGCAAATAAAATGAAATATTTATTTTAGTTAATTTGACAGGATAAAAATAAGAAGTGGTACATTTTATGTGAAAATATGAGTAGATTTGTATCTAATTATATACCTTTTAATTTATATGTCCCTGTGCCACCCAACAAATTGGAAGCCACGTCTCATCTTTGTCATATTATCGCTCAGTTTGTAAGCCCTCCTTATGTACAGAAACTATAACGAGATACATCACTTCTCTCAGAAGGGCTCCCTGATCTTTCAATACAAACACAAAGGAAAGACTCTTACCTGGAGTTTCCTAAATATTAGGTCGGGGTTGAAGTACAACTGAAAAGGGGTGATAAACTCCAACTGCTGGGGAAGGTCAAAGAAGGAATATGTTAGTGCTACTTAGGGCTTTTTAGCCCCCCACAAGAACGCCAACCAGAAGGTTATGTTTCTTTTTTTTATTTTTTAAAGTTGCTTCTACAGACATAAACAAGCTCAGAGATATTCAACATGCTAAGCCACATTAAATAAGTGCCATAAGGTATAATAAAAGTTTAAGGGCAGAGTCAGGGCTAAAACCAGATCATTGGTGTGCAAATATGGCAAGGCTGTCAAACTATACATATAATGCATATTGTCTTAAACGCATGATAAATAAAACTTAATTTAAATAAGTCCCGTGAAAATGTGGGAGTAATCGACAGTACCTGAGGATAGATGTCTACTCAAACCTGCAAACAATTGTTTAAATGTGCAAAACAGTGCTTAAAGTGCATGTGATCTAGAAGCCATAAAGTGAATTGTTGTTTACCCATGTACTAGGCAAATGGGTAAAAAAAAACATGTAAAAGGTCCATCTGAACAGATATTATAAGTCAATCATTCAAAACGTTAAAATTCAATACTTCTTGGTAAACTTAGTTAGGGCGGTGATCAGACTTATCAGTGTCTTTAAGTAATACTTGTTAACAGGCTGATGTATTTGCCAAATTTTGCCAAGTAGCAGGGCTTCACTAAGTTATAAAACAAATGTGCGGCCTCTTTGCAGGTTTGCGTCCCATGTGTAAGGAACAAGGGTTCTGACAAGGTACGACGGGCATTCAAGAGTGCAGGGCAGCAGCACAAAAGCTGGTTAGATTTTCCTTTTGGTATCTACAAAGTCTGCACTTAACTATCATTGCAACGTAGGGCCATTTTGGGTTCATCTATTTGGTCTGTAAGCACATCAACCTTGCAGCCATGATTTGTTTTGAACATGACTTTCCAATCGTGTGCCAAAGGTATGGCTATGGTCTCAGATACAGCGGTTCGTGGGTGTCACATGAGATGGCCACTGCTGCAAATGCTTGAGTACTCTTTGATTTTAATTTTGCCAAATCAGATAGCATTGACTGCGTTTTTATCTGCCTTTTAAGGCCACAGCATTCCTTTTCCATCCTACCATACCTCACTGGTGCATACTGCCACACCCATCCTACGACCTGCCTTCTGTAAACATCCACTTCCATCCTACCAGCCTGGTGCACACAACCCCTTTTCCATCTTACCCTACCTCACTGATGCATAAAGCAATCAGCGCTCTCTCATCCTACCATACCCCTAGTGCACACAGGACCATCTCATTCTACAGTGCCCCTCGTGCCAACGGTCTTCTTCGTTGGATCTGGTTCACAGAGCCTAATGCAGCACACAGCCCCATTACAAATGACTATACCGCCATGGTGCACACAGCCCGATCCTACCGCACCTCAGGGAAGCATGCAGCCACATCTCGTCGAACAGTACCTTTCCGATGCAAGGATCACCTTTCATCCTACCACACTTGCATGCAACCCAATGTCACCCAACCATGCTTCCCTGGTTCATGCAGCACCATTTCATACTTCCATCCCTGGTGCACACTGCCTCATTCGACTCTACCCATATTTCCTTTTAGGGGAAGCCACCTCCACACCTGCCTGCTTCAGGTAGCTACTAATGAGCACATAATATAACCTTCTTGTGCAGGACCAGCCCAAATTCCCCCTGCATCCTCTCTTTCTCCACTGGCCCACCCTCCACAAGCTTTACCTCTTCACTGAAAGTACCTCTCCTTGTACTTCACCAACCTGAGCCCCCACACCCGCTGCACCCGTATGGGCTCAACTTGCCCTCATTAATCGGTCACTGCCAGCAGCAAAACCACTCCACAGACCCTCCATTTTGCATCCTCCCACTAGAGGGTGCCACCCTCGGTCATGCCCCCTGGAAGCATGTCCTTCTCCACGTTTTCGAGGTCGCACTGCCATTGTGCCATTCTCCAGCTGTTGCTCCAGCACCCTATAAACATCATCAACCCTTGCCCCCGGCTCCATACCACAGCGGCGGTGGTGAGAAGGCATGCCGTGGTGTAGGCGCGGGTCACCGCTGGAATCTGCATGTACTCCTGGGCGAAGCCCTGGTAGGCCATAGCGGAGGCAGCAGCGGCCACCCAGGCCTGCTCCTATGGTCCCTCGAATCCGCTGCTCCGGTCCCTTAATTCAGGAACAGGACAGTACAGAGCTTTGCATGCTTACACAAAGTCCCCGCCCCTGTCCCGGCATCTCAGCAGCCAGCCAATGGCAGGGCTAGCTTGTGTGTGACAGACAGCGTCTTTCTAACAAACCAGAGGGCCTGACGAACGGTCGAAACCCGCCCCAAGAACTCGGGACAGCGGGATAGGAACACCCCCAGCGATTCCCTTTTACGTTACGTAAAACCATTGGCTGCAGGCGGACCCGCTGTTCATTGGACCACATATATAACTGATTGAGTTTTCAGACCAATAGTAGTGAGTTCTAGGCTTACTCAAAAGCGTAGCGGCTGCACGGTACTCCAATGACCATCCAATGCGTCAGGCGGAGGCGTGCCGAGGTCTCGCCACTTCTGTTGTTGTTTTGCGGGATGAAAGTCCACGTGTCTGTTTGAGAGATGGCGGGGCAGCTGTCAGAACAGAAGTACGCGGACCAATAGGAGGAGCCCACGCCAGATTTCGGCTGTGATTGGGTACTACAGATAACGGCCAAGGAAGACCTAACATGCTTTCGTTAACTTGACGAGAGGCGATGTGATTGGTTAGTAGCTTTAGTAACTGTGTAAGTTACTTAAATATTGCAAAAACATTCTAGACTGCAACATGTTATGTTAGGCTTCACATGTCAGCAGCCGGACGCTACAACCGATGCTGACATGGTTCGCATTCTTTTAGTGGAACCAATAGGGACATGTTACAACCAGTGCTTTAAATGGGAAAACATAAGTGCAGGTACTCATCAATTTAGGCAGCTAAAGGGACGGGGCAATTGTGGGCGGGGCTAGAGGAGGAGCTTGTAGGCAGTCATTTAATGAGAGCCACATTTTCTTGGTGCCAAGTGTGCTTGATAATATAGACATATTTTTGCTTTCTGTAGAGTATTTGTTTTTGACCTCCCATGTGCAAAACGACACATTTATTATTTTGGTAATTTGATACCAGTGCAGGTTGTCTCTGATCCTATTGTCATATGAAACATAAAAGTCATTAATTTTCTCATTGCACACAACAACAGTTACTGTAGGCAATTTGACTAAGAAACATTAATAACGATAGGCCTATTCCTTTTGGCCGCCATTCTTTAGGGTTCACCTTGCATCTTTACATACTTTTCCTGTCCGTTGCCTCCTCTACTTTTCACACAGTAAACATCAAAACGGAAGTTAAAGAACCAACCCAAAGGAAAGGGAACATTTTCCATCTGGTCTTTAGCGCAATGCAGACTACAATACTGTCACAGCCATAATCCATTATACAGCACGCACCCACTACGGTCAATCAAAACCATCCATTCAATGGGAGCATGAGGCACCTAAAGTGAGCACAGGGCAAGTGACGTGATTACAGGAAACTAGAGTGGTTACACGTGTGATGAAGTACTTAAATAAATGGCTGAGATGAAAGCAATGGTATGAGTTGAGCCAGAATATGTCAATGTAAAGTGAATAAACTAAACAAGGAGGCACACCAGGATAAGCAAGTCAAGCACAGGGCAAATGTGCCTTGAACTGGTTGGGGTAGGTGAGAATTAACTGAGTAGAGAAAGGATGGATCAGTTCAGGTAGGTTGAGTAAATCAAACAAGGTGGGTCAGTACAGAGTGGAAGAGCTTAAGAACATCTTGCCTGATGTAAGCAATGGCTGGCAAGGTAAATACGGGGCGTGGATCAAGCACAGGTGAGCACATGGTGGTTTTGGATAATGACTGGTTAGTTCAGTTCAGTTCAGTTCTTTTATTCGTTTCGAAGGTTAAAAACCATCATAAAAAAATACATAGTAATACATAATCACATAAAAACATACTGAACATCATACCTTTTTAAGAAGATCGACAAGTTAAAAGGGGTTTTGTAGATGATAGGAACAGAATGCAAATATGACACCAGGCCCCATCTGACTGTTTAGTTTCCTCCCATTTCAACCACTTTTATCAGCCCCTTGTGTTTCTTAGTTTAAAAACAATTTTTAAAAAACTCATGATAGCAAACAGAGTACGCATTTCAGTGGCTCTTTGCAAAAACAATAAGGCAGATTTGGCATGAATAATGTTTGAGTCCTTTAAAATGACTGGTTAAGTAAAGCAAGTAATCTGAGTCTGTGGGAGAGGCAAGCACAGCTTCCATGAGGTAAAAGAAGATGCTCAAGGCATGTACAGGCTGGATAAATTATGCACATTTTAAATTCAGTGGGCACCTAAAGATCAGGAGACCATAGGATTTTAAGTGTTTTTTGTAGGGTGGACCAGGCTTCCTGGGCAGTGGTGGGATCCAAAAGAGATGTTCATACAATTTTCTAGCATTTGGATGTCCCTTAAAACATCCCTCAAGATGGCACATCCGTAGACAATGAGAAAAACATTTTAGTTTCAGAAAAGAGCTTTATATGGAAGGTGCATTGCCTGATGTAAGCAAGGGGAAACATCCATTACAACGAAACTTTTACAACGCACTGCCATTACGACGCAACTTTTACAACGCAAACCATTACAACGCATAGTGCTGGGGGGCGCTCTAGGATAGGGAATGTATTTAATATACTATCCAACACCTTCCCTACTATCCACGGGGACTGGAGTTGGAATAGTAAATTAAATAAATCACTATCCAGCGCCTAAAAGCATTATGCGTTGTAATGGTATGCGATGTAAAAACCGCGTTGTAAAGGCATGCGATGTAAAAGTATGCGTTGTAACGTCATACATCCGTAAGCAAGGGCTGGCAAGGTAAATAAGGGGGGGTGGATCAAGCACAGGTGAGCACATGGTGGTTTGGATAATGACTGGTTAAGTAAAGCAAGTAATCTGAGTCTGTGGGAGAGGCAAGCACAGCTTCCATGAGGCAAAAGAAGATGCTCAAGGCTTGTACAGGCTGGATAAATCATGCACATTTTAAATTCAGTGGGCACCTAAAGATCAGGAGACCATAGGATTTTAAGTGTTTTTGTAGGGTGGACCAGGCTTCCTGGGCAGTGGAGGGATCCAAAAGAGATGTTCATACAATTTTCTAGCATTTGGTTGTCCCTTAAAACATCCCTCAAGATGGCACATCCGTAGACAATGAGAAAAACATTTTAGTTTCAGAAAAGAGCTTTATATGGAAGGTGCATGAAAAAAATAAAAGGGTTTAACCCTGATTCTCTTCTTTCTAAAACCGTGGACCACCAACAAAAGATGGGGGTTTGAACTTTATGCGCGGTCTCAATTTTATGCGCAGTCTGACTTCCTCAGACAACAACAGAGACACTGACTGTAATACTGTCCCAGAATGCAAAGACAGTGGGCCCGATTCACAGAATGAACTTAAGACTCAATTCTAAACTTACTACTATTTTGGTATTCACAGAATGCACTTACTACTTTTGGCATTCACAGAATGAACTTACTACTTTTGGTATTCACAGAAGTTAGGATTTTGTCTTAAGTTTGTCTTAAGTCTGTCTTAAGTTTGTCTTAAGTTTGTCTTAAGACAAACTTAAGACAAAATCCTAACTTCTGTGAATACCAAATGTAGTAAGTTCATTCTGTGAATGCCAAAAGTAGTAAGTGCATTCTGTGAATACCAAAATAGTAGTAAGTTTAGGAATGAGTCTTAAGTTCATTCTGTGAATAGGGCCCTATGTTGCTTTTCACTAACTGTAATGAAAGCTTTGCTTCACTGCAATAGGAAACACAGACAAACTCACCTGTGTGTCTTGATACCTCTCATTGAAAAACACACAAACAAATTAAAGGGCCATCTAATACATACTGTCACACTAGATCTCAAAACCCCTCCTGACATCATCAAACATACCTTTATTTACAGAGAGATATGCTCACCTGGGCTAAGAGAATTGTGTTTTTTTCTTGTACTAGAGAGTCCCTTTAAGGGGTATGAGGTCATCAGATTATCAAAAAACAGACAACACCATAAATAATTCATAATCACAACTCTTCAAGATCCCCTACGGTGTGAGAAGCTCAGTTAAAACAAAATGTTTTTTTTTTAAAAAGGGGGTTTGAGGTAGTGGCTGAACAAGAAGACAGAATGTGAGAGGGTTACACCTGGATATAATCACACTAGTGACAAAGATCTAAGTCAGTATGTATTATTGAAATGTGCGTTATTTTGAAGATCACTATTTGTCAAACCACTAATTTCCCATTTTTTTCCTGGCCAACTCCTTCTGTGTCTCAAAATCCATGAGATTTTATTCAGCATCTCTATTTCAGTGCCCAGGAAACATGTTTACTATCCACTGTCTGTTCACTTCTAGCATCCATGAGTGATCCCCCTCCCCACTCCAACCTCTTGCGTTCTCACCTGTTGTGTTTATTGACTGCCTGGGCTCCTATGCATGGGGGATCTTTATCTTGTGTTCTGCGGGGCCTCTGCCTCTCACCATCTGTTTGGCAAACCAAGTAGTATGGACTCATGCTGCCTCTGGTTCACACACACGTCTGGACTCCATTAGGAGGTTGTGAGCTCGTCTACCTACACTAAACACATTTCTGCAAAAATACTCACCTATCACATAAAAAACCCACACATTCACAACCACTCACACTCAATTTGATTAAGATCATTAGCTTGCACATATTGCTCATGTTAATAGCCATAAAACAGCGACTCTAACTGCCCTTCTGGGCCTAAGGAAGACACCCCTTGTCCACAATAATCAGAAAAGGTAGTATTCATGCACACAGTGAAAGGCACACAAACATGAGGTGATGTTGCAGATTAATCTCACAACTGTAAAATCAGTTTTTCCTCTGAAACTAAAGTCTGTCTAAATTACTTCATCCGAAAGTTCTGTTCGAGAAATGTGTAGTGGATTGCTTGCTTTAGTGCACTCCGCCCCTTGAAAAGTCAATGGAATAAGTGGAGTGGGCATGTCACTTAACTAGATTAATACTGCAATTTGGAAGACTTCATAAAACTTGCCAAATGGACACAGGTCGGCTGGGACGGGTAGAGCCAGTAGTGTGCATGTTGATGGACTACCTGCCCTACAGTCGACTGCCCAGCTGAATGATAATCAGCCAATGTATGATAGCCGGTGGGTGATACACTGCCCCCACCCTTCCCAACCCCTCCCTCCGCTTCAGCTCTCAGCAGACTGTAGTTGCGAGGTTCAGTCTAATCTCAGGTGTCAAGCTGTAAATTGTATTGTATTGTAATTGCATTTATATAGCGCTTATTACCGGTGATGAGGCGTTGAAGCCCTTTTTCGGCGAGTAGCATGCTACTCCAGGACAAATAGAGGATTAGATTTAATTTTCCCTAAAACATTGTAGGGGTAGACCCAGCATATCAAACACCTACAGCATGACCGACTGGGCAGGGACTGATTGGACCCTGCACTTTCATTCACAGATGGCTGCAGGGAATCTAAAACCCCAAACAGCCCTTAAGTGATGCAAATGAGCCTCTTCTGGATTGCTCAGCAGCGGCTCCATTCAGAGGTGTACACTGGCCCCTCCCTCCATTCTGCCTTCTCTTTTTCGGCAGCATTTGAGCCAAGCACTTTCTGTGCAGCTGCACTGTCACCCGTGCCTTCAAGCCGGCCCTGCCTGACTGCCTGTCTTTCCCCTAAGAGTACCGGTACTCTCCTTGGCCAAGGAAAAGTTCCGGTACTCAAAGGGAGAAAATTAAAAGGTGCCGGTACTCAGTACCGGTGAGTACCGGCCCATTTAAAGCACTGGTTACAACACTTTATAATGTAAACAAGTGGTGGCACAAAGGGTCGCTGTTGAGATGAGTTAATCCATGAAATGTTGCACTTTTAAAAAGTGTTTTTAAAGTATTGAGCTTGGGAGAAGAAACAACCCACAACCGCTCATTCTGGTGCTCTCGTTGTAACTGTCCAAGTAAACAGTTTGAGCAGGGAAGATGAGCACGCCAGGACACGGAGTGGACATTAAATGAAAACAGCGCCCGAGGACAGGCGCACAGGGAAGACAAGTTGTTCTTAAAGGGACAAGAACAGCTTGTCATTATAACATCACCCGTTTTGTTTTGACAAAAAAGAAAAACATGTTGTAACATTACAATTAATTCATAACATAATACAAATCACAGAATGTACAATATTAATAAATAAATACATAGAGCCAATAAGTTGAACTGAGAAATCACATTAAAGAATAATCTCTAAATCTTTGAGGAAGAGAAACATTTCAAGGCAATCTATGCGAAGTCACTGGAATCAAACAAACAATCATCAGATAACAACTGCAAGTTGGAGGACCCACTTTGTCTAGATTCAATAGTTGGAGAAGCAACATGAGGAAAATCATTGATACAAACACCCTCATTAATATGAGCATCACCATCCAATGAAGAAGGAACAGGTTTGTCAAAACAGAAGTCCATACCAGAATTTTCTCCATAAAACCCTGACATACAAAGACCTCTTTTCTTTGCAGATGTAATTTTTTAAGCTTGATCAGCTGTAATTCTAACCGGGTTCCTCCTGTTCCACCACCCTCTACCATCCAACAGAACTGCCCCTTTAGAAACTCTGATAACTCTAACAGGTAGGGTGAACTTTGATTCTCCTTTTTTAACCCTGTTGTTTTTTTTATTAAAACCCAACCACCAACAGTAAATAAGACATCTTTAGTGTTCTTTAAAATCTGATGGTAAATTGAAATAGCTGCATGTTTTCACTTGACAGTATCCTTTACTGTTTCTAAACTGCCCTGGGAACTACATATAGGAACAGTTAAATCTCTCACCCAAGCAAGACATAAATGTGAACTGTCAAGTCTGTTATGCAATAATCTAAAAGGAGAAACACCAGTGATGCTGTGAGGAGTTGTATGGTAAGCCCACAACTTGTGTTTTAAAACTACTTATAAAGGTAAAAGCACATTTGTAAAGAAAAAGCCTGTTAGCTAAAAATATTGGTTTTATAACGGTTTCCTGCTATTTCTATAAAAACTACAGAACAATAAAAAATGCAAGGTAGACTGAGGGGTTTTTCCATCACACGGACAGTTTGGTAGTTTATAAGACCAATTTTCCATGCTAGAGAATGTTGTGATATAATGTAATGTACCAAGTCTCAGCCTTGTTAAATAAAATCTGTGCTGTATATTTCTTACCACATCTAAGTATGTTGGTAAACCCACCATGAAGGGAATTTCTCAGTAAGCAATAACATTTTGTTTTCGACTTGCGTCTTCCATTCTATCACAATCCTTGGTACCCCATCCGGTCCAGCGGCTTTTCCAATACTACTTTTTTGTAGGGCAGATTTAATTTACTCCGATGCAATTGGTAGTGATTTTTTACGGGTTCAACTAAATGAATTTACTGTTTTTTGAATTGGTGACTTTAGCAGCTTCTTGGTTAAAAATACGCTCAAAATGCGTAATTCGGTCTTCAGATGGCACAGCGTATTCAATTTTCACTGTTGTATTTTCTTTAAAGAAAAGCTGGTCAATTATCTTCCAAAATAATGCTGCATCTCTAGTTTCTGCTGCCTGCACTAGATTGACCCAGGCATCCTCACAAACTTCGTTGTTCCTATGGTTCACAGTTTTGTTTATAATCTTTCCTCAGGGTAGTAATTTTATCACTATTTCTAGGTTTTGTTTTAAGGGCTATTTTTAATTCTCTATTTAACCTAAAACATTCTCGGTTAAAACATCTTGTGTTATTATCACTGACTGTTTTCTTCTTTTTATATGTTAAATCGCCTGCTATTTCTGTGTTGATATTACTAAAAACACTTATAATTGCCAGGTCTATAGAAGAGCTATCCATACAAATATCGATGTCACATTGTTTTTTCCCTTTCAGGTTAGCCATAAAGGTTGTTGGGTTTACACCAGACCATTTAATAAAAACTCCATTGTTTCCATGGATCTTAATATCTATGTCTGATGCTTTACCCCTGAGTTGTTGGATCATAGTAAGCCTCAGTGTCAGGATTAGTGGATGATGATCACTAAGCAGACTTGCACAGATTGAAAAAATTTCAACCAAACTCTTACACTTAGCTGACACAATAAAGTGATCAATACTTGATGATGATCTCACCCCTACATAAGTATGTATAGCTATTTCTCCAGCTAGATCTTCTTGTTCCAAGATCGCTAAATCATACTTGTGAATGGTATTATTTACTGCATCCCCGTAGGTATCATGTGGAAAGTGTGGGATTCTGTCTCCAAAACAATCACAGAAACCGCATTGTTCTCCCGCTACAATATTACAAATTTCACAGTTAAAATCATCCCCCATATGAGGAGGTACTGCCCCCCAAATTCTTTACAAAATCATCCAAATCATTCTCTAATTCCTTAATTACCCTAGATCGGGTACTATCGAAAATATTATTATAAAAGTTAATCAGCACAATAGTCTCTTTCCCTACCAAATATAGGTGTAACAGCTGGTAATACTGTGACTTGATATTAACTTTCTTTAATATCAAAGGCGATGTAAGAGCAATTAGGGTCGCTAAATCTCCTTTTGCTCTCCCCTTTCTAAATGGGGTAGCATTAGTTCAGATTACCTGAAAACCATTAATAAAAAAGGGCTCAGTGTTACAAGTTTACTGAATCATGATTACTGCACAATCCTCTATCGTTTTTTGCCATCCTTCATTATTTACCTTATTTATAATTCCTGCCACGTTCCAAGACATAATATTCAGAGACTCATGGGTTTGTATACTCAGTACGCCATCCTCCAGATCATTGGAGGGGCTATCGACCTTAGTGTTAGCCGCAGGATCACATTGGGCCTCCCTTATAGTTTGTACGCATGAACCCCCATCCAACTTATTAGCGTTAAGATTAAACTCCATTGGTCTATCAAGAAAACTGCCTAAGTCTTCATTGAGTCAGTCAATCTCGCTACAGCTTCTGAGCAACTCATACCTGTTATAAGTAGGGACAATTGGAACTTCTTTATGCATGTTAGGAAAGTTTACATTTATGTGACTCGGCCTATAGAAAAAGCCTAAAGGGACAGTGAAGTAACCAGGTACACATGATGCAGGAGAAGTAGTTTATTCAGTACCAAGAGAAACAGCTTATACAACCACTCACAGGTAAGACTCTCTAGAGAAAAAGAATAACTTTGAACATCATCACAAAATGTGTCCAACAGAGCAGGGTGACAGTCATCGGTGGGGTAGCAGTTATTACCAGAAGGAATCAAAGCAGGAATTGAAGAGGGTAGAGAATTCATTTGCACGCTGGGTGCTCTACACAAAGATACTCTGCGAAAGTTCCACACTTTACCACCCTCCACTCTGACAGCTTTACCAAAAACTTCAGTGACCCTACAAGGATCTGACCATTTGTTCCACCTAGAACCACAAGATTTGCCAAACTTGACACGTACCAAATCGCCAATCTTGATACCAGGTCTAGGACCAACAGGAGAATTAGAAGAGCGTCTCATCTTTTCTCGATATTTCAATACTTTGTCTTTGACCAATGAGGGATCAAAACCAGACTCAGGAGGGATTTTTAACTTCATCCACCAGGGTAACAGTTTTGAGCCAGGTTTACGACCTTTTAACAGCTCAAAAGGAGAGAAACCTGTGACGGAGTTGGGAGAAGTGCGATACGAGAGGATAGAAGCGCGAAGAGTTTTCCTCCAATCTAATTTACTTTTAATGGCTAATTGTATAGACTCCTTGATGACCCTGTTAAAGCGCTCCGTTTGACCATTGGCTTGAGGGTTGTAATTGGACACCCTTTTATGTACCACCCCACACCTATCAAGAAACGATAAAATTTCACTACTGACAAATTGTGGACCATTGTCTGATACCAGCTCGGCTGGAATCCCTTCCCTGCAGAAGATTTCATCAAGGAATTCGACAACCTGGGATGAACCAATCTTGTCCACAACCTTTATCTCCGGCCATTTGGAGAAATAATCAATCAGTACAAGGATAAAAACAGATCTATTGTCAGACAGGTCAAGAGGGCCAACGATATCAATACCAAGTTTCTTCCAGGGACATAAGGAGTACTCAATAGGTGAAAAATCAGATTTGGCAGCCAGAGGTTTAACAGGTTTATCACTACTGGAGCAAGGAGAGCATGAGCTAACCCATTTGTCTACCATTCTATCGATGCCAGGCCACCAGTAAAATTCACGGATACGTCTTTTAGTGTTAGACATCCCCATGTGACCCTCATGTGCCATAGAGATTATTTTTTCACGTAAACCAGAGGGGTTTACTATTTTATCGCTCCTGGTTACAAAACCCTGGTCAAACATGAGTTCCTCTTTTATTTTGCTAAAAGATAAAACATCGCCAGAAAGTTTCCTTTCTTCAGGCCATCCTTGCTTCAGAAAATCCACCACATTGGACAAGGAGACATCTTGAGACATAGCATCTCGCCAAGCAGACTCAGAAATAACACTAGACGTGGCATTGCATTTTGCATCATTTACATCATCAATGGTTAAAACTACATCAACATCTCGAGGAGAGTTCGTTACGTCCAAGGAAACACACGGCAATCTGGACATGCAGTCAGCATGGACATTTAGACGACCAGGCACATATTCCACAACACATTGAAACTCTTGTAACTTGGCTGCTAAACGTGCCAAACGTGCAGTCAAAGTACGACCACCACCAGCAGACAACATGCTTATCAAGGGTTTATGGTCAGTACGCAAACGGAATCTTGTTCCCCAAATGAATTGCCTGAAGTGTTCGACGGCCCAAGTACACGCCAAAAGTTCCTTCTCTATGGTGGAATAATTGAATTCTGCGCCACGAAGGGTACGAGAGGCATAAGAAACAACATATTCCTCACCGAAACTCTTTTGCATCAGTACCGAACCAAGACCCACGTTACTCGCATCCACACACACAATGCATTCTCTACCCAAATCAAAAGGCCTCAAGAAGGGGGCATTGATGATTTCCTTTTTAAGTAACTCAAAAGCACTCTGATGTTCATTTTTCCAAATGAATTTTGCATCCTTTTTCAATAACAACCTTAAAACATGGACTTTAGAGGAGTAGTCTGAGACAAATTTACTATAAAACTCGGTAAGACCCAGAAAAGACACTAATTGTTCTTTATTACTAGGGGCAGGAGCCTTAGTTATGCTCAGGACGTGATTAAGTTTGGGTTTGATACCCTGAGCAGAAATTTCATGTCCCAAATATTCTACAGTGCTCCGTCTAAATTTGCATTTTGAAAACTTCAAAGTCAAACCTTTAGCTTTGACAGACATTAGTACTTTGTCCAGGTTTCTGTCATGGTCCTCAAGATCTTTTCCATGAATTAGAATATCATCTTGGAAGGCAATGGCATTGTCACAACCCTCTAATACCTCTTTCATTAGTCGTTGAAATACTGAAGCTGCACTAGCTAAACCAAAGGGCATGCGACGGAACTGGAACATGCCCTCAGGAGTTATGAAAGTGGTGAGGAACTTAGAATCTTCATGGAGTAGAACCTGGTGATACGCACTAGCTAAATCTAAAGTTGAGAAAATGCAAGCACCAGAAAGAGTAGAAATTAGTTCATGAATGTTGGGTAATGGGTGTCTATCCACCCAAATTTCACTGTTCAAACTGCGGAGGTCAACACACAGACGAAGTTCCCCATTACTTTTAATTGACAAAACTACAGGGGAAACCCATGGGGAGGACTCGGTTGGTTCGATAATACCACGAGTCACTAGATCCAATAAAATGATTTTTAACTTGTCGCGATAGGCCAAGGGTACATTCCTAACTCTATGTCGGACTGGTGTTGCATTTTCTTTTAAAATTATTTTATGTTTAAAATTTACAAATTCACCCAAAGTGTCAGAAAAAATCTCTGGGAACTTGTTTTTTACTAGAACTGTAAATTCATTCTCAGCAGGGGGTACTATGTATACAGGTGGAGAAGCATTGGGGTCTAATTTAATTCTCAATTCGTGTTGGTGTGGCCAACTCAGAATGGAGGCACCTTTGGATGCTACATAAACTTTCCCTTTGATGTTATTATCTTTAAATTTTATATCTGCCCACATGTATCCTAGCAAATCAATTTTCCGACCAGTATAACCACCTGGACGAACATCCGATGGCAGTAGGCATGAGGAATTCCAGTGTCTATTAAAAATATCACTGCCAATTATGCTATACCAAGCACAGGAGTCTATAAGCATAGTGATTTCTATACCATTTACCAATATTTTATCCTTGGGAAAACCTTGACATTTAGAATCACCAACACATAACAGAGTGTTGATTTCCTGAATTTCTTCAGGATTATCGTAGTCAAACTCAGTTAACAAGTTCACTTTCTGTGGAGATCTGCACATTTTACTGAAATGCCCAGGCTTTTTACATTTGACACAAATTTTATTCCACGCTGGACAACCCTTATAATTGCCAACGTGGTCATTCGCACCGCACCTATAACAAATAATAGGGTTTTTCTTGCCAGTGAATTTATTGTCTCTTGAAAAATAATCTTTCCTAGTTTGAGTGAAAGGAAGTTTCCTTTGATTATGGACCTCTTTTACTAAGGCAACTTCTGGGATTATTACTTTGCTCTTAACATCATGGCCTCTGATCTCACTGACGAAAAGTTCAGATTGTTCAATCCCTTTGGCTATATTTAATACGGCATTTAAAGAAGATTCGGTTCCCATCCATAAACGTTCCTGTATTTTCTTGCTTTTGGTCTTCATCATTATTTGGTCTCTTAGTACCTGTTCAAAATTAATTGTTTCAAAAGCGCAAGAACCAGCTAAAGTTCGTAATGCAGCTACGTAATTTTCAATTGATTCATCGTCTTTCTGTGCTCTGGAATAAAATTTAAATCTTTCCATGACAACATTTATTTTCTTTCCGAATCTAGAAGCTAACTGTTTTACAACAATCTCAAAAATATTAAAATCACCTGCTCCATCTATGGGGGGTAAATTTTCTAACTCTTTAAGGCCAGCGCCATCTAAACAATTTTTTTAAAAGGGCCAATTTTCTTTTGGGAGAACATCCATCTTCCTCCACTACATCCACATAAGCTAGAAATGTGGGATACCAGAGATCCCATTCTACTTTAGGGTCTCCAGCAGTAGGCAGAAAATGCGAAGGAGAAACAATGTTATTTGACATTTCTGTTAAAAAAAATTAAGAAGTTCGAGCACAGCGGTATTATAAAGCTGAAGAGAAGTAAAATGAATCAATAATGGTCACAGTTAAACATTCTTAATACAATAAACAGTATTGAAAATAATAAATTAACAAAATAAAAGTAGTCACCGTGGTCAATTACGTTTCTTGAGTGAAGTTTCCTGCAGGCAGCAAAATGAAAGAAAAACGAAGATACAGCAGTACATTAAATGTAGATGTTCATCGTGAAGTTTGAGATGAGGAAATATTTAGTAGTCAATACAGCGTATGCGGCGTTAATTGAACACGAAGAAAAATAAATAAATAAACAAGATGGCAGCTACGTGACACTTTAACCTCTGCGTGTTCAAAAACGTGGAGTTGGTGCGTATAGTAGCGTCATGTAGAGTGTTGACGTAGAACAGATGCGCAGAACAGACACGCAGTTGAAATCTAGACGTCAGAGCGAACTTTGAAGCTCCACGCGAATGCTGATGCTCGCGGATCCACACGCGGTAGAATGTCAGGTCAGTTTTAAAAATATACAGGTCGTGTGCTGCAATTTCCCTTAATGACCCTAAATACGCCAAAAATAACACAGCGCAAGATTAGAAGAGGTAAAAAAAATGGGAAATGGTAAATCAAAACACGCAGCAACACGGAAATATGTCAAACGTAGAAACAGTAATTAATATCCAAGGAGACACAACGCTGTACACTGCCGCAGGTGCGATCAAAGCACTAAGTTAATTACTGCCGCTGGTGCAATCGTTTTACACGTAATGAAAAAGAATAAGAAAAGTTGAAATGAAATACCTTTGAAAATGCGTGAACACTGTTCCTTGTTTTTTTTTTTTTTTTTTTTTTAATTACTTCTTCCATCAGGCAAAGAGTGAGTCCTTCTTCATGGTATCCCGATCGTCGCCAGTTTATGAAGTAACCAGGTACACAGGATGCAGGAGAAGTAGTTTATTCAGTACCAAGAGAAACAGCTTATACAACCACTCACAGGTAAGACTCTCTAGAGAAAAAGAATAACTCCCACATAGAGAATGTGGAACACATAGAAAGCATAACAATTCTAAAGTGATGTCATCTATCCATCTACAGGGATACTACAGACAGCAGTTATGTGAGTCTTTTGGGAGCAGAACCTGTGCAGATGCCAGAGGAATAGGTGTAGATCAGCCAGGCTATCTTAAATACAGTGGCAAAGTGAGCAAGGGACCCACGTCTGGGCATACCCTGCCAACTTAGGGCGAACAAAGCGATGCCAAAGAGGATGATGGACGGAGCATCCAGGCTTGTTACCTTGTCACCCTATTTTTCCCCTGCTTGTCCTTTACTTAAAGAATTTAACCAAGGGGGAGGGGGTTGAGGGCACACTTCGCCGAGCAGCAAGATGGCTGCTCACTAAGAGGACTCTGCCGGCCGAGCTCAAAATCCTAGCCTAATTCGCTGCTAATACGGCCTATACATCATATACGAGCGCAGCATACCTGCCTTAGATCTACAGGCACCAGCTGGCTTCATCGCCGAAGTGTTATGTTTCATATAGTTACCCTAATATAGGCCCAGGTAACATCATACCCTTTCACCTACATCACCTCCCCTACATTAAACAGTAACAAGCCTTTTAAGGATTGCACTCCTTTTATGACTGAACCTTTTACCTAGTTCTAGGTCTGGGTGCAGAAGGAGGGTTTACCCTGAACAATAGTGTTCTATGACTTCATCTTTAGATAACACAGTATGAATGAATATTCATAAGGCTACTTGAAAACTATACACCACCTTCCTAATATCTACGCACAAGGTTCATCACACACGTCATCCTCATACCCAACAATGGCTAACACAAGAACAAGGAACAAAGGGACTCTATATACTTTTCAGTATAAATTCAGAACCTCTTGCTAACAGTAGTTAAAGGGAACCGAGACTTCCAGGCTGACACACTGACCAGAGACGCTGAGGCTCCTGCATGCAGATGCTCCAACTGACAGTGGTCTGAACATCCCTTGCGGGGTGTCCAACTCTAGACCAAGAAGGGCTCCGACATTTCTCACACTTCAGGTATTGGTTTCAACTAAATCCAAGATGGATTCTTGGCTTCACACCTACTCATATGTATGAATGAATGAATGAGTACAGACTTATATTGCGCATGGCTACCCAGAGGCATCCCAGCGCTTTATATACACTTAGGTACAACTAGATAGGCATCGTAGTAGTACGCGCACTTTTATCATGCATTTTATATTCATGTAATTATCCATGCCTTTTGCAAGATAGTAGAACTGTACTATCCTTTCATATTCATAGTACTGTTAATCACATATCTCTGCTACTGTCTAATGGTTGTTACAGCTCATATATTCTACGCTAGAATAACAACTGTTCAATAAACCTTTATTGAAATGCCCAGACTGTTTATTCTATGCATCTCTGAGATAAACTAAATGTGCACGAGTGACTGAGTGAAAAGTAGTATAATGTTTCCACGATCTTGAGGGATCAGGGTTGTCATGTTCTGAGGATGCCAGAAATGAATCTCTCCCCGATAAGAGGAGACACTAGTGGCACTGTGAGCTAGCATATATGCAAATAGGCTAACATACGCGGTGGGGGTGCTCAGAGTTATTCTGCCACCAATCCTACAGTTTATGTTATCCAAACGCGCAGGTCCTGCATGGGTACTATAGGAACTACACGACAGAAGCCCAGGAAGAACCATAAGCGCTGCTTCTGGGCTGGGGCGGATCGGGCCTGCGCCGGACTTGTGCAACCGAAGCGGGGTGTGCTGTCGGGACCCGTGTGGTCCTGTGTCGTGGACCCTCTGTGCCTGCTTGGCTTGTCGGCGATGCAGCGGTGCCATAGGTATCCTTCTGGGAGGAGTATGGGACCCCTCATGATTGGTGGCCCCTGTGCTGCTGGGAGGCATTGTTGGTGCTGGTCAGTGGCTGCGACTGCTGGCTCAGGCAAGGCTCTTCTGGGTCTCGGGGCATGTACCCCCATGCTGTGTGACTGCGGCTCACCCCCTGCCTTGACCATACCACACGCCTTGCGGAGATGCCCGCATCGATTCCGCTTTTCGGCCAGGGCTGGCAGCGCCGCCTTGTGGGACGGAAACATGGATGAGATGCTCCAATCCAGAGAGAGCTTTCATCTGAAGCTGAGTCCCAGGCATACCCGGATGGCTGAAATCGCGGCCGCCCGATCTGGACCGTGAAACACTTTGGCAACAAGAAGCAAAGTTGGGACCCCAAACCACCAAAGAACTGGGTCACTGCAACCCTCCGGTATACCTGTAAATCTCCTGGATGGCACACATGCGCCTAAACGGATAAAGAGCATGCGCTGCACGGCCGGCACCACGGACGGGCGCGATTTGGATTCAGACCGGAGTGTCTAGCCCAAGGCCAGGAAGTTTAAACGGTGGATGCACCTATAAGAAAACTAAATATCCAGGTACAGGCCCAAAAATAGAACAACTTCCTGGATTGGACTCCTCTCAATGTAATCACTTGAACTAGCATGGGTTTGGACGGAGCTATAAAGGACACCTTGATGTACTGCAACTGTGATTAGCGCCAAGTGCTCACTTCCTGCGCCCCACCAAAGCACCATAGATCAGCTAACTGCCTGTGGTAAACACCCAAATACTACAGAAGCAGCAACTAAGGTGCGAGCCCAGAGGCACCGGGGCTGCTCAAGCGTAACCTGCAGCAGTGTGTACCCCACTGTGAGGTAGGCTCCAGCCCAGTCGTGAACCCTATAAAATACAGTTGACATGTAGGATTAAAAAAATGATGCCAGCCACATGCCAATCTGCATCCAAAATCACCCCTTCCAAAAATCACTGCACAATACATGTAAGCATTAGAGTACTGATTGCTACTGTTACTCCCTCAGGCCGACATATATGCCTCAACACTGAACTTCAATTCAACTGCACTAACATGGGGAAATACGACACAAAACAAGCAAATCTGTCATTCAACAGAAGGCTCACTCTTCAGTTAGATAGCAACTCTATGGCTGACTCCACTGTAGTGGACATGGAAGAAACCTCCCCTCAAGACTAAGACATTTGCACCATACTGAAAGACATCAAAGCCAGCCTGCTAACCACAGATTCCAAATTAGACATCCTCACCTCACGTCTGGACCATGTCAAACAACGCGTGGATAAACATGAAACCCAGATTGACGTTCTCGAAAATAGAGTATCTGACGTGGAAGACCTCCAAACCGAGTCAAAGGAACAGCTACTACATATGGACAAAATACTCAATGTGATCAAGGCCAAAATTAAGATCTGGAAGCCAGGTCAAGGCACAATTATAACTGAATTACAGGAATACCTGAAGCTACCCATATAACTACTATGGAAGGCTGTGTGGAAACTCTACTACGCAACCCTTTTGAAAAATAACTCTCTGCTGTGTTTCTAGTAGAACGAGCCCACCGCTCCTTGGCCCCTAAACCTCCAGTGGTGGCTACACTGTGTCCCATCGTGGCTCGCCTGTTGAACTAGCACAACCTCAACTCAATCCTGAAGCAGGCCCGCAAATGCAGAACAATCCAATATCAAGGAAATACTGTCTCTTTCTACCCAGTCTTTACCCCGCTGGTCCAGGTGGTGCGGAGGGAGTTTGTTCCAGCAAAGCGCATGCTTCAACAAGCTGTGGGTCACCCACGAAGAAAAGCCACACTTTTTTACGGATGCCAAGTCTGCGCTCAAGTTCGCCAAACACATTGGTGGCCCCCACAAATCTCCACCATCTGGCGGGCGGTCCCAGGATGGAGCCAACCTAAGCGACATTGACTAAGCATACTACCAATGCATCAAGATAAATCTGGTGACACTATGAATACTTGTAATCTCATGTTCATTGGGCTAGGATTACTGCAACTCAGATAACCATCCAAGGTAACTGTATGCGGGGGCACAACCATAAAACAGCTAGCGCTCTACACCCACGATGCTTTATACAATGTCAGTAAATGCCGTCATAAACAAATAGTTCGGCCACCCAGCCATAATCGGCAGTGCTCTATGTCGACGACCCCTAGTCCCCCCTGGGATAATTCCTTTGCAGCCCTTTTCTTCTAAGACTCTAATCTCTTGTTGGGGTTTAAATTAGTGGGTTTTCAACATACCCTAATTGGGGGGTTGGTATGGGAGGTGGGATTGTTGGTAAACAGTTGTTGATGTTGGCCGCAATGTTTCATGCAGCGTCCAACACTGTAACAAAAACCAGACATACTACAAGCTGCACTGTAGCGTCCCACGTACGAGCACACTATCATCACATACACGCTAATCTATACTGTCTCCTTAGTACAGCATGGCTCAACACTCCACTGAATATTAGACAGCACAACATGACTACCCTGGATGTGTAGTATAGCACCAATAACATGCATCACATGGAATATTCGTGGACTCAATGCCTATAGAAAAACACATCTGCTCCACTCATATCTACGGTACATAAGGGGGTGGTGATGGACGGAGCATCTGAACCAATCAAATACTCACACCCAGTCAAAAGATCTGGGTTTAATCCATCACCGTTCTTTAGCCCACTCTGCTACCCCAGTTCAGACATGGCCATATGCAAATCAGTCTGACCCTGTGCCTCATGGGAACAGTCCAGCCCGAACTGCCAAGCCATGCCTTCCCTGGACCGGAAACAAGCTCCCTAGGACCGGTTTCTGGCATTTCAGCCGCCTTCAGCCAAGCTTGCTTGAATCCAGTGGAAAAGTGAGCAAGGGACTCACGTCTGATCATACTCTGCCAACTTATGGCGGACAAAGCGGTACAAAAGGGGGTGGTGATGGACGGAGCATCTGAACCAATCAAATACTCACACCCAGTCAAAAGATCTGGATTGAATCCATCACCGTTCTTTAGCCCACTCTGCCACCCCAGTTCAGACATGGCCATATGCAAATTAGTCTGACCCTGTGCCTCATGGGAATAGTCCAGCCCGAAATGCCAAGCCATGCCTTCCCTGGACCGAAAACAAGCTCCCTAGGACCGATTTCTGGCATTTCAGCCGTCTTCAGCCAGGCTTGCTTGAATCCAGTGGCAAAGTGAGCAAGGGACTCACGTCTAAGCATACCCTGCCAACTTATGGCGGACAAAGCGGTACAAAAGGGGGTGGTGATGGACGGAGCATCTGAACCAATCAAATACTCACACCCAGTCAAAAGATCTGGGTTTAATCCATCACCGTTCTTTAGCCCACTCTGCCACCCCAGTTCAGACATGGCCATATGCAAATCAGTCTGACCCTGTGCCTCATGGGAACAGTCCAGCCCGAACTGCCAAGCCATGCCTTCCCTGGACCAGAAACAAGCTTCCTAGGACCGGTTTCTGGCATTTCAGCCATCTTCAGCCAGGCTTGCTTGAATCTAGTGGCAAAGTGAGCAAGGGACTCACGTCTGAGCATACCCTGCCAACTTATGGCGGACAAAGCGGTACAAAAGGGGGTTGTGATGGACGGAGCATCTGAACCAATCAAATACTCACAGCCAGCCAAAAGATCTGGGTTTAATCCATCACCGTTCTTTAGCCCACTCTGCCACCCCAGTTCAGACATGGCCATATGCAAGTCAGTCTGACCCTGTGCCTCATGGGAACAGTCCAGCCCGAACTGCCAAGCCATGCCTTCTCTGGACCGGAAACAAGCTTCCTAGAACCGGTTTCTGTCATTTCAGCCGTCTTCAGCCAGGCTTGCTTGATTCCAGTGGCAAAGTGAGCAAGGGGCTCACGTCTGAGCACACCCTGCCAACTTATGGCGGAAAAAGCGGTACAAACTCTCATATCTAGCCAGACATAAAGTCGACGTATGCCCCCTACAAGAGGCTCATCTAAAAGACAACTTTACATCCAGGTTGCATGCACGCTGGTGGGGGGATCTGCCTACTGTAACTACTCCAGAGGAGTGGCAATATTAATCCAAAGAGGACTACCATGGAAAACGGCTCAGGTCATATCAGTTTCAGAGGGCAGATTTATCTTACTGAAGGAGGGGTGGGATGCTGTACAGATGACAGGTCACTATAGCAAACATTTTTGGTCCCAACACTGACAGTCCAGAATTTTTTATTTAAACGTGGGCAAAGATACAATCATTAGGCAATTCCACGATACTTTGGGGCTGGGACTTCAATGCCATTATGGTAGAACATATGGACAGGGTGGGCACCTCTTGTAGTCATCATCCTCAAGCATCGATTACGCTCCATACACTAGCATATGATAACTCTTTCATTGATACCTGGAAACAACTGCACTCCACCTGTGTGACAAAACAACAAAGATCCTAGTCCAGATTTGACTTCTGGCTGACATTGCCCATACCAGGGCCATAGCAGCCAGACACTTGCAGCGCACACTCTTTGATCACTCATAAGTCATGATCATGCTACAGATCCCGCAGGACCCCCTGTACTCATTTAAATGGCATGTTCTGACCGCGGTGTTACTAGATGCTGTATTCAGAGCTGAAATTCGCGAAAATATAATCAAATACTTTGAATGTAACCCAGCCTCAGTGGATTTACTCAGTACGCTGTGGGAAGCCTTCAAAGTTGTGATTCACTGCACATGCATTGCCACACGGTCTGGAGTGCTGAGAGCCATACGACGCACTTTAGCCAATCCGAAGGGAAACATCCGAGATCTAGAAAGTCAATACTTCCAATCTCAGGATCCCACACTGCTAGCCAAGATTAGAGATAAACTCTCTAACTTCCAGGAGGAGGCTGATAGAGAGATTAAATTCTTGCATCGCCGTGCACAAGCTCTGGATATGGGAGGGTGATCGCCACTAAATAATGTACTCATACCTTCCAGAGTTTTCTCATACATTACTGAACTACAGACCACAGACACCACTCTTTTTCACTCACCGGCAGCCCTATTAGACACCATGTCAGCACTCTATGGCCAATTATACACCACTTTGACATTCCCTGCAGAATCTGAATTGCTTGAATACTTGGACACACTCCAGCTACTATGGCTGGACTGTGCACACCGTGCCTCTTTGGAAGAGCCCTTCATCACAGAGGAGATTTATCAGATAATACAAAGCTTACCTGGAGATAAGACCCCAGGACTGGATGGGCTTACTACGGTCTTTTACAAAGAATATGCCACGTTGCTCGCTCCCCGCCTTCTGGTAGTGTACCAGGAGGCCCTAAAGCATGGGGAACTCCTGCCATTATAACGTTACCAGGCAAAACACCCACATTATTCGATTCTTACCGCCAATTGTCATTAATAAATACTGATAACAAAATTCCTGCTAAACTATTGGTGAATAGGCTACATCCGCTACTTCAACTTATCGTCCGACCAGCCCAATCAGGATTTATACCTAGTCGCCCTACATGGCATAATCTACGGCCTATTTTTGCTCTTATGCATCACCTTGCTCCATATGTCCCAGCAGTAGCCGCTTTGTTAGATGCTACAAAATCATTTGACTCACTGGAATGGAAATTCCTCTTCACGCTCCTAGCCCAGCTAGGGTTGAGCCCTATCTTTATATGGCACTTACAACTACTATATGCGGCTCTAACTGCCAAAGTGCGCTTAAATGAGCTAATTTCGGACCATATCCCAATTTCCAGAGGCACCCAGCAGGGCTGTCCGCTATCCCCCTCCTGTTTGCCATTGTGATGGTACCTCTGGCAGAGTGCTTGTGTCAACATCATGCCAACAGAGGAATAGGATTCACCACCAGAGGGCTAATAGTCTCCCTGTACGCAGACAATGTCACACTTTATAGCCGCGACCCTGAAGTGAATCTCGCTCCAGTGACACAAGAGATGCTACGCTTTGGGGGCTTATGAGGGATTCAAATAAATTGGGCCATGTCCACCCTACTCACGCTCACTGGGGGGAACGCAAACATTTGACTCTGAATACCCGATAACATGGGCAGATGGCCCAGTACACTACCTGGGCATTTGGATAAGCAGAAACATGCAGGAGCTACGGAGCGCTAACTATGGTAGGGTAATGACTTGGCTAGAGGACAGACTGCGCTTATGAAACAGATTGCCCGACACTCACTGGACATTTTGCCATTACAAAACTGATAATCCTCCCCAAGCTACTGTACCTCTTTGTGAACATCCCGATGCCACTTACTCTACACTTCCTTAAACGCCTCCTATCTGTCATGGTTGATCTGGTATGGGTGGCAAACCCAGAGTGTCCTAGGACCTCCTCACTCTTCCACTGGCAAAGGGCAGATTGGTGGCCCCGGTCCTTACACTGTACGCATATTGCTCCCAAGCTCAGTTCTTACATTTCTGGCCGCACCCAACACCATTCCAACCCCATGTTGCAATCGAGATTGACCAAGCTGCCCCTCTCCAACTAACCACGGCCTTCTACAAGGACTATCAGAATCTCAGACAGGAAATTGACACAGTGGAGGCCCTTAGATGGGCATGGGAGGGGCTGCGGAAAAGGGCAAACTTGAGCCAGCTATATGCACCGTCTATTCCACTTACTAATAATCCCCAAATTCCCCTGTTAATGGATAGCGGCGCGGTGGAGAGGAAACGAAAACTCCACATCAGCACATTTTAAAACATATATCCAGATGGCCAGTTCGCTACCCCACAACAGATAGCGAAGTCCCCTCAAATGTCACCCATGGACACATTACTATACTTCCAGCTGCGGGCTGCCTATCATGCAATCCACAACACTTTCCCCCCCTGCCCCTACTGACACTAGAGCATATACTCAGAGACTCTTTCGCCCGTAAGCGAATAACTCGTTGTGAGAAGTTGGCCTGGTATATGATGTTCACTATTCTAGTGAGCACCTTGCACCAGTCCAAACAACCCTTATGGTGATGGTTGTAAGTCAACCTTATAGACCAGCTATCCTAGTGGTAGCGTGGACAGAACAGTCTTAGGCTAAAAGACTCTTGAGGGAGTGTAAAGCCAGCTGTTTTACCATATGTAACCCCTTGAATATCAAATGAAAGGACACCACACAGGATATATATAAAATATATATGTATTTATTCACTAACACACTCCTCTGAACTCTTTATGAGATTAGAGGCCAAAGCACATAACAAGTTACTCTTAGAAATACTTTAAATAGCACAATTTACAGTTAGGCCCTAGGGGCGCGTAAAACCATATACTAAGTAAGTGGTATAAGAACCACGACTCGGGAAAAGGAAAGGCCTAGGGCCTAGAGAATTGCTGGGGCTACACTATCTGACCCTTAGGTTAGGAGTAGGAAGCCCACAGGCGGCGCTTGCAGTGTCAGTACACTCACGCGAGAGTCAATAGAAAGTCAATGGGAACTTAAAAGGTAAGTAATTGAAGATTTAGGACACTTCCGGTCTAACTAGGAATATACAACTAACAAAACTAGACACTAGGATAGTCAATCCCTACAGGAGCACCGAAGTACTCGCGTTACCTCACCCACGGGCTACGGGTGCATAGGTGTCAAAGTGTGTCGGGTTTTCTCGTTGCTTCCTATGGAGCCTTGGAAGAAGATGCTGCAGGCGACCAGGAGGAAGATGTCCGGATGGATCCAAGGGTGGATCGAAGATGAAGGAGACCTGAAAGCAGAGGGGACAGAGTCTAGGTCACTAGCCAGTGACCGGGTGGAACTAGGAAGGAACCAGACGTCGTTGAGGAGCAATCAGGTGCTGTTGTGAAGCTTGTCGTTGCAGCCACGCGGACCAGGAGGCGTCGAGGACAACCAGGTGCTGAAGAGGAGCTGTCCCACGAAGGTTCTCGCAGATGGAGGGGTCGACTTCAAGATCGGGGCCAACAAGCCTAAGCAAAGGCAACCCATGCAGGATACACAAAGAGCTTCTGGTGCAGACCAGGAGGGTCTGAGGTACTTCACCTTTTCAGGGAAGCAAGTGCCAGTCTGGAGCAACCAGACCAGCGATGGATTTTCAAAGGATCGTCGTCACAGGGCTACTAGCCAACTGGCCAGCAACCGGGACAACGCGTCGAGCAGAACACAAGCAGAAGGGCCCCACGCAGATCTCGTGGAGTATGGAGGGCTGGTCTTCGGTGCAGGTGGAGCTCGGTGTTGGGGTGTCTCAGTCCCCAGTGCACAGCTTCGAGGATGCCTCAGGAGCTGCGCTGTTAGCAAGTTTAAGACTTTCCAAGTTGCCGGGTTCCACGAGTTCCGACGCCTTCCACGGGGCTCAGCTGTGCTGGAGTTGTGCAGTGGGGTCAGAGAGGTCCGGTAGTCGAGGTCTTGTCAGGCTCTGTGCTCGGGTTCCGGCGGGAACGGGGACAAAGCAAGCCATCGAGTTGCTGGATGGTGCCTGGTTGCCCAGGGTGGTCACTCCTTGGCCACAAGGGAGATTCTTCAGTCTTCAGCTCAGGTGACTGTCGAAGGTTTCAGAGTTTTATTTCAAGTCGATATCAGGATAAATCTAAAGTCTCCTGGGTCAGCTCCTTCCTTTATACAACCAAAGGGGGCTGGTTTACTCACTAGGTCCCTCCTATGGGTGGGACCAGGAAGGGGGGTGGTTACGCCCCCTTTCCTTTGTCCCGTTTCGCGCCAGAGCTGGGGCTGGAGTGCCCCAGCAACCAGTTTGAACTGGGGTATGCATGGAGCACCTAGTGTGCCCCAGGCAGTGTCTCATTCTATTCAGCCCTTCCTGTCCCAATACACAAAGTCCTGTCTGGGGTGGTGCTCGCACCTCTCCAGGCAGGAAACCTATTGTCCAAACCTCCGTGACTGGAAGGACTCCCAGCAACAGGAGGTCAGACTTGTGTCTGTGGCAGCAGCGTCCATTTTGTGACGCTGGGGCTCTGGTTAACTTTAACCGGGATAGTCAGCAACAACATGTCCTCTCCCTCTAGAATGCTACCCCCGTCGCCAGAATTGGCGAGGGGGTATTATTCCAAAGCGTATGGCACCTTACACGACATGTTTAGATAAAGCCAAACCAAAGTTAGCATTCAACCGCGAGTTTTTATACACTTAAGAGTATATGGTATGGCGATATCATAGAACAGCTGTAAGGACATGGTTCCGCAAGCTGCAGACAGGCTCAGCTCATGCTAGAGCACCATCTCACACATAACCAAGCACTCTGCCTCCAGGATTGTTAAGGCCTGCCATAGGAGTGACTTATACGTTACTGTTTGTCTATATATAAGGGTAGGTATAGGAAGACTATACCTAAGCAAGGGGTGATTACACGACCTTGCCCCAGCTGAGTGATCAGCCAGTTGTGTCAGTTTGAGTTGCCAGCCAGGAGTGGCATAATACATGCTGCAGCCCCTGGTAGGCCTTGGATGCACCTATGCCCAGGGTACCTATAGTACACTGTACAGGGGCTCATAAGGTGACCCAATTACCAATTGGAGAAGTACCTTAGGTACATGGAGTCCATTTTACAGAGAGAGCAGATAGCCTGGGGTCCTGATTAGCAGGATCCCAGGCCAACTAAGTCGAAAACCAGCTAAACACAAGGCAACAAATCTGGGGTAACCATAGTCAGGTATCCACCTTCCTACACTTGTATCTCCACCATCACATGCACATCTCTGGTTACTACCGCTAATTCTCAAAACTCTTGGTCCGCTGAACTGAACTCTCCCATCACAGACTCACAATAGGCGTTTTGCTGCGGTCAACTTGTGCATCTTTCCCCCAACTACTTCTCAAGATTAATACATTTTAAATTCCTGCACCGTGTGTACCGCACCCCAGTGCAACTACACCGTATGGGAATACGCCCCAAAAACACCTGCTGGCACTGCGAATCACCTAAGGCCACATTCCTGCACGTTGCCTGGAACTGCCCACGCGTTGCTGGATTCTGGAGCGGTGTTTTCATCAATATTGAAGATATAAACAAAAGCCTGCTTGGCTCTCCATTGGTAGCACTACCAGGCTATGTAAAGGACGTCCCAGCTGCCAACCGACGGCTTATCGCCATGCTGCTCCTATTAACTAAGCATGATGTGGCTATACACTGGGGTAGAGGGCCAGCCCCAGGCATTAAAACCTGGCTGAAGGACGTTGTATATTGCAAAGAACAGTTAACCACATTCTGGGAACTCATGCCATATAACTCCCGGGTAAAATATATATTGGCCCCATTCACCTCTTGGCTCTAATTACAAAATCTTGACCCCCCCAGAGCAGACACATGCATAATACACAACTCGGCAAGATTAGGTCCCTCAGATTCATGCCCTCAACCTTTCACTAGCAGATGCGGTATACAACCTTTACCACGCATTTTTTACCACGCAATACCATTACAACGCAGGCATTACAACGCAAACCATTACAACGCATTGCGCTGGGGGGCGCTCTAGGATAGGGAATAAGTTTAATTTTCTATCCAACACCTTCCCTAGTGTCCACGGGGACTGGAGTTGGAATAGAAAATTATACTTACCACTATCCAGCACCTCTAAGCGCTATGCGTTGTAAAGGTATGCGTGGTAAAAACCGCGTTGTAAAGGTATGCGTGGTAAAAGTATGCGTTGTAACGTCATACATCCGCAGATGCACCTGCCCCACCCAATAAGTATTGTAGTTGGATTAGCGAATTGTACCTACTGTTAATGTACAATGGATAACTGTGGCATTTACGTGTTTCGAAAATCAACACATAAAGAAAGAAAAAAAAAGTTGTTAATTGGCTACCCATTCAGCAGAAAGTAATTTTCAAAACTGTTCAGTTCATAAATGCCTCGTTAGAGCACCCCCCCATTTCTGAGATCCAGAAATATCTCCTTACTTACTCTTTACTGTCCTCTACATCACTTCTACTAGCTCAACATTTTTGTTAAAATCTTCTTATGCTGAGAAGGCATTCTCGTCCTTAGACTTACAAACCCCCTGAGCTCTCTTCCTCTACATCTGAAATACACAGGGGCGGCTCCTCCGAAATGGTCGAGGAGCGTCACCCCACCTGCTCAGAGCCAGCAACCTGCTCAGAGCCAGCAGGTGAAAAATAAAATGATATTCCATCATCGTTTTATTTTTCACCTGCTATGAAGGGGCAGGGCTGGGAACATGGTAGAGGGGAGGAGAAGTGATTGGTGAGGTTCTTTAAGTGCACATGTGTCTTTGGCCGGCCGGCTTAGACTGGCCAAACACACATTCACACTTAGGTTACTCCAACCCAGCTGTATTGAACAGCCGGGTTGGAGAAACAGCACTGACTCCCTGTCCTGAGGGGAACGTCAAACCAGCCCACTCAGGCCAATCCCTGCACTGCTCTCAAAGTATGAGAGCAGCATGGGGATTGCACAGGGAGTCTGTGATACTGACCCAGTGTCTGCTGGGACCAGGAAGAACATCAGGGCCCGACGCGAGAGGTGGTCGGCAGCTTCAGGTAAGTTCCTAAAAAAATATATATTAACCCCCCGCACTCTCCAAGTCGTCCACTCACTCCACACCCCCTTCACCCGCCTTACCACTTATTCTTTGTGGCGGCCGCCACTGCAAATACACTTCCTCATTCAGTATTTATGGGGGAAAAAAATAAACCTTCCTCTTCCCTTGATCTGTTTGTATTGCAGATCAAGTTTCAGGATTAGTGCCAACAGACCTTCGGGTGCATATGCACTTTAGAAATTCACAATAACATACCTTAACCATCACACTAAATTCTCAGGGGCAGATTTAGAAGCCTCTTGCGCCACTTTTGCATCATTTTTAACATGGGAAAAATAACGCAAAAATGGCGCAAGAGGCTTGTAAATCTGCCCCTCAGTGGACAGGTGGTCAGGTGTTCAGACTCCCCCACTCTCAAAATCCTTAGACGACGTCCTATGGGACCCACAGCCATATGTGATGGAAAACATGCATCAAAGATACTGGGAGCGTCACTGTGCCTGTGGAGGGGTGGCAGGGTCCAGGTCCGCCCACCTCGCCAGTACGTACAGGTCGGCGTCCAGCGGTCGCTGGGAGCTAAACTGCAGGGCGGTCGACCTCTAATCTGGGGAACTGGGGGGCATATTATCAAGCAGGGCGAAAGGCAATTATCGCCGCTTTAGCGGGCCGTTTTCGGCCGCTAAGCGGCGATAATTCTATCGCCTTATTAGCAAGCTGCCGTTAACTGATGTTAGCGACAGCTTTTAGGTGATAGCGAGCGGTTTGGGGCCGCTTTGCATGTCAGCGATGTTTATCGCTAATGACATGCAAAGTGGGCGTACCCAACCAGTTAGCGACTGAAAGCAGTCGCTAACGTCGCTATAGCCTATTAGCAAGGCAGACATAGCGATGGAAATATTCGCGCTAAGCGCGAATATCTCCAAATACTAAGACCTGCCCAGACCAGCCATGTTATCCAATGGGAGGTGGATAACATGGCTCAGAGCATTTCATCGCTAATGGGTGAATATCGCTGTATTCTCAGCGATATTCATGCATTTCGCCGCTATCGCTGGATATTTTAGCACAATGGAGAAAAATGTTGCTAATAACATGTTTTCTCCGCTAACATATCCAGCGATAGGCAGCGATAACAAAAAAATCGTTGCTAAGCCTATTTAGCGATAAATATCGCTAATTGTTGGTAATATGCCCCTGGGTTCGAGTCTCGGCAATGACACTGAACTTCCTGTGATTCTGGGCAAATCACTTAATCTGCCCGTGCCTAACAAAAATGAATGTGTCCTCGTGTAATGCAACTGCTGCTATGTAAAGCGCTCTGATACCTGATTCGGGTCAAGTTCGCGCTATATAAAACTCTGCAAAAAAAAAAAAAGGAGACAGGTGATGGCTAAGGTAAGATTGCATTCTGGCTAGAAGAGCAGTGGCCCGAAGGCTGAAGAGAACAACTTTTAGCTCAGCCTGGACCACCTGCCTTGCTGCGTCACAGACTGCCACTTTATATGTTTGTTTAAAGCCGAGGTACAAACTTCTAAACTAAAAAAGTGTATTTTGGATTGTTTACTCCACACTAGATGATATCAGAACACAGGGTGGCCTTTTTTGGAATTTTTAACCTGTAGATTCCGTTAATGACGAGCAAGTCCGTTGCTTTGTGTCTCCTATAAAAGCCTTTATTGTTAGTGTTGGATTTATACCTTATTAAACTACATATATATGAGAGTTTTTTTGTAACAGCGTGCATCCTCAACTGACTTATTTCAAAGTGCTCTCAGGTATGATGATCCCGGAAAAAGAGGCACTGCAAAGAAAAGTAATTGTCTAGGATCACACAGTGTGGGCAAGTTGGGAAACGTGTTGACTACGCTATTAGTAAAAACCACAGAACAGTTATTTAAGTATCATGAGAAATCAATGGGGCATATTACCAAGCAATAGCGATAATTATCGCTCTTGCTTGGTTAGAGACAAAAATTTGCAGCTGAGCTGCGGCGATTTTTATCGCAGATAAACCTTGGTATTACCAAGGTTTATCGCAAATGCGATAAAAAACGGCCTCAATGCATGAATATCGCTGAAAAGTCAGCGATATTCATGCATTACCGAGCTAATGCTCTTAGCCCTGTTATCCACCTCCCATTGGATAAATGGCTAAGAACTGCTCAGGGCAGGTGTTAGCTTTTGGAGATATTCGCGCTTAGCGCGAATATCTCCAAAAGTTGGTAATAGGAGATAGCGATGTTAGCGACTGTTTCCAGTCGCTAACATCTTGGCACGCCCTCTTTGCATATCATTGGTGATAAATATCACTGACATGCAAAGTGGGGCCCAAGATGGTCGCTAGCTCCTACTAGCTGTCGCTAACTGGTGTTAGCGACAGCTAGGTAATAGGGAGATAATTTTATCTCTGCTTTCTTGGCTTTTAAAGCCAAAAAAGCGGAGATAAACCCCCTTGATAATATGCCCCAATAGCCCCACCAATGAACGTTCCTTCGGTAAAGCAAGAGGCAGTTCGGTCTATGGCAGCATTGTAATCTATTGACCCACATAAAAGAAAGGCTTTTCCTTGTATTGCTCTGTTTGCGAATTTAATAACTTCAGCTTCAAATTTCGTCATTAGGGAACATGAGTAAATCTATTATAATCACGAGCCAGCCCTGAGTGCAAGTCTCAATTTTCGTTAGAGACCCGCCCACCTCGTTTTCTGAGGCTCCACCCACTCACAGATGCACAAGCAGGGGGTCCTGCATGTTTCAGACAGTTTACACTAAGATGTTACCTATATGATGTTGCTCATTTAAAAATAAAATTGCAGTGGTCATTCAAAGTCCATTACTGTTCATGATTTTAAAATGACCATTTTAATTTGTTGCATGAAAACATTGACCTGTTTCTTCAGTAAATGAGAGCTTTGGGTGCTGATACAGTAAGCATTTTCATCCCTCCCGCCCAGCCCAGCTCCTTTGGGTCACAGTTCTCCAGGTGAAACTGAAACATTTTCTTACTCCGCTCAAACCTTTGTACAAAAGCTGATGGGGCACATCCGCGGCCAAGAGAATCTTCTAACCCAGTGGTTCTTAACCTTTTGACTGCTGTGGAGCTCCAGTCAATCATTACTGGAACGCGGGGACCCCCACTGAGTCAGTATTGGAGCCTGTGGCCCCCAGCCTAACTAATTTCTATTATTTGAACCCCACAACTATTCACAAAATTATGTATTCCACAAACAAATGCTCAAATATGGCGGGATTTAGTTTAATTCACAATCAAATTTGACAAAGCTTTACATTTTTCAATTTTGCTTCTTTATTTTGATATACTTTATTTATTGTCATTCATTAACTTTGATATTATTTAATTGTGTAAAACGGTTGCAGGCCTGAAGAGGCCTCGCGGATCCCCAGGTGTACCCAGACCACAGGTTGAGAATCGTAACACGGCAAATATTCACAACCAAGCAAAGGTTTAGCTCCAGAAACGTTGGGAAAGGAAGTGATGAGTCAGCCACACCAGGCGCTTTAAAATAACACCGCCTCTAATTCTGATTCATTCAAAAGGATGCGACAGACCAGAGCTAAAGTTGGAATTTCTAGGACACACATACCAGACGAGCTAATAATAGCAGATAATAATAGCAGATAGCAAGGACAGACTTTTATTGTGGGCTCTGTGCTCTCCTCCCCGCCGCCCCCGCTCTTCGGCTGCAGATTGGATAGAATATGACCAGCCTGAGAGGAAAGAGATGCCCTCATTCTAGTGCTCTATGTGGTACTTTCAGATCTTGCAGGGGTTCAGTACTTGTCTACGGATAAAAGTCACCTTGGCCATTAGTGCAGAGTGCATGCACGAGACGTTGCAGGCAGCTTTGCAACACCCATTGGGCTGAGAGGGCTTTAGCCCTCACCCCGTCAGCCTCCGTGGACTGGGCTGAGCCTGGGAGTTAGGATGCCAAGTACCATCAGCTTATGGCGTGCTGTGACCTCTCCTCTATAGCCCTCAGGCCTTCATTCAACAGAACACACCTAATTTCAGAATAAAATTGCGCGAAAGGTGTGCCTGTTGATTTTAAGCACTTTTTGTCACAAAGGGAGTGAATGCTCATTTGGCCACATGCATCAATCTAGGATTTTGCATTTCCTAAATAGCGAAAATTAAGGAATCGCTATTTAGGAAATGCAAAATCCTATGCATCAAGAAATCCTAAAAGTTTTTAGGATTTCTTAATTTTCGGAAATTGCGATTCCTTAATTGCGAATCGCAATTAAGGAATGGCATCACATTGATTCCTATGGGCCTAGAGGCCCATAGGAATCAATGCCGTTTTGCATTTTTTAGGTTTCGCCTGGGGCCGGAGCTCCTAGCTCCGCACAGGAGAAATCTTATGTCCCTACAGTGTGGGGCTTAGTCCCGCCCCTGCTTCCATTGGCTAGCTCCATAAATGGAGGCTAGCCATTGGAAGCCGTATCTGTCCGTCAAGGCCGGACCAGATTCGGGGGCGTTCCAGAGATTTTTTCCCTTTCCACCCTTTTTGCATCGTCATCGGGCGGTGGGCGGAGTTTCGTTTTTTTTTTTTAGGTGTTTGTTTTCGTCATTCCATGCCGACCACGGCCGCCGGAAGAAGTCCAGGTGAGTCCCCGTTCCCGCCCCCCTCCCGCTGACCGTGTGCTGTTCCCGCCCCCTGTCCGTGTCAGCCCCCCCTCCCGCTGTCCGTCCCCCCTCCCGCTGTCCGTGTGTGCTTGTTTTTATTTCATTTCAATGCTTGTTTCCAGAGCTGCCCACGCTGAAGCCCGGCCCTGCCCTTCCCACTCGTTTCCCTTTAAGTACTCGCTGTTCCCGCCCCCCCCCCTGTCCGTGTCCACCCCCCCTTCCGCTGTCCGTGTCCGCCCCCCCTCCCGCTGTCCGTCCCCCCTCCCGCTGTTCGTGTGCCCGTAGGTGCTTGATATGCACTTCTGTTCCACTGACGTCCTAATGAGTCACGCGCGTCTCCTGGGGCGTCGCCGAGGGAGGAGGCCAAACTCAGGGTTACCTGTGATCATCAGATACGGGTTTCCTTCTCTAATGGAGTTTTCCACGATAGGGAAAAGACCGAGGGAGTCCCCCGCTTGAGTGACGCACAGACAGGGTTCCTATTATGTAACAAGCAGCAATAGCCCAGGAGTGCTTATATTTTCCATGAAGACGGTGCTAGCACGTGCCGTTGTTGCCACCGCTTCACAAAGACCGAGCTCGTGCACGATGAAGCGAGCCTAAGATAGTTGTTTAGGCCATTGCAATGTACTATTTGGGTCTGTAAGTTGAAGTTCTGTTGCTCAGGGGATACCACACATAGAATGGGTGGAATAATAGCAGGATATCCCGGAGCCCTCACACTGATTCGGCAAAGGGGCACGTGACTCTGGTGAAGTTGCTTACTGCTGGAAATAAAATACCACTAATCCCAGGGTGCTCAGCGATTGTTCAAAGCACCTGAGACTCAGCTCTTCAGCACATAGCTAATATTTCTTAGGACTACAGTATGTTGTTTGCACATGGCAGCTACTTCCTGACACATCTTCTCATTTGATGAATAGGGAAGTTACAATGACGTGTGCAGTGCACCAAGACTATAAAACACAAAATATGGTAAAATAAAATATTTGTATTCCATCACTCATGTTCTAGTGATAAACAGCCCTGTCTCTAGCATGCACGGTGAAGTGCTGAGCATGCATGGTTTTCTAAAAGGAATTTTCTCCGGGTGCTTTTCTTTTACGCAGCAAAATTCGTGGGCCATAATTTAAAGCCACCGATGCATTGAAATTTAGTTCAAAGGGTCGACAAACATGAGTCTGTGGATGCTCTACAGTGGGACATAAGCACGTGTCAGCGGATGTTGCACGAATGTATAGGGGACTGTTAGTACTCAAGGCACAAACCGATATTCCAAGAGTCGAAGTAAAAATACAGATTCTCTTTCACGTTTTGTGCATCACAGATAATGGTCTGGTCCGTGTGTGCATACGAGATATGTGTTTGAAATGTAATCTGCGGTCAATGGAATATGTTATTTGAAGAAATTCAAAAAGTGAAAAACAATTCTCATTAAGAATACCTCTAACCCCCTGTTGCAAAGGCCAAGAAAATGACATTTGTCACGTATAATCTAATTATTTTGGGGGGGGCTGTTGAGTGGTCTAGATTGTGAGACCCTCTGAACTTGGCTTGACTTTAACGTGTGATCTTGGACAACATGCATCATATTACAGTGCGTTGACCCTACATCTACCTCATACTGCGCCCTCATAGGAATGCAGAATGTGTTTTCATGTATCTATGCATATTACATATAGCGATTATAGAAGATGAGCTTAGTTATACATGTGGCTTCGGTTTAAATCTTTCCTTGGTATTTTTATAAATCAGTACCGTTTTAGTTGTCTCTGCTCACTTTCTTTAACTCTCTTCGAAAGCAAATACCCCCCCCTCCCTTGAAGTTTCCGACACTTTAAATTAGTATTCTGTATGTGAAACTTTGTAAATGAAGGTAGAGGACAATTTAAAATGAAAAAAAAACTTGCCTCGCCCCCACAATGATAAACAAGAGTGATACCATTCCTCTTTCAATCCCAATATACTCCTTCCAGTAAGAAGGCAGCTTAGTTTCGCCCCACATCCCAGACACTCGACAGAGGGTGGATGGTTGGGCAGTAAAGGTGTAGCCTAGAAGATGCTATAATAAATTCATTGCAGTACTCTTTTGTGACTTCTGTATTGTTGTGAGTTCGTGATTGTGTCAACAATGTATCTGCGATTTCATGTTCGCATATTGCAATAATAATATTGTGCATTTATAAGCATTACTTTATTTTTAATATCTCGTGTTCTTTCCGTTGTATGTTTTAAATGCATGTAATTCTGATAGCTTGGGTTTAATTTGTTCACTGTAATGTTGGTTGTGGAGTCTCGTGCAAAAAAAAGCTTCTTTTAAGTTTCAACTTAATGTTAATGTCTCCACGTTCTTTGTTTTCTGTTTCCTTTCTACTCGTTGTTGCATACAAGGAATAAATGGAACATGCAGGGAAACATTGGTAACACGTTTATTCAGTGCTTTAAATGGGCCGGTACTCACAGTTACTTAGTATCGGCACTACGAACTAGAGTGGCACATACATTTTCATGCCTTGTGGATCCGTGCATATGCACACTCACTCAAATGCGCACATTAATACACACTCGTGAACGTTCATTCACACAATGATCATGCACACACACCCGTGCACATGTGCATACTCAAATGCGCACACACACCTACAAACACACACACAATCACTCAGGGAGCTCCTAATTGAATGTGAGCATTGCATGTCAGCAATACACACGTGCACACACACACACACACACACACACACCTACAAAACACACACCATCACTCAGAGAGCTCCTAATTGTCCGCAAGCTCTTTAATGACTGCAACTTAAGGCAGGGTTTTTGGTCCTTTGATAAGAAGGAGGTTAGTTATTATTAATCATTTTTACTGTTTGCGAGAGATTAAGCTTTTGGCATTGTAAATGGCAATGCCATTTATTTATCTGTTTTCAAAACCAACACATAAATGAAAAATTTGTCATTTACAATGCCAATAGCTCTAACTTTTACAAAGGTGAAACCGTTGCATTATAAATGCTTGTTTTTTTTGCACTCGCAATTTGTTGATGCATTGCAAGGGTGCAGAGGGGGGTCCAAAGGACCCCCCCTGCACCCCTGAAATGTATTTTAAAGTGCATATTTCACACACACATGTCCTAAGGACATGTGTGTCTGTAACATGCAAGTTTAAAAAATGCATTTTTTTGCTTTTTAAATTTTTTTCGCAAATTAACACGAGGATCAACCTCGTGTTAATTTGCACTTCCTATTTCAAAATTCGCAATTTTTAAAAAAAATGATGCATTGCATTTAAGGAATCGCACAAATGCGATTCCTTAATTAACTTATATCTTTTTTAAAAACAGTAATCATTACTTGCATATTATGTAAATAGTTGTAAATATATGAAATATTGTGGATAAACATATAGTTATATTTTTCTAACATGATAGTATATTTTTATATGTAAATGATTGTTTAGTGTGTCGGATATTTACATATATATTTAAAACATTTAGCACAGCAATGGCTGATGAAAAAAGACAAAATGTGTAGTCCAGCAGGAAATGCATTACGCTGTGTATGGCTTTAAGGACACTCCCCTGGTTTGAAATTGGTTAACCAATCAAATTGTTGTTTTTTGAATGCACTTGCACTTTAAATTTCACGTAACTTTGTCTGTGCGCCATGTGACCAAGGCCTCTGTGTAGGCTGAAACGTTATACTGCCGTGGCGTGCTGAGTAATAAAGTAACTCACTGCATCTGGGTCTTCCGTTTTTCCTTTGAAGTGATGGCTCTGGACTATGGGCGCGTCGTCTTGAGGGTAACGAATATGCATTAATACACACTCGTGAACGTTCATTCACACAATGATCATGCACACACACCCGTGCACATGTGCATACTCAAATGCGCACACACACCTACAAACACACACACAATCACTCAGGGAGCTCCTAATTGAATGTGAGCATTGCATGTCAGCAATACACACGTGCACACACACACACACACACACACACACCTACAAAACACACACCATCACTCAGAGAGCTCCTAATTGTCCGCAAGCTCTTTAATGACTGCAACTTAAGGCAGGGTTTTTGGTCCTTTGATAAGAAGGAGGTTAGTTATTATTAATCATTTTTACTGTTTGCGAGAGATTAAGCTTTTGGCATTGTAAATGGCAATGCCATTTATTTATCTGTTTTCAAAACCAACACATAAATGAAAAATTTGTCATTTACAATGCCAATAGCTCTAACTTTTACAAAGGTGAAACCGTTGCATTATAAATGCTTGTTTTTTTTGCACTCGCAATTTGTTGATGCATTGCAAGGGTGCAGAGGGGGGTCCAAAGGACCCCCCCTGCACCCCTGAAATGTATTTTAAAGTGCATATTTCACACACACATGTCCTAAGGACATGTGTGTCTGTAACATGCAAGTTTAAAAAATGCATTTTTTTGCTTTTTAAATTTTTTTCGCAAATTAACACGAGGATCAACCTCGTGTTAATTTGCACTTCCTATTTCAAAATTCGCAATTTTTAAAAAAAATGATGCATTGCATTTAAGGAATCGCACAAATGCGATTCCTTAATTGCATTCGCATTTTTAAGAAATGCAAAAAATAGCGAATTTTGACACTCTGTTTCATGCATCCCAAAAACGTATTTAGGAAGTGCAAACGGCCGAATTTACCGATTCGCACCGTTTGCACTTCCTAAATAGGTTGATGCATGTGGGGGTTTGTTCCTTGGCACTTTACACACCTTTTTTGGTTTGTTTTGGACACTTTTCTTTCTTCTTTTCTGAATTGAATGACCACCTGTGATGAGAAAAGGGGCTTAATCTGGTGAATACCTGCCAGCTGCCCCGAGGGTGGTGCGCCCGTGAGGGGTCATTCTTTTCTTCACAGATTTTTCACATATATTAAGTGTGGTCGGATGTACTGTGTACATGATTGATTCAGACATCGCTCAGTGCTCTGTTTGACTGTCATTTTGAAGTTTACTAGGATTTTCCCTTATTTTTATGTTAAGAATTCTGGACGAAATATACTAAACCCACCCAAAAGAATTTTTTTTAAATATAGGTGGTGTTGCATTGGACTTTGATCACTTGTCTCTCCATTGCATGAACACGAGTATTAATAGTAAACGTCCTGGGAACAGGGTTTTTGTGATATTGTCAGTTTAGGAGTGGGGGGCAACCCTGGTTCCCTTGTTTTCCCTCTTGGCTCCTTTTTGGAATAGATGGCAGAGTATACAGCCTGTTCAAGCAGGAGCTACAATCATAGTCAGCGGAAATTAGATACACAACCTAAATTAACCTGTGCTCACCATCTAGTAGCTTGGCACAGAACAGTCAGGCTTTACTTAGGAGGTAATGGGTAAAGTATTTATGCCAAATCACAATGAGAGAGTCAGGGTACGATACAGTCACTCTTCTTCCCCAAACTAGACAATTGAAATAACAACAAAAGAGCGATGTGGTCGAGTATCAAATAAACACGATCATGATGTCTTAAAAAATTCGGTCCACGGAAGTGAACGGAGTTAGGTTTTCTACAGGGAGCCGCCGGCTGTAATGTAGCACGGCGTGAAGCATACCCCTGCCGTGGTTACCCATGAAGCACGGAAATAATATCTAAAATTGAATGGGCCCCAGTAAATACTGTGAGTGCCCCCACGAGTAAAACCGTGAGCAAAAAGTCTGTTTTAATAATATATTTTTTTCACACATATCTTCACGGTCGGGTGCGCCTTAGTGTGTGCATACCGCCGGAAGGTTTATCAGAAGGTCCTGACGAATGCAGAGCGATTTTTTGGCTCCCATGCAGAAACATGTTGACCGATTGACAAGGACTAGAGGTTTTCAATAACGAAACCGTGGTATAAGTCCTGTTTTCACCTCCTTTTAATCAATGCGAGTTGGACTCTTAATAAAATAGTTGATAGTCACAACTTAGCATTTTTTAATTCCTGCACATTTATCACATCTTTATGGTTGGCACTACTCAACACACAAATAACCAGCTCCGCTGTAAACAGGCGTAGTAGCACACTGGGAGGACATTCGGTCCTTCCAGTGAGAACCCCATGATGAAGCATGTCACCACTATGTGGTGAGTGAGGGTTCTTTTACTATTAATTTGTGTGTTTGTTCACTCACTGGGTTTATATTCCTCCTTTTTTAAGACATCATGATCGAGTTTATTTGATACTCGACCACATCGCTCTTTTGTTGTTATTTCTAAAGTATTTATGCAACACATAAAGTACAGTAACACTGTGAAATACATGGCAAAAAGACACCACACCAGTTTAGAAAAATAGAGAATATTTATCTGAGTAAATCAAGACTAAAAGGACAAAAATCCAATAAGTAGAAATCGAGATATGATTTTTAAATCCAAAAACAGTGCATAGAAGTCAATAGCGCTAAAAGGTTACTTGGGGTCATGCTAGACTGAGGTAAATCTAAAGTTGAGGCTGACTGCGATGGAGGGCAGGCCAGCTACAGAATCCACGCAGAGCCTTCTGATAATGTGCCATTGGATGGAGCAAGCGTGGGTGTCGAAGACTCAATGTGCCGGTTCCGAGACATGCAGTAGGTTCGATACGTCGAAGTTGAGCCTCGCTGCGGTGTCTTTGGATCAGTGCTTCATCATTGTCAAACCTCACAGTTGGGATCTCGGGTTGGTGCTGCATCATTGTTGAACCTCGTCGTCGATCTGTACAGGGATTTCCTTGGATAAGCACTGCGTCAGCGTCGGAGTGCGCTGCTTTGTTTCTGATTGGCACAGTGGTGACAATGCGTCGATTTTTTGCACAAACAGCTGCAGAACCCACTTCCGATGCCCAGGACTAGAGGGGGCACTTCAGACAAGGGTAGGTCTCACAGATGGCAGAGTCCAGCAGCACCAGCAGAGTTTCAAGAAATCTTTTGTGACCCTGAGACTTCAGAGAACACAAGGCAAGCCAACAAGCCCTTGGAGAAACATGGTTTCAAGGATATAGCAAACAGGTCCAGTTCTTCTCACTCCCAGCCAAGAAGCAGCAGGCAGCAGGCCAAAACAGCAGGGCAGGTAGCAAAGTGGCAGTCCTTCCTACAGCACAGCAATCAGCAGAAAGCAGGCCAACACAGCAATGCAGGTAGCAAAGTAGCAGTCCTTCCTATAGCACAGCAGCTCCTCTTCCAGGCAGATTGTCCTTGGCTCTAGCAAAGTTTTGATTTGGTGGTGTCAGGAGTCCAGCACTCATACCCAAATATGCCTATGAAGTGGGGGATACTATAAAGAGGCCTTTAAATATCCAAACTCACTAGAGGGGTGTATGCAGCTCTTAGCGTGGGGGCAGGCACAGCCCTATTCAGGTGCAAGTGTCAGCTCCTCCCTCCCAATCTACCTCAAGAAGGCCCATCTGACTGGTGATCAGGATCCAAATGTTACACCCCAACTCCTTTTGTGTGACTCTCTAGAGGGAATGCACACAGCCTAGCTGCCACCTAACCCAGAAGTGTATTTAGAGACAGGCAGAGCCACAGAATTGTTATAGTAAGAAAATGCCAACTTTCTTAAAGTGCCATTTTCAGAATACACAATTTAAAATACGAATTCACCATGAGTTGTAATTTTAAATTGTGAGTCCAGAGACACCAAACTCCAAAGCTCTATCTTTTCCTAATTGGAAATGACACTTAAGAGATGTTTTAGGGCAATCCTAATGTTAGCCTACGGCAGAGCTAGGCCTTGCAGGGATGAAAAAACAAATTTAGCAGTTTGTCATTACCAAGACATGTAACCTCAGAATTACAGGTCCTGCATTTTAAATACACTGCACCCTGCCCATAGAGCTGTCTGGGGCCTACCTTAGGGGTGACTTATATGTAATAAAAGGGAAGGTTTGGGCCTGGCACGTAGGTTAACTTGTCAGGTCAAAATGGCAGTTTAAATTGCACACACAGGCTCTGCAGTGGAAGGCCTGAGCCATTTTTATTTTTTTTAGAGTTTTATATAGAGCAAACTAGATCCGAAGACATCAGGTATCAGAGCGCTTTACATGAGCACCAGTTTCGTTACAGATTGGCACATTCATTTTAAAGGGCTACTGGAGTGGGTGGCATAATCAGTGCTGCAGACCCACCAGTAGCATTTACATTACAGGCCCTGGGTACATAGAGTGCACTTTACTAGGGACTTACAAGTAAATTAAATATGACAGTTGTGGGTAAGCCAAGGTTACCATGTTTAGAGTAGAGAGCATATGCACTTTAGCACTGGTTAGACATGGAAAAGTGCAGAGAGTCCTAAAGGCAACAAAACTGAAGTCCGAAAAAGGGAGGAGGAAAGCAAAAAGTGTTGGGGCGACCCTGCAGGAAGGGCCAGATCGGACAATAAGGCTAAACCTAATAACCAATCACGTACTAGACTAACCACTAACCTTGGTTTCAAGTCGTACTGTGCAACATATCATAAAGCGCATTAATGCCTTGTAAGGGGTAGTTACTGGTATATAAATACATATGCAAATCAGTACATTTATTACATCAAGAAGCAGTGTAAAGGAGAGGAGTTGGTCTAAGGGCTAGGGCGGTCGACCTCGAATCTGGGGAAGTGGGTTGCAGTCTCGGCAATGATGCTGAGCATCATGCAATTCTGCGCAAATCACTTAATCTCCCCGTGCCTAACAAAAAAATTAATGTGCCCTCATGTAATGCAACTGGTGCTATGTAAAGCACTCTTATACCTGATTTGGGTCAAGTTCGCGCTTCATAAAACTATGTAAAAAAGAAAAAAAAAAGTACAGCAGCCTTATTGCGCTACCAGGAATAATCCTCAAATAGTCCCACATAGAGGGATGCGGCAAATATGGCTCTTTTCAGGGGTCCGCAGTGACAATACAGCAACAAAACACATATGCCTGTGGCTCCTATAATACCTGCCTGTCTCTTAATGAAAACTTTGCATTAAGTGAATGATAATGATGATTAAAGTTAAGTAGTGCTTAGTACGCAGCTATCAGTCACAAATATGAACTTTGGTTAGAATGAATCTACCTTAGTTTGTCCGATTGAACGCTCATTAGAATAATTGTACATATGTTCGAGCTCAGCTTCTATGTGCCAGTTAATAAAGTGCACTTCCTAACAGTTTCTTCTTGCAGTGCCAGACCTTGTTCACCAGATAAGAACCATATCTACTTACATTTCTTGCTTAATGACTTTCGAGAGTACTATGCTATATATGTAGAGCCAATGGAATTATGCAGCAGTGGATCACACAATTATGCAGCAGAATTGACTAAATTATGCAGCAAAAAAGCAAATTATGTTGCACAATGCTGCACATTTTTTTCATATTATTACTTAAGTATTTTGTAATTTTTACACTTGGTAATACTTTCTGGGAAAAGATTCGACCTCTTTAGTACTAGTTTAACAACTAAATACAAAATAAGCAACCGAAAGATGAACAGTTAACCTCTCTGAAGTTTTTGTTTTGTTTTGTTAAAATCTGCATATTAAGCAGTAGATGATTGATTATGTGGCAAATGCAGCAAATACATAATTCCAGTGGCTCTAGTTTTATAGTAGCATTTATATACCATGTTCCTACCTCTAATGATGTATTTTGTAGCTGTGTGAGGTTCAGAGGCTTGCTCCAAACATGTAGTTGCAAACGTGTGGCTGTGGTCAAACAAGACATGAAGCAGAAAGATATGGAAACAGAGCTATTATTTATTATTGTAACGCAGGGGTGAAGTGCTCTTTTGTGCTTGGTGAGTAGGTGTGGTTTTGTAGCTTAGGCTAAGGAAGGGCATGGCCCAATGAAAATTAGCAGACTCCATTGTTTATGGAGCACTCGAGCAAGCAGATCAAGTGATCCCATTCATATATGGGCTTGTGGGATCCACGCAGGGTTGGAGTTTGATTGTGTTACCAAAGAAAATCAAGAGACACATTTCTTATATGAGCCTCAGTGGCACACAGAGGAGTGGAGGTAAAGCAGCCCTAAGAAATCAGGTATCTTTTGGGTCCACTCAGGAGCAGAAGATGCTGTCTCCGGAAAATAAAGAGACACCACTCATACCTAGATGTATGAGGTCCATATAAAAATAAAATGTGGCAGCCATTGGAAATGATTTCACACCACTCGTACATGGGACTCTGGGGCTGAATTGAGAACCAAAGAGGCTACATTCCAGTCTTTCGGTGAGAACAGCATTGATAAATAATCTTGTTTTGTTATAGTCTCTAAAGACAGAAAATCTATGTTGGGACAAACAGTCCCTTACATGGGTCTGGAGAGTATGCTGCCCTCGTAGTTTTTCCTGTTACAGTTTCTGTGTTTGTTTTGTTTTCCCCAGTGAGCCCAACAGTCCATCAAGATCACCGATTCACCTCCATGTTGCATAGAGTTAGATCCCAGAACATTGATCTAAAGTTGGGAAAATGCTCTCTATCTGGGCTTTGTGGGATTTGTGGTAGTGACAGCAGGATTCCTACTGAAGCCACAGGCCTTTCTGCCTGTCGACTTCAGTGAGTGAAGAGGGTCTGCCCCATATTACAATTTTAGCATGTCTCTTTGCATATGATTAGGATATGTGTGGAAGAATATATACACTTGAGAGGAATTTTGCTTTGGGACACAGCTTTTACAACAAGGTTTTTACCATGTTGTACTATTACCTACGCATTTTTTACCACATATGTTTTTAAAACGCATATGCTTTACAACATATGCCTTTACCATGCATTTAAAGTAAGTTCAGGGTGTGGGTGGTCTCCCCCACAAATAAATTGTTTATATATATATATATATATATATATATATATATATATATATATATATATATATATATATGTATATATATATATATATATATATATATATATATATATATATATATACATATCTTATATATAAACAATGTGTGGTAAAGGCATACGTTGAAAAAGCATATGCGATCTAAAAAAATGAAGGGTAAAAAAATGTGTGGTAAAGGCATGAAGAGTATTTGCCTGCATTGTTCCGTAAGATAACCCTGTGATTCAGGGCTAGCGGCTCCCTGACTACCACCCTTCTGCCAGATTGTGGACTGAGTATGGAACAGGAATCCTGTTGGAAGAGTTTAAAGGAAAAAAACCCTGTCTATTGTTGAAAGGGGTTGTTGGACTCCATCTTAAAGAGAAGGAGCCTGCCCTGATTGAGCTGAAGAGCCATGCTGCACGAGGACCTGTTGAAGGCGCAGTTGTGAAGTCTGTGCAGCTGCATCTGTCTGTATCACTCAGCGCACAAGGGAACTATTGTCACCAGCCTCACTGTATGATGAGCCCTTTTTCTACAAAATCATGAGAGTGCAAGTGCACCACATCAATGCAGCTGCAATATTGCTGATCGGTTCCTAAAAAGAAAAAGTAGTATCATGCCAAACTCAATTATACAAGAAATCTTGAATAACGTTCCTTGGTAAACTAAGCCAATGTGGAACTGAAACCCAATTGTGCCAGATCAATACTGAATTCTTTACAGAATCCCAAATGAGTGATGTTTAAAGCACGAGGATGTCTTCTACTGGAACCTTTATAAATGTGAAGGAACCTCCAATTTCAGCCTTCAAACACTCTTTATATCACCACTTCCACAGCACACCTCATCGTTTTAAGAAATCCTGAATAGGGTTGTATGTTGTAGTCTACTATACTAGTCTCTAGGCTTCCAACTGGTTCAATTCTGTATGCAAGAACCATGAATTATGAAGATTTTTATTTTATGACATCAATACAGAGTGAAATGGGTTAAAGTGTAAGCATTATGCTCCTTTACATTGATTTTTTTCAGTTATGGATATCTGTATTACCATATTTCTATCAGATTCAGAGCTCATATCCTGGGGTGATTGATGGGCATGGTTCTGCTGAAGTCAACAATCCAGGCATAGTTTGCAAGACCAGATGTCCTGGATTTTGCAGCTTTCTGTACTTGATAACATTTGGCAATGTCCACTCTACATCACTTTCTAAATGCACTGTACCTGTTGAAGGCATGTTGCATGTCACATAGGCCATAACAGATTTTGAGAGTGCATCACAACCTCTGAATAGTCAAATAAATTGTAAAAATTTACAGAGATGATATAGACAAGGACAGGAGGAGAAGATTGGAAATGGAGACAGAGACTTACCCAGATAAGGAGGTGAAAGACAGAAGCGTAAAATAATATAAAGAGTAGAGTTTGAGTTTGAGTTTGAGTTTAAGGGTTTTATAAAGCGCTCGTACACCTGGCGGTTCCTTGGCGCTAAAAGGCTACTGCTACTCAGGGGGCAGGAAAGATGGGGAGTGTCTGTTTAAGAGGGAAAGGCTTGAGTGAAAAGAAAGGTCTTGAGGCCTTTACGGAACAAAGGGTACTGGGGGCAGGTTCTCAGGTAAATTGGGAGGGAGTTCCAGAAAGCTGGGGCCGTGGTCGAGAATTTAGAACCCCCCCACTTCTTCCGTTTGAAGCGAGGGACCACGAGCAGGTGGTGGGAGGAAGAACGGAGTTCTCTCGATGGAAAGTAGTCATGTATTTCTGAGTTAATGAAAGAAGGGGCAGAACCTGTCCGGGCTTTGAAGATGGTGCAGCCAAGCTTGAATAAGGCGCGCTGCCGGACAGGGAGCCAGTGCAGAGAGACAAGGAGGGGTGTAACGTGGTGTGATTTTGGTAAGTTGAAAACCAGCCGGGCGGCCTGGTTTTGGACCAGTTGGAGGCGCCTCATCAAGTAGTCAGGTATGCCATGATAAAGGGCATTGCCATAATCCAGGCGAGATGTTACCATGGCCAGAAGTATTAACTTGAGCGCATCCGAGGAAAAGAATCTTGATACTTTACGTATTGTCCTAAGAGAAAGAAAGGCTGAGGAAACAACAGCAGAAACTTGGGAGTGTAGGGAAAGTTGATTGTTAATTTTAAACCCAAGAGTTTTAACGGAGGGAACAGGAATGGGTGGGGAGCCTAAGGAAGAGGGCCAAAAGGAGGAGGACCAGGGACTGGAGCAACCACCTGTCAACACCAATTCCGTTTTATCGGGATTGAGTTTCAGGTGGTTGAAGTTCATCCAGTCCTGGATGAACGTCATGATGAGTTGAAAGTTAGAAATTGACTCAGGAGAGGAAGAAAGGGTGAAGATGAGCTGGAGATCGTCAGCGTAATTGAACACAGAGACCTCCATCCGCTGTAAAGCAAAAATAAGGGGGGCAATATAAAGGTTAAATAAAAGGGGGGACAAAGAAGATCCTTGTGGGACCCCGCACTGGATGGGCCGGAAATCCGCTGAGTACTCACCAAGGCGAACCGCCTGAGTCCGGCCGCTCAGAAAGGAGGATAACCATAACAGGGCTGTCCCTCCGATTCCCGCCGCCTCGACACGTGAAAGTAAGATGGTATGGTCCACCGTGTCGAATGCGGCGCTACTCAGATTAGATAAAGGAAGGGTAGAAAGAGAATGTACACAAAGAAAGGCATAAGAGATGGAAAAGGAGAGAGAATTAGCAGAGAGGGGGAATGAGAGAAAAGAAGGAGGCGAGAATAGAGAAGTAAAAGATGACCAGTTACAGGAAAGGATGATAATTAAACTGATGACCATGAGTTCAACCATCAGGAATGGTACTTCTGGAAAATGTATCTTGTAGTACTTGATTTCTGGTCAGAAGAGCCAGTACTCTGTCTCTGAAATTCAAATGAGTTATGGAATTAGGATTGCTGTGGTTATCTATTCCTCTAACATTCCTACACCTGCTTGCTTCAAGGCAATAGAATTGAGTACACCTGCAACTCACTCTTTTCATTACACTGTAAATTGATTCTGTGTTATTGTGGCACACTGGGTAATCTCACTTCGGGCTCAGTTTCTATGTTTGCTGAATGCCTGTGTAGTCAACATCTTTCCAAATGTGGGCTCCATATCAGGCCTTTGGAGTGCCTCAGTACAGCATAGAATGCTATTTAAATCAGCTAAAACTCAGGGGTACTATTTAGAATGATGGAAATACAGGTTCAACATTCTGTGTGCTACAAACCTTGGACACAAGGCATTCTTCCCCTTGAGAAAGTTCATTGATATACCAAGGGCCTGATTTAGAGTTTGGGGCTTCAGGTACTCTGTTGCAAATGTGATGGAGTACCCTCACACTAAACCCTTTGTCTGCCTGCTTTATTTACAGACAGGCGTACCTTAAGTATTATTCAGTTAATAGAACCTCCTTTGGCTCCATCAATGGAATACTTCCTCGGATGGTTCAGCAGGGTAGGACCCGAAATGCCACACTTTACCAGGTCTAATGGCTTAATATGTCACACAACAATAATAATGCTGCTAAAATTCTTTTAGTGAGAACCCTGAACATTAACATTGTTAAGTCTTCTTATGCTGAGATATTAGATGGATTTCTTTGAGAACAATGACACCCCATATCATGGTATTGTACCAGAAAAGTGAAGGGAGTCCCCAGAAGTAATTTTGATTCAGCTTTGAAAATGGCTCCACCCTTACTTTTCTAAGTGTTAGGTCCCCACACATCCAAGTTTGGGTCTAGTTTCCCCCCTGCTCACAGGCCACAGTGGGTATCTCAGGAGATGCCCAGGACATACAAGGTACCACCACAGTGTCCTCTACGTCTCATTGCCCACTTACGCCACAGAGGGCAGTGTATAGCCACATGATGGGTTGTCAGCAGGCACCATTGAGATTATGGACCAATGTTGTCCATGAAAGCATCAATCACAGACAACAGATATTTGCCCAGAAATACAGACAGCCCATGTAAATTACAGACCGGTGGTCTCCCTAGTCTCCCCAATTCATTTCGGGCTCATTTGGCACCTGCTGAATACACTAATGATATCTGATTTGTTTTTCCTCTAAACCAACTCTCATTGGGGTGGCCACCTTTCCAAGAGAAAAATAGTTGCCATTTGTTGTTGTTTAAAAAGACTGGAAAGGCCCACCCATGATGCTAAGTAGGACTTTAAACAATTTAGAATATATTAATCTGTAAAATGACTTTTCTGCCTTTGTTTGCTTTAATTATTAGCAGGGGCTGTCAATGCAGCTCTTGAACACGTTTAAAGTGCTTTCTATTTATATTTGCTATTTGACGTACAGGTGAGGGCTAAAAATTACAGCTTTAGGCGATTTTGCTTATTTTTGTTCTGGCCAGGACATCAAAATACCAAAGGTGCTGGTAGAAAACTAGGCAGGTGGCAACCCTACTATCCCCATTTAGCTTGTTTAGGGATTTAAAAGCTTGAGCAAACACAGAGGGGCATATTCTCAAGGAGCTATCGCCGAGTTATCGGCACTTTATTGCAGCCAAAGTTGCGATACATTTATCGCCTAATTCACAAGCTAGTGTTAACAGCCCATATCACCAGTTTACCTGTGATAGCAGCCGCAAAATACATCGCCACAGATGACCCCAGCAACTATCGCTAATGAGATGCAGAGTAGGTGTTCCCGTGCAATAAACCGCGACAACACCACTCCACAACATTCTCAATGACCAGCCAGATCAGCGATAAGATGACAAAACACTTGATAAGGCACGTTAGCAGCAGGGATTTAACACATGCTCTGACCTGGTGTACAGTCGGAAGCCAGCCTGCACCAGGAAAGGGAGCCCATCCCACAGCCACACCAGAAGACCAACAGATGCCATGGAGCTACTGATCATGCAGCTCGGAGCCCCCACAGGGCCACAACACCCACCGCCACCACAACCAGGCCCCCCACCCCACCCCAGACCCACACCAACCCTCCCAACACCTCCCTGGACAACCACAGAGGCAGCGCAGACAAAGACAACAGACCTTCAGAAAACACACCAGCCTCACAGACTTAGCACCAGAGTATGTCATTGCCCACTGCAGGCTCAAAAGGACGACCATCCTCTGCATCCTGAACATCATTGCCCACAGGCTGTAGGTACCAACACAGCAGACAACCAACATCCCACCTCAGACAAAGCTGCTGGCTGTGCTGCACCTGTTGGCCTCTAGTGCCTTCCAACCAACAACCACCAAAGTCAGAGGAGTCACACAGCAAGCCCTATCAAAGTTCCACAAACCTGTCCTTGATGCTGCGCAGGAACAGCTGGAGACCAAGCAAGGCTTCTACGCCATAGCTGGATTCCCGCACGTGTTGGGGCAATTGACTGCACACTGTCCTACTTGTTCCCCCTACCGACACTGCACACAATTACCGCAACAGAAAGAACACGCATTCCATGAATGTGCAGGCAATAGTAGACTACCAGGGACTCTTCACCAATGTCTTTGCCAATTTCCCAGGCAGTGTGCATGATTCCTACATCTTCCAACAGTCCATCATCAACCAGCGCTTCCATGCTGGCACCTACGGAAATGCACTGCTTGTTGGTAAGTACCAAATGAACACACCACACACCCCAATTCCACAAGCATGCAACTCACAACTCCTGGAATGCACACATCACAAAGTCACATACAACATGCCAAACAACATGCCCACCCACCAGACACGACAGCGCAACTTACTGTGGGAACCTGGGCTAGCCATGTACAGAAGCCATTAACGGCATGGCACCTCAGCCACACGATAGCAGATTGTGCGGAGAGGTGGGGACCAGGCATGTGCAAAGGAAGCAAGTGACCCATGAAAGAAAATGTATACTATGCCAAGTGGTGTGTGGAGGTGAGGGCCAGACTGCAGTATGCAGACCGCACACATATCCATGTCAACCCACACCGCAGGTGTATGGAGTGTAGTGGACAGTGGACACAACCATGTCACCCCAGCCAGTGTTGGAGATCACGGCAATGTAGCTTGGGACGTCCCCTCTGTAAGCATATGTGGAGTGGGCTGGCCCGGCGTACACCAGGCCAGCGTAGGGGTGTGAATAAAAAGCAAGTACTCTGGGCGTTGTTCTCTTCCAGGATGCCCAATGTCTCTACCAGGGCAGCGCCTCTTACCCCGCCACTAGGCCGACATCGTGAGCGGTGTTGTCTGCGATCCTGTGCACCTGATGCACACAGTGCCGATGGTCCCAGAAACCGTCTTGACCGCCCCTGCGAAACCAAGCCTCAAAGCCCACATGCCAACACCGGCGTGAATCAAAGAGGGCCCACGACGTGCCCATGCAAGCTCCAAGCCCGAGGCCCGTGACCCTGGCAGCCTCCTAAGACCATCATGGCCTCCGCAAGCAGGGCCCGCAGTACTTCTTTCTCGTTGCCGTACTCCACCGGCTGACACAGCGGACATGTAGGTCACACATTTGGAACTGAGTCTTGATTACACAATGGCAGAGGACATTTTACTATGGCTGTGTATAAATCACTATACCCCCATCGATGTTGTGCCATCCATGCCATGGATAGCATTCCAACCACACGTGTCTGTGGGCCCTTGCTGTCTTTGGCCGTCGGCCTACACTGCGCTCCTGCAGGTCTCACACCAATCCAATACAGTCCGTACTAGGTAGGACATGGCATAGTCACTGGCTAAACACCCGCTCAACTCTGGTGCCACTATCTCCGTCAGCCAGAAATCTACTCCACATGCCATTCCAACGTCGTGTGTTAGAGATCCAGGAGGAGATGGCTGGACAGCAGTTGACCCGCGCTGACCTCTGCCTCTGGCCTACACTGCGGTCAACTAGGTCACACATTCAGAACTGAGTCTTGCTTTCTTCATGGCAGTGTTCATGTCATTGTACAGGCCTCATCGCAGACCGCATACCCTTCCAGCTCTGGTGCCACTAAGCATGTGCCCCAAAATTGATGGACACTCTCCGGTTGCACTTTGGCGGCGTCTGAGTCCATGGGCTGGGGGTTGTCTTCATCATCATGTAGCTGATACTGACATGGTGGTAAAGAGGAGTCTGTAGCATTCCACTCCGCCATTTGCCTGTTTCTGCTTGCTTCTTCCCTCTGCATCATGCCCAGGAGGACACCTTCCACTGTCCCCCGCAACCCTGATTTGATTTGATTTGATTTCATTTGTAATTTTATAGAGCGCGCGAATGCCCTTGGGCCACGACGTTCACTTTGGACACCACCTCAGTGCAGCGCAAGTCACCGTCCCGTGGAGGTGTGCCTGTGGCGGCCGCAGTGCATCCTGGACCACTGACTCTGTGCAGCTCAAGTCATGGACCCTTGCCGTTTGCAGCTAGTACTGCTGATAGCCTGATCACTGGTGTGGTTGTTGCCAGCACCAACCAACCCCGGAGGGGTGGCTTACACTTCCCAACACCCATCCAGCACAGGTGTCACTGGACAGGTGACCATGGCAATAAAAGGGGCCAGGCGCACGTGCCCGTAGTCAGTTCCACAAACTCACTGAGTGTGTCCGTGTGGTCATTATGTTTGCATGAGGGCCACGGGCCATTCCACATTACATTGTGCTGTGTATAGCGTGCGCACCACGTCACCGCAGGCAGTGGGGTAGACCTGGGACATGTAGCCGTGTCGTACCTTCCTGTGAGCGTAGGCGTAGTGTACAGGCGTACGGCAGTTCTGTGTAGGGGTGTAGCTCGTCCACACGTGGATCTAGGTGTGTTTCGGTTCAGGCCTTGCCAAGGAAGTGACTGATGTGTGTGTCTCTGTTGTAGTGTCTGCGTCACCCGCTCCGCAATGGACAATGTTGCTATGTGGCATGATTTCGGGGTGCGGGCTCGGCCGAAGGGGTACATGAGGGAGGGCATGCCCACTCGGTGTCAGGGATCACACATGCCAACTGTTGTGTGTGTCGCTATCAGTGCAGCATGCACCAAATGTCTACCCACAACTGCATGGTGAGTTCAGCCAGGCAGATGCTCTACATCTGTGTCAGTCCTGTCCTTACCATAGGCCTACACAGTTGAGGCCGGCAAACTTCAGCGCACATCATCACTGTGTCGTAGTCAGGCTTGTGGGCATGACTATGGTGTGCCATAGGGGTGCAAGTGATGCAACCGCGCTGCGCACACTAGTGGCTATGCTCAGGTGGATGGAGGAGCAGCAGTGAGGCTACGTAATACACATTGATGCCACTCATTTGGAACAGGCAGTTCATCTCATACAGGAATCACTAAGTCAGAAATATCACACATCAATGAACCAGGGAGCCTGCCAACACATCTTGCAGTGCGTAGTCTTGACTCATGTCTCTCTGCATTGTCACAGGTGACCAAGGATATGCACTCTGCGCTTGGATGATGACACCCCTCCGAGCCCCAAACACACAGGCCCAGAGGCAGTACAATTTGGCCCACACACGCACCAGGGGCATTGTGGATTGCATTTTTTGCATCTTGAAGTCACGTTTCAGGTGGCTGGACGTCATAGGTTGGAAGCGCCTATACAGCCCAGACATTGTGTGCAAGATGATCATTGCATGTTGTGTGTTGCACAACATATGTGTACGCAGCAAAGCCCCATGGATACGAGTGCCAGATGCACCGGAAGATGATGATGAAGATGAGGCAGGTGGACCACACCCCACTGCAGCCACAGCAGGAATTGCCCGTAGGAACACCATCATTGACAATTTCTTCTCATGTTGATGTCACATTGTGACAGTCCTTGGAAATCAGGGGCCAGTACGATGAATGACCACAGGCACAGCATGTGCAAATAAATGCATTCCAAAAAACATTCCCGGCTTGCATGTCACTCATCTGTACAGGCACATCACTCAGACAAGTGTGGGAGGGACATGTAGTGCTTGCAATTTTGGAAATTGATAATGGATGGCGGGTGTGTCACCTCTGTGCAGTGAGGCTGTTTAGGGTGTCACGTATTGGAACTGCCAAATCTGTGTGTCACAGTTGGAACGGTTTTCTACTCTTCGGTGTTTCACATGTATCCCAATTCATTCCATTTTGGCTGTCATTTGTGGCCTGCAAGTGACAAGAGGGCTTCTTTTGGGCTCCGATTTGCGCCGCCATGATGCAGGGATGCACCCTGTGACTCAAGTCCCACGACATGGGCAACATGTACGTGAGGGAAAGTCACTGCTCGTACATTAGTCCATGCTTTCATTATTGTTTGGTCATGGACATGGCACGTCTGTGTGCAGGGGGTGTTGTTTGTTCCTCTCCTCTCCAATGTGAAGTGGAGATGCGGTTTTGCAGTGTGTCCCATGTATGTTTCCGCATTGGCACAAGTTACGTACAGAATGCATATAAATGTGCATTGTGCCTATTTGTGAGGGAATGCCTATCTGATGCGGGACAATGGTCATTTGTTCTACGTCACGGCTGTGGGATTGTGCTCGTACGTTGTCATCTCACCGTATTTTTTACTTTGTTTTTATGGGGCATTTCTACGCATGATGTGTGGTAATCGCAGGCCTGTCGCTGGTTATCGCTGATGTTTGTATCGCGATTGGCCTCATTGCTACTATTTTTACCTTGATGTTATGCATTTTTGCGGCGTCACGTTGACTTTATCGCGGAAATTTGACACATTATCGTGGGCCTATCGCATGGTACTTCCGTGTTGTGAATACTTAGTTAACACGGCGTAATTTTCCCGTGATAGATTGCGATGTTGACAGTTGCGGTAAGTTACTTTTGTGATGGTTATCACACGTACTTGATAATATCCCCCAGAGTGTGATAGCGGACAGCACAACAGCTGAGCTTTATTTACATCTGAAAATGTGCATGTACATAGTGGGATCACTCCGGATAACTCTTCTTGCCTTGTCTCCGAATTACAAGGGGAAAAAACTATTTACCTCTTTATGTCTGTTTTTATTTCTCCCGACCAAGTTTTCTGAAGGTAAAGGTTCCCACCTGTTGTGGAAAAGGCTTGGACAGTCAACAGAGGTTAATCATGCTTTGTGATATGTGTGTTTAGGCCACTTGTTTTCATGTACTTTCAGTAGGGCTGTAACCCTTTTGGTTCAAGCCCAGAATGATACTGAACAGCACAATAGCACCTCCTTCTGCACATCTAAAAATATGCATGCATAGACTCTACTTGCTGTGGGAAACTTGTTGCTTTTCATTTCCCTTATTTGCGTCAATTATAATATCAACGATCAATTTATAAATTAATAGCACTTGTTTTCATTGCTGCTGAACAGTGTAGTGGTTACTCATACTCACTTGCTCCCATGCATCCCTATTCCATATCAAGAGCTCTAACATTTCCTAGCTCCATGAGCGAGTAGTTCACCCAGTCCAGGTTTTTTCTCTGCATTAATACAAATAATGTTATGTTATTGGGATTTGGAGCCTAGTTGAAAAGCCAGAATTTCCTTCCGAATTCAAGGAGGGAGCTGGCAGCTCTGATGGGGTGTTTGTCTAGATGTTGGGGGCGTTGTGGTGGGAGAAGACGCAGGCTCTCATTTTCATGCTGGGGTTGTGGGCGAGGAGTCTTCCAGCCAATCTGAGGTGCCTTTTAGGGGTGTGGAAGTGGATGTGGTTGTTGAGGTATGCAGGGCCTAAGTTTTGTAGGTGGGGCAGGTGAGTTTGAAAGTGGCATGTTTCTTGACTGGAAGCCAGTTGAGGTCTCTGAGGTGGTTAGAGATCTGTGCTCAGGGAGGCTGAGTGTAACTCTGGCAGCCAAGTTGTGAACTATGTGCAGCCTGTTCATGAGCTTGATGGTGATACCAAGTCGAAGGAGCTACCAGAGTCTAGTCTGCTGGTGATGAGTACTTGTGTGACTGTCCTGGGGGTGTCCAGTGTGAGCCATTTCAAACTTTTCTGTGCATAATGAGGGTGTGGAAGCAGTTTGCTGCTACTGTGTTGACATGGTTGGCCCTGAAGATTTGGCGGTCCATTATGATACCCTAGATCCCATCAGCTTTGATTGGGAAGGGTGCGGGTCCAAGGTTTAGGGCCACCAAAGCAAGGGTCCTGTCTTGATGCGTGTTCAGAGTGCTGTGCCTTCATGGAATGCAAGATTCCCTTGGAATTCCAGGACGGGCAGTTGTCAAGATTCCCTTGGAATTCCAGGACAGGCAGCTGTCTCTGAGCCCCTGTAGGATAGACACAATGTCCCTCTAAATAAATATCTAAAACCCACTGAAAACACGTCCGAACCTACTTCAGATCCTTAAAGAGGTGTGCTTTTAGAACAGTACACTGCAGTTTTGTAGCCCCTGAAAGGGAGAGTATGAGTTGCGTGTCATCTGCATATGAGACGATGCTGAGGATGTGTGACCACATGATGGAAGTAAGAGGAAAGATGTAGACTTTGAAGAGGTTGAGACTCAAGGAGGAGCCCTGTGGAACTCCACCGTTTGGTGGTGTCTGACTGGAAGTGGGTGAAGCTGACAATTTGAGAGTGTCTGTTGATGAAGGAGTGGATCCTTGGTAGGAAGGACCCCGGATTCCAGTCTTTTGCAGTCTCTGGAATGAGATAGGGTCGGAGATGGTGTCAAAGGCTGCAGAGGGCTGCAGGAGGATGAGGGCTGCCATGTCCTCCTTGTCGATGATGAGGCGGATGTCATCAGTGTCTGCAATGAGGGCCGTCTCAGTGCTGTGGTTGGCTCTGAATTCTGACTGAGAGGGGTCAAGGAGGAGGCTGGTCTCAAGGTAGCGATTGTGGCGAATGAAGCCAGGGTTGACCAGTTTTTCGAGGTGTTTCAAAGATTGTTGGTATGCCCCATGACCTGCACATCTATTACTATCAATGTACAATTTGTCTCAGATGTGTCATTAAATTCACAATATTTTAGGGTGCTCTCATGGTCTCATTATACTAACCCACCAGGGTATGTATCAAATAGTACTGAAATCAGCCTAGAACAATATCCAACAAAAAGGCCTCAAGGCACACCAAATGATTGTAAATATCATCCAATGTCCACGATCTGTGGTATAACCAGTCAAAATGAATGTCCTTTCGAAGAATTCCGCACTCAACTTTGAATCGGGTCCCTTTACTAATTTTATTTCATTTCATTATACATAGACACCAACAGCAGCCGACGTATGTTTCACCCCCCCACTGGGCTTTTTCAAGGCAGCTAAAACATATGTACATACAATTTGTATATTGTACAACATTATACCATTCATTTTTATTATGCCATATTAGGCATACAATGCATCCAAATGCCCTTTTGTTGTGTATTAACCTCATTGCTGCTGGCGACGGCCAACGGCCCCGCCCGCGCAATAGAACATTCCGCACTAGCGCGGAACGTTCGGCGCAGTAAAGGGGTTAAACACAGCAAGAAAAGTAAAAGAAGAAAGAGACAGAAGTGGTCATCGCAATCAGCCCAAAACCAAGAATCCATGAACAAATTTCACACCTGATGATGTCACAAATCATCATGGGGACAGAATAGTTCCAAAGAGTATCAACATAGACGTGGTGTGGTATTTGTTTAATTTAGGGAAAAATATAACACACCCTGTGTTAAAACGTCATCAAAGTGAATTAAAAACCGGTGCATGTGAATGAACATGGGTACTGATCGTACGTGTTTTCTGTCTCCATGATGAATATTTACCTGAACAATTATTCTATCTTATTTTGGGTACATTACCTTTCATAAAGGTATAATGAACATGGGCAGTGACCTTATTATTGAAGGAGGCTCTGTCAGCGGCTTTGTGAGTGAGCCATCATTGTTCTTTCAGTTGTTTGCAGTGGTGTTTCGTAAACCTTGGGTCTTCGGTGTACAAGCTGGCAGGGGTCATGGTTTGGAGTTTATTTTGATCGGGCCAGGGAGTCTCTCCAGGTGGTTATACAGTTGTCGAAGTTGGAGATGACTTGGGTGAGGTTGGTCGGCCAAAGTGTTGCTGCAAGCGAGGAGTTTGAAGCTCCATTTGTCGTCTGTGATTTTTTTTCCATTGTCGTCGGGAAGTCTAGATGTTGTGGGGAGTAAGTTGGTTGGGTAGTTGGATGTTGAACTTGATGAGGTATTTATTGGTCCAGGTCAGAGTGGTCCACTATGATGCTGGAGAACTTGGTGAAGATGGGGTGGAGGTGTCCCGCCATGTGGTTGGGGCCTTTGATTCATTGGGTTGCAGAACAGGATGAAGGGTTTGGATTCTATCGTCTAGGGGTGGTGAGTTTGGAGAGGGCTAAGCGAAAGTTGGCTGAGGGTTCAGGAGGTAGGTAGAGGAGAGCATAGCCAGTAGTGGAGGTGTTGGAAATGTTGAGCTTGAAGGCTAGTTGGTACAGCCATTGGTTGTTTTAGGTCACGGTGCGGGTGTAGTTGATGTTTTTTCGGTGGATAATGGATATGCCGCCACAATGTTTGTTGGCTCTGTCGTGCTTGGTTATTTTGTAGCTGAAGTGTAACAGTGGCTACGTCCGAGGTTGCAGTATGTTGAGCCAGGTTACTGTACTGTAATGTCAGAGACAATTACAAGTAAACAAGCAAGTTAGGTGCTCATTAATTTTACCTTGGGGACACAGCAGACACGAGCTGACAGTCAGATTTAACCATCTCTGTGCTGCTCGGAGAGCAACTTGTGAGTCATCCCGCACCCTATACCAAGAGTGAGCTAATTATGCATGAACTACCATTTTGGTGCGGACACCAGCACTAAAATGTGTGGTGCTAACCCGCTACGTGTGTTGGGTCGGACTGTCCTACAGGGCCATCAAGCTGCTCTGACAGCTCAGTGTGTGGGCTATTTTTTGGGCTGTTGTGGTCCTGTTTTTATTGTCTGGTGGGCCTATTTTTTCTCTGGTATAACCGCAAACACACATGCATGCAATCGCCATATCTTGTTTAAGCGCTTTACAAAAGAACAAGTCAGGCTGTAGGCAATAAGTAAGATGACATTTTTTTACATCAGGCACATGGATATAAACCATGACCGGTGCGCAGACGCAAAGTAAGTTGAAATCAAGCTAGGGTGGGAGTAGGAACAAATGGGCATATGAAGAAGAAAAGAAAGAATCAAAGAGATGACAAGAAGAGTATACACAAGAGGACAACTCCTGAGATGTGCACTCTCATTTTGGCTTCGGCCCTTTTTAGGTTAAGCATGAGCCAGCGCACAAGCGCTGTCTGCAAGACCTGGAGTACTTGGAAAATGACTTGGCTCCCACCTGCTGGTTTCCCATTGGTACACTGCAGTAGGGCTCTTTTATTCTGCGTCCTAAATGGCTCTGGTAGCGTAACATCACTTCTGTGTGCTGCTACAGCAGCACCGCTCAACTACAGTTCCCTTCCATTTCAATTATTTTTCTAGAATTCCGGAGAGCTCTTTTTTTTATTATTACAGTGCAGGCATGCCTATCCGTTTCTTCACCTATGGGGGCTGGCTGCACCTTTGTTTTGCACAAAATGCGTATGGCACAGTGAAAAGAAGATGACAGGTAGGTGTGTAATCTTCTTTATTGCCAACAAGACAGGAGCAACGATGTATAGTGCTATTTAGTATAAGCACCAACCGTCATCCCACTGCCCTTCTTACTCCAGACCTCCAATGGTGGAAGTTCTGAAGCATCACGAGAACCACAGAGGAGATGATTGACATAGATACAATCCCAACACATCTTCTCCCTGTACAAATGAAAATACAGGAGGAACAAAATAAACTACAAAGCCTCATAACTAAAGAACAACATTATGAAATGGGTAGGAAGCAGAAAAGGGAAAAAAATGAAGCATTGGAAGGACCCTAATACATAACATAGTCGTGAAACTTACTGGGTGACCTTGTAATTCTGGAAGAATGTTCACAGATGTAAGGACCTTGACGTGTGCTGCTTTGATTATGATGGATTACAGTGAGAGGCTTAGAAACGGAGATCTTACTCTTGTTCCACCATCTTCTGTCTTCTAATTATACAACGCTCTTGTTGACCCTTACTACAGACTTGGGAGCAGAAAACTTGGATGAGCCATTGGACAAAATTAAGGAACATTTGACTCTGACAAGATCACCTACTTTTACTTTGAGTTCCCTAGTACTAGGTTGAATGTACTTGCTTTGGGCTTCTGCTCTTTTCTTGTTCACATCTTGAATTTTGGCTGTTGGTAATTCAAACGCACTCATACATGCCCTTAACAACTCTGAAGATGGAAGGCGGCCCCTCAGTAGGATAAACGGGGAATCTTCTGTGTCAGAGTTGGGGGTAGTGCGTACAGCCCATAACAGGTTTTTAAGTTCATTTTTTCAATTTAGGTTACTAGCCTTAGATAGTTGTATATTGTCCTTGATCACCCTATTGAATCTCTCAATGAGACCATTAATCCTAGGGTGATAAAGGGAGGGTTTGGTGTGTTGATGTCCATAACAGCTAAAAAATTCTCAAACTCTAAAGAAGTAAACTGACAGCCATTGTCTGAGACAATTTCATCAGGGATACCTTCCCTAACAAAAAGAAACTCCAGGAATTCTATGACACAAGAAGCTGTGGGAATTTTAACAAATTTTAACTCCGGCCACTGGCTGTGGTAATCTATTAAGACAATACCCTATTCTGAAATGCCACTGTCCGATAATGTCAATGGGCCGGTGAGGTCGATAGCCAATTTGGACCAGGGTTTGGAGGGAACACTGACAGCTTGAACAGGGCTGGGGACAGTCACTTGAGATTTTTCACTTACAGCACAGTGCCAACAATCTCTAACAAAATGTTCTACTTGTTTGTCAAGACCAGGCCACCAAAATTGTTCCCTAACTCTTCTCTTCATTGCACGCATGCCTATGTGGCCTTCATGGGCTAGGGTGAGTACCTTATCTCTCATGTATGCAGAAAGTACAAGAGAAGATGAACAATACAAAAGGCCATTAATTACAGAAAGCTCATCCTAAAAACATGCTTAAATTTTCCGAAAGGTTTCATCAAGAGAACATTCTCTAGTCCACCATGCTTTTATACCTGTGGTCCCCACCCCACCCCTCCTAAAATAGCGCTTGTGTGGGCCCCCACCACTCCTCCAATATTGAGGAATGTTTTTTATTTTATAGTGTACATTAGGGTGAACATTTCCCACAATAATTCACAAGATGTTCAAACCGATGCTGAGGCTCGAACATGGATCCCCAGCGCCGAAGCCTGCAGATCCCGCTTCTGATCCACGTCCTCTCATCTGCAGGCTGATCGCATTAGCAGTTGGTCGCTCTTGGGCTTTTTGTTTCACTACAGTAGCGCTTTCCACGAGCACCAGAAACCTTACACAATTACAGTTTGATATTTTTTGTAGACATAGGGGGGCAGATTTATTAAGGCCTTGCGCCGCCGGTGCGTCACTTTATTTGACGCAACGGCGGCGCAAACAATGCGCCCTATTTACAACGTGACGCATCTAGGAGATGCGTCACGTTGTAAAGCCCTGCGCCATAAGGAGGCGTTCCTGCGCAGGGGGGGCGTTCCTGCACAGGAACGCCTCCTAAAAGTGGCTGAGTGAAATCTATGAGATTTTACTCAGTCACTTTCAGGACAATGCTGCGTCAAAACCCTGCGCCTGCTTGAAGCAGGCGTAGGTCTTGACGCAGCATTGTGGAGATGGGGCACCCCCGAGCCTTGCTGGAGCTGCGTCGCGCTTGCTCCAGCAATGCGCCACCTTTACGGCACAGATGCGTCACGCATCTGTGCCGTTTTATGCCCCCTGGGGATGCACCAGTCATCATAAATCTGCCCCAGGAAGTTTAATCTGCAGCACAGGGCATTACTTCCATGTCTTTAACAGAGATGCCGATTAATCTCCCTGGGGCAGATTTATGTCGGACTTGCGCCACGTTTACGCCGCCGTTGCATCACGCAACGGCGGCGTAAACATGGCGCATCCCTGCGACCTATTTACAACGTGATGCATCTAGGCAGATGCATCACGTTGTAAAGCCCTGCGCCACATGTGGGCGTTCCGGCGCAGGGTGGGCGTTCCGGGGCGGGTGCGCCTCGCAAAAGTGCCTGCGTGAAATCTACAAGATTTCACGCAGGCACTTTTAGGCCAATGCTGCGTCAAAACCCGGCGCCTGCTTGAAGCAGGCGTAAGGCTTGACGTAGCACTGGACAGATAGAGCCCACCAGAGCATTGCTGGAGCTGCGTCGCACTTGCGACGCAACTCCAGCAATGCGCCGCCTTTACGGCACAGATGCGTCACGCATCTGTGCCATTTTTGCCCCATGGTGCGCCGCATTATAAATGCGGCGCACCATGGGTGACGGAGCTGCGGCGCACAATAACTGGCGCATCCCTTGGGATGCGCCAGTTATTGTAAATCTGCCCCCCTGTGTCTACAAAAAATACTAATATGTTACTGTGTAATGTTACTAGTTCTCGTGGAAAGCGCTACGAAACTGAAACAAAAAGAGCGAGTGAAGGCTTTGTCTCGGGACTGATGTGCATGGTGGTGAAACACTGGCTCGGAGTCTCTCTTGAAGTGCTGCTGAGAGTACCTACTCAGTATCTCCCTTCTATGGTGGTATATCGTGCATGATCACTGGCTCATGCCTGTGCCGTGGTGGGCTGGTGTGCAGCAAAGTGTCCGTCCCTCCTGTGTAGTGTTATCAGGCCGTATGTATTTAATGGAATTCTTACTCAAAAATCTGACAAATGCTGTTTGGCATATTTATATCGTGCAAACTGACCCTAGGTATTGGTGCCGTCTACATGAGCACCAGTTTCGTTACAGAGGGACACATTTATTTTTGGTAGGTACGGGGAGATTAAGTGATTTGCCCAGAATCACACGATGCTGAACCGACGCCAGGCTCCCGGTTCCCCAGCTCACAGTCAGCATACAACCTCTCCCCCTCTCCGTGTTTTCTTTACAGTTTGTGGACAGTACCCAAAGAGTTGAAGCAGAAAATGTTTTATTTTATTTTTAAATGCCACATTTAAATAGAGGTTCGTCAGTGAACCCCAACATACGTGTGAAGTATCGTCATACTTTTTGTTGTGAATGTTTTGAATTAATACAAGTAACGTTGTGCGGCAAGATTGATTCGGGAAAGTACGTGGGGGAAAACAGATTACTATCAAGCTATTGTAGAGACAGTCTAGTTTATGCACGTCACGTCGGCGACGTGACGTGTGGGCGGCACCAGCGGCCGCGCGCGCAGATGGGCGGGCGAGGGCGCGAGAGAGCGCGAAACGGAGCGGAGAGAGCCGGCATAAGGAGCAGAGGCTCGGCGCTCTTTGGGTGTTATTAAATAATAAAAGCAGTTAACCTAGACTGGCTCCAGAGTGCTCATTGGTGTGTGCCTGCATCGTTACAATGGCGACGAGGGTGGGATGAAGACCCCCCAGCAAGGCAGGACCACCAACCCTACCCCAAGACAGCAAGAAGAGCACCAGAAGCACCAGGACCACCATACAAGGCGCAGACGAGCAGGAACACCCTGGTGCAGGACAACAGGTACCCCAAAGAGCGTGGCAGAGCCAGACACGCCGGAAGGTGTGGCGCAGAGGAGTGAAACAGGGGGGACAGACCCCGGGAACCAGGACAAAGGGCTCCGACCTACACAATAGACTGCAGGACCAGAGAACACGCGCTGGAGAACTCACAAGGAACTGAGGGGGCCGACACAGATAGTCCCCGAGTCCAAGCAAGCGAAGAAGAACAGGACGACACACCAGGGAGTCCCCGCAGCCGAGGAGGAACATTAACCGCGTTAAAGAGAGAGAAGATGAGCGCGCAAACAGGTTACGCGACGGCACCGGTACCGTTTTTACCTCGCCCAGGGGAACCCCTCATGAAATGGGAGGACTGGAGAGAGTACATAGACAATTTCATAGGTGTCCTGGAAGATGAGAACGAAGAAGTGTTCAAACCCCAGAGGAAGAAGCGCATCTTGCTACTGAACCTAGGCCCAGAAGGTCTCCGGATTTACAAGAGCTTAGTCCCGAAACAGAGAACAGCCACAGACGATGATGTGTACGCACATGCACTCGACGACCTAAATGAACATTTCAGACCGGCAGTGTGCGTGTCGGTGGACAGGTTTAATTTCCAACAGAGGAAGCAGAGGCAAGGAGAAACGGTGGAGGAGTACGTGGCGGCACTGAAACGGCTGGCAGCTACGTGCAGGTACGCCAACTGGGAAGAAGAGTTCATCAAGGACCAGGTGGTGATGCACACCACGTACACGAACGTGCAGGACAAGCTATGGGCCAGTGGAGACACCACACTGAAAGAGGTGCTAGTCATCGTAAAAAGAGCGGAATTAGCACGTCGATGTGCTGAAGTGACGAAAAAAGAAATGGCGTCCAGCACGATGGTGAACAAGGTAGATGATGAAGGGCCTCGCAGAGAGTATCAGAACAGGAAACCAATGGAAAGAGGGCCCAACAAGTGGCAAAGCAACACAAGCATGTCAGGGAAGCAAGCAGGGAGCAACAGGAAGCCATGCTACAGGTGTGGGAGCTGGTCGCACGAAGCACATGATCGGAAGTGCCCCGCGTTCCACGCAAAGTGCACGTACTGCGGAATAATTGGCCACTACGAGAAGGTTTGCAGGAAGAAGGCCTCCAAGAGCATGGTGAGATGTGTGGGTCAAAGCAACGACGATCCGGACGACGATACAGAGCCAGAGGAAGTCACTGTGATTTACATTGAGGACCAGGTACTAAGCACGGAGGGCAGAGTCCTGGACAGGGAAGGAAGACGTACGATGAAACCAGTCTTGGAAATGGCTATAGGCGGTGTCAAGCTCAACGTGGTGGCAGATACAGGATCACTCTTCACCATCATCCAGAGAGCAGTATGGGAGGAGAAATTTGCACCACGTCTTGGCCCGGAGCTAGAAAAACTAGACATCCGCCCAGTCACGTACAACGGAGACCGCATACCAATGGCGGGATTCCGACCCTTGACCTTCGAATTTCGTGGCCGGTCGGCACACTGCAAACTCTATGTATCGGAGAGAGGGCCGTCGGTCTTAGGATGGCTGGATCAAGGCGACCTGGGCATCAAGCTGGATCCGGGAGGCAAAGAGCAAATACTTCTGACGGACCAGGAAACAGTGCCAAGTCTGGACAAATGGAGGAGCGAATATCCCAAAGTATTTGGAGGCACAGTAGGGAAGCTGGAAAAATTCGCCCATAAGATCATTCTGAAGGAGGACGCCGTCCCGGTGGCCCACAAAGCAAGGAATGTCCCGTTGGCGGTAAGAGAAGCGGTAAGGGAAGAACTTCATGACTTGGAAAAGAAGGGGATCATAGAACCCATCACGTGTGCTGAGTGGCTGGCGCCCCTGGTGGTGGTTAAGAAGCCCAACGGAAAGGTCCGGTTGTGCGTCGACCTGAGAGAACTGAATAAAAACATTGTGGTGGAAAGGTTCCCCTTGCCCAGGATAGAGGAGATGCTGGCCAGCACCAGGGGGATTAAGTGGTACTCAACCATAGACTTGACCTCCGCGTACCATCAAATAGCTCTGCACCCGGACAGCCGCAAGCTAACATCCTTCATCACCCCGTTTGGGTGCTACCAGTTCCACCGGATGCCATTCGGCTTAGCTTCAGCAGCGGCGGTGTTTCAGAAGATGATGCACCAATTATTCAAGGACATCACTGAAGTCCAATACTTCCAAGATGACATCTTGGTGATGGGAAGAGACATGCCAGACCACGACAGGAAGTTGGCAAAAGTATTGAAGATCCTAGAAGGGAAAGGACTCACGGCCGAATGGTCCAAATGCCGAATAGGGATGAACTCGGTAACCTACCTGGGGCATGAAATAGGAGTGCAGGGTGTAACTCCTAAAGCAGAAAATGTCAGGGCGATCTGTGAAGCACCATCCCCCACCACCAAGAAAGAGGTCAGGTCATTCCTGGGAATGGCAGAGTATTACGGGAAATTTGTGCAGCACTTTGCCTCAAAGACTCATTACATGAGACAGCTCACAAAAGAAAACACGGAATTCAAGTGGTCAGAAGACACACAAAGGGAATTTGAGATCATCAAAGAGGAAGTGGCTAGAGTGAAGAATCCATGTAAGAAAGATACGAGGAACACAGAGGAGGTTGTATTTGTGGTGGTTTATTTACCAGAGAGAGATAACATGTACAGGAGCCCACGCCAACCGCTGCACTGCCATACGTGGAATGCCAACACCATGGATTCCAAGTTCCAGTGCATGCGGCGAGCGCGAGGAGCTATCACGAGGATACAACACATCCTCCTTTCTTGAAAAGAAAAAGAAAGTATCATAACATGAAAGATGTAAGCAAAATCATACAATGAATAAAAGTAACTTAACAGTCCGATATGATGAACTTAATTTCCAACATTGTAGTCTTTGTGCCAAGTGGGGGGTTTCCTAAGCCGGGGACTACACACATTGCGAGAAGGAATGGGAACATGCAGGAGCGAATGAGAGGTTGTGGGAAAATGACAGGAATTGGGAGAAAGAGGGGTTCCTGATAGGTTAGAAGAGGTAGGACCACTTGAAGGTGACATTCTCATACATATAGAAGGGACTTTAACAACCTTGGAGAGGCTCCAAACATTTCCGTCCGACAATTGTACAACTTGTCTACCCACTCTAACAACCAGCAAGGGGTCGGAGAAATGTGACACACCAGATCTAATAAAGCCGGACTTTCTCACACGTACCCAATCTCCAACCTTGCACGGATTGTTGTTAGAAGCACAAACCACAGGAGAACTACGTTTCCCGTAGTTACCGACAAGCAGATCCCTCATCCAGGGCTGGCTCATATTACATACACCCCTTCTCCCCCTCATTTTTTCAAAAGGAGACAAATCTCCATCAGACTTTGGGGTGTTCCTATAACTCCACAAGAGTTTTCCAACAGCATCGTAGCAATTCTCCCCGTTGCACACAGCAAGTTGTAAACCCTCCTTGAGCACCCTGATCCACCTTTCTACCATGCCGTTACCTTGAGGATAATATACTGAAGAACGTTTGTGTAATATACCATGGTTGCTACAAAAGGATTTCATCTCCGCAGAGGTGAACTGTGTGCCATTATCAGATAGGATGGAAGTAGGGAAGCCTTCTTTTTCAAAAACTGAATTTAAAAAATCGATAACTACCCTAGAAGATACATGGGGCACAAATTTCACCTCAGGCCAACTGGAGAACTGGTCTATCAACACTATGGCATAAACCGGACTATGACCTAAAGACATCGGACCAGCAATGTCTACCGAAACGCACTCCCAGGGCTTAGAAGGTCTCGAGACAGAATCATGTTGATATTTTATAGGTTTCTGTGATTTATCACTCACACAACATTCAACACAAGACCTTACCTTTTCCTCAATCAACCTGTCGACCCCAGGCCACCAAAATTCACTCCTTATTCTCCTCTTCATACTGGACATGCCCGGGTGACCCTCATGTGCCATGTCTAGAATGGTGTTCCTCAAACCGTGTGGTACAACCAAAAGCAAACCCCTCAACAAAGTTTCACCCTGGATGGATAGCTCTTGAGCTACATGGAAGTACGGTAAAATACTAGAAGATAGATTGTTCTTGGGAGGCCAACCATTTTCAACGAAAGACAAAACATCCAGGTAATCACGATCCTCACCACAAGCCAGTACCCAATCATCTTCACGGATGCAGCCATTGGACACCTCACAAATTGACACAACTTTATCAGGATCATCATCAGGGGCAACTTGATTGTCGTCTTCTACAGGTAGCCTAGAAAGAAAATCAGCTAGCACGTTTTTTGCTCCTGGAATGTATTCAACTGTAAAATGAAAGTCCTGCAATTTATATTGCCATCTGGCAATCCTAGAAGTGGCTTTACCACAACCTTTAGTTGTGAAAAGATCCACCAGAGGACGATGATCAGAGCGAACAACAAAGTCTGTACCATATACATATCTGCGAAAATATTCAATTCCCCACCAGCAAGCCAAGGCCTCTTTCTCCAAAGTGGAATACTTAGTTTCTGCACCACGTAACGGTCTTGATGCAAAAGCAATGGTAACAAAACTAAAATTTTGCTTCTGCATCAGCACCGCCCCAATGCCAACATTGCTTGCATCAGTGACAATAAATGATTTACAATTGGTGTCAAACGGGGATAAGGCAGGAGCAGAAATAATGCATTTCTTTACAAACATAAATTGATTCTTACAATTGTCATCCCAAATAAATTGTTGTTGTTTTTTCATCAAATTCCGTAAGTGAGAAGTTTTATCAGAAAAGGAAGGAATGAACTTTGCGTAGTATTCGGCTAAACCGAGGAAGGATCTGAGCTGATCCTTGTTGACTGGTTCGGGAGCATTTTCAATAGCCTTAACTAAACTCAATTTGGGAGAAATACCCTCTTTGCTGATGGAATGGCCTAGGTAATCTACAGAATCTTTGCCGAATTTACACTTTTCCTTGGTGAGGGTAAGACCGTTGTCTTGTAAGATGGATAGAACTTTAAATAAAATTTCAGAATGTTCACATTCATCTTTACCGAAAACTAGTATGTCGTCTTGAAAATATAATACATTAGAGACATTTTTGAACATGTTGTGCATGACTCTCTGAAACACTGAGGACGCGGACACTAGGCCAAAAGGCATTCTCTTATACCTGTAAGCACCCTCAGTGGTTATAAAAGATGTAAGATGCTTACTGTCCTCGTGAAGAGCTATCTGATGGTATGCGTTAGACAAATCCAATGTGGTGAAGACCGATGCATCCTTGAGTTTTGAGAACATTTCTCCAATATTGGGCAAAGGATGCCTATCAACCCACACATTAGAATTTAAATCGCGCATGTCAACATAAAGACGAATTTTCCCATTAGGCTTGTGGGCCACGACTACAGGAGAGAGCCACTCAGAGGATTCAATTTCCTCAATTACATCTAGGTCACATAATCTCTGAAGTTCTTTCTTAACAGATTCTCTTAAAGCCAAAGGAATATTGCGTACCTTATGTACCTTGGGAACAGCATTGTGTTTAAGAATAATTTTATGTTTGAAGTTTTTTAGCAAACCCAACTTGGAGGAAAAAACCTGTGGAAAAAGTGTTTCCCATTTGTTGTCAGAAGGCACATCAACAGAATTGACAAAATCAGAATACCCCAGAACTTGATCAGGATGGTTGGGATCAAGTTTCATCATTAACTCTCTTTGTTGTGGCCAACCCAATAAACACGACCCATCTTTGGCAACATATACTTTTGCAGGAATCCACTTGCCCTTAAATGATAAAGTGGAATGAAAGTACCCAAATACATCGATAGGTTTTTTACCATAACCACGTAGCCTTATGTCAGAAGGAAATAAGGATATAACATCAGGAAATTCTTTCAACAAAACATCGTCACCAATCAAGGTGTACTTTGCACCAGAGTCTGCCATGACTTTTATGGATTTAGATCCGATCTGAAGCATACAGAAAGGTGAATCCTTTTTTTCTTCTCCTACTTCGTATATGGTGCATACATCATCATATACGTCATCATCCATGTCTACAGCTTGAACTTGGGAATATCTGGGGCGTCTAGAATCTGAAGAAAAGTTCTTTGATTTGTTGCGATTCTTGCACATCCTCGCAAAATGACCTCTAGATTTACAATAATTGCAGAATTGTCCTATAGCCGGACACCTTTTATCCGTTGCGACGTGTCCGGGAAAACCGCATTTGAAGCAAACTACTTCTTTCCTGAAACCCTGATATGATGAAGAAGACAGTGTAGGTCTGTTAGAAGTAGATTCAATAGGACTTTTCTTGACAGATTGAACCAGAGAGACATTGGGTTTATCCAGAACGTTGGGAGATTCTTTCGGTTTTTTATCGGATAACTCTTTAATACCTAACTTCATGTCTTCAAAACGGTGTGCAATGTCAAGAGCTTTTGAAAGAGACAAATCTTTTGCATCAAGTAATTTTTCTTGAAGTTTCACATCTGAAACATTATGTACAAGTTGGTCTCTCACCATCTGATCATGGAACTGTTGGTAGTTACACTTGGCAGCGAGAATTCTTAAATCTTTCACAAAGGAATCGATGGGCTCAATGGGCAGTTGTTGTCTACTCAGAAATTTATGCCGTGCCACAACTTCATTGACTTTCTTGATGAATTGTTTGTCAAGCTGCATTATGGCGTTTTCATAAACATCAGTATCTTCTTCGGAGGAATTGTCTAAAGTCAGAGGAGGAAGGTGAGAAAGAACTTGTCTTCCTTCCGCGCCAAGTGAATGTTTAAGAATGGCGAGCTTACGTTTATCTGTGTAATTCTCACCACCAATGGCTTCTAGATATGCTTCAAAGCCTTCACGCCATTGTTTCCACTCTAAGGGTGGTTCACCTGGGCTTGCCAAAAATGGAGGAGGAGCGTTGAAACTCTCCATAATAATAAATGAAAGATACTAAAATAATAATGATAAAATACTTGGTTTAGACAAAGAGATTCCCTTTGCAGCAACTATTATGATGTCATAAACAACTGTGGAAGCAATTTGATTATTAAGTCTCTGATATAGTCAAATTCCTTTAAAATTGTATTAGAGAGAAATTCATTATGATGTAGATACAGTCCATTGTTCAGTAGACCAGGAACTTCTTTGAAATAGTCTTTTATGATGTCATAAAGACGAGTGACGCTTTGTAAATCTGGCAGCTTAAGAATGTGCTTGTGCTGACACAGCTTGCAGGTTCTAATTAGAATATTGAGCGCCCGCTTGTGCGCATGCGTCAACTCGCGCGTTTTAACTACAATTCTGAGCGTGTGTCTGTGCGCATGCACAGAAACGGAAGCGTCTTCAGAAAAATGAAGAAAAAGGGATAAAAGTCTCACCGCTTAACAGGAAGGAGCGGGATTTTCACCAACACATGAAGTAGATGATGATGGTGTTTCCGAAATGTTCGCGGAGAAGATTCAATCTTTCACCCTCGCAACGGTAATCTTGGAGCGGAGGTCCCGGGGCTGTGGGCTCCCAAATCGCGTAGGTTCACTTCTCCATCGTCGCCAGTGAAGAATCCATGTAAGAAAGATACGAGGAACACGGAGGAGGTTGTATTTGTGGTGGTTTATTTACCAGAGAGAGATAACATGTACAGGAGCCCACGCCAACCGCTGCACTGCCATACGTGGAATGCCAACACCATGGATTCCAAGTTCCAGTGCACGCGGCGAGCGCGAGGAGCTATCACGAGGATACAACATAGAGCTATACCTCTCCAAGGATTCGACCCTCAAGGCAAAACTGTCCTAACCACAGATGCCAGCGACAAGGGACTGGGTGCTGTTCTCATGCAAGACCGAGGGCAAGGACAGTTGGAAACGATCAGCTTCGCCTCGCGCACACTGAGTGAAACAGAGAAGAAATACAGTGTGATAGAGAAGGAGATGCTGGCGGTGGTGTGGGCCACCACGCGTTTCCGACAATTCCTGTGGGGCACCAGGTTTCAGTTGCGGACTGACCACAAACCGTTACTGAGAGTGCTAACATCGAGCGGCCATGCAGATGCCACGCCCCGCATATCAAAGATGTCGCTGAAGCTTCTTGAATTCAGGTATGATGTGGAGCATATACCAGGCAGCAAAAACAAGGTCGCAGACTACTTGAGCCGAGCGGCAGCCATGGAACCAGGTGAGGAAGACAAGGCCGGGACAGAAGAATGGGTGGCACTAATGGAGGATCACGAGAGAGTCATCAGCCTTCAAGAATGGACACAGGCGTATGAGGAAGATCAGACATTGGTAGAGGTGAAAACATACATCACCCAAGGTTGGCCAGACAGGAGACATGTCCAGAGAGAACTCAATCCATACTTCGAAGTAAGGGAGGAACTATCATTGGACAACCAAGGAATATTCGTGTATAGAGGTGAGAAAGTTATCCCCCCGACAAGCATCATACCCAGATTGCTGGACATGCTACACGAAGGGCACCTGGGCATCGGTAAACTCAAACTGCGCTCCAAGCAAGACTATTGGTGGCCAGGAATGGACATAAGAGCAGAACGGCATGTAAGGGAGTGCGCGAGGTGCCAAGGTGCGGACAAGACACTCAAACCACTGCGCCCAGCATTGGGTACATTTGAAACACCAAGAAACCCGTGGGAAGAGCTGTCGGTTGACATCTTAGGCCCGATCCTAGACACACAAGGAGTCCAGAAGTACGTGTGTGTCCTCGTCGACAAATTTTCGAAATGGCCAGAAGTAAAGATAGAGGAAGCTATGGACACTGAGACAATAGTAAAGTTCCTGGCAGACACCTTCGTGAGGGAAGGCATACCCAAGTCCATCCTCAGTGACAATGGGCCCCAATTCCGATCGGAAAAATGGGACAACTTCTTGAAAAGAAATGGCATCCTGGCGAAGCACACATCCATTTACCGCCCGGCGGTAACGGCCAGGTTGAACGCTTCAATAGAGTGGTGATGGGATCGATCCAAGCGGCCATCTCGGACAACAAAGACTGGGAGAAGGACATATGGCACATGATATGGGCATACAGGATCACTCCCACAGGCACTGGCTATAGCCCCTTTCAGTTACTGCGCGTCAGGGAACCATTCACCCAGGACAACCGGGTGTGGAAGGAAAAAACGATAGTAAGCGAATGGTCCCCTGCAGTGGTGCGTGCCAACATAGAGAAAGCTCAGGCAGTATACACAAGACATTACAACGAGCGGAGGAACGTGCGTGACACAGAGCTCAAGGAAGGAGAATGGGTGAGAGTGAAGCTGCCCACGCTACAAAGGAAGGGAGAGAGCAAATACAGCAAGCCCATGCAGGTGAAGGAAATTAAGGGCAGAGCGGCCAGATTGAGTGACGGTAACATATGGTCACAGGACCGCATGGCTAGATGCAATAAGATCCTAACTTGGGACTGTGGAGGAGCAGAAGTAGAAGAAGGAGAAAATGAGCTCGGGAAACAGGAACAACAGGAGAATGGAATTGCCCTGAGGGGAGGAGAACAACGACAAGGTGAAGCAAGGAGCATCGAGCAGGAGATGAGAGCGGATGAGAATGGCGCTGACAGAAATGGACAAGGAGAGGCGAGAGAAAGCAGTAGGAACGGCGAGGAAGAGAACCTCGCCACCCCAGTAAGACAGACTCGGAGCGGCAGAGCAGTGGTGAAGCCCAAGAGGTTCAGAGACTATGATCTGAGCGACGGACTGTAAGTTATAAATGTTTGTGTGGAAAAAAGGGAGATATGTAGAGACAGTCTAGTTTATGCACGTCACGTCGGCGACGTGACGTGTGGGCGGCACCAGCAGCTGCGCGCGCAGATGGGCGGACGAGGGCGCAAGAAAGCGCGAAACGGAGCGGAGAGAGCCGGCATAAGGAGCAGAGGCTCCGCGCTCTTTGGGTGTTATTAAATAATAAAAGCAGTTAACCTAGACTGGCTCCAGAGTGCTCATTGGTGTGTGCCTGCATCGTTACAGCTATACCTACGTAACCCCCCAGCGCCTTGTTATAAAGCCTGACTGCCAGGGCACAATGTCCAGTTACAAAAACATTATGGACGCATGTGACTTTTAATATACAGAAGTACTTTGCAGAAGTGCACAAGCGCATGCATCCTCAGACAATGGAAATGCCTCGGAGTTGTGAATTTGGCTTCTGTGCAAGTTCATAGTAAATGTTGCCTGTCTGCCGTCTTCGGAGTGAGGCATTTACTACATGGTTTTGTTAAGGCCTCTGAGGCGGGTTACAGAGGGGTGAAGCTCTAACAGCTCATATTGGGCAGGGCTCAGATCTTAAAGCAGAGGATTGTTAAACACCTACGGGAATCCTGTCAATCACCCATCTATTAAGAAACAAGACGGGGACCTGACACATGGGGGCTTATTTACAAGCCCCTTGCGCCACTTTTGCGTCACTTTTCCCATGTTAATAGTGACGCAAAAGTGGCGCAAGGGGCTTGTAAATCTGCCCCATGAACTTTAGGGCCTCACAAGACACCGCACTGGACAACAGTATCTGTTAGTCTCGGCTTCGCCACTACATCCTGTGATTCTGGGCAAATCTCCTCGCATAGAAAACAAAAATGAATGTGACTATGTAATGGACCTGGTGCTCATGTGAGCTCTCCAACACCTTCCGTTGTGGTAGCATTATAATCACACTACCGCTTGGCACAAGTGAGCAAGCTGATTTTTGAAAACTCAAACATTTAATTTAAAAATATTTTTCACGCAATATACGACATAATGTATGCAAAGCACAATATAGGACATATTGTATGTTAAGCATAGTTAATGCTGCTGTAGCAAAATGCAGAACCCCGTGAGTGAAATATACAATATCATATATGCTGAACTCACCAGGTAACCCTTTAATCCAGCAGGCTCCAGCCACATGCTCAGGTTATCCCATACAGTAAATTTTTTCACCACTCCTTTGTCCACTGAACCCTGATCTGACATGCCCTACCCCCCACCTTCTAGTGGCCTTTTATGTTACAAGATGCTGGATTTGTAACTCGCACCCAACACAATGCCCTGCTGCGAGATTCCCTCGTTGTTTGATTTAAATAATTACATATTTATCTCCATCACTATTCTAGGTTTTCCCCGTCTCCGCATTTTTTTTCCTCTGCTCATTGAAATCTTCCACATGTCTTCTTTTTCATTCCATCTCCTTCTTGCCTTTTCCTCTCAGTTCTATTTTCCTCTGCTGTCCCCTTTCACTTCTCCCTCCAATTAACTGAGTCACCAGCACCAGTGTTTATGCCATGGGTGAGAGGTCTGGAACTGAGGCTGAAGGTAGCGCAAGTTTCTCACACTACCTGTCAGTCGGTCAAAAATGTGTTCAGAATACATGGTCATCCAATCCTTGGCCTCTTTGCAGAGAGAACACCAGGCAGTGGTCATGTTTTTAAGCTGTAATTGTGATTCTGTGTAAATGTGTACGATGGGGCCCCAATCATAGGGATACACAGTCTTAAAAAATATTGACAAGATGAAAGTAATAGAATGCAGTGCTCACTCACTACCTAAAAGTAATCCTTTTTTTTTTTTTTTGGAGAACTAGACCCGAACCGAATCAGGTATCAGAGCGCTTTACATAGCACCAGTTATGTTACATGAGGACGGACACACATTCATGTTAGGCACAGGGGGCCTCATTTATGAGGCCTTGCGTCAGTTTTGCGCTTCCGATGCGTCACTTTTTGTGACGCATCGGCGGCGTAAAACATGCCTCCTGTTGCGCACTATTTACAAAGTGACGCATCTAAGCAGATGCGTCACTTTGTAAACCCCTGGGCTACATTATACCTGCGTCAGGTATAATGTATGCAGAGGGGGCGTTCCCCCGCAAAAAGCCTCGTAATAGTGACGCAGTGAAATCTATGAGATTTCACTGCGTCACTTTTAGGACGCTGTTGCGTCAAAATCTTGCGCCTGCCTCACAGCAGGCGTAAGACTGACGCAGGCCCTTTCACATGGGGCTTACCCCATGTGAAAGGACGCATTGCTGGAGTTGCGTCACTTTTGTGACACACCCCAGCAATGCGTGACTTTTGCGCTTACAGATACATCAGAAATACTGACGTATCTGTAACTCCTTGCGACATGATGCGTCATACTGTAAATATGACGCATCAATCATGTCGCAAGGAGTGCGCACTGAGAAGTGACGCATCGCTGCTTTCACGCAGCGATGCGTCATTTCTCATAAATGAGGCCAAGGGAGATTAAGTGATTTGCCCAGAATCACAGGAGGATTTGGCGTACCCAGGTCCGAGGTCGAGCGCCCTAGCCGTTAGGCCAACACCTCTCCCTATCCTTAACTTTACCCTAGCCACTTTCAAATGTCACTAGCCGCCTCTGATAAAACCACAACTTTAAAAAAAAAGGTATCACTCTTTTTCTTAAAGACAACTCATTTTATCTTGTGTATGTACCAAAAAAGTTATTACACTTTTTTGGTACATACACAAGATAAAATGAGTTGTTTAAGAAGAAAAAGAGTGATACTTTTTTTAAAAAAAATGGAAATATCTTGTGGAAATAATAAAAAATAAAAATGAATTTTTTGTGGTTGTCACTAATGTACTTCTGTAATGGATTGTAAAGAAATAGAAGTATATCATTATTGAAGCACTTCGGTCAGTGAGGGAAAACTTACGGCTCTGTACTTCATTTGAAAAGCCTTGACAATAGCAGATCACATGAGCAAAGGATTCGGGGCACAATCGACAGCTTTCAGTTTGGTGTGTACATTCCCATTTTATTTCATCTATCTATATGTCAAGTAAACCAAGTCCAAGCCTTGCGATGTCCCTCTTTACTTTAAACGGGGGCTCTTCTGTTAAATAAAGTCACATTGAGACGTAGGCATCTGATTTAGTAAGGTGCCAACGTTCTTAACTGGGAGAGAGGCAGTAAAATCCAGAGCAAAGGCTCACACTCAATGCTGCTGCTATGCTAAGGCTTTAAAATGAGGCCAAGATGGAGTTAATTCCCAAGCTTCATTTGCAATATGTCGATTTAGTTAATCAGAGCATCACGAGGTGGTGTTTGTATTTGCTCACAAGTCCTGAGTTCCACCCAGAGGCTGGATCTCAATGAGCCCGGCGGAGCCTTCTGATGTTTCTGCCCGAAATGTAACACACGCCCTGCATGGTGGGCGGTTTGATTTATCAGATTCAATTCTAGACAAATATGGAACTGAGCTGTTGAAGAGGGTAGAAAATCTGATTTAATGTTGCAGAGCAGACTTCACAACTCTGGGATACTGATGGTATGTACTTTGCTTTACACACATCAAAAGCGACTTCTACTAAAATTATTTGTTTATTTATAAAAACGCATATGTTAGATTATTTGCCTTTCTTGTCAGTTCTGCCTTCCGTCTGGTAAAGGTGCCTTTGTTGTTGAACCGCAAACCAGAAAATGTGTAAGTATCAGCCAAATATTTTGTTATTTCTATACCAGCAGACTGTTTCTATTTTCCTGTTACAGGTGTATAATAAATTCAATTTTTCATGGTTTACCATTTGGTGTGATTGTCGGCATAAGACGATTCAAGAGAACTCAATGTGTGTTACAGACTGTTCCCTTTTGCTTGAAAATCACAGTGTCATCGGTAGACATCAATAATGGAATAGACTTACCTCCTATTTTTGCGACATGCTCCTTTGTTGCCTGTGCCCACATGCATCAAAGTCAATTGCATACGCAAACGGTGCGAATCGCAATTTTCTGCCGTTTGCGAATGCAATTGACTAATTTGGAATGCATCATGCATTTCGCAATTTTAGGAATCGCAACCATGTTGTGATTTCTAAAATTGCGATTGCATTTAGGAAATCGCAATTTTAGATTTCTGAAATGCAATGCATGATCATTTTGTAATTGCTAATTCGGGAAGTGGTAAAATTACCTAAAACTTTCAAATATGCACAAATTTCATTACAAGACAGGAGGCTACATTATGCATTAATCCTTTTAATGCAGCTCACACAGCCGCCTACATCACAAAGGTTTAGAATAATAACAAGATGACATCACAGTATCCATAAAAGGCGTGTGCCAGGAGAGATCAGCCTCTTTTAAATGCGGCTCACAACAGATAAGTAGCCTCTATACTCTCTCCTTATTTTGTATGGCTCTTGAATTGTCAAATTTGTTCATGTACTGTATGATTTATCGAATTGCTGAATTCCTTTCACTGTTGTCTGATGCTACTGCCTTATGACCTTCTTATGACTGGAGTTTTCCCCATGTACCACCTTTTGGACAGCTCTCGCTCTGTCCTTTCACCCCTCCTCGCTCTCTGACTTCCAATGTATGGTTGTCACTCTCTTCCCCCCTCCCCTCTCCTCACCCTCTCACTTCACGGCAAATGCGTGAGATCTGGTTCAATCGCGCCTCGGCCTTAGCGCCTCGCTCTTCACGGCCTCAGCGCCTCTCCGCTCTCCGCTCCTTTGCCCCGTCGCGACTATACCCGCAATATATATTGTCTTGAGGGCTTCCCCTCCTCTGTTGTAAACCCCCGCACGAGCCGCTCCAAAGCCGCTCCAACTCTCCGACGCGGTGCAGAGGAAAGCACCCTGGCAACTGCGACGCAACGCGGTATGCCTCCTAGGGTGCTTTCCTCTCTCTCTCCCTTCAGCTGCTCGAGCGCGTCAGTTACCTTGCCGGTTGCGCTACGATCTCCGGAGATACCTGACTGAGAGTCCCTGAGTCCCTGAGCCCCCCCGTTTCTAAAAAAAAAAAAAAAAAAAAAAAAACGATAAATAGGCTTAATTTCCACACTGGCTTTCAGATCTAAGTAAAAAAAAAAAAAAAAAAAGGGGAAGTAATCACTATTTGTACGCATTGTGTACCTACCTTACTTCAACCTGCCCATAGTTCATATGTAAACGCTCCCTTAGCCTAATCAAGCCTCGTACAATTATATTTAAAACATCTGCCTATAGGTTTAATACTATTTTAACTTACTTACCTACTATGTCTGACCTAGAATCAGACGATGCAGTGGCCAGCTCCCCTAACCACAGTAGCGACCCCTTTAAGACCTTCCTACAGAGGGAGATGAGGACCTGTATGCTGGATACTTTCAGAGAGGTCATATCCAATAAAAGATCACTTTTACTTGACCCTCCATGTGACTCTAATTACTCTAAGCCCCAAAAGAAATCCAGACACTGCCCTAGCACTGATGGAGGTCGTGACACCTCGCACATCATGGGAGGTCCAAGCACCTCACAAGGTTTGGGAGGCCCTAGCGCCTCAAAAGGCAAGGCTGCCCCTCGCGGCACACTTGGGTTGGGTGTCCCTAGCGGCACAACTTTGACAGGTGTCCTAAGCGGCACATATACTGACAGTGCTCGTGTGGATCCTAGTTCTGATGAAGACGAGTTCTTCAACGAACCAGACGATGAGTTCGTGCTCGACCTCGATGAGGGAGACTTGGGCGACTTGGATCTCAACACATTTTCAGAGGCAGACTCCTCACCCTCTTCAAAGGACGCGGTCCTTGACCCCCTAGGTGGAGAAATGTTCTCCCCAACCAACATATCTCACCCCAACAGCTCTAGATGGTATCCACATGACCATGTGGCAAAGTTCGTAACTAAATGGCTCAGAAACTCTCTCGAGCTACACTCCCGCAACACCATGAGGTCTGAATGCCCCAGGCCCTACATTGAGGACAAGGTATGCCAAACCCCCAACCTAGACCCTGACCTTGTAAAGTTCCTATTCAAATTAGGGAAGGACCCCAGGAGGGGCCTTGAAAGAGCCCTTAAAGCCTGCCAGGATCGCCTCCTCGACCTTTTAGGCCCCCTTACTAAAATTCTCGACCTAGCTGAGGAATCCCACATCTCCAACACTCCCCTGGATACTAACCTAATCAGGGGATGGAGCCAAAGGGCAATTGTCCTTCTGGGTAACGCAAATTCCTCGCTTAACATCGAAAGAAGGAGGACCGTCCTTAACAGAATAAACCCCAAACTTGGCGACCTCGCAGAGAAGGAGCCTTCCTCTAAGCCTAATGGCCTCCTCTTTGGAGAGGACATGATTAAAACGCTGGGTAAATATGTCGCGACCTTTACCGCTCTGGACAGAGCACAATCTAATATGAAAAGGGTTTTCCCTACAAACCTTTTTGGCCGGGCCGGAAGAAGGGGCCGCTCTTCCGGCCGTGGAAATTTCCGGCCCTTCTCATCTGGAAGAGGAAGAGGTTCGACCGGCAGAGGATTCTACCCCTCCAACAATAGGCAATACTACCCGCCTAGAGGAAGAGGTTCCCGAGGAAGAGGCTTCCCCCCCCGTGGTGCCTCCAACAACACTACCCAAGGTAAGTGCTCCTCTTCCTTCTTCCCCTCCCAAGGTCGGGGGCAGGCTCAAACATTTCCTTCACGCTTGGAAATCCCTAACACAAGACCCCTGGGTTCTAGAAACAGTTCAAGGGTTCAAAATAGATTTCCTAGAGATCCCATATCAATACGTCACTCCGAACCCTCTGGTTCTTCCCCCAGAACACCTGCAAATCGTCAGAGAAGAGGTCTCTTCTATGTTAAAGAAAGGTGCCATAATAGAGGTACCTTGGTCTCAGAAAAACTTCGTAAGCACCCTCTTCCTTGTCGAGAAGAAGGACAAGGGTTGGCGCCCAGTAATAAACCTTCGGGAGGTAAACAAATACCTCGTCTATCGACACTTCAAGATGGAGGGCATCCATCTTCTCAGGGATCTCCTCCTCCAAGGAGATTGGTTAGTCAAATTGGACTTAAAGGATGCCTATTTCACCATACCCATGGCTGCAGAACATCAACCCTTTCTCCAATTCATCTGGGACAATCGCCTTTTTCAGTTTCAGGCCCTCCCTTTCGGCCTTTCATCCGCACCTTGGTGTTTCACCAAGGTCATGAGAACGATCGTCTCCACCCTAAGAACCAGAGGTATCCGTCTCATTATTCACTTAGACGACATCCTCATCATGTCCCAATCCCATTCGCAGTTACTAAAAGATCTCCAGGCCTCCATGAATCTCATAGAGGACCTCGGATTCATTATAAACAGGGAAAAGTCCATTCTTTCACCCTCCACCTCTCTGGAGTTCCTAGGCTTCACTGTGGACACCTCCAGCTGTCTCCTCCTACTCCCAAAAAAGAAGATTGCCAAAATCCGCAAGGAAATCAGATTCGTCCTGAGACAACAATCTCTCTCCCTCCGAGAACTGGCCAGACTTCTTGGTCTTCTCTCTTCCTCGATCCAGGCCATCTTCCCAGGCCCGCTGAACTACCGTGCCCTTCAGAGAGTGAAAGCCAATGCTCTCAGATCCGGCCTCTGGTACGGAGACCATGTCTCCCTGGACGAACAAGCCAGACTAGAACTTTCTTGGTGGCTGGACAATTTGGATGCGTGGAACGGAAGGGCTATCTTCGGTTCAACTCCGGATTTCGTTCTAGAGTCAGACGCCAGCCTTCACGGCTGGGGAGCACGCCTCCTCGACCAGGACACCGGTGGTGTCTGGACCCCCTCAGAATCTTCTCACCACATAAATTTCTTAGAGCTGACAGCTGGACTCTACGCTCTGATGAGTTTCAGACACTCTCTCCAGGGCAGATCCGTTCTCCTGAAGATGGACAACATCTCTGCAGTCTCTTATATCAATCGTCTCGGTGGCACGAGGTCTGCCGACCTATCAGACCTGGCCAAGAAACTTTGGATGTTCTGCCTAGAACACAAAATCTCCCTGAGGGCAGAATATCTCCCAGGGAAATCCAATTTTTCAGCAGACTGGAACTCGAGGTTCCTTTTAGACTTCAGCGATTGGAAACTCGATACCTCTGTTTTCAATTCCCTTTTCCACTTCTGGGGTCCCTTCGACGTGGACCTCTTCGCAAGCCGATTGACTTTTCAACTCCCCCAATACTTCAGCTGGATGCCAGACCCGGGTGCTCTGGCTGTGAACGCTTTCCTCCAGCCCTGGGCTCCCCTCTGCCCTTACGCCTTTCCCCCCTTTGCGATGATCCAAAGGGTTCTGCAGAAGGTGAGACAGGAACAATGCTCCTTGGTCCTGATAACCCCCTTCTGGCCGTCTCAAGCATGGTTCCCCACTGCTCTGGAACTCTCTTGCGACGTTCCCTTCCTGATTCCGGCTTCTCAGGGACTCCTCCTAAACGCAAGCGGAGAAGATCACCACCTGGTTCTCTCAGGGAACCTGAACCTTCTTGCCTGGAAAGTGTCAGGCAATCTAACCAATTGTCTGGACTTTCGTCTTCGGCTCTCACCCTCCTTGGAGAATCTTGGGCACCTGGAACACACTACAGATATAATAACATCTGGAAGAAATGGTCTAGTTGGTGCTTGGAAAGGGACTTGGATCCCGTGGAAGCTCCTATCCCCAGTATAGTCAATTTTCTGGTGGAACTCTTCGACAGTGGTCTCTCCTATAGATCTATTAACTGTTTTAGATCTGCAATTTCATCTGGACACTCTCTCGTCAATCATAAGACGGTAGGTAAAAATGTTATTATTTGTAGAGTTCTCAAAAGTATCAGACTTAAGAGACCTCCTAGACCTAAATATCAATCTGTCTGGGATGTCAAACTTTTGCTTGACCTTTTTTCCTCCTGGCCTGATAACTCTTTTCTTAATAGGAAATGTCTTTCTATTAAACTTGCCACTCTCTTGTGCCTGATCTCTTGTCGCAGGGTTTCCGATGTCAAAGCCTTGGATATCTCTTATAGATGTTATGACATGTTTGGTGTTAAATTCGAGATTCATAGGAGAACCAAGACTATGTCTGATTTCATTTCCTACCCTCGCTTTGATTTCTGCCCAAAACTTTGTGTTGTTAATTGCATGAAGGAATATGACTCTAGAATGAAGGACCTTCGTCCACCTGATGCAAACCAGCTTCTTATCTCCTACGTCAAACCTTTTAAACCCATTTCATCTTGCTCCATTGCTAGATGGGTTAAGCTGGCCATGAGCCTTGCTGGTATTGACCTTTCTAAATTCCAAGCTCACTCCCTAAGGAGCGCTATGTCCAGCAAGTCCTTTTGGTCTGGTGGTAAGTTGAATGTAATTCTAAACTGTGCTGACTGGTCTAATGCTTCTACCTTTGCACACCATTACTGCAAACCCATAGAACACGTCTCAGATGCTGTTCTTCAGGGCTACCAACATGCATAATGTAGCCTCCTGTCTTGTAATGAAATTGCGATTCTCCTATTAACATGACCAGAGAATCTGGATTTCATTAAAGACACGGAGGCTAACATTATCCCTCCCGTCCCTCCCTTGAGGGATATGGAGAATTGACTTGTCTTATTTTGTCTTTATTGATTCATGCCTTCTAACCTCATGCTTTCCTTGTTACTGCTTCTGAAGGTTACCTTGTGTCCTTTTTGACTCCCCCTGTTTTCCTTTCAGACAATGCTAATTGATGAATCTCCAAGGATTCTCCGGGTCTCTCCAGGGATCTTCCAAGTTTCTTCATTACCTCCTTCAAGTTCCGAGATGCATTCTTCGTTCCTTCTGTCGTTCAAGGCATTTAAAAGAGGCTGATCTCTCCTGGCACACGCCTTTTATGGATACTGTGATGTCATCTTGTTATTATTCTAAACCTTTGTGATGTAGGCGGCTGTGTGAGCTGCATTAAAAGGATTAATGCATAATGTTAGCCTCCGTGTCTTTAATGAAATCCAGATTCTCTGGTCATGTTAATAGGAGAATCGCAATTGCATTTTTGAAAGTTTTAATTTACACACACACATGCCCTTGGAGCATGTGTGTGTGTAAATTGCATTTAAAGTTACATTTCAGGGGTGCAGGGAGGGGTTCTTTGGACCCCCCCCTGCACCCTTGAAATTGCATTCACATTTTGCGAATCGCAATTTGAAATTCGCAAAATGTGAATGCCTTCTCATTCACTTCCTATGGGCCTTTTGGCCCATAGGAATCAATGGGAAGGGTTTTCCTTAATTGCGATTCGCAAATTGTGAATCGCAATTAAGGAAAAAAACAAATTGCAAAAATAAATGCGAATTGTTCATGCATTGCCGTTTGCGATTTCTACATTGCGATTCCTTAATTTTCACAATTTAGGAATTGCAAACGGAAACGTTGATGCATCTACCCACTAGTTCTTTCACAGTATCATAAAAGTCTGAAAAGTAACGAGGTAAGTGCACAGCCACGTTTTAGACCGGTAGAACCTTTTTTTTGTCAGAGAATAGTTGCCTATTTTCACCAAGACTCAAATGTCCATGTATAAGGCTGCAATAGCCCTGAGCTGTGTGTTTTCTATTTCCCAGCATTCCAATTTGAGCCAAAGGTTTCTTCGGTCAATAGTATTGAACGCCCTTCTAAGTCGATGAACTATGCAGATTATAGAAGTCTGCTGAGGAAGGGGCACTGTCTTTGCTGACTACCATTGTAAAAGTCATTTTCTTATCCATAGTTCCTGGTTGTCTCTGAATCCTGTTGGATGCAAAGGAATTCGCTCAAAGGGCCATATGTATCAAAGCAAAATGGGTTAGCAAATGCCGAAATGCGCAGAATTCCGGCGTTTGCGAACCCATTCTCGCTAAATGGTATGTATGAAACATTTTTGTTGCAAAATAAGGAATCGCTAAATTTGCCATTCCTTATTTTGCGATTGCATTTAAGGAATTGCAAATTTTGCGATTCCTTAAATACAATGTATCAAGGAAAAAAAACATTCCAAAATGCCATTAAGGAATCGCAAATTACCACCAACTTCTAGTTGGTGGTAAATTGCGAATTCTTTTAAAAAAGCATTTTTTTAAACATCAAAAGGTGCCATGTGACGCTCATACATGCCCTTAGGGCATGTATGTGCGCCATATGCGCACACATGACATTTTCAGGGGTGCAGCAGGGTGTTCTTGAGACACCCTTGCACCCTTGAAAATATTCACAATTTGCGATTAGCAAATTGCGAATCGCAAATTTCCCCTTCATTCCCATAAAAATGAATGGGAAATGATTCCTTAATTGCGATTAGCAATTTGCTAATCGCAATTAAGGAATTTTAAGGAATCGCTAAAAAGAGGCGATTTCCTACATACATACCATTTTGCGATTTCTAAATAGCGATTCCTTAAAAATCGCTATTTAGGAATCGCAAAACGGAATGTTGATACATATGGCCCTAAGTCCTCTGCCAATGTTTGAAGATCGTTCGAAGGTAATCTTGATCATAGTTTTGTTTCTGTATCTCAAAGGGCACTCGTTCTGTAGGTGGGTGCAGAGGAACAAGAAACTTTTTTGTGTAACGGTCAGAGGATTTACCCCTGTCAAGATGGAAATATTGATCCTGCCAAGTAGCCAGCATTATATATGGGATGCAGCCATTGTGTCCAATGTTCAATATCCAGCTTCTATAATGAGCCTGGCAGGCTATTTCGCCAGGGGCATCATCTGGCCATATTTTCTAATGCTTGTGGCAACAAATCTGACTGTACACCTGTTCTCATAAATGATGGTATCCTGCACGGCACAAGGTTAAATTTGATTTGTTAGTACGTTTGCCCAACTTTGGCAATATAAAGAAGAAACTCATTATTTCTACGCGTTTCCTGAGATGCTGTTTTGCAAGTTTTTTAGAGTTTGAAGTATATACATAGGACATCATTTCAATGGGGCCGTTTCTACCATTAGGCAAGACTAGGCGGCCACCTAGGGCGGCAAAAGGGATAGGGATAGGGCGGCAAAAGACTGTGGCCCCAACATGGTTGCTCGTGCCATCAATCGTGCCTGGTCAAAGGCTGGCGCTTGTTTCTCTCCAAGTTCTTCCAAGCCTCTATGCTTCAGACGGCCCATCTGGAAGTGTGGATGTGAAAGGTAACAGACCAGAACCCCCTCTGCACCAGTGTTCGCTGCGCTCCATGAGATGCGTGGCTGTTTTATGCATGATCCAGAGGTGCGTGTAACGCCTCACGTGCTTTAGCTACGTCAAGTAGAAACAAAACTTTTGTACTAGTGAATTGGAATTTATGCAGGTTGTAAATTTGGGTGCGCAACGCAGACCTTCATCTTGTGTGGCAGGTGCTTTGTTCCGACTTTATGAGTCTTCGGTATTTATATTTTATATTTTATGCTCCTATCTGGACATTGTGTGATGCGAAGATGGGATGGGGGACCAAGGGAGGGTGGGGGGAGGTATTTGTGTTTGCACCCCCTTATGCCGTTGAGACCTTCTTTCTCACCACTGGCTTTGCAAAGTTGTCATGGGTTCTAATGTAAGCAAAGATAATCGTCCTCATTCCGTGGTTTGGGAGTTTAAAAACACACAGCTATATTTGGGGTGTATTGGGCTCCTCTCGGCCCAGACCCTGCACCTCCCAGAGCACTGAAACTTCTCCTCCTCTGTGTACATCACACAAGGGACGGGAGCGGCAGCTGATGCAGACCCCAAACTCTCTGCCAAGCATGTTTATCCAACTCTTCATCCTCCCTGCCCACCCTCTGCCCCCCATAGAGCGGAGTCCAGCATTTCACTTCTCTGTCATTTGTTTTTCGAAGCTCTTGTGCTTCGGGTGGTGGGTGACTGGGACACTGTTGTTGGAGGAGGCCCTTCATAAAACTTCAGAAATTGCCCCCTCCTCGAGAAAAGGGCCAGCGTTTGTGTAAAGTGCGTATGGAATGTGTGTCCATCGGGATGTATGTCATCACAACGCATGCTTTTACTACGCATGCCTTTACAACGCAGGTTTTACAACGCAAGACTTTACAACGACTTGCGTTGGGGGGCGCTGGATAGAGGAATAGTTTTATTTACTATTCCAACTCCAGTCCCCGTGGATAGTAGGGAAGGTTTTGGATAGTAAATTAAACTATTCCCTATTCTACAGCGCCCTCCAGCGCAAGTCGTTGTAATGACTTGCGTTGTAAATACTGCGTTGTAATGGTAGTGCGACGTAAAAGTTGCGTTGTGATGGATGTTTCCCGTCCATCGTGTACATGCACTCTCGAGTTAATTCACAGCCCCTAGTGTTACTATATTTACATGCTTCCCGCGTGTCGACTCTGAACGTGGAAAGGCCAAGAGGGTCCTTCGGGAATGCACAGCTGTGATTCACAAGCCAGCCTTTCAGCATCTATCTGGGGCTGAACACGGTACCCTGCCTTCCAGGTTAACCAAGATCTTGCTGTAGGTGGGGAGATGTGACCTGCAGATTACATCTCAGGAATTTACAATACCCTTAAAATGATGATTCTTGGAGTTGAATATGTCACCAAGTCTCTGCAGCACGTGCATGCTCCCTTTTACTGATCCCACTGGCACAGATCTCTGCAGCAGGTACATTAACCTGACACGCTATACTGCAACTACAGATTATATGTGTCTGCAGCAGGTGTATTAGCCGGACAAGCAATATAACTGATCTTGAAATATATGAAGGGTTGATTAAGATTTCCCCAGCAGGGGCCCGTGGAGGTATCCCAGTGAGACCTTTAAGTGGGTTTGAAACTTATAACCTGCATTGTATCGCAGGTTAAGCTCTCGGACGTGTGAACTGGACCACAAAGAGGGACTCCCCTGTGCAATCTGTTATACCAAATACATTTACGTGCACGGTGAACCTATCAAAACAGACACCTGTGTAAGATCTTCAGTACAAAAGGGTATTACGCGATTCGGGGTTAAGTGGCTCTGTAGATGGCTCAGTTGCATTGTAGAGACTCATCCTGGAGCCGGAATTGGCGTGCTTTCCAAGAGCGCCGGGTGTTTTGGTTCTTGGAGAGTTGGATGAAATAATTAGCATTGGTGGTGGATCCCTGTCCCAGGCACATGTGACTCGTCCAGTGTCTGTGGTCAATGGTAACTTGATGACTATGTAATTTTTAATAGATTAGCTTTGTACCTATAGGACAGTACCAATGAACTAGTGCATACACACAGCTAAGAAAATACCTGAAATACAATACATATGAAACTGTATAACAAAACTAATTAGCTAGATGTCACATAATTGTATATTTACAAATGGCAGTGGTGGTCTGATTGGTAGCACATCTCTTCTTTTTGTGCATTCAGTAAATACAACCAAGTATTGGTGCCCCTCACGGTTATGAAAACTACACCCCACTACCTAAGGTGCCAGAACACTAGAGCCCATTTGGTCCCAGTAAAAACGTTAAATACATGTATAAACCGCGGCACTCTAGTATAATTCCGTTATCAATCTCATATAGCTGTTTAGCAATGAACAGTTCAAAGTACCAGCAGGAAGTCTATTCAGTTCTTGCATTGTCAATTTATTATAAATATGTGCCACCAAATCTTAAATCACAGGTTTTAAAATTCCCAAATCAATGACAATATAAATAGGGATAGACAGCTTGGTATGACAGTCCTCCTTTTTAGGCGTTGAACCGGCAGCCGACACGTGTTTCGTTTCTTAGAAACTTTTTCAAGGCTTCAGTCATTGCGTCACATTAGTTTGTGGACAGATTACATGTAGAGGTGTCCAGATTTCTAGTATGAAAGTCGTCTTGTCCTGTTGAATTCTATGTATATTCAAGTTGTCTGTTGAGGAGGAAGAACGCGTCATGTGTTGTGCGTATTGCGTCTACTAGTTACTATCTAGTTTTAAGTCGTCGCAAGCTCTTGGGCTCTGATATGCTCCTCTTATGTTCAAAACCGGCTTGCGGCGCAGTTCTCCCGAATATCGTTCTGCAGAACGATATTCGGGAGAACTGCGCCGAACTGCAGAACGATATTCGGGAGAACTGCGCCGCAAGCCGGTTTTGAACATAAGAGGGGCATATCATACCGTTGGATTCGGAGTTTCCCTTGAATCCAACGGACCTGCATTGAGGCTGCCGCTCCCGCTGAGATTCATTCTTGCCGCTCCGATCACTGACTGGATCGGTAGTAAGGAATCCTTTCCTTCCTGGACCCCCCCTTGATAGCTCGACTAATCTGCTTGTCCTGACGCCCCACTCCTCACGGATCCCGCCCCCCCTCATCAGCGGTACCTGCACGGACCTACCCGAACGAGAGCCACTTGTGCCACCCGGCCTGACGCCATCCGGCACCCCGAGTCCATCCGATCGCCTCCTCAGCACTGCCCTCGACCCAGTCCTGATGAAGATCCTGAATTAACTGGATCGAAACGCTGTCGACCATCCAGCGCAATCACAGGCGCAATACACAAAGCGGTTCACGATCACTACATTGAACCAATTAAATATGAACTTTTAAAAGCAACTTGGAACCGCCGTGTATCAAATGTTTCACTGTATATTTATGCACCAGTCACCTTGCGCCGCCCACGCTGTTCACATTGTCACATGCGTCGCTACCTTGGTTTTCACTGACACACCTTGAGCACCATGTACAATTTGGGTTGTTCTCAATTTTGTTAGTTGTATATTGCAGTGCTGCAATAACTGCAAATTACTTCCTATGTTTTTCTTTTTCCCGTGAAGATTTATATAAATGATGCCTTGAGCACATGCTACAATCATACAGAGCCTCCTTGCTTCCTTTTGGATAATGTTGTACTCATATCCCTGCTAACTGCCTTTAAATAATATCAGTTGGGATACCATATGTTTTTACCTCCAGAGCTGCAGCACTTATTGTGCAACCCTGGATGTGACAATGTGAAACATGTCCCCAGCCTCCTACTGCAGACTGGTAGGGTAGTTTTTAAACTGCTAACTCGACTTTGCTATTTAAATTTAAGGCAAAGCCCAAACCTCCATTTTTAATACATGTGTCACCCCTACAGTAGGCCGCTTGAGTCCTAAGGCAGGGTGCTGAATATTAAAAAGTAGTACATGTGTTCCTCTATGTCTTAACAGTAAAAACACCAAATTGTAATTTTTACTGTGAAAAGGCTAGTATCTCCATTGGTGAGTACAGAGTTATACACTGATAACTCAGCTGTGCTAACCTTTGAATGAGATTATCCAAGGTTGATATTTCCAGGATTCAAAATAATTTGTTAAGAAATACAATTTTTAGAAAGCTGCCACTCTGTTGCCCAAGTCTTCATGTGGCAATTCGCAGATGCTCGACACAAGATGGCCTTCTGCCTTCCTGGGTAGAAGTGTGAACGACTCCCAGGAGCATAAACAATAGAGGCCTGCTGTTTGAAGAAGTGTCATCTCTCCCTGGCAAGAAGCCACACAGCGTGTGAGCCCAAAAGGCGAGTTTCAAAAGAGAAACCACCTGTGAAGGGCAAATGGTGAATACACACAAGAGGGGTTGCTCTTTTTTTTAGGTAGACAGGCTGGCATTGGGGACCGAGAGGGTAGACCAGTTGTTAAACTGGTTTTCTATGGGCATGTAGCCCCCATGTAGCTACACTTCTGTGGTGGGCTACCAAGCTTCACAAACTAAGAGAAGGGTTCAGCCATCATGGGAGTGGGCACAAAGGTGCACTCTGGGATAGCTAGATGCCATGCATTGCAGGAAATCATCATTAGGCAGGGATAATCCTGGTAGCCCATTGGGGCACTTTCTGCACATAACAATGGGCCTCTGGCACCCCAGACCTCAGATCACATCTGGACTGGTGAGAGGACCGAATAAGCAATGCCCTGCTGTTCTCTGGACCTGGCAAGACAGGCTGTACCAACTGCTGGGCTGCACCTTCTGGTCCTTGGGCTAGCAAAGAGAGTACTGTGTGTGTGGTTCCTGTCTTGTAGAAAAGTTGCCCCAGACAGAAGAGGTGAACTCCAAGAGTCAAGTGGCTTACTTCCTGTTACAGCACCAAAGCCACAAAAGTTGAAGAAGCCAGTTCTGGCCTGTCAGTAGCCACAAAATGTTTGGTCGCTTAAGACGGACACTAGCCTTCAATAAAGGAAACCGCGGATTTTACTGTGACCGGAGCCCAGTAGTCCAGTGGCAACTGGATATTCGCAGGACCACATCAACCCCTGTGGCCAAACTAATCCCACAAAGACGTGGATCGAGGAGTATCCCCGGGAAACAACCTGTTGACCGCACTGCATCCTCAGCATCTTACAGCATCTTCAACATCCTGCAATCCTTGCATCAATATAAATCCATTGAAGTCTATGGCAGTTCACTCATAGAGCCTGGAACTGGGCGTGAGACTACTTTGGTGCCATGTCAACTGTCCTCCTAATCCTCATTATCTCCCCTGATCTTCCCCCTGTCAGATTTGGTCAACGGGCCAGAGTAGTCAAGTGCAATTCAGTTTACAAAGTTTCTAAATTATGTTCATGTTTTTGAGTGAAAAGCTGGGATTTACGTTTTTCTTGAAAATCTTTATCTCCGAAATCCTCCAGTGGGTTTTGTTCATTTTGGGGTCTAAAAATTCATAAAAATAGTATCGATTTTTAAACATTGGTGTTGGATTTCTTTTGTGTTGCATGCCTTTCTTATTACATTGTTTTGGTACTTCTAAATGCTTTACACTTGTTCCTTTGTTTAAGTTTGACTGCTCAAAGCCACAGCATCCAGGGGTTAAGCTAAGGTTTAACAAATGACCCTAACGGGACCCCAATTGCTAATGTGAGTGTATTCCACGGAGAGGTCACCCCACACTATATAATATACCAAATTTCCTCACATTCCCATACTGGTCTTACCTGGATCTGGTGCCGCTGTGTTAACTAGCCAGAAAAAAATCCAAGTCTCACATTGGACCTAAAAGCCTCAATATGGAGTGAGAGAGGAGGTGTGTATTTGTCCCGGGATTTTCTTAGGATGTTCCTGTTTCTGGGATGCACAAGAAGCAGAAGTACAATAAACAGTCAAACAAAAAGGGTAAGAAGCAAGAGCACAGCAGTCCGGAATTAGTTCTTATACCAGCACAGACCGGATCAGGTGTTGATTCACAACCTGTTCATTAAACTTTAGCTGGCATTTTAAACTCCCTTCAGCATAACCAGTTGAACAACTGTGATTGAGATCGTTAGACATGGAGCATAGATAGGTGTGATAAATCATATCTTTTCTCTCTTTATGCTGTTTCCTGTCAGACCTTGTATTTCATGTTATTAATTGTATTCTGTCTATATCTATGATTTTACTCTGCTGCTGTAGAAAATTCTATTTAGAATATATATAGTTAAATGCTAGGGAGCGGCAGTTTGCCTGGATGCTTCCTGTGTTTGTGGCAGGAGTTTTTTCTCTGACAATAAAGCGAGTTTTTATCTGGTTTCACGTCTTTTGGATTGTTGGGAACTTTAACTTCCACATTGGCGAAGATTGGGCACTTACAAGAAGAAACGTCAACACTTCTGTGCTGTTCAGTGTTCAAGTTTCTCCTTGATTTTCCCCGGAAGGATTCTGGACTTCTTCATTTTCTGGTGACATCTGTGGGCAGGCATTTATTCTACAAATTTAACTTTCTCTATGTCACATTGACCGTGTTTTCTACGAATACCGGCGGTACAAAAGGGGGTAGTGATGGATGGAGCATCTGAACCAATCAAACACTCACACCCAGTCAACAGATCTGGGTTTAATCCATCTCCGTTCTTTAGCCCACTCTGCCAACCCAGTTCAGACATGGCCATATGCAAATCAGTCTGACCCTGTGCCTTGTGGGAACAGTCCAGCCCAACTGCCAAGCCATGCCTTCCCTGGACCGGAATCAAGCTTCCTAGGACCGGTTTCTGGCATTCCAGCCATCTTCAGCCAGGCTTGCTTGAATCCAGTGGCAAAGTGAGCAAGGGACTCCCGTCTGAGCATACCCTGCCAACTTATGGCGAACAAGGCGGTACAAAAGGGGGTGGTGATGGACGGAGCATCTGAACCAATCAAACACTCACACCCAGTGAACAGATCTGGGTTTAGTTCATCACCGTTCTTTAGCCCACTCTGCCACCCCAGTTCAGACATGGCCATATGCAAATCAGTCTGACCCTGTGCCTCATGGGAACAGTCCAGCCCGAAATGCCAAGCCATGCCTTCCCTGGACCGGAATCAAGCTTCCTAGGACCGGTTTCTGGCATTCCAGCCGTCTTCAGCCCGGCTTGCTTGAATCCAGTGGCAAAGTGAGCAAGGGACTCACGTCTGAGCATACCCTGCCAACTTATGGCAAGCAAAGCGGTACAAAAAGGGGTGGTGTTGGATGGAGCATCTGAACCAATCAAACACTCACACCCAGTCAACAGATCTGGGTTTAATCCATCACCGTTCTTTTGCCCACTCTGCCACCCCAGTTCAGACATGGCCATATGCAAATCAGTATGACCCTGTGCCTCATGGGAACAGTCCAGCCCGAACTGCCAAGCCATGCCTGCCCAGTCGTGGGTCCCTTGCTCACTAAGCCATTGGAGTCAAGCTATCCTGGCTGAAGATGGCTAACAGCCAGAAAATGGTCCTAGGATGCTTGACTCCGGTCCAGGAAAGACATGGCTTGGCAGTTCGGGCTGGACTGTTCCCATGAGGCACAGGATCAAGACTGATTTGCATATGGCCATGTCTGAACTGGGGTGGCTTGGTGAGCAAAATAACGATGGATTAAACCCAGATCTGTGACTGAGGGTGAATGTTTTGCCATTGTGCAACATTCCGTCCATCATCTTGTGTTTTTTGCTGTTCACCCTAAGTTGGAAGGGTATGCCCAGTCGTGGGTCCCTTGCTCACTAAGCCATTGGAGTTAAGCTATCCTGGCTGAAGACGGCTAACAGCCAGAAACCGGTCCTAGGATGCTTGATTCCGGTCCAGGAAAGACATGGCTTGGCAGTTCGGGCTGGACTGTTCCCATGAGGCACAGGGTCAAGACTGATTTGCATATGGCTATGTCTGAACTGGGGTGGCTTGGTGAGCAAAATAACGATGGATTAAACCCAGATCTGTGACTGGGGGTGCATGTTTTGCCATTGTGCAACATTCCGTCCATCATCTTGTGTGTTTTGCTGTTCTACCAATACCTGTTCTCTTTCTACAATCAGACTCTACCCGGTTTTGGGTTGCTGACTTCCTATTCGGTTTTTAATAATGGGTGCATCACATGTATCTTAGTATTTGTTGAGTTTGTTGAAGGATTTGGACATATTGCTGCCTTCATTCTGCTTTTCTCGCTTTTATTATATGCTCTCGAGCCAACTGTTCAGCACAAGCTGTTCCCTCCCCGAACTATTCCAGCGTGCACAGCTCATCTCAAGTGTTTCAACTGAGGTGAGGGAGGATATTGCACTTGACATACTTGGTCCTGTCAATGTCGGGAGTACATCCAGGTATGTTCTGGTTGTTATGGGTATGCTTTCTTTGTGGCATTAGGTTGGGATAACTAGTGAAATTAATACTTCAGCTGTTGTTAAATTTCTGTCTGAGGTGTTTGCCAAGGGATGGAACCAGGGGTGTATTCTTACCGACAATGGTGTGCAATTTGTTTCAAAAGAGATGATGGAGTTTTTGACGAGTAGGGGTATCTCTTACAAAAAGTGTGCATTGTACCACCCAGAATCTAACGGTATGATCGAAAGGATCGATAGGATATTGAAAGAAGCTATACTCATTTCCATAATTAGTGGGAATGATTGGATTCATGCTGTCAAAAGAAGAGTTGAGGAGTATAGACTCACTCCACATTCAACTACGGGATTGTGTCCTTTTGAGTTGTTTAAAAAACGCAGGCCGTATACACTAGCGGAACCTCCATGGGTTAGTAGTCACCGCAAGAATGTATTGTGTAGTTATGAAATTTTGAAAACGTCCCGTGAAAGAGAGCTGCATGTTCAGAGTGAGAGAAAAAAAATGATGATGAATGTCATGCTGTTAAACCTTTTCAGGTAAATATTGGCGATATTGTAAAAGTAAAATTACCAGAAAAATCTCGGAGTGTTTCTAAGTTCAGCAAAACGTTTTCTGTGACCAAAGTGTTTTGGGGGCAGCCAAATTGGATGATGGACGCATTTGGAACTTTAACCGCTTGGTAAAGATAAAGAATGAGTAAGTCCTCTTCAGCTTGCTTTATTATGGAGGGAAGATGTGTGATATATCATATCATTTCTCTATTAATGCTGTTTCCTGTCAGACCTTATATTTCATATTATTAATTGAATTTTGTCTATTTCTATAGTTTTATTCTGCTGCTGCAGAGAATTCCATTTAGAATGTAAATAGTTGAATGCCAGGGAGCGGCAGTTTGTCTGGATGCTTCCTGTATTTGTGGCAGGAGTTTCTTCTCTGAAATGAAAGCGAGTTTTTATCTGAATCCATGTCTTTTGGATTATTGGAAACTTTAACTTCCACAATAGAATTAGGGAAACCAAATCCAACTCAACAGTTCCATCACCTTAAGTTAAAAGCATAAAGGTGTTGGGTTTGGTAGCACAATCAAAGCCTCGGTGTCTGTTTTCTATATCTACACCTTTACATTCATCTAAGCCTATTTTTGCTATAGAAAACTCAAATGATAAATAATAATTGTCTACCTGATCATGTAGACATTCGGTTTGGCAGATTTGGAAGCTTTGGATATGAAGTATTGCACTCAGAAGGACAATCCTTTCACAGCAAAGGGGAATCTCGCGTCTCAGTTGACAGTTGTCAGTGAAGCATTGGCCAGGTGTAAAATTCCCGCTCTCCCCACCTCTTCAGGTTTGGACAAGGAGGCTAAAGTGTGGGAGAATTAAAGTATAAAAGCTGCAGGGATGTTGGGGCATGTTATCAAGCCTGTGCGATAAAATTATCGCCGCTTTATCGGCCGAAAACGGCCGATAAAGTGGCGATAATGGGCTTGATAATATGCTCTATGGAATTCCAATCGAAGCCCATGTTAGATGTGAAGAGGGCTTCGATTGGAATTCCATAGAGCATATTATCAAGCCCATTATCGCCGCTTTATCGGCCGTTTTCGGCCGATAAAGCGGCGATAATTTTATCGCACAGGCTTGATAATATGCCCCGTTGTTCTTTCCATGTGCTAAAGAACCACTGCTACAAGTATGTCCTCCTACTATAAACTTCAAATTGGGAAGAGCAAATAAAAAAGTGGAATTGATACATGCTGCCCCCTCTGCCTGCTTAAGAGTTTCTCTTGTAGACCTCGGAAGCCCAGGAAGGCATCTGACATCAGTTACAGATCACCCTTGACCTAGGAGATGCTATAGGTATGACCATGAATGACTCACTCTGTATGTACAAATATGCATGTCTCAAGATAATGTTTCCATCATGGGTACTTTCAAACACAGGTCAGAGATTTGCCCTTTGTTGACAAAGGTTATTTACACTACTGACTGAAAATATATTTCAAAATTGAAACCAGGTGCAGTACCAGCTAAATAACTGAACTTCCTTTCTACAAGTCAACAAAAAGGCTTTTATCAACATTCAGAGGCTTTCAAAGCCTTTAAGGCCGCTCGGGCTCCAAAAGAAAAGTACCATTCTTTTACTGTTTGTGTCCCCAGCACAAAACTGTCTCTCAGTCTATCAGTTCCACTGATACAGCCAAGATGTCTTCATGGGTATTTGCAAAGATCAGTTCCTCATCAGTGACCAAAAATCTGACATTTCAAGAGGGTGATCGTCTTTCATCCTTTTAAATACAGTGGTCTTTCATTACACACAACCAATGGGTATTAAAAATAATTTTGGATGATCTCTCTTTCAACCCCTACCTGTTTCTCATCCTCCCTTACAGTAGATGCAAAGGCTTCAGCACCCTGGACCTGTCAGACTGGTTCCAGGTGAGAAAAAAGGCCTGAGATTTTACTCCAGCTACCTCTTGTCTCCAAAACAGACCGGAGACATCATGCCTATTCTTCTAGACACATAAGACCTAATTCAGTATCTTCTGTAGAGCACACAGACATTCTTCAGTTTCTGAGTGTTAAATGAACAATTACTGTGGTCACTTGTTCACCCGTGCTCTGTGGATCCGTGTCACATGCTATATTTGGCGCGAATTCAGAGGCGATACACCAAGGTGGTGGTTTCGCATCTGCAAACCTCTCATACCCAATTTCAAATTCTCATCAAGAAAGATCTAGGCAGTATCTGTCACTGTTAATACTACAGATGACAACACTTGGCCTAAATGTGTCCGCGTAGGAATTTAAAAATGTAGCATCAGGTCGGTTCTCTAGATAGGTAATTCTTGTGACGAGAAAAATTAAAAGCAGGAAGGAAATGCTCCTGTAAGCTCACTGATGTTTCAAGGGCTTCCATTTTAGGCTTTTATATTCAGGGACTAGTTGTATCGTCTAACAGTCATGGATACTCTTCATGCGGGTATAGAATGTGACTGTGCATTGATGACTTCCTATAGATTGTCCAAGCAATGCTATTTAGAGAAAGAAATAGGTATTTTATTGATATTAATGAAATATACCCAGTAACGTTAATAGGTTTTTATTGCATCAACGATATTATCTGACTCTGTTTCTTAAGTTGCTTTGTAAGTAAACTGTGCTCTAGAATGGTGTTCAAAGCATAGTTTACATTTATGCGGGCATCTCCAAAGACTAACCAACCACAGCACTGGTTTGCAAATATTTGAGTTTATCCCAGTGCAATGTCTGTAGGACCCTGTCCTTTTGTGGGCATGGTGGGCCTGGCAAGTGAGGGAACACTGCGGACAGTGGTCCTTTAGGTCCTTCTGTACCACTGGTGATGGGACTCAGCCACGCGGGTGGGACAACAGGTCCTGCATGGGCAGAAGTCTGAAGAGTGGTACCTGTGGGAAGCACATTGGAGAAGCCCCCGAACTCCTTTAAGAACAACTAATAAAATGGGCTAAAGGTGCTCTGCTGTTCTTTATTTCATGCAATTCCTAAGGAGACCTTGTAAGAGAGGAAGCAACAGGGCATGCAGCAAAGATGTTAGCGGAGTCCAGAGGATGCTGAGAAATAGGTTGAGAACCTACTTATGGGTCGAAGGGAATAATAGTTACTGGCAGGGTATTTTAAAGCTCCGGTTGTACAGGTAGTGTAAAGACACCAAGATCAGACTTGGAGTCACTGGCAGAGACATGATATGACTCCAGTTCTACAAGTAGGGTAAAGATACCAACATCAAACCTGGAGTCACTGGCAGAGAAATGGTATGACTCAGGTTCTACAGGTACAGCAAAGACACCAAGATCAGACCTGGAGTCACTGGCAATGATATTTATGTATGTATTTATTTATGTGTTTTTATATAGCGCAAACTTTACCCAAAGGCGTCAGAGCACTTTACAATAGAACCAGTTACATTACATCAGGACAGAGTACACGAATTACATAAAAGATACGAAACAGATAAACTCTAAACTCACATAAGAATGGTAGTTAAGTACATGCGTCTACTACAGACACTAGTGGTTAGAGTTACATATGTACAAGTTGCAGATTCATTTAAGATGACATTTTAGGGAAAGTTGAAGAGATTAAGGTTGGGCCATTATATATTACATATTTACACAGCATGATCTTCCTGCCATTGCTGGGGTTTTTGCTTTCAGCCAGGCCTTCAAGGTGTTGTTGCCATCACGGGACGTGAACTTGGGCCTGGAGGGATCCCCGAGCTGATGATGGACGTGGGGGGTAGAAGGCCGGGTGGCGGTTGGTGAAGGCAGTTGCCGTAGTCTGTATGGTATGACTTTGGTTCTACAGGTAGGGTAAAGACACCAAGATCAGACCTGGAGTCACTGGTAGAGCCCGCTCAGGTGCAGGTTCTGCAATGTGGTGAAGTCATTGACAAAGCTATGATGATCAATTCAGCTGCTGAAGTGGACTCACCAGAGGCATGCATGGGTTCACATGTAGATCTGTGCTCAGTGGTTAACACCAATATCTTCAAAGAGTCACCCGTAGAGCTGTGCTCTGGGCCTAAGAACAAGACCTTGCATTGAGTCACCCATAGAGGAGCGCTCAGCTTCTACAGATGAGGTGAAAAGTAAAACACCACGATCTTGCATGGAGTCACATATGGAGGTGTGCTCAGCTTCTACAGATGAGGTGAAGACACCAAGATCATGAGTGGAGTCACCCATGGAGGTGTGCTCAGCTTCTACAGATGAGGTGAAAACACCAAGATCTTACGTGGAGTCACATATGGAGGTGTGCTCAGCTTCTATAGATTAAGTGAAAACACCATGATCATGAGTGGAGGAACCCGTAAAGGTGCGCTCAGCTTATAAAGATGAGGTGAAAACACCACGATCATGAGTGGAGTCACCCAAGGAGGTGTGCTCAGCTTCTACAGATGAGGTGAAGACACCAAGATCATGAGTGGAGTCACCCATGGAGGTGTGCGCAGCTTCTACACATGAGGTGAAAACACCAAAAACGTATGTGGAGTCACATATGGAGGTGTGCTCAGCTTCTATAGATGAAGTGAAAACACCAAGATCACGAGTGGAGTCACCCGTAAAGGTGCGCTCAGCTTCTACAGATGAGGTGAAAACACCAAGATCATGAGTGGAGTCACCCATGGAGGTGTGCTCAGCTTCTACAGATGAGGTGAACACACCAAGATCATGAGTGGAGTCACCCATGGAGGTGTGCTCAGCTTCTACAGATGAGGTGAACACACCATGATCATGAGTGGAGTCACCCATGGAGGTGCGCTCAGCTTATACAGATGAGGTGAAAACACCAAGATCATGAGTGGAGTCACCCAGGGAGGTGTGCTCAGCTTCTACAGATGAGGTGAAGACACCAAGATCATGAGTGGAGTCACCCATGGAGGTGTGCTCAGCTTCTACAGATGAGGTGAAGACACCAAGATCATGAGTGGAGTCACCCATGGAGGTGTGCTCAGCTTCTACAGTTGAGGTGAAAACACCAAGATCTTACGTGGAGTCACATATGGAGGTGTGCTCAGCTTCTATAGATGATGTGAAAATACCAAGATCATGAGTGGAGGCACCCGTAAAGGTGCGTTCAGCTTCCACAGATGAGGTGAAAACACCAAGATCATGAGTGTAGTCACCCATGGAGGTGTGCTCAGCTTCTACAGATGAGGTGAACACCAAGATCATGAGTGGAGTCACCCATGGAGGTGTGCTCAGCTTCTACAGATGAGGTGAACAAACCAGGATCATGAGTGGAGTCACCCATGGAGGTGTGCTCAGCTTCTACAGATGAGGTGAAGACACCAAGATCATGAGTGGAGTCACCCATGGAGGTGTGCTCAGCTTCTACAGATGAGGTGAAAACACCAAAAACTTACGTGGAGTCACATATGGAGGTGTGCTCAGCTTCTATAGATGAAGTGAAAACACCAAGATCATTAGTGGAGTCACCCGTAAAGGTGCGCTCAGCTTCTACAGATGAGGTGAAAACACCAAGATCATGAGTGGAGTCACCCATGAAGGTGTGATCATCTTCTACAGATGAGGTGAACACACCAAGATCATGAGTGGAGTCACCCAGGGAGGTGTGCGCAGCTTCTACAGATGAGGTCAAGACACCAAGATCATGAGTGGAGTCACGCATGGAGGTGTGCTCAGCTTCTACAGTTGAGGTGAAAACACCAAGATCTTACATGGAGTCACATATGGAGGTGTGCTCAGCTTCTATAGATGAAGTGAAAATACCAAGATCATGAGTGGAGTCACCCAAAAAGGTGCGCTCCGCTTCCACAGATGAGGTGAAAACACCAAGATCATGAGTGGAGTCACCCATGGAGGTGTGCTCAGCTTCTACAGATGAGGTGAACACACCAAGATCATGAGTGGAGTCACCCATGGAGGTGTGCTCAGCTTCTACAGATGAGGTGAACACACCAAGATCATGAGTGGAGTCACCCATTGAGGTGTGCTCAGCTTCTGCAGATGAGGTGAAAACACCAAGATCTTACGTGGAGTCACATATGAAGGTGTGCTCAGCTTCTATAGATGAAGTGAAAACACCAAGATCATGAGTGGAGTCACCCGTAAAGATGCGCTCAGCTTCTACAGATGAGGTGAAAACACCAAGATCATGAGTGGAGTCACCCATGGAGGTGTGCTCAGCTTCTACAGATGAGGTGAACACACCAAGATCATGAGTGGAGTAACCCGTAAAGGTGCGCTCAGCTTATACATATGCAGTGAAAACACTAAGATCTTGCGTGGAGTCCCCCATGTAGGTTTGCTCAGCTTATAGAGATGTGGTGAAAACACCAAGATCATGAGTAGAGTCACCCGTAAAGGTGCGCTCAGCTTCTACAGATGAGGTGAAAACACCAAGATCTTACGTGGAGTCACATATGGAGGTGTGCTCAGCTTCTATAGATGATGTGAAAATACCAAGATCATGAGTGGAGGCACCCGTAAAGGTGCGCTCAGCTTCCACAGATGAGGTGAAAACACCAAGATCATGAGTGGAGTCACCCATGGAGGTGTGCTCAGCTTCTACAGATGAGGTGAACACACCAAGATCATGAGTGGAGTCACCCATGGAGGTGTGCTCAGCTTCTACAGATGAGGTGAACAAACCAGGATCATGAGTGGAGTCACCCATGGAGGTGTGCTCAGCTTCTACAGATGAGGTGAAGACACCAAGATCATGAGTGGAGTCACCCATGGAGGTGGGCTCAGCTTCTACAGATGAGGTGAAAACACCATAAACTTACGTGGAGTCACATATGGAGGTGTGCTCAGCTTCTATAGATGAAGTGAAAACACCAAGATCATGAGTGGAGTCACCTGTAAAGGTGCGCTCAGCTTCTACAGATGAGGTGAAAACACCAAGATCATGAGTGGAGTCACCCATGAAGGTGTGCTCATCTTCTACAGATGAGGTGAACACACCAAGATCATGAGTGGAGTCACCCAGGGAGGTGTGCTCAGCTTCTACAGATGAGGTGAAGACGTCAAGATCATGAGTGGAGTCACCCATGGAGGTGTGCTCAGCTTCTACAGTTGAGGTGAAAACACCAAGATCTAACGTGGAGTCACATATGGAGGTGTGCTTAGCTTCTATAGATGAAGTGAAAATACCAAGATCATGAGTAGAGTCACCCAAAAAGGTGCGCTCAGCTTCCACAGATGAGGTGAAAACACCAAGATCATGAGTGGAGTCACCCATGGAGGTGTGCTCAGCTTCTACAGATGAGGTGAACACACCAAGATCATGAGTGGAGTCACCCATGGAGGTGTGCTCAGCTTCTACAGATGAGGTGAACACACCAAGATCATGAGCGGAGTCACCCATGGAGGTGTGCTCAGCTTCTACAGATGAGGTGAAAACACCAATATCTTACGCGGAGTCACATATGAAGGTGTGCTCAGCTTCTATAGATGAAATGAAAACACCAAGATCATGAGTGGAGGCACCCGTAAAGGTGCGCTCAGCTTCTACAGATGAGGTGAAAACACCAAGATCATGAGTGGAGTCACCCATGGAGGTGTGCTCAGCTTCTACAGATGAGGTGAACACACCAAGATCATGAGTGGAGTAACCCGTAAAGGTGCGCTCAGCTTATACATATGCAGTGAAAACACTAAGATCTTGCGTGGAGTCACCCATGTAGGTTTGCTCAGCTTATAGAGATGTGGTGAAAACACCAAGATCAAGAGTGGAGTCACCCATGGAGGTGTGCTCAGCTTCTACAGATGAGGTGAACACACCAAGATCATGAGTGGAGTCACCCATGGAGGTGTGCTCAGCTTCTACAGATGAGGTGAACACACCAAGATCATGAGTGGAGTCACCCATGGAGGTGCGCTCAGCTTATACAGATGAGGTGAAAACACCAAGATCATGAGTGGAGTCACCCAGGGAGGTGTGCTCAGCTTCTACAGATGAGGTGAAGACACCAAGATCATGAGTGGAGTCACCCATGGAGGTGTGCTCAGCTTCTACAGTTGAGGTGAAAACACCAAGATCTTACGTGGAGTCACATATGGAGGTGTGCTAAGCTTCTATAGATGATGTGAAAATACCAAGATCATGAGTGGAGGCACCCATAAAGGTGCGCTCAGCTTCCACAGATGAGGTGAAAACACCAAGATCATGAGTGGAGTCACCCATGGAGGTGTGCTCAGCTTCTACAGATGAGGTGAACACACCAAGATCATGAGTGGAGTCACCCATGGAGGTGTGCTCAGCTTCTACTGATGAGGTGAACACACCAGGATCATGAGTGGAGTCACCCATGGAGGTGTGCTCAGCTTTTACAGATGAGGTGAAGACACCAAGATCATGAGTGGTGTCACCCATGGAGGTGTGCTCAGCTTCTACAGATGAGATGAAAACACCAAAAACGTACGTGGAGTCACATATGGAGGTGTGCTCAGCTTCTACAGATGAGGTGAACACACCAAGATCATGAGTGGAGTAACCCGTAAAGGTGCGCTCAGCTTATACATATGCAGTGAAAACACTAAGATCTTGCGTGGAGTCACCCATGGAGGTGTGCTCAGCTTCTACAGATGAGGTGAAAACACCAAGATCTTACGTGGAGTCACATATGAAGGTGTGCTCAGCTTCTATAGATGAAGTGAAAACACCAAGATCATGAGTGGAGTCACCCGTAAAGGTGCGCTCAGCTTATACATATGCAGTGAAAACACTAAGATCTTGCGTAGAGTCACCCATGTAGGTTTGCTCAGCTTATAGAGATGTGGTGAAAACACCAAGATCATGAGTAGAGTCATCCGTAAAGGTGCGCTCAGCTTCTACAGATGAGGTGAAAACACCAAGATCTTACGTGGGGTCACATATGGAGGTGTGCTCAGCTTCTATAGATGAAGTGAAAACACCATGATCATGAGTGGAGTCACCCATGGAGGTGTGCTCAGCTTCTACAGATGAGGTGAAAACACCAAGATCTTACGTGGAGTCACATATGGAAGTGTGCTCAGCTTCTATAGATGAAGTGAAAACACCATGATCATGAGTGGAGTAACCCTTAAAGGTGCGCTCAGCTTATAAAGATGAGGTGAAAACACCACGATCATGAGTGGAGTCACCCAGGGAGGTGTGCTCAGCTTCTACAGATGAGGTGAAGACACCAAGATCATGAGTGGAGTCACCCATGGAGGTGTGCGCAGCTTCTACAGATGAGGTGAAAACACCAAAAACGTACGTGGAGTCACATATGGAGGTGTGCTCAGCTTCTATAGATGAAGTGAAAACAGCAAGATCATGAGTGGAGTCACCCGTAAAGGTGCGCTCAGCTTCTACAGATGAGGTGAAAACACCAAGATCATGAGTGGAGTCACCCATGGAGGTGTGCTCAGCTTCTACAGATGAGGTGAACACACCAAGATCATGAGTGGAGTCACCCATGGAGGAGTGCTCAGCTTCTACAGATGAGGTGAACACACCAAGATCATGAGTGGAGTCACCCATGGAGGTGTGCTCAGCTTCTACAGATGAGGTGAACACACCAAGATCATGAGTGGAGTCACCCAGTTAGGTGTGCTCAGCTTCTACAGATGAGGTGAAGACACCAAGATCATGAGTGGAGTCACCCATGGAGGTGTGCTCAGCTTCTACAGTTGAGGTGAAAACACCAAGATCTTACGTGGAGTCACATATGGAGGTGTGCTCAGCTTCTATAGATGAAGTGAAAATACCAATATCATGAGTGGAGTCACCCAAAAAGGTGTGCTCAGCTTCTACAGATGAGGTGAACACACCAAGATCATGAGTGGAGTCACCCATGGAGGTGTGCTCAGCTTCTACAGATGAGGTGAAAACACCAAGATCATGAGTGGAGTCACCCATGGAGGTGTGCTCAGCTTCTACTGATGAGGTGAACACACCAAGATCATGAGTGGAGTAACCCGTAAAGATGCGCTCAGCTTATAGATATGCAGTGAAAACACTAAGATCTTGCGTGGAGTCACCCATGTAGGTTTTCTCAGCTTATAGAAATGTGGTGAAAACACCAAGATCATGAGTAGAGTCACCCGTAAAGGTGCGCTCAGCTTCTACAGATGAGGTGAAAACACCAAGATCTTGCTTGGAGTCACCCATGTGAGTTTTTTTTTTTACAGAGTTTTATATAGCGCGTACTTGACCCGAATCGGGTACCAGAGCGCTTTACATAGCACCAGTTGCGTTACATGAAGACACATTCATGCTCATCTTCTACAGATGAGGTGAAAACACCAAGATCTTACGTGGAGTCACCGGCAGAGGTGCACTCAGCATCTACAGATGAGGTGAAAACACCAAGATCTTGCATGGAGTCACCCGGGGACCTGTGATCAATTTGTATATGTGAGGTAAAAACACCAAAATTATGCATGGTGTCACCCGTAGAGCTATGTTTTATAAGTGAGGTAAAACAACAAGATCAGGCATGGCGTCACCCATAGAGATGTGTTCAAGTTTTATAAGTGAGATGAAACCATTAGGTTCATTCCTGGCATCACCTGTAGAGCTATGTTGTATAAGGTAAAAACAGCAAGATCATGCATGGTGTCACCCGCAGTGCAGTTCAGGTAAATTCACCAGGATGCATGGAACGTCTCGTAAAGAGGCACGTGTAAGATGAAGTCACCAGCATCATGCATCGGTTCACTGGTAGAGCTGCCCTAGCTCTGGTTATACAGATGTGGTAAGTGGCGTAAAGCGAGTCCAGAGTTCTATGAGGTGCGCTGAAGGGAAGGAGTGGAAGCTTTAAACTGCAAATTTGAGATCAGACTGAGGAGCTGTAATTGATGTGTCTGCATCATTTAGCAAGGCTGGGGTTAAATATGGTTAATAAGTAAGAAGACGTGCAGCCCAAGACAGAGCTGTGATATCAGTGCGATGAAGTAGGAGAAGCTGTCTGACGTCATAGGTTAGACAAATGAGAGGCAGAGAAAGAGGGGTGTTAGCCTGAGTCATGGTAAGTTGCTGAAGCTCAGACAGGGTGTTGAAAGAAGAATGAAGACCAGACAGAGGACAAAGGAGACACCTTAGGTGATTCAAGGCCAGGCATGGAGTCAGACGATTTTGTGAGATCATATGAGAGAGAGTGTGGAAACAAAGTAACCTACCCTCGGTCAGAGTCAGAGGCACAGCCTAAGATTAGACACAAAGAGTGTTGGAGACAGGAATTTGTTCCAGGTCAGGCACGCTCCCAGCTTTTTGCTGACACAAGCATTAAACCACAATGTCTTCATTGTAAGCAGGCCTGCAATATTCTGAATGAACTTCCAGCTAATGCTGTGTGTCCTGGAGAGAACCCGGATCTTGGACGGGAGTCAAGTCAGCCTCTTCTGGAGCTGCTCCATGGGGGCCCAGAACACCTACCGCCAAGTGCCGCAGGCGAATACCTGCATCCTCCTGGTGCACTCTGTGCTCGCTCCTGCTACACGCTCAGTTCATCCCAGCAATCCCCATGCACCCCACTCTGCACTGCCTGCTCGCAGAGTCTCTTTTTTATTTATTTATGCTATTTTATATAGCGCGAACTTTACCCGAAGGTGTCAGAGGGCTTTACATAAGGACCAGTTGAAAAACATAAGGACTTAGGATTACATGCATTACATAAAGGATACAAACAGAAAAAAATTGCAAATGTACAAGATGTAAAGTCACACAAGGAGATACAAATGGATATACTCTAAGAGTCACATAGGAATGGTAGAGAGTACAGAGGTCTACTGCATATACTAGTGATTAGAGTCATCTCTATATACATAGGGAAGGGATACAGATGGATATACTCTTTAAGAGTCACATAGGAATGGCGGAGAGTACAAAGGTCTACTGCATATACTAGTGATTAGAGTTATCTCTATATACATAGGGAAGGGATACGGATGGATATACTCTAATAGTCACATAGGAATGGTAGAGAGCCTCTGCCCCTCTCCTCTCACAGCACCCTCCTACCATATTGTATTGTAGTGCAACATTTATATATATAGGTGCTTGCTTACATAGGCAGCACACCACACCATGCAGGGTGTGTGGATGCAAGTGCGTTGTCTTTGTTTTGATCCTATGCTGGAAGTGTTTCCATGTTGTGCTTGACTGTTATTGTGCTATGGGGCGCAGCGCTTAGCAGGGTGATGGATTAAGTGTGCAAGGCAGGCACACAGTTTATGGTTTTCAGTCTCCTCCGGTTTCCTCTCACCATACCCTTTTATCATCCTCCTGTATACTTCTATTTCCTTATACCACCTTCTATGACACCTTCTACCACCACATTCACTGCTCCTTCCTGCCATATGATTCTGCTCTCTGCCACCACTCCCTCTTACCATATCCTCCTACTTCCTCCCACCATACTCTATTCTCCCTCCTACCAAACCCTTACTTCTCACCCACTGCACCCTCTTACCTAACCTTGTGTGATCCCTCCTACCAGACCCTCTGCTTCTCCTTAACCTTCTGCTCATGCCACAGCCTCTAATGCCTCCTACCACATCCCCTGTCCTCTCTTACCATAACCTTGCTCCCTTTTACCACTCCATAACCCCTCTTAATAAACTCCATGCTCACGCCTATCTCTCTCCAATGACACCCTTTGATCTTTCCTACCATCCTCTGTGCTTTCTCCCTCCTGCCACAGCCTATGTTGCTTCCTGTCTTATCCCCTGCTTCCTCCTTCCAGCCTGTGTTTCCTCCTACTCACCTTATGCTCCCTCCCACTAGAGCCTCTGATGTCTCATGCAACAACCCCTGCTCCCTCCTACAAACCCCCCTGTGCTTCCTCCTACCACACCTTCTGCTCCTTCCCACCACAACCTCTGATGTCTCATGCAACTCCCCCTGCTCCCTCCTACAAACCCGTGCTTCCTCCTAATTCCACCTTCTGCTCCTTCCCACCACAACCTCTGATGTCTCATGCAACTCCCCCTGCTTCCTCCTACAACACCCTGTGCTTCCTCACACCTGCTATGTCTCAACAGTCTCTTATTTCTCATACAACACCCCACCCCTTTTTACCACACCCTGCTCCATTTTACAACCCCATAACCCCACTTACTATACTCCATGCTCATTTTTAAAACACCTCCACTCTCTTCCATCACACCCACTGATCTCTCTTACCTAACCTTTATCTCCCTCCCACCACACCCTTGCTTCCTTTTACTACCCCCATAAACTCCATGCTCACTTCACTGTCTCCCACCACACTTTATGATTTCTCCTACCCAACATTTTGATCGCTCCTGCCACACACCATGGGGCAGATTTACAAGCCCCTTGCGCCACTTTTGCGTTACTTTTAACATGGGAAAAGTGATGCAAAAGTGGCGCAATGGGCTTGTAAATCTGCCCCCATGTGCTTCCCCCTACCATGACCTCTGCTCCCTCGTAACACATTCTTTGCATGTTCCTACCACATCTTTGTTCCTTCATACCACCCCACCGCCCCCTCTACTAAATTTAGGGTGACCATATTTTGAAAAACAAAATGCAACATTTAATATTCATAGATTTAGGACTAGAATGTTACATTGTCCGAGGTGCACAGAATGATGTACTTGACAGAGCTCACCAACGTAGAAAACACAGGACAATGAGGCACTAAGGTCATTAAATGCAACTTTACACACAGTATCATCTGTCTTTACTAAATTGCTTCCTGCGAGGGGGTTCCATCTAGTCCTGCACTGGAACACATGAAGGCATGCCTCCGATGTGTTCAGTCAACTTCCTCGAACACCAGGGCATGTGATAAATGTACTTAAATGTCAAATCCGGGACATCTGGACACCGTAACTAAACTCCACGTTCACTCTTACAACACCCCCTCTCCCCAGGGCTGGACAGGCCTTTTTTCCCCACCGGCCATCTCCCTGGTGCGTCGGAGCCCTAAGAGGCAGGTTTTGAAAGCCCAGGTTCACTTCTAGTGCCTCTCACTTTCCCCAGCTCATTGATGAAAATTGCAGCAGGCATGGAAAGGTTTCAAGAGAGAGAGAATGGGGGAGGTGAAAGGTAGAGAAAAAGCGATCAGGGAGAAAGAGAGGAGAGAAGGAGAGAGAACAGATGGATGGAAAGAGAAACAAAGAGACGCAAAGAGCGTGACGGTTAAAACATTTTTGCTAGGGTTGCTTTTGGATCTTGAGTCCAACTCGGATGTATGTCAGTACAACGCAATCTTTTAGATCGCTGTACTTTACAGCGCGGTTTCTACAATGCAAGTCGTTACAACGACTTGCGTTGGAGGGCGCGGATTGAGGATTATTATAATTTTATATTCCAACACCAGCCCACGTAACAGTAGGGAAGCTGTTGGAATATAAAATTACAATATTCCTTAACCAACAGCGCCATCCAGCGCAAGTCGTAGTAACGACTTGCGTTGTAATGGCAGCGTGGTAAAGGTAGTGCGATGTAAACACAGCGTTGTAAACGATGTTTCCCGTCCAACTCTGCCCCTTTCTCTCAGTACCTCCTCGGATCTCCTCTTCTGAACATTCTGCACCCTCTTGCCACATTTCCTACTCCCCAGGCATGCATTCTGCTCTCCCCACCACATCCACTGCTATCTACATACAAGCCCTTCCTTTTACCTCACTTCCACTCCCTTCTTCATCTTATCACACAATTCCCTCACTCTTGGACATCACATATAAGACTTCTTCGGCCATGCTGATAAATCATGTAATCTAATACTAAGTCAACTCCCTACTTCCTCATCTTTAAAAGGTTATTAGTAACAATCTTTAAGACGTAACCACTACTGGAGGGAGAGTGGCACTAAAGATCTATTATGCAGTCCTCCCAGGTTAATCAGTCAACTCTCTATTTAGGAAAGAATATGGCTATATTGACTTACATCTACTTACAGACTTTGTGAAGATACATTTCTGGGAAAAGCAAGGCCCTCATCCTCATTGTGAGTCCACAATCCTCAACCACCTAGGGTCTGATTAGGATGCGGATGGAAACGGCTCTGGCCTCATCCCAAACAGGCAGTTGGATTCCTTTCCGACCGACCCATTATGATGGAGTCTGTTGGAAAGAAATGCAACTGGACATTCCGACTGGCTTCTGACAGGTTCGGAGAGCCCGTTCTCAAATTGGAATGCTTTGAGTAATCCCATGGGCTGCTCTTTCTGCTCGAGGGTTACGATGGCGGATTCCCTCAGCTTTTCCGTGTCGGCCTTTCCGACACAGAAAGGCTGTGGGAATCCCACTTTGGGGGCCCCCAGCAGGGCCCCAATGGGAGCAAGGCCTCCGATGGTGGCCCTTGATCCAGGCATCCAGTGGCAGGCACCTTGAGGTGCCTGCCACGGGGTGCAGGGATGAACTGCACCTCTACTCTTTGCAATGAGAGCATGCATTCCATTCGGAATGCATGACTTCATTGTAAAGAATAGGATTGCGACCGAACAGTGTTGGGTCGCATCCTAAATGCTAGTTTGTGACCGCCAACAGGAGGTCGGTTGGTCGCGCTTACAGAACTAAGGGCCAGATGTAGGTAGCTAAATACCGGTCGGTAACGGCCGAATTCGGCCGTTACCGACCGGTATATGGCTATTGAGATGTAGGGGAACGAAAACAGGGCAAATCGGTAATTTTACCGATTCGGTAATTATACCGGTCGGTAAATTTACCGACCGGTATATTTACCGAATCGGTAAAATTGATATGTAGGTGGGACTCTTCTGAGTCCCACAAGGCCTACAAAATCGGTATTTTACCATCAAATTCAATTTGATGGTAAAATACCGATTCAGGTGTGCATGCACATGTGTGCATGCACACCTGTGCCATATGACAGGCAGACCTGCCCTTAGGGCAGGTATGCCTGCCACATGGCCCCCAAACCTTTTTTGGGGGTGCTAGAGGGTGTCAAAGTGACACCCCATGCACCCTTGTCAAAATCGGTATTTACCGAATCGGTAAATACCGACCGGTAATGCCCCATTCATTCCTATGGGCTTCAAAGCCCATAGGAATGAATGGGGCATTACCGGTCGGTATTTACCGATTCGGTAAATACAGATATTTACCGAATCGGTAAAAAACACATCTGGATGGACCTACATGTCCACCCTTCATATTTACCGATTCTTAATTACCGAATCGGTAAAATTCGTTAATTAAGAATCGGTAAATATTTTTTACCTACATCTGGCCCTATGTCAGAAGGACTCTGGTCGGTCCTACATTGTAATACGCCCATAATGTGGGAGTGAGTTTTATTTCTGATTAGTGCAATTATGAGCCAGAAAAGTGGTGGTTAAGATATTCTAGGCCTACCCACTCCAATGTATTTTTTTCAGGGATACCCTGCCTGGATTAAAAGTGCCTATGTAGTTGTAAATGTATTTGGGGTATTATCACCTAGCTGTTTCAGATCATCAACTTGTTTCGGCCGACATATATTTTCCCAAAGGGTCAGCAACCTTATCAAAACGGTGTAGTCTCTGGCCTTACAAATCCGTTGTGGATGTTAAGACACTACAACTTATATGGATAAACATGTGGCATTCTTGCGTGCACCATTCAAAAAAAATAATCGATGAAGATTACTCATATCAAGTTTTTACTATTTATCATCTACTTTCTGTGAGAACACAAGGATTAATACATTACACTTTGCTTACTGCACCTTTTACTTTTTTTATTCAATGCAGGATTGAAAAAGAAAGAGGTGAGACACTGCACTCTGTGAAACACACAGCACGGTGCGTGTGAAGGCATCAGTGTGTATACACTATTGTACTTGCACATATACTTTTAGATTTGTTCTTATCCTGGAGTTGGGCTATTTGTTCTTAGTCCACGGAATTTGCAGAGCATCACCCTGTAGTCACAGCTTGGAATAAAAGTATTGGTTGGAATTCATAAATGTCAATCGATCAATCAATGAGGGTCTTGTATAATGCGGCTACTCACCTGTGAGGGTCTCAAGGCGCTGGGGGAATGGGGCTGCTTGGCGAACTTGGTGGAGGATCGGTCGAAGAGGTCCTTCCTGAATTGGATCAGTGACGCTGATTGCCTAAGGTGAAGGGGTAGGGTGTTCCAGGTCTTGGCGACTAGGTAAGAGTACGATCTTTCTCCGGTTCTGATCTTGTGGATCCTGGGGACGAAGGTGAGGGCGAGTTGGTAGGGTCAGAGTTATCTGTTGGCTACGTGGAATTTGAGACGGTGGTTCAGGTACGCTGATCCTTCGTCGTGTAGGGCTTTGTAAGTGTAAGAGAAATTTCCAGTTGTCTTGGGTAGCAGAAATGTAGCACCCTCAAATTATACAAGAGTTCTAATCTCCCTTTCTGTTTTCAAGTTGGCTTGAGGGTAGAAGATGGAAGTTATTGCTATTTGGCTGCAAAGTTTATGACGAAGGGATTTCCAAAATGTTGAGACATTTTGAGAGCCACGATCTTCAAAGGCAAACAGTGGAGACGAAATATGTCAGAGTAGAAAACCTCAGCCTGTTCTGACACAGTTTGTAACTTTGGAGGTGCAAAAAAGTGATCCATTTTAGTGTATGTAGTCTACAGTAACCAAAATTGTGATACAATTCTTAGATGAAGGCAACTCTACTCTAAAGTTAGTAGATATAATTTCCCAAGGATGGAAGGAATTTCAGGTGTGAACAATAATCCTGTTTTTTGTGATTCAGTGCAGACTTCACAGAAGTTGTTGAATTTTATGCTATTTCTTTGAAGAAAAGTCCACGAGAACTCCCGTGAGATTTAGGCTAGAGTGATTCTTCGACGTCTGTGTCAAGAGATTAATGAATTGTGGCATAGTTGAAGTGTACTTTTTATGAATATCTTGACGGAATAAAGAGTTTGTTTTGTACAAACATCAGAACATTTATAATTCTTTACCTGAAAATAAGGAAAATGTTTTTCGAGTTTGTGGAGATTGAATAGTTTGGTTTTGTGACGGCTTGACTCAAGAAATGTGGAAGTCATTACAGAAATGAAGGCCTGAGGAACAATGATTTTCTCAAGGAGCCTGGAGCTTTCAGATTCAGGATATCACCTGGAGAGGAAATCCCAAATTACATTTTTAGATCTGGGAATGTCGGTAAGGAAAAAAATCTAATTGTAGAAAAAATATGACCAACGGGTTTGCCTGCTATTCCGTACTTGGAGTACTTGAAGATTTCCTGATCAATGTGGACAATTACTCGTAAGTGATCTTTTTAAGCTTAAAGAGTCTTTAATCAATCAAGGCTGCCTAGATAGCCAAGAGTTCTTTCTCCGAAAGAAATACTTTCTTTCTGCTGGGGGCATTTTTTTGGAGAGGAAGGTGACGGGTTGTTTTTCTCCATCTTGACCTAGGTGAATCAAGACTGCTTCCATAGCTAGATCGGAGGCATCAGTCTCTGGAATAAAGGGCTTATATGCATCAGGTTGTTGCAAAATGGGAGCTTCAATAAACTGTTCCTTAAGTCTTTTGAAGGGTAGGGTGGCATTGTTATGCCAATAAAAGCTCTTGTTTTTTTAAGCAGACCACTGATCGGTGAGACAAGTTTAGAGAAATTCTTGATTGATTTGCTGTTGTTGCTAGACCTAAAATGATTTGTGTTTCTTTTACCGTAGTAGGAGTGGGCACCCGAAGTATCCTTAGCTATTCCTTCAAATGACAGAGAATAGGGCCAGATGTACAAAGCATTTTTGTGGTCTTAATTGGCCAAATTTGCAGAATTGGGCCATTTGCAACCTCAAAACTGCTTTTTTAAATGTATAGACACCATATTGTGATTTGGTAACTTGTTACCGAATCACCCCTTTGGATTTGCAAACAAATACCAATTCAGAATTTGGAATGGGCGTCCCGTCCAAATACCGACTCAGTATGGCATCTATTACTGCTTTGCACTCAAATTTGGACGCAAACATAAATAATTTACCACCAATTCAATAGTGGGGGGAACCCCTCAGGACCTCTTCCTCTTTGAGAATATTAAAAAATAAAAATTAAACTTAAGCGTTTCATTTTCTTTTTGAAACTAGTTTTCCTTTAAGTGAAATAGGCTGCATTTAAATAAAAATGCTCTAATAAAAAGAAGTAACAAGCATGGTAGTCTGCTGACCCAAGGACGCCGCCATCCCTGCGATGGTGCTGATTCCTAATGGGTCTAATATTGCGATGTTCCTCATTATTATTCATGACTTAGATTGATTTGCGACTTACTTGAAATCTCTATATATAAATAAAAGGTTTTTCACATTAGGAATACCGACCAATTTTCTTAATGCAATTCAGAGATAATCACAATTAGGAAATTGGTATTCTGGCAGATACCCTGTCATCTACTGAATATTTCCCAAACAGATACTTTTCAGTTTTGGACAGAAAATTGTTTTCTCTTAGATGCTTCAGGACTTGCTTGACATGCAATGGATGATCTACAGGATCCATAGAAAAAACTAAGATGTCATGGAAGTAGAAGACCATCATCTGGAGGATCACATCAGAGAAGATAGAATTCATAAAATGCTGGAAGACAGCTGGGACATTATAAAAGACGAAGGGTATCTCTTCATATTCAGAGAGCCCAAAGGTGTTATGAATGCTGTTTTCCATCAGATCCAAATCAAGTGATAGGCTCCTCTTAAATCCAATTTGAGGACTATCTTTGCCCCTTGGACAGCTTCCAGGATATCAGAAAATAGGGGTACGGGATAACAATCCTTTACTGTTACAAGATTCTAATCCCTTCACAGCCAAAGTTTATAAGTATCTTTTTAGGTGCAAAAAACAAAGAGGCTTGAGAGGGAGACTTTGAGGGAGTTAGCAGACCATGCTCTATGTTAGCGTCAAGATACTCCCTTAGAGCTTGCCATTCAAGAGGAATCATGGAAAAGATATGCCTATAAGGAACTATTGCAAAGGAAATGATGTCAGTTGCACAACTAAAACAGTGGTGAGGAGTTAACTTCTTGCTAGTTGACTACTGGAACACATTGTTCTATTTCATGATAGAGGTCAAGAATTTCAGACAGTTGTGCGATTGACTGGGAGGATCTATTATGAATTACCTCAAAACTTTCATGGAAGAAAGATCAGTTGTACAGTGAGAGACACAACTCAGAATCAAGGGACAAGGTTTCTGCAGATAAATTTAAATAAGGACTGTGTCTCCCTTACCAATAGATGCCTAAAATATTAGGATAACTAGGGGAGGGAATCAAATTGAAGGTACGTTTCTCATAAAGTATCCGGTGCCGTCGCACTACGATCTCTACTCAGTGATCGATCACGGGCCCTTATCAAGGTGGCCCCTGTGACTTCCTATAAAGACAAATCCAGGAATCTCCTAATCCGCCGATATAGCGTGATATTCATCCAACAGATACATTCGCCCTGACGAAGTTCTTTTGTGAACGAAACGCGTTGGCTGTTGTTTTATTCTCACACATTTGGATTCATTTGAATAAAGCTTCTTTTTCAATGAAGGAACTGATTGAGCTTCATTATTATCTTGTGAACACCTGGGTAGTGCAACACTCCATCATCTTGCAATTCTGTTTACCGATCACGGGTTGTGCCCGGCAACGGTGGGCCCAGGAGTCGTGGATGCACACCATATGAATACGATTAGCTCAAGCTATTTTGGGAAACTTCCAGGGGTTGTGTGGCATTTGGAGTTCACCGTTGGCCTTCTGCATAACGTTTCTCATAAAGGGTAGCTCTCCTTAGAAATAAGGTTGTGTTTCCTCAACTATTGAGCCAGAAGCCACTAAAGTTCTATCCACTGGAACTTCCTTCTTAGAGACTGGCATCTGGAGCTCTGAAGCAGCTCATTGAATATCCATATAGACATTGGAGGTTCCACAGTCAAAAACAACAGATATCTAGAGGTGTTTAGGCTGGATTGCAATTTCCCCTTGCAGAAGGATGAAAATGGAACATTTCACAGGTGGAGGAAGAAGTGATTGATTGTTACTCATCTGTATTCCCTGCATTGGAACCAAGCTTCCTAATTTTCTGACTTCCCTGAAAAACAAGAAGGGCAGGAACTCAGAGGGTGATCTTTGTGACCACAGTATAAGCACAACCCTTGCTTACGCCGTATTATCTTTACGATCTCAGATAAGGGACATTTGATAACATTTGTTTGCATGAGCTTAACTTTCGATTTGACAGACTTAGATGGAATCTTGAACAGTGGTCTAATGATAGGCTTTGACAAGGATTGTTTATGCAGTTCCATTAGTCTTTCCTGATGACTGTCTATCAGAATGATCAGTTGAGTAAGATCTCCTAGATAAACTGGCCTAGCAACTCTAGTAAGTTCATCCTTCAATTCATTTAAGCACTTTCAAAATAAGGTGAAATGAGCAGCATCAGGCCAGTCAATTTCCCAAGCTAGGGAAACATTTAAATAAAAATTCATGGAACCTTGACTGAGCTCTCAAATATTCTCTTGGGCAGAGAACTTAAGGTCTTAATGGGCAAACATCTTTTAAATTCAGTGAGAAAGGCGGGCAATTGCCAAGAAGTGGTCTGGAATCTGAAACTAGAGGCACTAGAGGCAACATAGAGTTTAGTCTGAACACAGAGTACAAGGTCGATAAACCATGCCCCTTATTATTATGTTCTGGTCAGTCCCTAGAGTTTCCTGTGGGATTTTTGACAATGAATCCCGCCATAGATCAATCAGAGGCAGAAATGTAAGGCTTAAAGGTAAAATAGTCATGGCAGCTGCCCAAAAAGGTCTTCATTTTCCTCTGGTTACTGTTGCATTTCAACTCTGCCAAGCTGAACAGATTGGGATCCAAATAGTCTTGTTGCAGTACAGCACTTTCAGCGGTCAGATTTTGGACTAGCAGCTTTAAGTTGCTAATTTCTGGAATCCATTGGCATCGCAACCTTTAAAGAACTGGTCTTCTTGGTGATGCTTGCAGATACAGCCTTCTATCGCCAGAAACAGTGTCAGATTGTAATTTGAACTATAGCAATACTCCGGAAAGCAAATCGAGCAGGAAGAGAGAAAACTGGAGACCAGAAAAACACCTCCAGCTGACCAGGCCAAGCAGCAATGTGAAGTGCAGGAAAACTTAAGCAAGAACTAGTAAAGAGGAGAGTCCAGTGAGTGGTAATGAAGCATAAACAATTGCAATACAATTGGACTTGCAAAGAACTCCCTTTAATACTGGCAAACAGGACATGACATCATCTACGATTGGTTCGGCCACCTTGGATTGGGAAATGAACAAAAGAAAAAATATCCAGTATAATAAAAGAAAAAACCATGACTAACCTATAATACGTCTGAAAATAGTCATGAGAATATATTTTCATGTAGCATTGTTCAGAACTTCCCTGGTTAGAAAAAAACTTTCCTGCATGCAAGGTCTGCATACAGAAGCAAGCTGCCTTGTGCGACTCACTGTGAGCCAGAATGTGCAAGAGAGAAGAGGAAGAAGAAAAAAAGGGGGCAGCTCTGAATGCCGATGCGTTCCACACAGCAGCTAGCAGAATGCAGGCAAGAGTCTGCACTGAGGGGAGGTTGCGCTGGGGTCTCCCCCTGAAGGCGGCAAGGGAAAGAAGGTCACGGCAGAGGCTGTGGACCCCGCACCCGAGCGTGGGTTGCAAAGGTAAGGGAAAAACCTTTACAGCCGATACCATCAGAGACACAACCTGTACGCATGTCATGACTCGAACCTTTAAGCAGGGGCGGCCTTAGGCATGTGCAAGCTGTGCACCTGCACAGGGCCACCAAACCCCAGGGGCCACCACGCCAATATATATTCTTAGTATAATAATCCTCTGAGGATGGATACATATTTGCGTGGCAGCCCCTGGCAGGGATTTGGCAGCCTCCGGCTCTGTTCCACTTCCAAACACCCTGACCCCCCCCCCTCTTCACTGGCATCCGTGCTCCGCCCAGCCCAGACCCCCTCTTCCGGGCCCCCTACCTGCGCTCCCTGCCCAGGGTCGCCATGAGCCTAGAGCCGCCCCTGCTGTAAGGCGCTTGACCTGGTTCTACTGTGGAGCTTTAAATAAATGATGCTCAAGCAAGTGGGTATTGGCAGAGGGAACACAGGGCATGATTCTTGCAGCATCTGACCCTTGACAAAGTAAGTAGTGCAACACCCTTAGCCTCATTATAGAGACTACTCTGTTATTACATTTGACCTCCAGGCATGGCTGGGTAAATGGAAAGCAAGTTTTAATTTTTAATTTTAAATTTTCTAAGATATTTTTTTTTAAAAAGGGGTTGCAACTAAATGGCAATAGCATTAGATACCACCAAGAAGCCAATCAATAAAAAAAACTGACTAAGGCTTCTAGAAATCTAATCATGTACATGTAATAATATCCCGCTGAGGGGCATTCCCACTGACCTTGATCATTCTTACTCTGGGTTGCATCTTCATTAATTCCAACCAGTACATTTATTCAGTGTGTGACTACAGGGCCACACTCTCCTGTTTTTCTGGGTTGTGAGCAAATAGCCCAACTCGAGGAAAAGAACAAACACAATAGAATATATGCATGTGCAATTGTGAGTACACATGGAGACATTCCTTGCATAGTATGCTGTGTGTTTCGTGGAGTACAGTGTCTCATCTTTTTATTTTTCAGTCATGCATGAAAAGTAAAAAGAGTGAATGTGAGAAGCAAAGTGGAATGAATTAATTCTTGTGTCAACTCACCCACAGAAATTAGCTGATAAAAAATGTACAAACTGGATATCAGTAACACTCACTTATTGTTTTGTTGAGTGGTGCATGTCACATGTATGACTATATATGTTGAAGTGTCTCAACACCCACAAAAGATTTATATTACCAGTGACTATATTCTTCTGACAAAGGCTGCTGACCCTTTGGGAAAATATATGAGGCCGAAAAAAGCTAACGATCTAAGAGTTAATAACTCCAATCTGTCGACAACACAATAGACACTTATAATCCATCCAGGGCATCCCCTAAATAAATACACTGCAGTGGATATCTCTAGACTGTTTCAAACTTATTGCACAAATTAAAAAAAAAACTCTCTCACTAGGGGCCCAATGATGCTGTCTGTCGGAGATGCCTCCGACTGACATCATCAAGAATTCGGGACCGACCGACTTCCCGGCGGCGGTCCCAAACGCATAATTACAATATGCCCACACAGGGTGCTGTCGCATACTCCCATTTCCCTATAAACCGGCCATAGCACAGGCTCCCACAGAGAAATGGGAGTTTGTGCAAATCCCTGCATCGTGTGGCAAGCACCTCATGGTGCCCCCTCAGACCCCAACTGAAGGCTGCAGAGAGAAGAAAGCCCTGCCTGGGGCCCCAAAGTCGCTTTCCGACAGGCTTTCTATGTCAGAAAGCCTGTCATGGAAGACCTGTCAGAAACCGACATCGTAATCCCGATGGTGGAAGCGCCGTCCTATAGTGATTTCGTGCCGCTTCAGACTGGCCAACGAGCTCCTTGAGCCCGTCGGAATCCAGCCGGAATGAATGGATGGTTTCACATTCAACTGCCTACATTGAACTGAAGCTTTCCAACTGACAATGAAATAGGCCCCTAGGTGTTTGAGCCACCTGGACTCACACTGAGGTCTGGGAGTTGGAAGCCCGATAATGAAGCATGCCACAATATGTGGGTGAGGGCCTTATGTTTCCCAGAAATACATCTCCACAAAGTCTGTACATAGTTATAAAGTAATATAAATATTGTCCTAGTCTTTCCTAAATAGTGCCAAGACTATTAGTAACAAGCCACATTACGATTTGTTGTTTATTCATTTTGACATAGGCATTTGCAGAGCACATATATCGAGGAAGCCTCAATGCGCCCAAGAAGGCCCCATGAAGCCCAAGTTACCGTAGGGACTCTGCACTGGTATTCCTTAATAGCCCTTCCTCTAATGCCTGGGATGTCTTGGCTCCAAGACACAGTACTGGAATAAGGGGGAGTGGGGGCTGAGGCAACTGGAGAATGCTGGACCTAGAACCGTTTCTGTACTGTAACCCCCTTCCTCAGTCCCCTAAATTCTCTATGTTTTAGTAGAGGATTTTGAGGTCGCTTAAATAAATCTGCTTAATATCTGCTTAAATAAATAAACAAACCTTCTTTGCAGGCCAGAGAGAATATTTTATCATGAAAGTGGAGCCCGGCATGCATGGAGGTCCCCTAAGAACTTGCCACATCTTGTCACCAAAGCATTTTTATTCCCATCCCTCCTAAAGTAATGGAGGTCGAGAGGAGGGAGTTATGGAGGCAGGTTCCCCCACAAAAAAGGGGGATCAGAGTCAACAATGGAAGAATCACTCTGATGCAGTATCTTGTACTAAGTGGTACATGCAAACTGCCTTGCTGCAGACTTGAGGACAATTGTAAGGTATGAGAGTTCTAAAAGGGGTCAAAGACAATGCACTAATTTTAGCTAAAGGTACTTTGAGGGAGGCTTCGTTAAGCAGGATATCTACCCTAGTGATAACAACAATGGAAATGCACTAAAAAAGTGCATGAAGAGGTGCCCATGTGGCAACCAAGCAGCTGACATCCAAAGAGGAGCTGGCAGAAAGCAACAGAATCTGCTATAAGCCTAGTAACATACTGGTAAATAGTCAGCAGAGAAGCGCCAAGCAGATGACATCGAAAAGGGACGTCGTGGCGGAAAGCAACAGAATCTGCTATAGCCTCAGGAGCATGAGGATAAATTGTGTCTGGAGAAATACTTACAAAAAGTATGAAGAGTAGCCCATGTGGCTGTCAATCTGATCACACCCAAAAGGACATGGAGATGGAAAGTAACAGAACCTACTAGCCCTAGAAGCATGTTGGTATTTAGTCCAAGGAGAAGAAACCTTCATCTTAGTGCTGTATTCAAGGATGTGCAAATGCTCAACAAGCAATGCAAGGTTTTGAGGCTTGCTTGCCAGGTCAGTGGCCACTATAAAGGAAGGTATTGTGTGAAGGCAAGGGTGCCTATGTGCATTTTAACACACAAGTAACAGGTTTTAAGGGTTTTTGTATTTAAGGAAAATTCTGTGTGTCCCAGAAAACAAGGAAAGACAAATGTATTTTTCACGTTAATAAAGATATCTTACATTATAGAAAGTAAAAGCAATGGATGGATTGTCTGCTAGAATATCTTGACCAAAAATATCAAGTGAGGCAAACATTGGGGCTTATTACGTTGTCCAGCAGACCTGTGTCCGCCTGAAACATTAGCGGAAATGGAGGTCGGAGGTCCTGACCGCCTAATTATGATGCAACCACACACTGTGCAGTTGCATACTCCCATTTCTCTATGGGAGCTTGTGCTACGGCCGTAAATCAGCCGTAGCACAAGCTCCCATTGAAAAATAGGAGTTTGTGTAAATCTTCAAGGTGCCAGCCACAGGGTGCAGGGATTTACAGGTGGGCACTATAGGTGTTACCCAGGCCCACAACTATAGGCCGCAGAAGCTAGGGGGCCCTGCTATGGGGGCCCCAAAGTCACTTTGCAACAGCCTTTCCGTGTCTGAAAGGCCATCACAGAAATGCTGCCGGAAACTGACATTGTATGCCCGACAGCAGAAACGCCTTCCTATTGGGACTGGCACGTGGGCTCCTGCAGCCCATCTGAAGTCAGTCGGATTGACCGGAAGGTTTTAATTCCGACCGCCTGCCTTGTAATTAGGCGATACCAAAGGGGATGATGGATGGAGCGTTTGAGCAAATCAAACACTCACCCCCATTCAACTGATCTGGGTTTAATCCATCATCATTCTTTAGCTCACTCCACCACCCCAGTTCAGACATGGCCCTTTGCAAATCAGTCTGACCCTGTGCCTCATGGAAACAGTCCAGCCCGAGCTGCCAAGCTATGTATTCCCTGGACCGGAAACAAGCATCCTGGAACTGGTTTCTGGCTAACCAGCCGTCATCAGCCAGGCTAGATTGAATCTAGTGGCAAAGTGAGCAAGGGACCTACATCTGGGCATACCCTGCCAACTTAGGGCGAACAAAGCGATACCAAAGGGAATGATGGACGGAGCGTTTGAGCAAATCAAACACTCACCATCAGTCAACTGATCTGGCTTTAATCCATCATCATTATTTAGCCTACTCCACCACCCCAGTTCAGACATGGCCATATGCAAATCAGTCTGACGCTGTGCCTCATGGGAACAGTCCAGCCCGAACCTCCAAGCTATGTCTTCCCTGGACCGGAAACAAGCATCCTGGGACCGGTTTCCGGCTAATCAGCTGTCATCAGCCAGGCTAGCTGGAATCCAGTGTGAGCAAGGGACCCACGTCTGGGCATACCCTGCCAACTTAGGACGAACAAAGCGATACCAAAGGGGATGATGGGCGGAGCGTTTGAGCAAATCAAACACTCACCCCCAGTCAACTAATCCATAATCATTCTTTAACTCACTCCACCACCCCATTTCAGACATGGCCATATGCAAATCAGTCTGGACCTATGCCTCATAGGAACAGTCCATCCCGAACTGCCAAGCTATGTCTTCCCTGGACCGGAAACAAGCCTCCTGGGACTGGTTTCTGGCTAATCAGCTGTCATCAGCCAGGCTAGCTCGAATCCAGTGGCAAAGTGAGCAAGGAACCCATGTCTGGGGATACCCTGCCAACTTAGGGCGAACAAAGCGATACCAAAGGGGATGATGGACGGAGCTTTTGAGCAAATCAAACACTCACCCCCAGTCAACTGATCTGGGTTTAATCCATAATCATTCTTTAACTCACTCCACCACCCCAGTTCAGACATGGCCATGTGCAAATCAGTCTGGACCTATGCCTCATGGGAACAGTCTATCCCGAACTTCCAAGCTATGTCTTCCCTGGACCGGAAACAAGCATCCTGGGACCAGTTTCTAGCTAATCAGCCATCATCAGCCAGGCCTGGAGATGAGATTCTTCCAGTATTTAAAAAAGCCCCCCCCCCCCTACTATCCATCAACTACAGGCTGATCAGTTTGATCGATGTATAGCAAAACTTCCACTATAGACCACATTTTTAGGCTCCAAATCCTTTCCTGGACACCAGTGTATTTGGAAGGTGGTAGTCTTTATCTGGTCTTTGTGGATCTTAAAAGTGCCTTTGATTTGGTTGCCAGAGATGCACGTTGGTTGGTATTGAGTGATCCCAAATTAGGTATGGGAGGAAGGGGGAACTCACTTTGCCTATTTCAATCAACAGGGGAGTCAGACTGGGTTATGTGCTCACCCATACCCTGTTCTGTATTTACATCAATGGTCTGGTAGGTGCGCTGAGTGGACTGAAGAACATAGATGCCCCCAAGTTAGCACACAAGCTAATTCCAGCAATGTTGTTCGCAGATTACATCCTCCTGCTTTCTAAATCCCAGATGGGCATCCAGAGAATCCTTGATGGATTCTGCGAGTTTTGTAGACACCGGGGGCTGGAGATCAATATACAAAAGAGCGAGTGGCGCAAGTAGAAGAAAGGACGGGCAGGCTCGAGGACGAGGTTACGGACTGGCAGGCATTCAACCCCGCTAGCTCAACCTGCCCCAACCCACATATGAATGGTATCTGTTTTTGACTACTTCGGTCTTACCCTAACCAAAAAAATGGCCTGGGGGCCACAAACGGATGTCAAGTCTCAAGTTGGCCCAGCCCGCTGGCGGCCTGGCCAAATTTTATAGAAACTCTATTAATAAGCCTGTAGGCCCAGTCATAGAGATCTACTAAACCTAACTAAGGAGTGCTGTTTTGTACGGGGCTGAACTCTGGGGACATTGTCTCACCAAGACCATCATTAAAACTGAGAACAGTTTCCTTAGACAGCAGTTCAGTCTACCATGAGCTCCCCATTAGTTCCACAGTGATTGGATCTAGGGGTGAGACGCATTGCAGAGGAAATTGGTTTAGACCCCTACTATTTTGGCGGCGCTTATGGGTGACTCCTGAACTGGCCTAATATAGGTCTGAGCTACAAGAACTACTGAGTCTCCCTGGTATAGGTATACTGGCATGGGTTGCGCACATCAAGGAAGGTCTCAGTATCATAGGAAGAGACAATTTATGGATTAATCTGGAGTCGGCTTGTGTGGCAATTACACGCAATCAACTAGTTAGTAGCTATAGGGGAGGGGGGACTTGCTCAACTCTATGAAAAGTCTGCCCCTGCTCCCCTCGCAGTTAATTTTCTGGATATAAAGGATGTGTACAATCTAGAGCCTTGCTTAGACTAAATACAACTAGCTCTAACCAGCAAACTGTACGTACAATTTAGGCACGGCTCTCTCCCTCTGTGTGCATTTACTAACAAATGGTCCGGCAGCTCTGCCTTGGGGTGCCCAGCCTGCAGTAGGGGAGAGGAGACCGAAATTCATGTATTTATGTTCTGTCCTGGATATCAACAAATCAGACACAGATGCCTGGTCCAATTGTGCAGGAACCTAGGCACACAACACTGTAAAGAAGCATTTAGGCTCCTAAAATACAACACTGAATTGCCAATTGTGTATGCTGTATCCCATTTTTTAAACTCTATGTGGTGGACACGAAAGGTCTTCTTAGGAACCTGTAATGGATTTACTACTGATTGATTTTTTTAACTGTTATGTATTACCCAATCTTGTTTTATCCGGGTTTTAGCTTTGTAATCTGTTTTTATATATTGTATATATCTGTAAATGCTATTTTATAGTCTATGGACCGAAATAAAGAAAGATTGGATTGGATTGAGTACTTCTGTCCTGACTGCTGGGTCTGCCTAGCCTTCGTATACCCAGTCATTGAGAACTACTAGTTGTGAAATGCAATAGTACCGGCACACATCAGCTGCAGCCATGCCACCATCATATGTAGATTGTATGCATTTGCTAAAGGCGATGTACAGCGTTATATCCACCTTATCGTTGCCTGAACGTCTGTGAACCATTTTTGTGGAATCAAGTGTGTGAAGTTTTAGAGAGTATATAGAAATTTGGGCAAATCATCATCTAGAAAAGGGGCAACCTCCCCAGAACACTGAGTAGAAGGAGGGTCCACCCATCCTAGTTCTTAACCTGGTTATGCCAGCCTCCTGTCTCCACCTCACCGGTGAGCTGGAACATCAGGGATTTAGACCAATTAACTAGGAGTCCTGCCACCTGACCGTATAGTTCGAGCATTTGAGGGATCCTGTACCCAGTGGTTTCAAGCCAGGATAGAAAAAACAGGAAGTTGTCTGCATAGAGAGTGATACGGTCTTCCAGCCTGTTCTGGAATACCATTCTCCACACCTGTGCAATGGATCTGACCCACGCTGTCAGTGGCTCCATTGCTAGCGCAAAGAATAGAGGCAATAAGGGGCATCTCTGCTTGGTGCCATGCCAGATTTGGAAGTCAGGAGTCGGAACCCCATTCATGCGAATCCAAGCTGTTGGGAAGGTGTGTATACCTGCACACATGTTATAAATTGCGGTCACAATCCCATGCACCGGGGTACGTCCCACAGGAATTCCTAGGCAAGGTAATCAAATTCCTTCTCAAAGTCATTGAGGAGAAAGGCACTAGGCCCGGCTGTGCAGGTTCGGTATGCCACGGTTGCATTCACCTGTCTTATACTGTGTGTTTTTTGTTCATTGGGGCACATAGCTGCATCAATACAGGTGGACCAGTGATGGAAGAACTGTAAGGAGTCGACTGGAGAGCACCTTGGCATAGAGCTTGAGCTCACTGTTAATCAATGATAAGGGCCGGTAGTAGGGGCATTCCTCCCTTATGAAGAAATACAATAGAAATACAATAGTAGCCATGTCTAGGCCATCCAGAAAGTGGCCTTTTTCAATGGCCATGTTCCACATGGCTTACAATGGTGGCGGGAGCAGCAACCTAAACCTTTGATAGTATTCTATAGGGAGCCCTTCTGGTCCAGGGGTCTTCTTTTTATTCTTGACAGCAAGAGGTTTTTCCAGCTCCTCCAGCATTATGGGTTCTTCAATCTCAGTCCGTTTTAGTGCTGATATAGATTTCAGTTGTAGGTCTACGATCATGGGTGCGGATCTCTACCGGGAGGGTCATTCCCGGTGCGCATATAGGGCCTGTTAGCATTCTGCTAAGGCATTGGCGTCAACCACTGCCTCGGTGATTATCCAAAGGGAGGGTCCTTTGATCCCTGGAATCAGCCAGTTGGCATCTCTATGGCTCACCAACCAAAAGAGTAGTTTGCTAGAATTGTCCGTCATTTGTATACTCTGTTGGTGGACACTAGCTAACATTGGTGGGCCTCATCAAGGACTGTTAGAAATGAGGATTTCTGGTTGGCTAAGGCTTGCGCCAAAGCCAGGCCGAAACCACCACTCTAGTCAGGGCAAGGAAGTTACACGCCAAAGATAAACCCTGCTCACCCCCTTGGTAGCTTGGCACGAGCAGTCAGGCTTATCTCGGAGGCAATGTGTAAAGCATTTGCGCACGCACCCACCAGCAACAACATCCCAGGCCCCCCACAAAAGGAACTCCACACAAGGTTATATCAAAAATAGCCTTTGTATCATCACAACACATCAGAATCATAATCACAGGATGTACATTGTGCCAACTGGCACGGGCAATATTTCCAAGGGATTATGAACACCTGACAGGGCCACATGGACCACTGTCAGGATAATCTCAAAGAGAACTTGGTAAAGGTGAACTAAAACATACAAGTAGCATGAGGTCATAGAACGTACAGTCAGTAAACACTGATAATCACTGCACTTGCAACAGTCTGTGCCATGAAATCCATCATACACATTATCTCACCGGTCTAACTACATTAGACCCTCACCACCTAAGTAAAACCTTAAACTAGGGGCATAAATCACACAGGGAAGTACAATCTCCCTAACATAAACCTAAATAGGTAAAACAACCTCCTATGCATAAGCCATGTCTAGAGGTATCAGAACACAGGGTGCGTAAAACATACTACACACAGTACATTTCTTAACACCCAAAGCATTAGCACATAAATCACATTTAGCACATAACTCACATCAAGTTCCAGGTTGCGCCACTGCGCCAAAACCTAAACGTAGCAGCTGCCCACTACTTGCTGGGCAGCTGAGGACAATGAACTGGGGCCTAAACGCTGCAGCTGGCACTAAGTGCTGGGCAGCCGGGGAAGGCCAAAGTAAGGACGAAGGAGTATGCCTCACCCCTGAGTCACAAAGAGCAAGTCCCTAGGAAGCAAAACCTAAACGGTGCAGCTGCCCACTACTTGCTGGGCAGCTGTAGAATCAAAACTGTGGCATGGGCCCTCACTGGCCCTCTGAACAAACTGCACCAATCCTTGGAGCCCTCTAGGTTCTAGAACATATATTGCGGGTTTTGGAGCCCTCAAGGCTCTGGAAATGACTGGGGCCTCGGAACCACGGGGCTCTTTCAAATAACATGGCCCCTGCTGGAGCCACCTGGCTCGGGACCACTCATGGGGCCGGGGGAACTACACGGGACTTTAAATACCATATGCCCCCAAACGTTGGAGCCCTCTGGCTCGTGGAATGAACAGGCCCCTAACGGGGGCAATAACGGGCCCCTCTGGCCCAGGAACCAGTCTCGCTACGTTGGAGCGGCCCACTGAGCACTCGTGGCCGCTCTGACGCCATCTCCCTCCCCCACAGCCATCTAAACTCACCGGCTCTCTTGGCGGTCACGGTGTGGTATATAAATAAATAATACCGGATCTAGGTTTTACTGGACATAGTAATAACAGATAGCTCAATAAATAAGAGTCAAGATTCGAGGTAGTAGGAGTTGGCAGGTTTAATACAGCATAAAGGACAGGAACAGGACAACCTGCACAGGAATAGGATGACAGGGCCTGACAAAGGGGCAGGATTGGACTGGCGTGGCCCGGTAGCTGCCGGGGCTGGATCTGGGATGAGCGCGCTAACTTTAATAACAATACACAAGCATATATACTAAAACAGTTGCATTACAATGAATACAGTAGGCGGAGCAGTGGGTGTGGTCAATAGCAGTCGCGAAAGATAAGGGTGAAAGTAGGTGTAACAAGAGGCGTATACATAGACATGTGATGTAAACGTAACAGAATATGTCATAAATGGGGCGGAAACATGGAGGGGGCTACCTAAGGAGCCGGGACCTCTAACCTAATGGTGCGTGCAAACTGACTATGACGTGTTACTAGGAGAAGCTGGGGCCTATGAACTCTGTGCTAGGAGCAGAGACTGAAGTCTGGAGAGTCAGGGCGACATGTGCCTAAACAATATCTAGTATCTGATGTTTAGAGAACATGTTGATAGAATCCAAAAGTTATCGGGGTAAAGGCTAACAGACTCTAAGACTGGTGCATGCATTATTCTACATGTAGTGCGTGATGTGGAATATTAAATGACCATTAATACAGTATTTCTCTTACATGGAGACGTAAAGGCTAGACGATGACGGAAACTATTGATGCGATTCAGTAGCTTAGGAATGCAGAGAAGGAGGGCTGGACTGATAACTAGAATCATAACATACTCTTGGCAGACTCAGAGGCAGAGCCAGGCCGAGCCGGGCACTGTGAGGCAGGAAGTAAGTGAAGGGTCAGGAATACAGGTGGGGGCTGTATCGCTCCTCAGCGAGGATTCAGGAGACAGGAGCTGAATCTGGTGTCCAGGCCCTTTTGAGGCCTAGAAACGGGGACTTTACAATGAAATAACGTGCACACTGGGAAACGTGGCAACGTAACTTTGCATAGGCCTAATACTCGTAGCTTTCACGAGAACTGGAAACTGGCATACTAGAGATGGACACAACTATAATTGCGTCTTTAATCGATCATGGGGAATACATATGCATATTAATCATGCACACATAACATAAGATGGAGGACACGTAGGGACACAGAACATGGCAAAATTTACTTTTCCACATTCCCTCCTTGTCACTACGTTTCCATCAGGAAACATCAATATTCATGATACCATCTATCATTTCATACAGTATCATTTGCTCGTCTCGAATTTTCTTGGAACGGGATTTAGAACGGGACTTGGGACTAGGAATACAAGAGGTAGCACAAATGCCACAAATCGCGGGGCCACATTGTATACAGAGGCAGCAACTGAATATGATCGCTACTGCAATACCTAGAAAGGACAAGACTTTCCATCCCCAGGCGGAAATTATATTCCAGAACCAACCGGACCATGTCCAGGTGCCTGGATCTTGGTGTAACATATGGGCAATTTTATGGAGTCTGGTTATAGCTGAATAAACAGACGGCGCGTTATTAGGAATGAAAATGCAGCAACTAGATCCGATGACTCTACAGGCCCCGCCCCTATCGGCCAGTATAACGTCAAGGACGAGACGATTCTGGAGCACGACAAATCTCATAGCAGATTGTTCTTCGGTTAGGTTACCTAGGGCAGAGGCAGTCTCATTCACTACTGCTTCGAGGGTTCTGGTCAATCTGCGTATTAACTTACTATTCTGAACAGGTCCTATAAAGAAGAAGAAACCTTTATTGAAGTCTGTATACTGTTCTAGAGCAGTTTCAGTATAATCGACAATTGGGGACTCGATCTCCCTTTTATGTCTAATGTGTACTAGATGTGTGTTTCTATGATAATCAGATGGGGCTAGGAAAACTGGTGGCAGTAGGAAGGCAATGTAACAGGTTCCCTCCCAATCGAGGGGCAGACGAACATATGCGGTCTGACCACAAACAAAATAAGAATGACGTGAAGCTTTGAAAATGGATTTCCTACTGTCACTATACTTGACAATAGTAGTACAATCACTATGTCCTACGTGTATGGAACCATTATTTCGGACACATAATTCGCCTTTAACTGGTAGCACTGAAATAGCAGGCAAGTCTGGAGTAGGATCAGACTGAACATTCAGGACCATGAAATTCGAAGAATAATTACCTAAGTTATAAACTTCATTTTCTAGATCTAACCCTGTTCTGTGGGGGAGACCTTGCTTGTCTGGGAAACATGTACTGTTAAGAAAAGACATATCTGTTGAGGATGACGTTAACGTGGACCATGCTCCACACGAACCATTATGTGAAAATGGATAAGGAAAGAGTGGCAGAACTCCCTTCGGTGTCTGGAAAGGGGGGAGTCGACCACACACCCAACAATTAGTGGCATTGCTGGTCTGGTGTGAATAATGTAACATGCGGATAAAGGAATTATTACGCATAGCAATACGATAAGAAAGTTCATGGGGAGGCAGATCACTAAACGTGTGCTCTACTGTAACAATAGAAGACTTATTTACATGAGAAACTGGAAAATACTAATAAAAAGCATAACTGGTGCAGGTAGTCATAAGGCTGAGAAACAATATGAAACTTAGAAAAACGATACATCGGATTGAGTTTTGACTAACTCTCTCACTATGGGGGTCTATTTTATACATGTCAGAAACCGGTCTAACCGTTTCACCTAGGGGAGGACTTAGACAATCAAACTGGCTGACTTATTTTACTAGACCTTAGTTTTTGCTTATACTCCTGTTGCGGAGTTTTCTCTAACAGGGAGGGTTCAGTATCATTGTCTTTTGCGGGACAGTCCTTAAGAATAGTACTTTGGCAATTTTTCGAATCCTCGGAAATGTTCTTAGAAACAGGCTTTAGTCCGTAAAATTTCTTCACATGAGACAAATGGACCCAGCCCTTCCTGCCTTCCAGCTTGACGGCAGTACGGGTGGCCAGGAGGACCTGTCTGGGTTCTTTCCAGCGAGGCTCCAGCGGACTTGAACGATCAAAGTTCCTCACGAGAACCATGCATCCGGGAACGATTTCATGCGGTGCCACCTCGGTATTGTCTGGAAATGCGGCAGCAACCTGTGAACGACAAGAGTTGAGGGCAGACATCAAGGAAGCTAGGTAATCTGTCAGCATATTACTTGAAACATCTGTAATACTTCGGGGTCTAGGTGTACCCCACATGTTAGGGGGGCGGCCGAATACGACCTCATACGGGGACAGACCTGATCTGGAATGTGCGACCATGCGCATATAGAATAAAGCGACTGGCAGAGCTACTAGCCAGTCCACACCTTTCTCTTTACATACTTTGGCGATGCGGATTTTCAGGGTCTGATTATGTCTCTCTACGAGACCAGCTACTTCTGGATGGCGTACACAATGGAACTTCCACTGGTACCCTAACAACAGGGAAACATGTTTCATCAACTCAGATGAGAATGGCTGGCCGTTATCAGAATATACGATTCTAGGGAGTCCATAACGGGGGAAGAACTCACGAACCAACTGTTTGGCAGTGGTCGCGGCTGTGTAATCTGGGACTGGATATGCCTCTGTCCACCTGGACAAAGCGCATACAACTACAAGGACATACTTGAAACCTCGACATCGCTCCATCTGAATATAATCCATCTGGAGGACTTCAAAAGGGTGGTCAGGGGGCTGGAATCCACCTTGTTCCACCGGGACACTTTTACCTGGATTAAACTGGCAACATATCATACAGGTACGGACTTTCTGCTTAGCTGCAGCTCGTAAATGCTTGTTGAACCAAATGTTCTGGATACTGTCTAACATAGCTTTTTCTCCTAAATGTGCTGGACTATGTGCGGTATTGATAATGACTTGAACCATAGAGTCGGGGAGAAACCATGTGGCTCTACCCTTCGTTACCCATCCCTGATCTGTCTGGACCCCTCCTTGTTCGGACCATTTCTTGATTTCCTCAGGAGTAGCATGTAACTGGATATCTATAACATCTTGAGTAGGGTCCTTAACTGTCATACATGTAGTCGGATCTGGAATAGGTGTCTGTGTCGGATTAACTGGCATGTCTGAAGTCTGTGCTGTAAGCTTGGCTGTACGATCTGCTAGATCATTACCTTGAGAAATAATGTCAGTAACTTTAGTGTGTGCTTTGCACTTCATGATAGCAATAGATGTCGGTAAATGTATGGCATCTAACAGAGCCTGAATAAGGAGACCATGCTGAATCTTGGTTCCATGAGAAGTCATGAAACCTCTCTCCTGCCAGAGCACTCCGAAGTCGTGTACAACTCCAAATGCGTAACGTGAATCTGTGTAAACATTAACTTTCAGGTTCTTGGCGTGTATGCAGGCTTGTGTCAGAGCAACTAGCTCTGCTGCTTGGGCAGACAGGGTGTCAATACGGTGTGTTTCAATAACTTCAGTGTCAGTAGTCACTGCATACGCGGCTACTAGTTCTCCTGTACTTGTTCTCATACATGAACCATCCACATAAAGTGTCAGGTCGGGATCTGGTAATGGAATATCTGTCAGATCTTGTCTTGGCTTAGTCATAATGTTAACTACTTCCACACAGTCGTGTGCGGCAGGATTTGAATTAACTGACGGTAATAGTGTAGCAGGATTTAAAACGTTGCAGCGTCTGATTTCTATGTGTGGCTGGAACAATGTCAATTCATAACCTGTTAAACGTGCAATTGTCAAGTGCTGAGTTTGTGTTCGGTTTAAAAGAACTTCCACGGAGTGTGGAACTTGTACTGTCAGGGAGTGTCCTAATACTATGGAATCACTTTGTCTGATAGCTAGTGCTGTGGCTGCAACTGACTTGAGGCACGCAGGCAGAGCCTGGGCTACAGGATCTAATGTGCTAGAAAAATAAGCACAGGGCTTGTACTGTCCTGCTTGATCTTGTGTGAGAACAGATAATGCTGTACCTTCACGTTCTGTGACGAAAAGTGTAAAAGGCTTACTGTAGTTCGGTGTAGCTAGAACTGGAGCTTGGCATAAAGCTTTCTTTAACTCATTGAAACTAAGTGTATGTTCGGATGTCCAAGGGAGGACAGTCGATACGGCTGCCTCCTGTGTCGTTAACTGTATCAGTGGCTTAGCTAAAAATGCATACTGAGGAATCCATTGTCTGCAATAAGAAGTAAGGCCGATAAAAGCACGTACCTCCTTCTGGGTCTTGGGCTGAGGAAGACTCGCTATTAACTGGATACGGTCTGGTGTCAACTGCCTACCCCACTTGGACAGTAAGTGGCCTAAGTAGATCACTTGCTGTACACAGAATTGAAGCTTCGAAGGGGACACCTTGTGCCCCATCTCGGCAAGGAAATACAAGACTGTAAGTGATGCTCGCTCGCAAGCACGTTCAGAACGGGCTGTGATCAGTAGATCATCGACATACTGGAGCAGGGCAGTGTCAGTTGGCATGTGAATGTTGTCTAGTTGTCTCTTAAGTGCTTGACTGTAAATACTAGGACTTTCTGTAAAACCTTGAGGAGCTCGTGTGAACATATAGCTTCTTCCATTTAAACAAAATCCAAAAAGAAACTGGCTGTCTGGATGAATGGGGACACTAAAAAACGCGTTCTTGAGGTCTATGACTGTGAAAAATGAGGCTTCGGAATCAATGGCTGTTAATAGGGAAGAAATATCTGGGACAACTGGGTACTGGGGAATAATACATTTATTGAGTTCCCGAAGGTCAATCACTAATCGATATACTGGAGGTGCATTTGGATCAGTACGTTTCATGACTGGAATGATCGGAGAATTACATACATTGGAGTCAGTTTCTACAACTACTCCTTGAGCCATGAGCTCGTCAATAATTTTGGATAAGGCTGCTACAGCCTCAGGTGGCAATCTGTACTGTCTGATTCGTGGCAGGACTACACCTGGTTTGAGAGTCACACGATGGGGTGTGATTTGCATGAAGCCTACATCAGTTGGACCTTGCGCCCATAGATGCTGCGGAACATTAGACAATCTCGGATCAAAATCTCGTAATACATAGTGACCCTTGAAGTCACGTGGAAACAATCGTATTCCCTCGGGGAAACAGCAAATAACTGCACCTAATTCTTTCAGTGTTTTAATGCCTAACAAATTTTCTGGACATGACTTTGTAAGTAACAGGTCAGTAGTGCGGGACAATGGACCTACTTCTAGAGTAACTGGCTTAGATATCTCGTTTACAATAGGCTTTCCTGAAAAACCAAGGGAAACATTTCTTGAGCCTGAGAGCGGAGCCCCTGGAACTTCGGCGTGACTGATGGTGGTCCTACTTGCCCCTGTATCAATCAGAAACTTTCTGTCTTTCCCTAGTACTTGACTATGAACATAGGGACCTTCTTGATCTACAGGTATCTCGATGAGAGGCAAGCCTACCTCCCTCTCTAGGCTGTTTCATGAATATGACTGATACTCTGGATACTCGGACTGTGCATACTGGTACATCTGCTGTGTAACATGCTGTGTTGCAGCAATAGGCTGCGGTACTGTAACTGTCTGTTGTGCATTCTGTGGCTGAGAAGTCTGTGAAACTTGTTCTTGTCTAGGCGGACGTGGTCTTTCTTTAGTCTTACCGGTAGCTATATTATGTTTCAGAACGGCACACTCGTTTATAAAATGACCTGGCTGTTTACAATAATTGCATGTCCCTTTAACGGGAGCTGCAGGATGGCTGGCTTGACTCGGACCCCTCTTCTGACTGTCTTGAGGAACTGATTGTGCAACTAGTACTTTCATTTTCGTGTCTTTCATACGTTTTCTCTCGTGTTCTTGCTCTTCTCTGATTCTATTCTGGTGGTACTGGAGCATCTGTAACATCTGGGACGGAGTACTAGCTTGCCACGTACTTTCGACTTTCAAAACTCGATTCTTAACTTGCGGACTAGAATTCTCGACTAATTTAGTAACAAAAAGATGAGGGTATGACTCGCTACTCGTCTTCAAGCCACTGTTTATAATAAAACATTTTTCAAATCTAGAATAAAAATCACTAGTGTCTTCGTCTTGTTTCTGTTTACATGCTGAGATTGCATCCCAGTCTTCCTTTTTAGTGGTTAATAATCTGGGCAAAACTTGTATTAACAATTCAGGTAATTCTTTACATTTATCTCCAAGACCGGTACCTGGTACTCGTATCTTATCTTCAGCTTCTAGAACTGCCCAATCGATCTTTTTCTCTCCCACCTCCCAATCTTTTTCCTTGAGTTTCTCGTATACCCCTGCGGGCAACAGGACCTTTAACATTTTAATAATATCTGGATACGTGTATTCTCCCATACGGAGCATGTCTTTTAATTCTCGGTGGAACCCTGCTGGATCTTTGTCGTGACAAGGAATTCATTTCTTCATTTCTAAGAGTTCCATCTTTGTAATCGGGGTGTAAACAAATACTCTTTGCATTTCACCATCTGTTGTCCTGACCGGGTGTACTTCTCGTAATGGGTTCTGTCTATCTATGTAAAACGGTTTACTTTCTGGAGGTGAGACATGAACAAAATGCGGGTTCAAAAACATACTATATTTGTGACGCTGTTCTAAAATGACACTAATTAAATCGGTACCTAAACCTTTCCATCTATACTGGAGTAACTCGTTCAGGACATCATGTAACGGACCTGGATCAGAATGTTGACCCTCATACAATGTAATGAGGTGCTGGATCATATACATACCCACCAGTCGCTGCTCGGCTGGGGGCAATTTCAGGAACATTTGTGCCACTATTTCGTCTGGAAAAGTGGTAGAATCAGTAATCCATCGGACTGCTGATCGGACTAGTTCTTGTTCATGCATAGTACTTAACTCACTATAACCGATTCGTGATTTCAGGATGTGATCGGTAGCTTGAAATACTTGTTCTAGAGAACCTTGTTCTGGTGCTGGATGATGAAAAACTGACTTGTGTTCTAGGCGTAAATGTCGGTCTGGAAATCTAGATTTTCCTACATACGCTATTCTGGCGGGGTTCTCGTCCTCTACCTCTTCCGTAGGAGAGTCATTCTCTTTCTCGCTTACTTCTGCTGCTTTACGTTGGTCGTGTAACCTTATTATTTCTTTACGAATTTTCTTGTACATACTCTCTATACTACCGATAGTTCTATGCTTACCCTCGGCTATATTATCACTCCACCTTGTTAGGATTCTCATTTCGGCTGGATCTTTGGTCGGATAATCTTGTTCCCTTATTAAACAATTAATCAGAAACTTTAATAACATGAGCTGGATCTCAGCTTTTCTTTGAGACATGGCTTCGCCAATACTTTCTGGATCTTGTCCTGTACGGATGAAACGATATATTCTGTCTAGATCTTCTTTCATATCTGGTAGGGTGTCCAAATACCCGGTCACCCGTCTTACACGGATGGAATATATAACTGTACTATCATCACCTGCGACTGGATCATAGCGGCATTCAGTAAGAGCTCGTCGGATATCTGCGACGGACTTATATTTGGGCGTACGCTGTAACGCACATTCATGTAACTCGACTAACGTTAAACGTTGGTGTGGTGGCGGGGTACCAGGAGGACCTCCTCCTGCGGCCTCTAAACTAGAATCGTCGACTGACACTCTTCGTGCTGGCAGAGTGGGAAATTGAAATGCAGGCTGGACCGGGGGTACCGTAACAGGTACTCCGGTGTCTGGAGGAACAGGAATTGCATGATTTACAGGGACTGGCGGAACAGGATTTGCATATTCTGGGACTGTGTCGTCCAAATAGGACGAGATGAAAATATCAGCTGCGGTCGGTTTGTGACGTAGCTTGGTCGGAACTAATGGTGGCGGAAAATTACTGGATGCCTCCGGGGTCGCTTTTGGCAAGCCCTCGGCAAGAAGAGGATACATACCCTTAATGAGGGCATGCCTCTGTCTGTCTGACTGTTCGGTTTTGACTCGTTCACCTATCTCGATTAATTCCCTTTCTTGGGCTCGTTCTAAGGATTCTCTACTTAATTCTGACTTTCTGATTTCTTTTTCGGTTCTTTTATGAGATTCTTTGCGCCATAACTCGATGGCATCTTTCTGTGACTGTCTGGCTTTCTTTTTCCATAATGCTTCCTCTACTCGCATGATGCACTCGGCATCCCACGTACCTGATACGGGCCATCTGTACTTTTCTTCTAACTGTTTGGTATACTCTACCCATAAATCTAGATACAATATGGCACTTATGCCATGCTTCTGATACATAAAATGACCTGGACTGTCCCTAGGCGGGACAGGAACTGCTTCTTCTAACAGACCTTTTCTAGTTCTTAACTGACGTAGTTTGGAAAACCACGGCATGACTGGACTGTAACCTAGACACAATACGCAATTACAATACACAATGAACACGATAATTACTCCACATTCATACCACGACATTAAAATACATGAAGAACATTTAAAATAACAGTTCGAACAGAATACTACCTGGAATACGGAAAACAGAATACATGAATTTTCTCGAGAACAGAACTGACTAGAACAGAAACTAGATGCACTGCTGAAACAGTACGAGACTCACCGGTCTCATAAAGAGACACGTCAGGACCCGCATCCACCGAAGTGGACACTTCGTTTTGGGATCTGGGTACCACCAAACCCCACGGACCAGAGACAATTAAATTGACCCTGTCTAGATACTACCCCAGCAACGGTACTCACCGGGCAGCAAGAACGGAAGGCCTCGGACTGGACTGGACTGCTTCGACGCCGGACGGACGAACTTCGGACTTCTGTTACGGGTGGGCCTCCGGATACCTCGGACCTTGGACTCTCGGCTTGGGCTCTGGTCGGGACTCGCCGCGTTCCTCCACCGCCTCGTCTGGATGCTGGACCGCAACCTCCGTCTCCTCCGTGGGCCTGAGGGATACTTGAAGCAGAAATATCTGCCGGTGCACGGTATAGTTCCGTCACGGCTGCAGAGGGTCAGGGGGCATACGTGGCTTCACCGGCGCGTGGGGAAAGGGCAAGTCCCTATTCGGGCGCCATTATGTGGTATATAAATAAATAATACCGGATCTAGATTTTACTGGACATAGTAATAACAGATATCTCAATAAATAAGAGTCAAGATTCGAGGTAGTAGGAGTTGGCAGGTTTAATACAGCATAAAGGACAGGAACAGGACAACCTGCACAGGAATAGGATGACAGGGCCTGACAGGGGGGCAGGATTGGACTGGCGTGGCCCGGCAGCTGCCGGGGCTGGATCTGGGATGAGCGCGCTAACTTTAATAACAATACACAAGCATATATACTAAAACAGTTGCATTACAATGAATACAGTAGGCGGAGCAGTGGGTGTGGTCAATAGCAGTCGCGAAAGATAAGGGTGAAAGTAGGTGTAACAAGAGGCGTATACATAGACATGTGATGTAAACGTAACAGAATATGTCATAAATGGGGCGGAAACATGGAGGGGGCTACCTAAGGAGCCGAGACCTCTAACCTAATGGTGCGTGCAAACTGACTATGACGTGTTACTAGGAGAAGCTGGGGCCTATGAACTCTGTGCTAGGAGCAGAGACTGAAGTCTGGAGAGTCAGGGCGACATGTGCCTAAACAATATCTAGTATCTGATGTTTAGAGAACATGTTGATAGAATCCAAAAGTTATCGGGGTAAAGGCTAACAGACTCTAAGACTGGTGCATGCATTATTCTACATGTAGTGCGTGATGTGGAATATTAAATGACCATTAATACAGTATTTCTCTTACATGGAGACGTAAAGGCTAGACGATGACGGAAACTATTGATGCGATTCAGTAGCTTAGGAATGCAGAGAAGGAGGGCTGGACTGATAACTAGAATCATAACATACTCTTGGCAGACTCAGAGGCAGAGCCAGGCCGAGCCGGGCACTGTGAGGCAGGAAGTAAGTGAAGGGTCAGGAATACAGGTGGGGGCTGTATCGCTCCTCAGCGAGGATTCAGGAGACAGGAGCTGAATCTGGTGTCCAGGCCCTTTTGAGGCCTAGAAACGGGGACTTTACAATGAAATAACGTGCACACTGGGAAACGTGGCAACGTAACTTTGCATAGGCCTAATACTCGTAGCTTTCACGAGAACTGGAAACTGGCATACTAGAGATGGACACAACTATAATTGCGTCTTTAATCGATCATGGGGAATACATATGCATATTAATCATGCACACATAACATAAGATGGAGGACACGTAGGGACACAGAACATGGCAAAATTTACTTTTCCACAACGGGGCGGCTCCTCTCTCGCCTGGCGCCATCGCGGGGCTCTCCCTTCCGCCTGGGAGCCCCGCAGTGCAGCTCACGGCCGCATCTTTACCCGGTCCCCCATCTCGGGACCGGGACTTCGCCGATGGAGCCCGCAAGGCTCCAGACTCCTCGCGCTACTCCTTGCTGGCGGCCCCGGGGCTCTCCACAGCTCACGGGAGCCCTGGGCCGCTGAAGGACTTCCCACCTTCTCTCTCTGGGGCTCGAAGAGGCGGGGTGGGCTCCCGACCTCCTCTCTGGAAACACCACTTCCGGCCGCACTCAGGACTTCCGTCCTGCGGCCCCGCCCACAGTCAGGCGGACCACGGGCGGCAGCGGCATTTTTCGGGGACAGAACTTGAGGGGTAGGCTCCCTCGAAGTGAAAAAGAAACGTGGAAACGGGGTGGGCACCCGTTAAAATAAACAAATAAGCGGCATGAACGGGGTAGGCACCCGTAAATAATTAAATAAGTGGGCTGGGCACCCGCAGGGCAACAAAAGGGCAGGAGCGCTTCCCCCGAGGGAAAATGACAGCGCTCTGCCCAGAAATAGAAAGAAAGCACTCACGAGGCGCTGGGTGCACAGAAAGCACCAAAGGCACCAGAAATGACCCCTACAATAAGGAGGGTCCCACAAAGTCCTGGACATCAAAAGATGGGGCAAGCAGCTCCCAACAAAGGAAAGTCCTCCAGCATCCAGGGCATCCAGGGGCTGGGCAGGGCCCAGGGAGGCAAGCCTTCCCCTGGGCCCCAGCAGCAGCACGCCCCTGGTAGATTCAAGTCAGGAACAATAACATTTAACATGAGGTCACAGCCTCTTTTTATACACAGAAATCCTTTGTTGTCAAAGGTGTAGGCAAGGGGCGAACCAGATGCAACTTGTTCTTGAGCACTTTGTTTTGCTCAGCCCCTCTCCCTATCCACAGGACAGGCCAGGGACATCAGACACACAACAGGGGGCGGAGCCAGCATTGTGTAGGGAAGGCCCAGCCCTATTCAGGTCCCAGGTGCACTCCTCCCTGCCATCAACATGCAGATCTCCCCATTCACCACCGGGGCAGACCCATCCTGACTCCTGGAGCCAGGCACACCAGCCAGCTCCAGCCAATCACAAGCCAGACAGTCAATTCACATTTATGACACAGACATGCCAGCTTTTAGAAGTGGCACTTCCACACTAGACACAATAAATCCACGCACATCATCGCACAGCATTTAATCACACGAGTCCGCACATACCAAACTCGAGCCTGCACTCCCCACACATCAGGAACTACCATGGACACACATATCCCCCATGCATTCCTATGGAAGGCAGGCCAATCTCACACATGCACTCAGAGAGCGCACGCACTTTACACTGCACCACAGTGCTAAAGTGCGCAAAGACCAGAAATCACTATAATGATGTAACCTTAAAAGGCAAAAAGTTCAGGGGTGAACCTGACAGAAGGGCCAAGTCCAACAAGGACCATTGCCGCAGCATCGTTCTGTTGATCGCCACCTGATAGATTTCAAATTAGTCTCGCTCAAACTGTTTTTCTAGAGTTGCTATGTGGGCCTCCACCTCTGCTATGTTTCACTGTATCCTCCTAATGCTTGCTTTAAGGTGCGATCAGGTGACAACCGACATAAAGGCTTTCCCACCCCTTCAGTGTTCCCGGGACTCCACCGACTCCTCATTTTGTTCCAGGAATACCTTCAATTCATCTGATAGGAAGTATGAGACCTTTCTATCCATGAGGCACCAGGCGTTTAGTCTCCATATGGGTCGAGATCCACTGCTCAGGCCTCCAACCCACAGCACCACTGGGGAGTGGTCAGAGATGCCCATAGGTAGAATATTTGCTCCTGTGGTTACAAATAGGTCCGGCACAGGGAAGAGGTCAATCTGTGACTATGTGCCATGCACTGCTGAGGTATGAGTGTATTCTAATGTCGATGGGTAGCACATCCTCCAGGCGTCACAGTGGCCAAGGCTGGCAGATCATGTCACTAACCCAGTATCTTTCCTTCAGGCCCTTCTTCCCTCTGCAGTGCGGTCCATCCGTGAGTCCATCACGACATTAAAATCTCCTCCCAGAATTGTGCTGCCATTATGGAGGCCAAGAACATCCTCGTTTACTTGTCTAGTTTGAGGTTCACCAATTTTTTGAAGACATATACACTGAGGAAAATGTCAACCTGGCCCACTACCATCTCCTCCACCACCAGGTATCTGCCTTGGTCATCCGACTTCACCCGGGTCACCACTAAGACAAAAGGTGAGTGTATGCGAACAGCCACCCCTAGGGATCCCCTGGAGTGCCCAAAGTGCTACACACTGCCATACCCCCGTTGAGTGAGAAACTGACACCCCATCCCCAGCATATGTGTCTACTAGAGCAGCATGACCTCTGGTGTGTGCTGTTGTGCAAAACCCATAACCACTCACCCCACCTCTTTATTTGATCAAGTAAGAAGTTGACATTCCATGCCATGACTGTAAATCTTGTCATGGTGGGTCGATGGGTGAGGTATAGAGTAGGAAACCATTATCCTGCAGTCTCACCATTTTCTCAGAACAGTTGTAACACTGAGCCAACAGGGCTGCGTAACTCCTGTTGCCACAGTAAAAGTAACAGGCAAAAACTTCCCAACTTTGTAGTGCCTGAGTCAGCTCTTCCGGGGCCCTAGTAGACAATTAGGAGATTTTGTTGCTGGTGCACAAACATTTCTGAATGCTTCACGAGCCCACAGGCCACCACAGGGTGGCATCACTCTACCGGTGGGCCCCCTCCTTCTGAGAGTACGTCAACCTCTGTGATTATGTGGTTTCATAATCCCCAAGATTATTTTTCATATCCAGAGCGTCCTGAGATACAGGAACGCCTGGGCTGCATCTCAGACCCAGCTCTTCTACATTTGACCTCAGTGATCTGGGTGAACCATCTCTGATTCGCCTCCTTCATTTGGCATTCCCGTGTCTACCCTGCCTTCCCCGCAAACTCCTTGGCGTTCCTTCAGGCACTAGTTGTCGGGCTCCCCTGGGCAGAGGAGAGTGACCCCACAGAGGCTGTTGTTCTGTGGCTCTTACCCATGCTGTTGTTGGGTTGTCAAAGTAATGGGATTTGGAGGTATGTGCCACCCTGAGTTTGTCCAGAAAGAGGAGCTTGTTTGGTAACTTCATTTTGCTTAATTATTGCTTTACTGCTTCAAACGATTTGCGCTGCTGTTGTACTTGATGGATGTTGTCTGAGAAAATCAGGATTTTGAAGGACTGGTTAGTTCACCTTTCTCCCTCTCCACCTTTAGGATCAGGTACCTGTCTCTGTAGTTGAGTACTTTCACAATGATAGGGCACTGGGGAGTGACTGGTGGGGTTTTTGCTGTAAGCGACCTTTATGCTAATTCAACCACAAACTAGGACAAGAGTTTCTCTGCCAGGACCCAGGACGAGAGCCACTTGCCCCCTCCAAGCCCTCTGGGAATCCAATAAAGTGCAGGTTGTTCCTCTGTGCGTGATTCTCTGCATCTTCCATGTGGTGTTCCAGAACCTGTGTCCTCTGTGCCTTTCACCCTGTCCACTGCATTACAAAGGTCCTGCAGCAGTAGTGCAGATTGTGACAATTGTACGGCTTACAACAGCATTAAGTTATCAGGTGGTTTAGGTCACTGTTGGGATGCCCTCCCCTTTGTTAGCTGGTTTGGAGGCCTGTGTGTGGGGGTAGTGTAACGGTCAATGGTCACCAGGGCCTGGTTTGGAGGGAGGCCATAGTATCCAATGGTTTATGTCCTGGCACTTACGTCGGCTTTGCAGCAGATGTATGCCACAAGTTGTGGTCTGATCTGTGTTAGACGTCTTTTAGTCCTAAACTTAAAGATAAAGAGGAGTGGAGAGATGATGACGTTTCTCCACCCAATGTTTACACTGCACATAGCTGCTCAGTCCTATATTAGAAGGACATCTGGCATATAGGAACACTAGGTCGCTCGATATATGACCTATTTCTCACCATAATGAATATATTCAATGCCACTTCAACGTATATATTCTTTAGCAAGATCAAACATACTTTGTGGCACACTAAAAGGCACATTCTGCTCTAAAATTCCGGCCACATTGTGTAGGAGCGTTCTTTTAAATATCAACAGAAAAAGGACAGGGCACAAAAACACTCACAGTATCAGTAGGGATGAAGGCCTCCACACGTATCCTTCCAAGGCAACTGTAGTGCAAGACACATCTCCGTGATAAGCCATTTCCGGGTGCATCTGTTTCAAACCCTGACTATGCTGGAGTAAGAAGTTTGCAACCAGATCTGACGGGGAAGACATCTGTTTAGAAGTAGGTTCCTCTTTTACGGTTTCAGTGCTAAATATGAGCCGGTGACTGCCGGTGTCAGCCACTGGCACTACCTTTTGGGGACCAGCACTTATTTTTCCTCTTAAGACATTTCCAGAGAGCAAGAGAGGGAAAACAAACAAAAGGGAAAAAAGGAGAAAGATGGAAAACTGTCAGAAAGGGAGACAGCAGGGACCTGCAGGAGTGAGGTAATGGGGGGAGGTAGTGTCTGGCAGAGGATTAAATAGGCCCTGGGCGAATTTAAGACTACTTATCCTTGTTATTCAGCACACTGACTTTTAATAGCACCGGCTGCAGGCTTCTGAGTACAGCTTGGGGCACCGGCACTCTTTCTTTTACAAATCAAGCACTGCATGGTACGCATGTATTTATGTATCAAACAAAGGTGAGTTCAGTTCTGATATAAAAACAGCAAGTCATTATCTGGACTTCGGCCAAGAAGACCACTTTTGGATAAATGATCTGTGACAGAGCCCCTTAAACTTGCTTCTGTGAGCCATGTTGGCATTCAAAAGTGACACTAAAGTTTGTAAGTGAGAACCCGCACAGCAGTTCAGCCCTTCTTGGCAACCATCTAAGCTGGTAAAACAGGTTGACCTGAAATTACCTGCAAAAGTATTTCAAGTTAAATAAACTTTTTTCCTTTCCCTATACTTTACTATACGTAGATCTCGGCTCCTACTGGGGAGCCTCCCTATTTTATTACATTTTTTTTTTTATTGGCATTTCAACAAGCATGACTGCATACATAATAATAAACCTGTAAAACCCGAGATGTTGGGTAAAGAACCTAGCAAAAAGGAAAGGATTTTTGCTCAATCTGAGCCAGAAAATCAGCAGGAAAGAAAACGTTCTTTCTTGAGTCCCTTCACTCACCAGGGTTTCTACTTGGTGACATGCTTCATCACAGGGGCCATCTCAATCCGCTGCAAACTGAGGTGTGCTGCGACTTGTGAAATTACGTAGGAGCACTTTAGTGAAGACTATGGGGCCCAGTGGGATGGAGGGCGGATCGCCCCCCGCCAGGCTGGCGGTAGCCACCGCCGGCCTGGCGGGGGCGATCCACCCGCCATTCTCGCTGCAATGACCCCCCGCCATATTAACATGGCTGGGGGGTCTGCAGCGGACGGAAAGACCGATTGCTGCTTTTCTGCCCCGGTCGCCTTGCGACTGGGGCGGAAAAGGGTTTATATGGTAGCGGTGTCTATCAGACACCGCCATCCATATCAGGATGGGATTCGTCAGATGCATGCCGCCACGGAAAAGCATGCAGTCTTTACTTTGGGGCGAGGTGGGAGGTGCACATGGGGGTACCTGTGGTATCCCCCTGCATTTGCATACACAATGCGGCAGGCACCTCACGGTGCCTGACGCTTTGTGTATGCAAATGCATAACAAGCATTTTTAACATTGCGGCGGGTGCTGGTGTGAACATGGCCCGCCGCAATGTTAAACATCCATGATGCGCCCGCCACTGTGGCGGGCACATCCTAATACCCCCCATGGGCCCCCCCCGCCCTTATGGCGGGCGGTCCCTTCCCCCGATGGGATGGGGGGCGGACTAAGTCTGCCCGTCATCCTAATGACCCCCTATGTGTGGTGCAGTGGTGTTGTGGTGTGGACAGAGGTGAGTTAAAATACCTAGCTAGTGGGCGAAATAACTTTATTCTTGCTCCTAGTTGATACGATAAACCATTGTCACGGCATCTTGGTCTGGAGGGGAACTAACTAGGTGACACACCGTGAGGGGAACTCCCATCAAAATTAGAATACGAGAACCCTCATCCCCCCAAGACCATGGGGCACAATTTTGCTTACATATAAATACTACGTGACAATGATTTATCATATATATTAAAGCATGCTTATTAGTTACAACGTATTTTCATTTTTTCTTTTGACTTATTACCTCAATACGTCATTTTGGAGTGGCGTAAACAGGGCTGGACCCTGTGTAGTCATGACGAAGAGCTCTGGGGAATGCTCGAAACATGTTGACGTATACTATGGATTCCTAACCCATCACAGCTAGGTTTTTCCAGTATCTTACCCCATTTTTATACATACCAACTATTTTCTAACATTGAATTACAATAATTTAAAGTATTCAAATGCCTACCTACTTTAAATAAATTGATTTGCCCATATTTCCTATGATGGGTCTAATTTAAGTCCCTACCTCCATTATTTTCAATGGGAGGGTGTTGTAGTAGCAGTGATTTGTCATGTGTGGTGCTGGGCTTACTCTAGCTCTGAGTTGTAGTACATTTAAAACTTGTTTTAGGTCTTTTTAGGCAGCAACAATTATAGAATATTTGTGTATAGGAGTGGGCTCTCTCTTTTGTGGATGGGTTCATGTCCCTCCATGAACCCTTAACTTACTCTCCTTAACTCCTCGTACTCTATAAATCCCCTGTCCTTTATTTGTAAATGTTACCCATTTTCCAGCTACTCCCGCCTGCCCCACTGACATTTACTACAAACACCTATAGTTAATATATGTGTATGTGGGTAAAGGGTTCCTCCTGCAACCCTCTTCCATTTGTGTTTAAATTTGTCATTATAAAGCGAGGGCCCCTCCTTGTCTCCTTCATATATTGTGTCACTACTCAGGGAGGAGGGACTCCATGTCCCCACTTGACCTGCATCTCATTTGTGCTTTAGCACAAGCTGATTCCTGTTTATTCATCTCACATGGTTTGCAGTATCTGGTGAATCAGAAGAGGACCTTCTCCCAGGCTTACTTCGGATCGCCTTGTCGGCAGCGCTCCATCAGCCACCCATACAACACTGCGATATCGGCTTCCGGATAGCAGCACTTTTTTCTCCGGCTCCGGCTTATAATAACTGCTAGTGCCTGCCACGTTGGATGTGCCTGAATTGTCATGCAGGTATGGTGTTACTCTGCCAGGACATTTCTGCAATGAACCTCCCACCTACCACTCTGTTTTGTCAATACATCAAGATGTAGTCCCCAGCCCCTACCCTTCTCGCTTGGTTGTTCCTTGGAGATCAGGCCAATCTGGACCATCTTGGGTTATTTTGTATTTATCTGCTATTGCATTGGACGATTAAATGAAAGAATAACAATAGTGATCTAATCTATGGACTTTATTATGAGCTTGAAGGTTTTTGGCTGGGACCACTACAGTCCCAGGAAGACCACCAAGCCAGTGGTGCACCTGCCCGCCAGATTCCGACTTTAACCCAGGGTGAGCAGGGGGCGCTGTGGCAGTCTTATGGCAGTGGTATGTTAGGCTCATAGGAGAGCCTAACAAGCATACCATTGCTGCAAGAGAGCCTGCAGCACTTTCTTGCATGGTGTGGCATGCACCATCTCGTGCACGGCACACCGTGCAGGAACAAGAGTGCAGTTCTAGGGGAAGCACAACAAGTGCCCCCCTGCATGTACTCCCAGGTCCAGATTTGGCCAGAAGCCCTATAAGGGCCCCCCTTACCTACATTTCCACCACCCTTTTCATGGTGGGGGCACCGCCCTGAAAAGGGCGGTGGCTATGCAGGTCGTAATATGCTCGCCGGTGCCGGCTTTGGCACTGCCAGCATATTCAGGCCCTTTGAAGACCACCACTGCAGAGGGATCCTTGATCCCGGCGGAGGTGGCAGTCTTGTGGTGGTCTTAATAGGGCAGACGAGTGGTCGTGGTCGGACCACCAGTGCGAGTACAGCGGTCCCCGGACTGCCGAACTCGTAATATGGCCCTATATCATAGTCCAGATTGACATCCACGTATTCTTGCATTATTAGGTAATTGTGTATAGAGATGTGGCTGTTTTATTTGCAAATATTGTTGAAAAAACCTTCACTTTCACTGTATCCGAAATATACCCAAGCAGAAAGCGGCTCGCTCTTGAGTTTGAGGATCATTGTGTTTTAACACAGCAATGCTTGTTTTCACTTTTTAAAATGAAGGTTGTTGTACTCGACCAGCAGTGCTCTGCCTGGGCTACATCAGTACATCAGTGTAATGTTTTTCAGAAGCCATAAGTCTTATTTTATGGTGATCTTAGGAATCAGGTTTACTTGGGGGCAAGGGTCGGTGGGGGTGGGGGGGGGGCGGACAAGACATTTACTGCCCAATGTCTATCAACAGAAAATCTAGCCTTCTTAGGTATTGTAAAATGAAATGTTAAATAATATTGTTGACTAATAGTTTACTTGGAGTTAGAGGCATGAAAATGTCAAACTCTGCATATTTACACAGTCTACAATCAGTGGTGGTGCTTGGTGCACACAGATCCATTTGTAAACCAGGATGGATAATTTACGGACGAACTGGTTTGCAAATGGGTATGCAATTTGTGATGCAGCCTCCTTTTTTATTATCACATAGGTACATTTTTGAGTTTAGAATGTACTCTGTACACGCACCATTATGCTTGACTTAATATATTATAATGTTGCTCCATCTATAACAAATAATTTAAGTCACATTTTGAGTTTACATGACTATTGATTTGCCTCTTAGTTGACTAATGGCATTGTCAGGGGGGTGAACCTTGAATGTCTAAAAAAACTATCACTTTTAATAAATGTCTATCTATGCAGTGATATACTCTGATGTACTAAGGTGAAACACTTCAGCATGTTAAAGAAGTACATGTTTTCTTTTAATTAAATTTTGAAGTGATTGTATCATATTTCTATATTATGTTTGCTGCATGATATACATGTGAAACGTTTTCATGGCTTGGCTGGTGCATGGATTCTTAGAGCCAAGCCAGACCCATGACTCAGCTCTAGCGTGGCTGATCCTATTAATTTACCTGTGCACCCGCCTCTTTTTGTAACTCGGTTTTAGTACTTTGGTTCATCGGTCACTTGGTAAAATGATTTGTAAAAGGCAAAAACATGAAACATGCACCGATTCAACAACTTTACTATAAAGGCTTCTTGTAGCAGAGACAAAAAAAATTGCATGCAGTGAAAATACACATAAAATAATTGATGCCAGGGCAGGGACTCCAGCCGTTGTCTTGTAGGTGGCCATAGTCGTAAGTTCCTAGGAAGAGCTACCAGGCCCAGATGGGATGGACATGGGCGCAGCTTCATTGGGGGTGTTTGGGGTGTGACATCATTCAAATGCATTCTTGGGTTGGTATTTGCATTTGGGTGCTCTCAGTCTTGTCAGCTATGACTGAAGGTTCTTCTCCTTATTCTCATTTCAGTAAGAGTTTTTAACTTGCTCATCTTTTGGATAGGGGTCTTAAATATATATGGTGACCAGTTTATCAAAAAAGTAATAAATCCGCACCCGTAGAAGTACTACTTGAATGGGTGTAAATGTACTACTTTTTGTAATTCATAGTCATTGGCAGCAGAAGGCTTGGAAAGCTGCAGCAGTCTCAGGTCAGGTTTTCAGGCATACAACTGGCAATCAAACACCCAAAAGGTGATAGGATGCATGTTTGTAAATAGTCTAAACAGTGGCAATCCCTCCGAGTAGCATTCGTTGGTCACTTCCTCCCTCCATCCCACCTAGCCCCACCGCTCTTACCTGTGCCGGCCGCGCCTGCCCAAACCTTGATCATCTCATGCCTCCACCCTGCAGTACACTGCTTTTTTAGTTGAGAAATGTGAGATTCAACCCCCTCCCCCCCACGAAATCTGATTGACTGAGCTACGCCGTGGTAGATTTTTGGAAGCAATCTATGAATATATTACATTTATCTTAAACACTGTTTGGTTGTACTTCGATAGCCTCATATAGATGTTGTGAAGTGAATTGGTATGTGGGTAATAAACAGTCTTATGTTTATAAGTTCCAAGAGGTCTTATATTTTGTTTTATTTCAGGTCTTAGAAGTTCACTTCTCCTTTTATATCTTCTCCTTTAAGTGTACTTGTAGGCTCCTTGTAACAAAAAAAAAATCCCTGTTATGTATTGATAAATAAAATGTATAGAGCTTTTTTCCCCTATGCCCCTATCACTTCTCTGCTCTCCTTTCTTTCTTTGCACTTTAGTGAATCTTAAAAGGGCTTGCATTCTCAACCACAGAATAGAAATCATCTGCCCTTTTTGAATGAGAAGAAACAGTAAACCCCAAAACAGAAACAAGCTGATCCTCTTGTGAAAGGGTTGCTTTATCTCTTATTAAATGGATTCTGGTGTAAGGGCCCATGTAACCTTTAGTAGTGTATTTTATTTATTCAAACCATTATATTCTTACAGCTCTATATCATATCAGGCTCCAAAGAAAACAAAGCTGTTGATGTGGATGAATTCTCACTTTTACCCCATAATTACAAAACTTCCTGAAAAAAATCTCACCACCCATTGAAATCTTTCCCCTCCCTTCTGCTATCTTCCCACTACAAACCTGTCCACAAGTCATCCGTAGGTACAGGCGCTGCTTCTGGTGTGTTTGTGGAAACCACCAGTCTTATCCTTCCTTGCCATACTGCAAAGCATCAGTATCTCCTGCTTTCTATAGTCAGCCACGGATCTCCAGTAGTTTCCCTGCGTGTGGTGTACTTGCCACCTACAGTGCGATCACACCTCTTTGAGTCCTCAAGTCTGTTGAAGTAATCTGCATGTCCACTATGACCGCTATGATGACGGCAGCTTGATCCGTTCTTCCCGTCGTGAGGAATCACTCTAATCAGGACCCTAATACATTTTTAAATAATCCGTCGACATTATTTTGGCTCCTCTCGTTCGTTTTTTGCATGGATGGTGAGAGAAGCTAGAACCAGATTTTGTGGGTCTGGTTGGTCTCGATGCAGGGATTTATTGGACTCTTTATTACCACCGTACGTATGACCTGGGGCATCATTTACGTAAGGAAAAGGATTCTCTGCCTGCACCTTTTTCCGCATTGTTTATACTCAGGCATTGTTGGCTCTCCGGGGGCATTTTGATACTCTGGGCTCTGCTCTTAGCAAGAGTTGTTCTGTCTCAGGACCCTGAAGACAGACTCTTCAACCCTAATGTTCACACTGGTTTTTATAAAAAATTCTAAGATGATTTAACTCAGGTCCATGAATGATTTACAAAACACAATAGGTGCGCCCTGATGAAGGAATTTGTGCAAATGTCCTTGGTACTTTCCGAAATGCGCGTCGGTGCTTTTCTTCTGTGTTAGTTCTAGTTATGAACTGTATGATTTTTTTGTCATTGTAATGTCTAATGCTTTTTTGTCTTTAAATGTATTTTGGATTTACTGTTTTTCCTTTTCTTGACTGTCACATGGCTGTTGGATTTATATAGTGTGAACCTTAATTGTATATATTTTTTTCAAATACTGTATATTTTGGGCTGTTTTCTCTGTGTATGCTTCATGAATGCTACAGACCCCCGGGCCCACGGACACAATTCAGCGAAACCATTGCCGACTTCATCAGCCCGCACGCCCTAGCCTCACCAGAGTACATCCTCCTAGGGGACCTGAACTTCCACCTGGAGAAAAACAACGACAACAACTCCACCACCCTGCTCGACAACCTCGCCAACCTCGGACTCAAGCAACTGGTGAACACCCCCACCCACTACGCCGGCCACACCCTCGACCCCATCTTCTCTGCCAGCAGCCACGTTGCCTTCAGTCACTCCCCGGGACTACAATGGACCGACCACAGCTGCATCAATTTCACCTTCAAAAAGACCACATCCCACCACCACACGCTACAGATCCCCCGCATATGCTGGAGCAAAGTCACCACAGACCAGCTGACCACATCGCTGAGCCAGAACCCACCTGCCGACACCCCTGACACCAACGACACAGCAGACAATCTAGCACAGTGGATCACCAACTGCGCCGACGACCTCGCTCCACTGAAGAAACCCCCAGGCAAGACTAGCAACAGAAAAACCTCATGGTTCACAGACGCCCTCAAAATCGCTAAGAAAGCTTGCCGAACCCTCGAAAAAGCTTGGCGCCACGAACGGACTTCAGACAACATGACAGCCCTCAAGAGCGCCAACCGCGAATACCACCAGATGATCCGCATCACCAAAAGGACATTGTTCAAAGAGCAGCTTGACAACAACTCCCACAACTGCAAGGAACTCTTCAGCATTGTCAAAGAGCTATCCAACCCCAGTGCCAGCAACAATGACATCACACCTTCGCAAGAGCTCTGCAATTCCCTCGGCGCATTCTTCCACCGCAAGATCGCAGATATAAACGAGAGCTTCGGACCCCAGACGCCGCCTCCAGCCATCAAACCAACGACCCCCACCACCAGCCTCAGCGCATGGACGCCCATCAGCACTGGAGACACCACCCGCGTCATGAACACCATCCACTCCGGCTCCCCCTCCAACCCATGCCCTCATCATATCTTCAACAAAGCCGACACCATCATCGCACCCCACCTCCGGAACATCATTAACAGCTCCTTCATGTCAGCCACCTTCCCTGGAAGCTGGAAACACGCAGAAATCAACGCCCTTCTGAAGAAACCAACAGCGGACCCCAAAGACCTCAAGAACTTTCACCCCATCTCTCTTCTCTTCTTCCCGGCTAAAGTCATCGAGAAGACCGTCAATAAACAGCTGACTACATTCCACGAAGCAAACAACTCGCTCGACCCATCCCAGTCCAGATTCCGAGCCAACCACAGCACCGAGATCACCCTCATCGCAGCCACCGATGACATCAGAAACTTGATGGACAACGGAGAGACAGCCGCCCTCATCCTCCTGGACCTCTCGGCAGCCTTTGATACCGTCTGCCACCACATGCTAATAACCCGCTTCTACAACTCTGGGATCCAAGGAAAGGCCCTGGACTGGATCACATCGTTCCTCTCCGACAGAACCCAGAGAGTCCGCCTCCCTCCCTCCCTTCCGCTCCGAGGCCACCAAGATCATCTGCGGTGTACCCCAGGGCTCCTCACTCAGCCCGACCCTCTTCAACATCTACATGAGCCCCCTCGCCACCATCGCACACAAACACAACATCAACATCATCTCCTATGCCGACAACACCCAACTGATACTCTCCCTCACCAAAGACCCTCTCACCGCCAAAGCCAACTTCCAGGACGGAATGAAAGATGTTGCAGAATGGATGAAGCACAGCCGTCTGAAGCTCAACTCGGACAAGACGAAGGTCCTCATCCTCGGACAATCCCCATCCGCCTGGGACGACTCCTGGTGGCCCACGACGCTGGGCACCGCACCGACACCCACGGACCACACTCGCAACCTGGGATTCATCCTGGACTCCTTCCTCATGATGACCAAGCAAGTCAACGCAGTCTCGTCCTCATGCTTCAACACCTTGCGCATGCTCCGTAAGATCTTCCGGTGGATCCCCACCGAAACCAGAAAAACGGTCACCCAGGTCCTCGTTACAAGCCGACTGGAATACGGGAACGCCCTCTACGCAGGAACCACAGCCAAACTTCAGAAACGGCTTCAGCGCATACAGAACGCCTCCGCACGACTCATCCTCGACATCCCTCGCCGCAACCACATATCCGCCCACCTGAGAAACCTGCACTGGCTCCCCGTCAGCAAGAGGATCACGTTCAGGCTGCTCACCCACGCACACAAAGCACTCCACAACATGAACCCCGAATACCTCAACAACCGCCTCTCGTTCCACACCCCCACCCGCCAGCTCCGCTCCACGAGCTTTGCCCTCGCCACCGTCCCACGGATTCGCAGAGCCACCACCGGAGGAAGATCGTTCGCCTACCTGGCAGCCAAGACATGGAACTCCTACAACTGACCCAGGACCATCTCACCTTCAGGAGACACCTCAAGACCTGGCAATTCGAGAAGTAGCGCCCCCTCCCCCCCCCCCCCCCCCCCCCCCACCCCCCTTCAGCGCCTTGATACCCTCACGGGTGAGTAGCGCACTCTACAAATGTATTGATTGATTGATTGATTGATGACATTTTATGTGCTATTTAGATGAATTTTTGTTATTGTGATGTGACTTTTGTAGCTTTACTTGATGAATGTATTTATGTGTTCTATTTTAGATTGCTTCTACTTTTCTAAAAAAAATAGAATGATAAAATATTGAATTTTGAAAAATAAATAAAGAAATCTAACTGATCTGCTCTGTGGGTGGGATTTTTCTATATTTTGGAACTCTTGGTCCTCCTTTCATTGGTAGTTGGGGACATCCTGTTCATGTTATATAGTAATCTGCATGTCCAACTTAATCCAGGCTGTTAGTGTTTTTCTCTGCTTAGCTTTCTGTGAGTCCTTACTTAAGGCGCTTCTCCGAGCATTCCTTTTCCCACTCTTGCTTTAGTCACTTTCCTCATCTTACAACTTTCCCTATTAGTCCGTGATTTTGCAAGTGTCGTGTGAGCATTGATTAAATAAAAAATCTAAGACTAGGCCCAGTGACCACGCTGCCGGATTTTACAAAATGAGATGTAGTCGGTCTCTCGACACTAGTGGACGTGTGGGGCTCAAATGACATAGTGCTCTTTGAGCACCAACAAACTGGGGATGCAATGACACAGACCTTTAAACATCTTCAACTATAACATGCCCTACATGTGATGAGCCCTTCTGATGAGGAGGCCAAAGAGGTCTTGCTGCTGGAGAGGAGACTACTGGACAGACGTATGACTGTGGAGGCTATATCCCTTATAGCGTGACATGGTGTAGAGGACACTAGGACCCTGCACACGAACCATGGGAGGGGTCCGCAGCCGCCCGCTGACTAAGGAGATAGCCCCGAGCCTCCTGCGAGGATTTCAAGTCGAAATCTCTCAAGCTGGCCAATCAGAGCTTTGCGAGTGCTTGCATGAGTGGAAAATTCAAAGGTGAGCGAGGGAGACAGCAAGACAACGACAAGCAGATGCACATGGACACGCTGCTGAATTGGATGGAGCGAACACACAAGAGGCAGCAGAGCGGCTGTATCTGATGTCAGATGTACCAACCGAACGTTGCACACCGGAGGACATCCACCTCGTAGACGAACAACAAGTAAAGAAAACAGTGACTGTGAACATTGAGGTAGGGAATCACAGCAAAAGCTTTGTACTGGACAGTGGAGCTACATGCAACATCATGTGCATGTCAGAATATGAAAAGGTGAGACAGAAACCGCCGCTATCACCGTCCACTGTTGATGTCTTCATCTGGGGCTCAAGAAAACCAGTGGTGCACATGGTTAAGTTCATAGAGACACTGACCTACAAAGAAAGATCGAGAAAAGAGGAAGTACATGTGCTATGAGGAGACATCCAAGTACCGTGTCTACTAAGCAATGTCACCACGCAGGTGATGGGTCTCTTAGCAATGACGTATCACATGTCTGAATGACAGACCATTCTGAGGGAACACCCAGCCATACTACAAGGACTGGGTAAACTGAGAGACAAACAAATAAGACTGCACATCAATGAAGCAGTCAAGCCTGTTGCTCAGCATCACAGAAGAGTGCCCATATATCTGCAACCACAAGTGGAAGAGGAGCTACAAAGCCTACTTGCGCAAGACATCATAGAGCCAGCTGATGGACCGCCCCATGGGTATCTCCGATAGTAGCAGTACCAAAGAAGAACACATCAAGAATCCGCATCTGTGTTGACATGAGAATACCAAACACAGCAATTGAGAGGGCAAGACACCCAGGGCCTAAATTAAATCACATGATTATCTGTCTGACTGACTCATGCAGATTTTCAAAGTTAGACCTATGCAGAGGATACCATCAACTGGAATCAACAGGAGCTTGATCCACAATCGTGATACATCACAACATTTTCCACTCACATGGGTCTCTTATGCTACAAGTGACTCAGCTTTGGAATATCATCAGCAACAGAAATATTTCAAGAGACAGTAAGATAAGTGATCTGGCCTGTAAAAGAACAGCTTGAATTACAGCGATGACACCTTGGTATTCGGACGCTCAGATGAAGAGCACAGCAAGGCCCTACCAGAGGTTTGGAGCAAATTGGAACAAGGAGACCTGACCATAAAGGAGGACATGTGTGAGCTGGGGAAGGGAGAACTAGTATTCTTTGGACACATATTTTCAAAAAAAGGAAAGATGCCAGATCCCAGCAAAGTGGAAACACTGGAAAAATCAAGACCTCCAACAGAGGTAGCAGAAGTGAGGTAATTTCTAGGGCTAGTGAGCTACAGTGCTCGATACATAAAGGACTTCACCACAGTGAGCACACCACTTCGGGACCTAACGAAGCAAGGCCAGAAATGTTTCTGGACCAATGATTCCAACAGGGTACTTGAGGCCATCAGACACATAGTCACGCAGTGGATCATCTTATGCACTGAGCTCACTGTTGACGCCAGCCCGGTGGGGTTAGAAGCAATTCTAGCACAACAAATACCTGGAAGACATTCACCCATGCAAATAGTTGCATATGCGAGCAAGCGCCTATTGGACATAGAAAGGGCATACTCACAACCAGAGAAGGAAAGCTTAGCAGTAGTATGGGCATGTGGTCACTACCACATGTTCATCTACGGAAAACCTTTCACCATTGTAATTGACCACCAAGCGCTAGTAACAATATATGGAAACCCAAACGCAAAAATACCACCGCACATTGAAAGGTGGGGAATAAGACTTATGGACTATGACTTTAAGATAGTGCACAAACCTGGAAAGAAACATAACCCAGTTGACTACATGTCACAGCATTTTCTACCACAGGCACCAAAGAACATATCCATGACAGAAGAGTACCTAAACTTTGCGTTAAGACAGAACACTCCGGCTCCAATAACAATTGAAAAGCTGGAGCGAGAGACAACAAAGGGGTCACACAATGAAAGCAGTCAAATTAACAACACAACAGCAAAGATGGAGACGTGAACAACAGCAGCTCCATGGGAGAAAGGAGTAAGAAGGGAAACAGAAAGAGGCATTGTACTATGAGGAACAAGGATAGTCATATCAAAAGCACTACGGCCACAGACTGAACTTAGTGCATGAGTCCCACAGAGGCATAGTAGCAACAAAGAAGATGCTACGAGAAAGAGTATGGTTCCCAGGGTTGGATCGACTGGTGGAAGACACCATAAAGAACTGTCACCTATGCCAAGTTACAGGAAGCCCAGCAAAGCCAGACAGCTACAGATGTCCGACCTTCCCAGGGCAGTGTGGACAACATTGGCAGCTGATTTCTATGGACCACTGGACATTGGCAACTACCTGCTAGTAGTTATTGATGAGTACTTCAGGTTTCCCATAGTACAGCAAGTGTCATCAACATCAGCCACATCAACGTTGCCAATATTAGATGACATATTTGCAGCCTGGGGCTCCCCACCAATGATGAAGACAGATAATGAGCCACCCTTCTTGGGAGAGGAGTTTCGCAAATTCATGGCTTACCTGGGAATCCACCACCTGAAGGTAACGTCTCTGTGGCCACAAGCAAATGGCATGGTGGAAAGATTCATGGGAAACATCAAGAAAGCAGTCCAATGCGCCAAACTGGCACAGATCTCTGTGGGCCAGGCACTCTTTCATATATTAAGAGACTACCAAAACACCCCTCACAGTTCCACAGGACGATGCCCAGCAGAACTGGGCTGGGAAAAACAAGCAGGGCAAGACTGCCCCAGCTGGACGGAAAGGCACCACCAGAACACAACAGCATTGCCGCAAGAGATCAAGAGGCAAAGAAGAAAATGAAACTCTATGCAGATGCCCGGAGACATGCCACACCATCAAAGCTGAAGCATGGGTCTCAGTTCTGGTGCGTCAACAACAAGCAAGGAAATCGGACATCATTTTCTCAAGTGAACCACTAACAATAATAATTGTCAAAGGGCCAATGATAACAGCTGCATCAGTCCCCTACCGGATCACTAGAAATAGCTCACATTTCAAGGGACTAAAGACATCAGATGAGGACGAAGGAGATGCAGCATCCAAGAGCCACGCAACACATGTCAAAGAGGAAGTCATGGACAGCATGGAAAGGATGTCACACAACAGTGAGAGACAAGACCTAGTGGATGGGGTACCAAACAAAGGAACAGAAGGGTTGTGCCCAAAGAGGGTGAGCAGAAGGCCAGAGAGACTTATCGTGGCAATATAATGGTGGGGTCAGTAAACACCACCAACAGCAAAGCAAACAAGGACAATATCAGTGTGTTCTCTTATCTCTCTCTCTCTCTCTTTTCCTTTCTTTTCTCTCCACAAATGGGGAGATATCATGATGTGGTGTAGAGGGCACTAGGACCCTGCACATGAACCATGGGAGGGATCAGCCACCGGACACCACTTCCGGTCAAGGAAGGGGACGGGGCACTCGGTGTACACCAGAGAAGAAGGAAGACATGCCTGCGAGCACGGCAGAGAAGTAAACAATAAAGGAAGAGAAACACCTACCTGTCTCCATGTGTTCCTGGGGCAAGGGTACATCACGGACACAACACCTTAAATATGCCCACCCAGGACTTGAGCTGCAGGACAGAATAACAAATACACCGTAAATGCAAGATGGGATACACTCAATATATCTGAAAGGCTTCAGGATACATGAAGAAGGCTCCGCCCTAGGAACAGGGAGTATATGGGAAAGATCTCTATAGTGTAAAATATCTTATGTGTTGTGTCGACCATGGGGGGAGGGAGGGGGATGGGGGTGAGAGGTGGAGGAGAGAAGGACATGTGACTGAATGTTGAGGGAGAGGTGTGACGCCGCGGCCAGGGCGACTGACGCTGGAATCTGGGGACCACGGTTCGATCCACGGCTCCGGCGGCAGGTTAGCCCAGCACCATGTGTCTCTGGGCAATAGCTCGCTTAATCTTCCTGACGGCCCCCAGCGCCTAGAGACCCTTACGGGTGATTGTGCGCTTTACAAATGTGGACTTTAATGTTGACAATCACTAGGATTTGTTACTGTGTATTTTTGCTTTTTGTTTGAAATGATTATTTGATAATTTCATGTCCATTTAAAACTCAGTAACATATTTTTCCAAAAAATCGACTAGCGAGCGCAGATTGCAGTTTCTTTGAGGAGTGTAATATTGGAAGAGCTAGAGAAAATATAAATACGCACGCATGCACACATGTACACTCACACACATCACTAAAAAGACACAGTTAAACGCTGAGTCATGTTTCTGAATCAAATGCTAAGCCATTGAAATTAGCCAACTTTGGTTACCAGAGCACACAACTAAATTCTAAACTCGTGCAAACCACCATTATGTTCACGTCATAGCTCTCTTTTTTTTTGCTTCTCTAGCATTGACACATTTGTGTTTTTAGCATGGTGTGCACAAATTATGGTCTGCGTTGTGTATGTTGATAACCCAGACTGGCGAATATCAGTTGTTTCGCACGTTTGAGCCAGGACCATAACTCAGATTTTAACTTTGATTTTTTTTCAGCAAAATTCAGTATCCCAGCACCCAACTTGATGTGGATGGGCCATAACTTGTGCCATATGCCATGTTCAAAACACTACAGAAAAAAAGCTATTAAGGAACAACATGGCAGGTGGCCCTGCCTTTGGCATACATTGCGAACAATACCAAGTAGGAATTGGCAATTTCATGCAACTCATTACAAATTAATTAATTACATTTATAGATCAAATACAATGGAGAAAAACAGGAAAATAACAGCATTGCAAGTGAAATAAAAATCCCCTTCCCTTTAGAAATGCCCTTCTGGCTATAAGAAAATGGCTAGAGTGTACACCAAGGGGTCGATTCCGATACGGTAAAAAAACGTCCGTACGAATCGTATCCGAAGCCCTCTCCTACGACTCGTACACACGCCGTACGACCCGACGAGTTCGATCCGGACTGGGGCATCAGGATGCGATCCGTACGGTCCACGTCAGGTAAGGGCGTTTCGTACGGAAAAGCGCACAATCACATACACACCGTACGGTGCGTACCCCCCCATGATCGCAGGGATACGCCACATACACCCAGCGTACATGGGGTACGGTGCGTACCCCTGCGATCCTGGGGGGTACACATCGTACCCCATGTATGCTGGGTGTACGGGGCGTACCCCAGCGATCATGGGGGGTATGCACCATACCCAGAGGGGGCAGTTCCGTACCTGTTTTGGCGCGAACTCTGCTTTTACGGCTGTTTTCAGCTCCCGTAAAAAAAGGGTTGTACGATGCGTACCTGACACGTATCGTACTTGGTGGGTCGTATAAACCAGCCGCGAGCCGTACAGATATCGCGTACAGCGGGTTCCGATGGAGACTCGTACGGGGATTCGAGTCGTAAGGTCTCTACGATTCGTACGGAGTCCGGCTCCTGGTACGAATCGTACTTCGACGTACGTACGCGGGACGTTGCAGGGTACGATTCGTACGGGAAAAACGCTCCGAACGGCTATTCGGAGCGTTTTTTCCCGAATCGGAATCGACCCCCAAATGTAGTTACAATAAGAATAATTGAATTATAATATTCAAACAGCATTTGATTTTCACAGAAAACTAAACACTTTGTAATATTGAGTTGAGCTTTACAAATTTCATGATGTTTAGTATCTTTGATCTGTTGCTTATGCCATCTCTGGTGGCTTTCAGCACACCTGCAGCCAGGGCACAATCAAACTGGAGACAAATAGGTGTACAAAGAAAAAAACAAGGCAACAGGCCTTCTACATCTATATATCCAGCATCTTGAAAAATATCTCTATATCCATTAGGACTGCTCCAACCCTTCTCCAATTTAGGAAAGATTTGTAAACGCTGACACACCATCTTAAACAACCTGTTGTAGCTTTCATGATTGGGAAATATTCCTGTCGATCGTGTATGTACGTTTTCATGCAAGCAGCAGAGCAACTTACATTACTTTTTTTGGTTTTCAATGATCTTTAGTAACTTTTCCTGTAGTTACTTTTACAGAACTTTTTGCATACTCTCTGAATGCTTTAGCATCCTGATGATAAACCTATGGTCACTGACGGGTTGAAACGTCATTGCCATGACAGGCATTTAGATCAGATACATTTTTTGTGTAGTTGAGAGTGCCTAAAAAAGCATTACTTTAATTGACTGCAACAGTTGTACAGCTTGATGGTATTTTGCTGCTTCCTTGTATTGTAGTGTGGGCTGGGCCTTGTTATGCACATTGTTAAGTTAGCATAGGCTTATTAGAAGTTTAAACACCATTTTACCTTTTTGTGCTTTAGCACACGACACTGCATCTAACTGTTGTTGTAGGTTAGGCTGGTGAAATGCTTCACATGAGAATGGCTTGTTTTCAGCATCCCTAGACTTGTATTCGAGACTCTAGTCTGCACACTGAGTTCTAAAGATCCAAGGCCATCATAACAAGGTAGCTGTTGTTCGCAGCTGATCGGCTCATGTTTCTAGACATAACACAAATGCAGCTGCAGGCAACGTGATTCTGGCGCCTTTAATATCACACTGTAGGCATGATTTGACACACTTGGAAGAAGCCCGTTTTTCCAGATAGACAGAAAGCGTTTGCAGATCCTGATGTGATACACTACTGCTGATCTTAGAGGTATGGGGTCCCCCAAACAGGCCTAAGAGACCTTCTATATATTATAAAACATAATTCCTACCTAGGGAGGGTGAATTACTAGGCGCTATAGGACCTATTTTCAACATCATTGTAAAATGATTTCTCCTTTTGTGTTTTATGGAATTGTAACAATGCTGATCATATTATTTCTAATCATATGTCTGCTTATGTTAGCAAAGATACTGTATCTGAGAGCACGTCGTTGAAATAAATATTTTAACCTTACTGTGTCTCTTTTTTACTCCTGTTGTGGACTGGTATGAGTATAACGAAAGAGTGTTGTTGCTTATTTCCCACCATTCCTGAGTATAACCGAAGTCGCATGTTCTTGGTTTCTAATCATTGGTTCCTTTGCTATAGGAAGAAGAGCTAATGTGACACTGATGCTAGCTGGTTAGGGTTTCTAGGCACGGAGGTGAGTTTTTTCATACACCACAATTGACTGAGGACCTGGGTCTCTGTGCACAGTTCTGTGTATGAGCAGAATCCTTGCGACATGGCGCACCTAACGTTGTGGTCATATAGTGAGACTCTCGAGTAGTGCTTGTATCAGTCCACGACCCCCTCACTATTGTTCCCGGTTGACAGTGGTGACGGATAAACCTACCTATAGTTAAATAGGTATTTTCGAGCTTGAAATTCTAAAATGGTTTCTATTGAATTACTACCCGGTTGTGCTACATTACATTGTATTGTCTGTATTCTTACTGTGTTGTTATGGCTGCCGTTGATATCCCACAGCACAGTCGATTGGCTGTGTGCAACCATTTGCAGGGTTACAACGTCGCCTTAGAAGGCATGGCAGCCATTTTTGTTGTGAGTGCTGACGCAGCATACCCGTACACTCCTTATACAGGAGAATCCAATTTCTGCTTGGCAGCACCGCGTTTGGTTTGATGGCGCCCTTCCCCACATTTTAACGGCTGTTAGATTAGGTCCTTTGTCCATTCCAGGTGCGTCTTGGTCTGTTTTGGCTGGATTTACGCAGCATCCGCGTACAGGGGAATGTCCCTTTCTTGAATTAAGGCCCCTTTATGCCTCTGCATTTGCGGTTATTAGGGCTTTGCTTCATTACATTTCCCGCAACATGCCAGGTGGGGGCCCTGGTGTTGCGGCGCATCCAGTTGGGCCGAACGGGTTGAAGTTTAGTCCCGTTATGGTTAATGCGGTTATGGGCAAGCGTCCCGAAGATAAGGATCAATCAATCAATCAATCAATCAATCATAACACTTGTATAGCGCGCTACTCACCCGGAAGGGTCTCAAGGCGTTTGGGGGAAGGGGGCCGCTACTGCTCGAACAGCCAGGTCTTGAGTTGTCTCCTGAAGGCGAGGTGGTCCTGGGTAAGCCGAAGGTGGATGGGGAGGGAGTTCCATGTCTTGGCCGCCAGGTAGGAGAAGGATCTGCCTCCCGCGGTGGCTCTTCGGATGCGTGGTACGGCGGTGAGGGCGAGGCTAGCGGACCGTAGCTGGCGGGTGGGCGTGTGGAAGGTCAGGCGGTCGTTGAGGTACTTGGGGCCCAGGTCGTGGAGAGACTTGTGTGCGTGGGTGAGGAGCCTGAACGTGATCCTCTTGCTGACGGGGAGCCAGTGCAGGTTCCTCAGGTGGCCGGAGATGTGGCTGCGTCGAGGGATGTCCAGGATGAGTCGGGCGGAGGCGTTCTGGATGCGTTGTAGTCTTTTCTGTAGCTTGGCTGTGGTTCCGGCGTAGAGGGTGTTTCCGTAGTCCAGCCGGCTGGTGACGAGGGCCTCGGTGACCGTCTTCCTAGTTTCGATCGGGATCCATCGGAAGATCTTGCAGAGCATGCGGAGGGTGTGAAAGCATGAAGAGGAGACGGCGTTGACTTGTCTGGTCATCGAGAGGGAGGAGTCCAGGATGAAGCCCAGGTTGCATGCGTGGTCTGTCGGCTTGGGGGCGGTGCCCAGGGCTGGGGGCCACCAGGAGTCATCCCAGGCGGAGGGTGATGTTCCAAGGATGAGGACTTCCGTCTTGTCTGAGTTCAGTTTCAAGCGGCTGTTCTTCATCCACTCGGCGACGTTTTTCATCCCTTCGTGGAGGCTGGTTCTGGCGGTGTCGGGGTCTCTGGTGAGGGAGAGGATCAGCTGGGTGTCGTCGGCGTAGGAGATGATGTTGAGGTTGTGTTGGCGTGCGATGGCTGCGAGAGGTCTCATGTAGATGTTGAAGAGGGTGGGGCTGAGTGATGATCCTTGCGGGACGCCGCAGATGACTTCGGTGGCCTTGGAACGAAACGGGGGGAGGCGGACTCTCTGTGTTCTTCCAGCGAAGAACGAGATGATCCACTTCAGTGCCTTCTCTTGGATGCCGGTGTTGCTGAGGCGTTGGACTAGGGTGCGGTGGCAGACAGTGTCGAACGCGGCGGAGAGGTCCAGGAGGATGAGTGCCGCTGTTTCCCCGTTGTCGAGAAGGGCTCGGATGTCGTCGGTGGCTGCGATGAGGGCGGTCTCGGTGCTGTGGTTGGCTCTGAAGCCGGACTGCGAGGGGTCGAGGGATCCATTCGCCTCGAGGAAGGCGGCAAGCTGTCTGTTGGCGATCTTCTCGATGACTTTGGCAGGAAAAGGGAGGAGCGAGATGGGGCGGAGGTTTTTGAGGTCGGTGGGGTCCGCTGTTGGTTTCTTCAGTAGGGCGCTGAGCTCGGCATGCTTCCAGCTCTCCGGGAAGGTGGCGGTGTCGAAGGAGGTGTTGATGACGTCTCGGAGTTGGGGTGCGATGGTGGAGTCGGCCTTGTTGAAGACGTGGTGGGGCAGGGGTCAGTCGGAGATCCGGAGTGGATGGTATTCATCGTGCGGGCTGTGTCTTCGGTGGTCACTGCGGTCCAGGTGCGGAGGGTGGCGGTGGGGTGCGATGGTTCGACGGTTGGGTGCGAGGAAGGTGCGCCGAAGCTGTTGGGGATGTTGGCAATCTTGCGGTGGAAGAATGAGGCGAGGGAGTTGCAGAGATCTTGTGACGAGGTGATGTCGTTGTTGCCTGTGCTGGGGTTGGAGAACTCCTTGACGATGCTGAAGAGTTCCTTGCTGTCGTGGGCGTTGTTGTCCAGTCGATCCTTCAGTGATTTCTTCTTGGTGGTGCGGATGAGCTGGTGGTGCTTGCGGGTTGCGTGTTTGAGGGCGGTCATGTTGTCAGTGGTCCGGTCGAGGAGCCAGGCTTTCTCGAGTGTGCGGCAGGTCTCTCTGGAGACCTTGAGTTCGTCGGTGAACCAGGGGGCCTTCCTGCTTCTGGGTTTGCTGGGAGGGTTCTTCAGTGGTCGCGAGGTCGTCGGCACAGGCGGTCAGCCACTGCGTGAAGTTGCGGGCTGCTTCGTTGGGGTCCGGTGTGCTGGCAGGTGGGTTCTGGCTGAGGGAGGTGGTGAGCTGGTCGGCGGTGATCTTGCTCCAGCTTCTGTGAGGAACCTGTTGCGGGTGGTGGTGGGTAGTGGTTTTTTGACTTGCCCAGAAATTTGACCAACTGGAGGCAGTGTTTCCTAATACGACTCCTGTGGAAAAACACAGGATCCTTACCTTTAGTTTGCAGAAAGACTTAGTGCCTGAAGTTACTGACTGTACCACTTGGGGTATGATTTTTTCGGCAGTCTATACGAGATGCTTCGGCACCCCATCAATGTCTGTCCTACCCTCCGTCATTAAGCATGTTCAGGATGAGCACAGGCCGGAGGCAGCTGTTGAATTGGGAATGAGACTTGTGGGAGTGTTTGACATAGTTTCCGATCTAGTCCTTGCTAATGTTAAGGAAGATGTTGTAAGCTTTCCGGTGTCTAATGCTTTGCGCGATGTCCCTGATGCAGAGAAAGCCCATCAGTTTGCGAAAATAATTATGGCGGCTTATAAGACCATTGGTCGTAATAGTTTAGGCGAAAAGCCTTTTGCCAAGGCAGCGCAAAAACAAACACAGGCGGCAAAGATGATCGACCCCCAGTTCCAAAACAAAATTGGACTAAAAATAAGAAACAGGGGAAAAAGCAACAGAATCAGGGGTCCCGTCCCGCTTCCCCAATACCTGAGCGCACTTATGAATTGCGCGACCTGATTCCTGATCAACGTTCTCCTCACTCTTTGCAGGATACATTGGTCTCATCTACCGGTGGAGGAGAAGGCGGCAAAGGACAGGGTGCAAAGCAAGAGCAGCCCCGCAAGACAGATGGTAAAGGCAAGCAGGACGACTCTCCACCTCAGAGACCCCAGTTTCAGAAAAAGAAAGTTGCTGCTTTAACAGGGAGATATGCCACAGATAGTGAGAACGCAGCTTCAGAATCTGACATGGGTGCTGACGCTGTTGGACAGCGCGGTGGAGATTACCATTGTTCGAGAGGTGCTGCGTCTACTACTGAAGGTGACAGCGACTGAGTCGTTGACACCAGAGTGGCACCCGCTGAGAGACTTTTTGAAATTGTCATTTTAATTGAAGGTGACATATAATGCACTGTAAAATGGGAATTTGGGGAAAATCTAACAACTACTTATGACATTTTGTTGGCGGAGGTCGACTGGCCCCCACCTTTTGTTTTAGCAACTCTGCGGGGGAGGAGTTGATCCTCCCTAGTTTCAAGCACACAGTGCCGAAAGAGCAGGCTCTGCATTTTGCAGAAGATTGGGCTAAGGCGCTTGCGCCGGCTTTGTACCGTACTCACTGTGGTTGGGACATATTTTGCCCCAGACATGAGATTCCCTTGCGGTCTATGCTACAGCCTCATCCCCAATACCCCATGCGGCATGAAGCGAAAGCTCCAGTGGCAAGAATCCTTGAACAATTAGAATATCAAGGTGTAGTTGAAACGTGTGTGTCTCCAATGAATAACCCTCTTTTTACTGTGACCAAGCCGGATGGCTCGTACCGTTTGGTATTGGATTACTGCCACTTAAACTCCCATTGTCGTACAGGTGGGGTACAGAATACTCACAGTTCCGCTCTTGTGGATAGTCTCATACGCAAAAGGTTTAAGACCACACTTGACATATCCAATTGCTTTTTTGCCCATAACCTGTCCTCTATTTGTAGTCAATGGACAGCTTTTACCATTGGTGGCAAACAACGCCAATTCCGTCATTTGGCTATGGGCTACAAAAACAGTCCAGGCATCTTTGCCGCCCGCATTGTCTCTCTGTTAGAGGGACTCGATTCAGATGCAAGTTCGTATGTGGATGACATTTATCTCACAGACGATTAATTATGGCCGCATCTGTGTCGCATTGACCGTATAATTTGCAATTTTGCAGATATTCAATTTTCAAATTGAACTTTGCAAAGTCACACATTGCAGAGTACACAGTGTTGTTCCTGGGCAACAAGCTCAACAATGAAGGTTGAGGTTTGGCTCCTCACTTCCTGGAGTAATGCGCACAGCAGCGCGCTCCCTCAACACTGAAAAACTACAATCTTTACTGGGCTTTTTAAATTTTGGGCGTACTTACATTACTGAATATGCCAAGCGCATCAAGTCTCTACGCTTTGGTGCAACCTACTTTCTCCAAATCTTGCTGACGGCCAACACATTCAGCCATCTTGCAATCTTTGCAGGCTGATCTTCTAGAATCTAGGTTCTTGCTGACTCGTGATAACCACACCAACCTGGTAATAAAAATCGTACCTGGGGTGGTGGGTTTCACGTACCTGACTTTTAATGAGGGTGACACAGTCCCTATCGCTTACAAGTCACACTTATACACTTCGGCTGAGTTGCGATTTTCCACTGTGGAGAAAGTTTTGACAGCAGTGCACATGGCGCAGGGAAGCGCATTTTGGTTGTTACTCCGTATCCTGCCTTGGAGGCAGTGACAAAAGCCAGTGTACCCAATTCAAAGGCTTTGCACCCACCCTGGATACAATGGGCTACGTCCTTGACATCTCCGGATGTCGCGTTCATTTTTGATTCCTCTCTGCAGACTCAAGAGTTTTGCAGTATGAATTTGTTCATCCTGCTCCTCTGAGCATGTGGCCATTGGAGGATTTCCATTGTATCATTTACACTGACGGTTCTGCGCAACCGACATGCCTATGTTTCAGCCTGCTCGATTGTGGTTGGTAAATGTGTAAATGTAAATGTAGTGTATTTTGTAAAGCGCACAGCCGTCCCGGCGCTGTATAACGCTGTGGAACCCTTCCTGGCTCTCCCTGTGAGATGCCTCTCCTGGGCACCCCCCAAGGTGAAGCCAGGCATCCCAGTGTTGTAGGGGCCGTTGTGGAGATTAAGCAAGCTATTGCCCAGAGTTGCAGCGTGGGACCCATGATTAGAGTAGGCGCCGATGCGAGAATTATCGAGTCCGCGGACATTGAGCCCAAGACCCTGCCGCGTCGGGACTTGAACCCTGGTCCCGGGCATGATCTCTGCTTCTGAGTCTGCCGCTCTAACCAGTGAGCCACACTTCTCCACCAGTACAATGGTGGATGGTGGATGGTGAATTCAAGTCCGATGTTGTGCATACACAGACATTAGGGAACTGCACCGCCCAATTGGCAGAGCTTTGTGCCCTGATGCTTGCATTGGAGTACGCAGAACCTAGTGTGACTACTCTTGTCGTAAGTGACTCTTACTACTGTGTTCAAGCATACAATGACAGTTTACACTTTTGGACTCAAAATGACTTTCGTGATTCCAAAGGTCGCACAATAAAACATAAAATGATCTGGGTTCAAGTGGCTGAACTAAAAGAACGACTCCCACTCATGTTTGTGATTCACACTCTTGGTCACCAGCGTGTAGGCAATAGTCTTGCCGATGAGGCGGCGAAGACAGCAGTTGCAACATATTCAGAAGCAGCAGTTACACGTTCCAAAAGTAAGATTGATGATGACATCTTGGCAGCTATTGCCGCAACAGAGAAGGGAGGTAATTACCCGAAAGGTTTCCCTTCTAAATACTCTTATCATTTAAGTCCTGATAAAGTTCCTTATGTGAAAATTAACAACGTTGGTGACAGGTTGATTCCCAACGCGGAACGCAGGCAGACTTTGATTACAGCGGCTCACGAGGGGATGGCCTCAGCGCATGCCGGCGTGTCAGCTACTGTATCACTCCTACAGCAGCGTTACTGGTGGCAGGGATTGTACAAACAGACACGTGATTATGTCCTTCACTGTGACATTTGCCAGCAGATTAAGCCTACTACTACTGCTGCATGCCCGCCCCAGATGCAGTTGTACATATCCAATAAACCACTTGCGTGTGTTTATTTGGATCACTGCCGTCCTTTTTCCTCTGATACTTCGTATAGGTGCATCTTAGTTGCAGTTGATTCGTGCACACGTTTTGTGTGGTTATGGCTAGAAAGGAGTGCTGATTCTCGAACTGTCATAAGGGGTTTGCATGTCTTTGTGGGAATTTTTGCATGTGGTAACTTCCATTCGGACCAGGGTCCAGCGTTTTCCTCTAAGGCATACAAGAATGCCACGCGTTCATTGGGGGTCCAAGTCAAATTTCCGTCTCCATATCGGCCTGAGGGCAATAGCGTTGTGGAGTGGATGAACCATGATTTAAAGCAATCCTTGACAGCTAGAATTTTAGGTACTGGCCGGAAATGGCTATCCCACCTCAATAGCATTCAGCGTGTACTTAATAATCCCTCTAGAACAGAGCTCTTCAAACTTTTGAATGCGGAGACTCCCCTGTCAACATTTTGAAGCGTAAGGACCCCCTCCTGACAAAAATTTCTAAACCTGTAGGCAGGGCTACTAGAATTATGAGGCAGGTGAGGACCAAATTACACGACAGGCTTGACTAAAATGTGTGGGAAGAAAATGTAAGTGATGTTATCTGATGCCGCGTATTTTGGGATAGCATTGCTTCATTATTTTGACATTTTTTACACACGGTAACACTGAGGAAAGATTTCACCCCATCAGTACCCGTTTATAACCAAAATACAGCAATTAACATCAGAAACATTTCTAGCCAACTTTGGTAAGGGCCTTCCACTCCGCAGGAATACGTGCTGCCACATTAGAAGCTCACCTGGCCCTGGCCAGGAGAAGCAGGTGTCCCTTAAAAACCTGGCGGTTTTGTGCAGAGTTAAGCAGTTTACCCATGCAGCTTTCCTCTCACCCTTCCCTTCCACCCCCCTCTCATCTCCTAACCCCGGATCCCTCTCTCACTTTGCATGCCATTTTATTTCACCCCTTTTTACAACTTCTGAACTCTCCCCATTCAACCTCTCACTTCACCTTTAATCACCTCTTGCCATTCTCTCTTTTCACTGCCCTCATCTCTTACAGTCTCTCGCATTTATCTCATGGCCTCTCTGGTCCCGTCACCTCCCGTGCCCCTCAGCACTTCTCATTCACCTCGTCTCTCCATTCAATTTTTGTCTATTTGTATCTTACACCTCTACAGTCTCCCCATTCAACTTTCACATCTCCCCCTTGTTCTAACAGAAGCCCTCACCTTTGGCTTACACTCACTTCTTGTGTGTCCACACTTCTCTTCGGCAATTTACATTTCTCCTCATCCCGGACCTTTTCAATCGAATTCTCTCACTCCCTTGCTGTCCTCTCTCATCCTCTAATCTCTCCTCACCAAGAATATGGGTCTGACCCATATGGTCCTCTCGGCCTGTGCCACTCTGCTTATTGTTCGCTAATTCAAGAAGGCATGAGTTGTCTGTCTCGCTGTTTTGGTGCAGGCCACGCAGTTATGGAACTTGCACCCTCCTTTGCTTCACTCCACTAAGAATCTATTATCCTTTTGGAAGATATAAAAACCTTTCTCTCTGCTCTGCAGGTTATCCCATTTGGCTGGTTCTCCTTCTCCTTCTGTTTGTTTCTCATTTGTCTACAGGCAGCAGATGGTTATTAGCCCCAGGACATCTTTTGGTAACAGTAGCACACTACAAATGTAAATAATAATAAGCAGAAGCAGGGGAGTCACTAGACCAGAAATTCGGGGAGGATTAACACTCCCAGCCAGGGCTGGTCCTAACACTGGTCGCACACGGTGCAACAGTCTTTTTTGGTGCCCCACCCCCGTTTCCTCCTCCTCCATGAATTCCTTCACTGCCCCTCACCAACAATGCACCTCATCTCTCTATAGCACCTTTCTGACAAATATTTCATTTTTTATAGCGCTACTCATAGTTTACTCACACTCAGTTCTGTGATCTGCATGGTACACGTTCTTTGTAGCAGGCACATTAACCCTCTGCACACTGTGTGGGTGATAAGAGTGCCCATGTGAGTGCACGGTGAGTGATGCAACAGTGCAAGAGCAGGGTAAAAGGAGGGACTGCAGGGCGAGTGAGGTGGCGTATGAATTTATGAATTTGGGTGCGAACGCAAGTTCAGAATGGGACGAATGAATGTATGATTACTTAAGATCGGCCAATATCAGTCTCCTCCCTGTGCCACGCACAAGATCGGTCACCTGGGGAGACAGGCGCTTTCTTGTGGCCACTCCAAAACTGTGGAACCTCTTGCCACTAGCCATCAAAACCGCCCCGAATCTGATGAGCTTTCGCAGGCTCTTGAAAACATGGCTGTTTAATCAGTAAGAGGATGGTTTGATGATAGACTCCAGTTTGCTCCACAGCGCCGAGACACCTTCGGGTATTTGTCGCGCTATAAAAGTTGCGTAAATAAATAAATAAATAAATAAATAAATAAATATGAGATTGTTTGAGTGAGTTGCATGTTGAGCAGTGAGGGGGACAGGTGAGTGAAGTGTCACATGAGTGCAGGATGAGTAGTGTACTCGTGTGCCTGCTGGGTGAGGTATAGGGTGAACAGCGCAAGTGCATTGTGAGTGCAGAGTTATCACTGTGAGTGCAGGGTGAGTGGGTGAATGGTGTGAGTGCATGGTGATCAGTGTGAGTGCAGGGTGAGCGTGAAAGTGAAGGGCGAGAATGAGGAGCGAGTTGTCTGAATGCAGGGTGCATTCCCAGACACTTGAAGTAACTCAGCATGTTATTGATGGAGGCGTAGGGTTTAAGATCTAAGTTAAACTATTGCGGCAATAATCGGGGACTTAGGGTGGAGAAAATAAATAATGTGTTGATCCTGCAACAAACTTACAGTCCTATGGTTAGCGTTGCCAGCAGATTATTTTGATTGCCCAGTCGGTACAAAAATAAGCAGTCACCTAAAGTTGTATTTTCAGCACTTTTAATTGTGTTCTAGGGCCGCCTCAATGATCCATCATAACTGACAAAGAGAAAAAAAGACAGAAAAGTCACATAAAGAATGCACACATACTTTTGTAATTATAAGTCTTTTTTAGTGTGAAGAGGAGGTCTTTCCAGACTCTTTAAACAAAAAAGCAGGCATTTTTCTTTTGGCAACTCTACTTTATATTCCTTCTCAATAAATGCATTCTCACAGTACAACAGTAATTGTGAAATACAAATGTAAGGATCAGGCAGAGTGGGGCCCAGGGGGTACTGGAACCAGGAAAAGAACTAAGCCTCGTTAGCCAGTTTACAAAGCCATATGCAAATGGTCTTTAAAGACCTGTGAAAGAGGACTCCAGACACTGCCCAGCTGAGCCCCCAGCAGCTCGAGTTTCATTGCAGCAGCAGCTGGGCTGAGACACACAATGAGGGGGAGGGGGGCTGAAGCCCTTGGGCCTGGGCAGAAGTGTGAAAGTGAAGGCGCAACCCCCTTTGCATCGCTCCACTGCCCCCCTGGGGGTCACGACCCGCAGTTTGAAGACCCTTGCTCTAGAAGGTATCTGGGTGGGCGGACCCCATACGAAATGCTCTTTGGCATCAAAATGTTTGTTCCGGACCTTGAGGGTCTAGATATGGCGGCGCCGGCCACATCCTTTGACGTAGATGAACATTCTAATATTTTACAGAACCTACAAAAGACCGGAGACAGTCTTGCAAAGGAACATTTGCCCTCCACAACTGATGCTGCATTGCAGATCCCGGTAGTTGGCTAGCTACCCCGAGTTGGTGAACTGGTCCAAGAAAAGGTCGCAAACAAGAAGGAGTTTGGTCCCTCATATTGTGCTTCAGTTCCTGTGCTTGGCGTGCAGGGTACAATAACAGTTGTTTTACCTCCACTTCCTGGCAGAAAGGAAAACAGGTACATCTCCATCGACAATGTCAAACTACACAGAGTGGCCGATTCTTCTTAGTATGACACCTGCGGTCTTTTGTCCAGCTATGATGCGAAACTCTGTTTTGGTTCCGACACCTGCTGCCGGAACTGATGTTGCCATCGAGATGCCTACAGTTACAAATCCTTTATTGAATCCTCCAGCTGCTGATCTTCTTGATGACACTGAGTACGCTTAGCCCACAGATTTATCCGTGCCTGATTTAGAGACCTGTGTGGCTAATCAATCATGTTTTTCATTTGACACTGACTCTCAAACATCAAAGTCTTCTTCAAAAATTTCTATTTTTGTTGTCTGATTTAAAAAACATTTTTTAATTCCTCGGTGGACTTACATTTGGCTGGTGCTTTTTTCTATTTTTTGTATTCATGTCATTTGGATTTGTGGTGTATTTTTCCGTCTTTTGAATGGACACTATGTTAAAGAAAGAACTACAATTAGACTAATTGATGGAACTTTGGCTCCCCGCTCCCCACTCCTCTTCACACAGGATGAAGAGGGACCAGACTATCGTGAATATCACTGCTTGGCCTGTCCTAGATCGGATAGTATGGGATGCTGTAAAATTTCAAATCCATGGGCCCACAGAGGTTATTAATGTCACTAATGTACTTCGTGTTTCTATGGGGGATGTGGTTATACAAAATATATGCTCTGATGATTGGGACGTCCAAGCCATAGGGGCTTTGTTTTCAGATTCAAAGTATTAGGCTGCCTTTGATGCTGAAGAGTTGCATTTAAATTCTGCTAAATATGGTGATTTATATTGTTATGAACACTATGGAAATAACTTTCTGCACAAAGCAAACACCATTAAGGATGTGGTTAATTACACCCAGTGGGAACATTGTCCAGCTCCTATTGAAGGCAGCTCCAAAACTCTTTTGAAAAAGTTTTCCTATTTTACTGATTTTAATCAGTCAAACCCTAATGCATTTTTTTAAGATGACTGAAAAGTCCTCTTCCAAGGTTAGACTTACCCACACTAAATTATTATATTCAAAGTCCTTTATTGACCAATTGGCTGTTGGAGGGTATGAATTGTGGAAAGATACCATTGATCTTAAATCTTTTTGGGGTTCTAAGCATTGGCAGGTGCAGAACACTGAGGCTTTGCACCGTGCATGTCTCATCCCGAATCATATGTTGTTTCTGAACTCGACTATTTCACGAACCACCTGCTTTAGACTGGCTACGTCTAAGAAATTAAATGCCCCCCTCTTTTCCTGATTTGGAAGAGTACCCCAATTGGAATATCACACCAGTAGGTCCCTTAGTGACTTAAATGAACTGTTACTAAATTCATCCTTTAACATTTCAGTTTGGATCCCCAAGGTTGGATGTTGTGGCACAAAAGTGCAGATGTATGCCAGCACCGTTTTCTGGGTTTAGCCCCTGGCTATACACAGGTTAGAGTTGATCCCCATTTTCAGAGTGGTCATTCTTTCACTATCTATTCAGTAGGCAAGCTATGTCAGAACTGGCTCAAACGTTCCACCTTAGTGTCAGTTAATCTGCACTTGTTCAAATTATCTGATGATGTTGATTTGAACGATTTTGTGAAGGGTCCTGCAAGAGGCAGGTGCAAAAGATGGATTTGTGCAGTTTGCAACGAAGTTTGGAAGCTGTCCCAAATTGAAGCTGCTTCTAGGTTGAGAGCTATTGATCAAGCTAATTTAGAAAAAGTGCTTGCAGTTGTAGATAATAGCAGTAACACACTTTCTTCCAGGATTTATACATTAGATAATATTGCTTCTTCTGTTGTTGATATTGTGCAGGATGAAGTCTCAGTTTTGTACCATGGTCAAAATCAATTGCGTTCTATTATGCAGTTTGCATGGACTTTACAAACCTTAAAGGCTGGAAAGGTGCCTTGGGACTACATGAACACTTCTTCACTATTTTTGCCATTTAATCAGACTATTAAACAACAATATATGTCAATGATAGATGCTACGTTTTGACTTTTGCATATTGAAAAGTTAGAACCCTTACAATTTTCTGTGGCTGAAACCAATTTAGCAGTTTGGCTTATTTACGGGTTAATAACGCTACCTTTTCCGCTGTTTAAATTTGAAGCATGCATGAAACACTATGCCATAGGCAGATATGAGCCATTTGGTAACGCATATCTCCATGAAGTTTGGTCTCTTCCGTTCACCTACAGGTGTCTGAGGGAGGGAAAAGAAGTTTATTTAAAAGGTGAAGATTGCACTTCTATCCCTGATCACTCATTGGTCTGTAGAAATATACAATTGCACGGTTCATGCAACCAGGAAGCACCAAATTTAGCATGCATTTTAAAAGGTACACCAGCTCCGGCTATTACACCGACTTTCACGTTGTTTTGTTAGCAAACGGTAGTTAATTATTATTAAATAATGAAGATTGCTGGGGTATGCTGGCGGGAATTCCTTACATAGTGACTGTTTCCCAACGTGTAGTCTGTTGCAAAAATGTACTGTTTCCTCCTCCGCATGGGAAGCTCGATGAATCCATCTTGCCTTCCATTCCGACCTTGAAAGCAGAATTCAACAATATGAGTCGAATAAGGGCCCTGTTGTCTCAAAAGGAAGTCACCTTCACATCTGCACGGGAAACATTTGTCCTTCACGTGGCTAATACTCGTACTGAGGTACATGCCTTATTAAACACAGATCTTCCCCTGCATTTTGGGGCGTTGATTCACACTATCTTTAAGCCTCCTCGACCACGGGCTTGGCACACTTTTTTAAAGTAGTAAGTTCTGGCCTTGTGACTTCATTCCAAGCTATATTTGGTGTGATACCGGCATTTTTTCATTCTATTTTTTCCAGCATCTTTGGCTGTTTCCCGTTAATTCTCGCTTTGGGTGCCGGCGTCCTGCTGTTAATTTGCTTACTCCAAAATGGTAGCACATGTGCCCCAAGACGGTCTGCCCCGGCTGCTCCAACTTCGTAACCGGATGCTTGAATACTATGGATCGCGACCTCTGGCGACTCTGAGTGTGTCATATGGTTTATCTGTCCGGTTCTCTTACTTTACATGCGTGCATCCAGTTTTCCACTGCCTGGATTGCAGATTTGAATGGGCTCTGGATTTGTGTCTCCTGACCCGGATTAGGGTCTACTAATGAGTCCCTTAGTTGCTCATGAACTAGATTGTTCTGGAATCGGGATTATGGCCTGCGCAGCGGCTCATGGGATCCTGGGCAATTGGAACATATGGACTGCATCCCATGACTTTCAGGAACGCACTTATCTCGAAGAACACCCGAGTTGTCCTCTCATGGTGCTAGAGGCTCCGGCTGTTGAGGAACATGTGTGTTCTTTTTCATTGTTGAATTGGATGGCTAAAATGTTCACTGACGAAAACAACGACTTCCTGTTGGAGGCGGTTGCAACGTACTGTGCCTATACGCTGTTGGATTGAAGTTATAATTTTTTCTGCTTCATAGACACGTAATGGACTGAAGAATTTTTTCCTTCATTTTTTGTCTTCCCTTTCTATTATTTTCGGTTTACATGTTTTTTGACACTATACATCCCTGTTGGATTTTAAAAACTTTTTTTGGTTGCTAATTCGGATTGTACTCCCAATTATCCACTTTGGCGAAATTTTGAACTTGGTTCATTCTCATTCGAACTTGAACTCTGCGTTTTAAAAATGTGCCCCCGCTATTGTCCGTTCTCCAATCAGGGGAGGTGTAGTGTGGGCTTGGCATTGTTGTGCACATTGTTAAGTTAGCATAGGCTTATTGGAAGTTTAAAAGCCATTTTACCTTTTTGCTGCTTTTGCACACGACACTGCATATAACTGTTGTTGTAAGTTAGGTTGCGTGAAATGCTTCACATGAGAATGGCTTGTTTTCAGCATCCCTGGATTTGCATTCAAGACTCTAGTCTGCACACTGAGTTCTAAAGCACCAATGCCATCATAACAAGGTAGCTGTTGTTCGAAGCTGATCGCGTTTCTAGACATAACACAAATGCAGCTGCAGCCAACTTGATTCTCGCGCCTTTAATATCACTCTGTAGGCATGATTTGACACACTTGGAAGAATCCCGTTTTTCCAGACAGACAGAGAGCGTTTGCAGATCCTGATGAGATACACTGCTGATCTTAGAGGTATGGGGTCCTCCAAACAAGCATAAGAGACCTCCTATATTTTATAAAACATAGTTCCTACCTAGGGAGGGTGAATTACTAGGCACTATAGGACCTGATTTCATCATCATTGTAATATGATTTCTCCTTTTGTGTTTTATGGAATTGTAATAATGCTGATCATATTATTTCTAATCATATGACTGCTTATGTTAGCAAAGATACTGCATCTGAGAGCACTTTGTTAAAATAAATATTTTAAACTTACCGTGTCTCTTTTTTACTCCTGTTGTGGACTGGTATGAGAGTATAACGAAAGAGTGTCCTTTCATCCCACCATTCCTGAGTATAACCGAAGTTGCATGTTCTTGGTTGTCTAATCATTGGTTCCTTTGCTATAGGGCGAAGAGCTAATGTGACACTGATGCTAGCTGGTTAGGGTTTCTATTCACTGAGGTGAGATTTTTGGTACATCACAATTAACTGCGGTCCTGGGTCTCTGTGCACAGTTCTGTGTATGAGCAGAATCCTTGCGACAGTATATACACATGTTCACATATCACCTGAGCGCTGAGTACTGTATTAAATATTAGTTGATTAAAACATAAGCTGCACCGGTTCATTTATGTAAAAGGCATTTACTGTTACTTGGGCAGTTCATTAGTCCAGCCATTCTTTGTGAATTTTATTACAGTATTTTGCTTACTATAAATAATACGTAGATCCATCTGAAGGAATGCTTCAAGGAGCATGTCCAAACCTAGGTTAATGCACTCATAATGCAACCTCAGCTGGAAAGGACTAGCCTGGTGCCTTCTGGAGGAGGCTCTGTAATCGCACGTGGAGCAGGGGTGTATTTGTGTGTGCTGCCTGCTCCACCGTTTTGCAACAGGCAGCTGACATCTCGCGGACAGCCGTGATATCTGATTGAAGTGCAGCATTTAGCCAGGCTGCAGGCCAACCAGCAAAGCGATAATAAATATAATTGTTGTACTTCTGCTGTTTTTGCAAATATTTTTATAGGTTCTTTGTCAGTCCAATCTTTCTGAGGGAAGTAATAAAAGTGTACGACGATGAAATCATGACTTTATTACCATTATATTCATAAGGCTAACGTCATGTCTACTACCCAGTCAACAGGTGATGTACATCTGAACAGTGCACACGTGAACAGGGGCTCCAGAGCAACCCAAGAAGCCATAGAGCGCTCCACTGGGACCCCAAACCTTCTGATGTACTGGTAGAGTGCTGGGAGTGCCAAGGAGACCACCAAACTATCCATGATACAAAAGCATTGTGCTATTGGGAGTGCATGGGGCACTCAACCACACATGATATGTTAGTACTGGGAATGCCCAGACAACCACTCATTTAGAAGTGGACGCCCTCGTCAGGCTGCGTAAGAGACACCCAGACCACATGTGTTGTATTAGCACAGTACTGAGCATGCATAGGAGATGCAAGAACCTGTAATGTTTGACTAGTGCAGTCTTGAGAGTGCAAAGGGTAACACCTTCAGACCCTCCTGTTTTTACAGGATTGGGGGCTAGTAGAGGGATAACTCTATAACCCCTGTTAGCCCTAAGGATCAACTCCAAAATACCTAAGGTACTCTTATAGTACTGAGAGTGCATATGGGCTAGCGTATGACCGCTAATGTACTCTTACACTACAGGAATTACATCAGGCACTCCTCAATAACCCTTAGTACCTCCTATCCCAGTTCTATTAGAGTACTGGGATAGGAGGTACCCGTGTGTCATCTAATGCACGCTTACACTAGTGAAGTGCAACAGGGAAACCACATCACCCCTAGTGTACTCTGGCAGAGTGGGGGTGCATAGAGGGACACACCCATGATATCTAATACATGTGTGCAGTACTGAAACTCGGGGACATTTTAAGGATTTTAGGGGCACTCGGCCAAATGCATTTTGGGGGACCCTGTTCGGAACAGCTTTGATTTTATGATCCAGTTTCAGCTCTTTCATGCCCTCTTTGGTCAAATTCTAAATGTGTGTACGTCTTATATTCAGGGATAGAGATGTGTGTTTTCAGTATTGTAACACAGCAGCAACTCACTAATATTACTGCATATAATCTCAGTGACACCCTCCCATTTCTCACATGTGAAGTTCTGTATTGATCTAAAAGAAACTTTCTTTTTATATGGATGTTGCATGAAACATAAACACATTTTGTCTGCAAATGTCTCTAATATACTCTCACACATTAAAAATAAATTATGGAAAAACGCAATTTTCCACAATCTGTAAAAAAACAATATTCAAGGTCACCAGGTCAAGACTTTCTGCAGAACAGAGCTGGCTTTATCAGCCCCCCCCTCTCCCTTCCCCCCACGCCATCCCCAGAAGGCTGGGGCCCTGGGCCAGAGCCCCCTTTGACCATGCCTTAAAATGTTTCTGCTGAAACTGTTTTAGGAGAAATGTCATCAGTTTTGATGAACTGGGATTGTAGGAGGGCGCACACCATTTATAGCATATTGAGGATGGCATTGGGGGAAATAATAAAAATTCTACTAGATTATCTTTCAAATATGTTCAGCAGCTACAGATTAACTGCCTTTGCAAGCCTATGAGAAGATGGGTAGCTGGTAAACTACTGCAGTAACTGAATGCCCACTGATGATATCTCCTAACAGTACCAAGTCCGATTTCAATCCGATATTCTTAAACTGAGTATCATTACATTTGGAAACAGAGGGGTATATACAGCAATTAGAATTGTTAGAAGTATGGAAGTACACAATAAGGGGACAGAAGGAAAATGGAGGATTTTACTTTCCACCCAAGGCTAAATTAAGATCTGGGTTATCCAAATGTCAATATATGAAAGCGATTCATACCTTGCAAGACGCATACATTATTTAAATTCCATTACAATACAATACATTTTCAAAAGTCACGCAGACAGTGCTTAATTTTAGCAATGGTTGCAGTTGGGACTCACCAGCACTTCTTTTTGTCGACCAGCGCGTATTTAAACACTTTGGGGCAGATTTATGATGACTGGCGCATCCCCAGGGAAACGCCAGTTATTTTGCGCCGCTGCTCCGCCACCCATGGTGCGCCGCATTTACAATGCGGCGCACCATGGGGCAAAAAACGGCACCGATGAGTGACGCATCTGTGTCGTAAAGGTGGCGCATTGCTGGAGTTGCGTCGCAAGCGCGACGCAGCTCCAGCAAGGCTCGGGGGGTGCCCCATCTTTACAATGCTGCGTCAAGACCTACGCCTGCTTCAAGCAGGCGCAGGGTTTTGACGCAGCATTGGCCTGAAAGTGACTGAGTGAAATCTTATAGATTTCACTCAGCCACTTTTGCGAGGCGCACCTGCCCCGGAACGCCCACCCTGCGCCGGAACGCCCACAAGTGGCGCAGGGCTTTACAACGTGACGCATCTGCCTAGATGCGTCACGTTGTAAATGGGTCGTAGGGATGTGCCACGTTTACGCCGCAGTTGCGTGACGCAAACGTGGCGCATTCCCAACATAAATCTGCCCCTATAGACTTTAGCCCAGAGCAAGAGAGAGAAAGGCACAAAAGGGAGAAAGATGGGAGAAGAGAAAGATAAAAAAAACAGTGACAAACAGTGGCGGCTCATCGGCAGTGGCGGAGGAGCATTGCCCTACAGCCTGGTTCAGAGCCAGTAAATGAAAAATAAATCCTTGTAATCATTTTTATTTTTCATTTTCCAGCTCTGAGCCAGCTTAAGTGCGCATATGTGTTTGACCAGCCGTCCAAAAAACACATTTGCACTTAGGTTTCTCCAGCCTGGCTGCATTGAGCAGCCGAGCTGGAGAAACCCCACAGACTCCCTGGTCTGAGCAGGGCGTTTTTCCTGCCCTCTCAGACCAATCCCCACGCTGCTCTTCCATGAGGGCAGGTCGGGGATTGCAGGGAGTCTGTGAAGTGGGCCCAGTGCTGGCTGGGACCTGGAAGGACCATGCCGAGTGCGACGCGGGAGACAGCTCCTGGTACCTTTTTCTTTATCATTTATTTTTTGTTATAACTCCCCCCGAGCGAGCTCCCCCTCCCACGCTCCCTCACGCCCCTTCGACTCACCCCACCACCTCTTTATTGTGGCGGCCACAACTGGTGGCAAAGAAACAAAGCAAAGATGAAAATGAACCTGAAGGAGTAAGATGAAGGGAAAGGGAGGCCCTGGTGGTGAATGAAAGAGGCAGGAGGTGGAATGAAGACTACACAGTCTTGGTAGTGGGCGGGCCACTGAAAGCTCGAGCCAGGCTGGAGCCAGATTCTTGGCTCTGGATCAGCTTGAGGGCCGGTTAGAAACATGAGGCACCAGGCTCAAATCAGTTCTGGGCTCTGCGTCCTATAAGTCCGGGAAATCTCTTAAAAAAACACGCAAAGTAGCCTGTGTCTGTTGTTAAGTGCCAATTTTTTTCCATGCTGCTAAAAATAAAATGTAGATTCTGCCTGTTACCCATCCACCAATCTTCTCTGATAAGAATTAAGGACACAGCATTAACCTTTGATGTCAGTAACAGATCCCCATCTAGTGTCTGAATTGCACAGTGTAAAAGTGGAGAGGCTGGCATCAATCACAGCTTCCCTGCTTGACCAGCTGTGTGATCCTTTGTTCAAACACTTTGGCACTGAGCAATTTTTTTGTTCATTATAATTAGGGCTCCCGGTTTTATGGTATTTATTTTTTTGCCATTTCCGTCTGTATTTATCCGTATTTATTTTTTGGGCATTTTTTCTGTATTTATCCGCATTTATTTTTGCCACAAGCAATAGATGCCGCTACAGCTAGTATTTTTCCGCATTTATTTAAATTGACAATGCACACCAGCGCCTGGTTGTTATTGGACAACACAATACATTCACCTGAAAACTTTGCCATTGTAGTACAAGCATATGTGCATTTCAAGAGACTTTGCAGACATTGAGGCTCTTTCAGGTTTGTTAATGAAATGAAGACCACTGAAAACCCGTTCAATATTTGCTGATGAGACTGGAATTGCCAAGAGATTCAAAGAAAGATTACACAGTGTTGGCCATTCTTGTTTCTCCCTCTCTCTGTCTCCCTCCCTGCCTCCCTGTCTGTACTGGGCATTGTTTGTTCCAGGAGGATACGTCTGTCCTTGTCCATTCATACTTTGTTAAAACCATGTTAAAGGTGTGGTGTGCCAGTGGATGCCTGCTGCCACAAACTGAACACCCTGTGTGAAAAAAAGCATGATAGACCGCCAGTGGTCCTTTTAAATGAAGACTGGCCTGTGAAAGCTTGTGCAAGTGATCAAGGATATGCTGCATATGCTGCCTTTCAGTTAACATCCTGTGAGGGCAACTTGTAAAATTCGATAAGTAAACATTTCGGAGACCTTCCGTTTTTTTCTGGTAACTTGCACATATAGATGGCAATTGGGGTTCTTCTGTGGCCTGGTCACATTTGCTTTGGCGATGTGTGGCTGATCTAGAACCAATGCACTCTCCTAAGATCCAGTGTTGGGAAGAGATGTGCAGAACAGAGGGGTATCCAGAGGAGTTTGGGTGTATGGACGCCACCCTGTGCCGTGCCTCACCCAGTGCCTGCATTTATCCTAAGAGAGGTGATGAGACACTTGAGCTACTCTCCAGTCAGGAAATCTCCCTCGTGCCTAACTCTGTAAATATCTTAGCTAATGATTCCTAAAAAATAAAATAACTACACCACTTCTTGAGATGTAAGATAAAAAAAACGATTTCAATACTTGAAATGGGTAGGGCGTCAGCTTAAGAATGTATATGCACATGTGAGCCACACCGTGAGTGTTATTTAGAGATCTGGAATGAGATGTAATGGCGCAAATAAGACTAGCACAGCCTAGGGCTGAGGCCATATTAACAATATGCACAACGGGAATACTGGGGAGATGGACCGAGCAGCAGTGGCAAAGGAAACCCGACCTGAGCAATAATCTCTACCCTGGTACGATACTGATGCATAGGGTCTGGGGCGGGCTGAGACAGCTTCCCCAGCACCCGCAAACACACACACAGCCGCACCCGAGCACTTCACAGGTCTTAAAGGACCATTTACACGTTAATTAAGCTTTGTTGGAATTTCACATTTCAACTCTTAGCGCCCCTGCATCTCCACTCTGACAATCATCCCCCCCCCCCCCCCTACCCCCACAGAGCAGAGTCTCTCCGAGTCCCGGCGTTTGCTGACACAATAAAAAAAAAATTATAAAACGTAGGTATGATGTCTGGGAGGTCCGTTGGCCGCTCTAGCGCTTACTTGGCACCCCAGTCTTCGGGTTCTATAGTATCAGTAGGACACATTCTCGGGCCTTCAGATCTGTAGAGACTGTCAGCCTTGGAGAGCTGTCGTGTGTGTGTTGGGGGGTGGCACTTGTTAATTTGCAAGTATAGTAGAGTGCATTTATGGAAACCGTTTAACCCTTCCATGTTACGTGCTGGTGAGAGCAGTGCAGTGGGACGTCGGATCTTTTATATCTGGCGGTGCAAGAAGGATGCCCAACGCAGGCCCAGGAGAGCCGGACCCGGATCAGATGTGCCCAGGACAGCCGCTGACTACGTAAATGAGTTCCTATTACATTAACTGAATGCAATATCTCAGGATGGCACAGTGAGTTGAACGCATGCAGTGATCTGCGGGTCATAGGTGCGATTCCATCAGGCCTGTAAACTGAGTCTGTGCTTGCAGATATCGGGTGAAAATGAGTTGGGGGAGGGAGGTGCTGGGGTTAAGGGTCTTCCTGGTTTCAAAGACTCACCATGGAGCTTTAGAGCGCTACTTGTAGCTGGGTATTTTCGTCCTGCAATGCTCCGATCTCTCACTAGAGGAACGTGTAATGTCCCATAAAATAAAGAGGGTGCGGTGGGGAGGGGGTCTGAAAGGTTTTCGGGCGGAAGTGACAAGCACCGGATTGTAGCAGAATTCATAGCCTTAGCATTCAACCTGGGGGCATTTAAACTTCGTGTGACCCCTATCCCGCTCACCCCCCCCCCCCCCAGTTGTTAACCTCATGCTAAGTAGGCAATCGATCATGTAATGGCGCAACGGCAGGCCCTTTCCCTCCACCCCGGCTATAAACTATTAAGCTTTTCTGTTCTGTTTTCGCAGGTACTCATCTTATGCGGCATTGGAGAGGGCACAAGGGGGGCATGGAACAGGGCGCTGCGGCCAAACTGCGTAGGAAAGAGAAGTATTCATGGCCAGCTAGTGGAGGAGTAAACCAGTACGACAGCAAAGCACAGCTGGACAATGCGTCTGTAGCAGCGATCTGCCTTTGACATTCAGGTCGCTGGTTTCAACCTCTGAGAGATAGCTCAGTGTGTAAGATACCTGTTCCTGCCAGAAAGATGAGTATGCTCCCTGGGAGTGTCTGCTGTAGAGTTTTAGACTGACTTTGACAAGACACCCATGTGAAGCTGGGGCATCAGCGTGGTGAGACACTCAGAGCCACTGTCTCAGTGCATGAGGTACACTCTTGGGACCGTGATCAAGCATGTTTGTATTGATCTCCTCCAGACAAGAGTTTAGAGCCTGCCGAGAACTGTTCAGTGTAATCTGTAGGTCGCGGGTTCAAATTTAAGGGCAATATGGTGGGGTTAATAAAATAGGTCTGTTTTCCTTTCAAATATATTTTGCCCCTTACAGTTCAGATGAACGCATGTCCTAAGAATGGCGGTGAGTTCTGCGGAACTTTTCAACTAAAGAAATGCGATGATTACTTTAGAGGCAACATCAATGTGTTCCAGCGTTTAGGTCTCAGCTGCCAGAGAGAAAACACACAGCTCACGGTACTATGCTGATTTGCAGTGGAGATAAATATACTATGTAACATGGCCTCAGCAAAACTGCTGCTACAGGTGTTCAACCTTCTGAGATGGCCTGTGGCATTCAACACACACGGCAATTAAGAAAATCAAGGACAACAACCCCCACCTCCCCCTCACCCACATGACAAAGGAGAATACGATCCTCTGCTGCTGCCAGGGCATGGGGGGGAGGGGAAATCCTCTTATCTTGCCAGGAGAAACGACGGCGGGCTGGTGCAGAGCTTGAGTGGCCCCCGAGATGCCGAACGTCAAGAGAAGGGCCGGTGCAGGTACACAAGCTGATGGTGGCAGGAAGGCGTCTTCCAACCGGGCAGGGAAAGAAGAAATTCAGCCAGGTGAGCCCCCAAGTAAAGGTAAAAAGTTATGAGGGCGAGGCTGGATGTGTTGGCACGCCCACACACACAGCTTGATTCTGAAGAGGATTGGGTCAGGGGAACGGCCGTCCCTGTACCAATAGGTCCACATGAGGGCGCTCATAGACAGTGATTGTAAGGGATTAAAATGAATTCCCAGTGGCGTGCAAAGGAAACAGCATTCAGCGGCAGCGCGGCAACATTTGCCAGTGTTTTGCCGTTTCTAAATATAAATACAGACAAAGGAAATATAGATTTCCGTCTGTATTTATATGTAAATATCCGTAAAAACGGAAAACCGAGAGCCCTAATTATAATATATTAGAACATTGGAATGTTGGGAGCTCCATTGAAGACAATGGAGTGCTCCCCGCTTCTACGGGCCGGTAAAGGCCCGCAGAGCAACATTCCAATGTTTTACAAAGGCCTCTCGAAGCGCGAGGGGATTTAAATCCCCTCGAGCTTCAAGAACACTTTGGGGCAGATTTATGAGGCCCTTGCGCCTTTTTGCGCCGCAATTGCGTCACTTTATTTGACGCAATGGCGGCGCAAACAATGCGCCCTATTTACAACGTGACGCATCTAGGAGATGCGTCACGTTGTAAAGCCCTGCGCCATAAGGAGGCGTTCCTGCGCAGGGGGGGGCGTTCCTGCGCAGGAACGCCTCCTGAAAGTGGCTGAGTGAAATCTATAAGATTTCACTCAGTCACTTTCAGGCCAATGCTGCGTCAAAACCCTGCGCCTGCTTGAAGCAGGCGTAGGTTTTGACGCAGCATTGTGAATATGGGGCACCCCCAAGCCTTGCTGGAGCTGCGTCGCGCTTGCGATGCAACTCCGGCAATGCGCCACCTTTACGGCACAGATGCGTCACGCATCTGTGCCGTTTTTGCCCCATGGTGCGCCGCATTGTAAATGCGGCGCACCATGGGTGGCGGAGCTGGGGCGCACATTAACTGGCTCATCCCTGGGGATGCGCCAGTTAACATAAATCTGCCCCTTTGTTTTATTTGTTAGAACATTCTGCCCTCTAGTGGCAGAATGTTCTAATAGCCTTATAGCCCTTCCTAGCAGGGCTATACGGCTATTAAAGTCCCGTCCCTTGTTAAAGTCCCATGCCTTCGGGTCAGGCCTTTAACGTGGGAGTGGACCTTTAATAGCCGATATAGCCTGCTACGGCGGGCTATAAGGCTATATTAGAGCACGATCAAATGTGTGCTATGCAAAAACCTCTCTTGTGTTTGATTTACTAAACTAATTAATAAACTATAATATTCCTTTGCGTATAATGAGAATTTAGGGCCACAAACAGAGTACACACAACAAGCTCAAAACGAGCCACCATAATACATGAGGAGCCCGGTTCGAATCCGGTCTGGGTTCTACATCTCCAAATCCTGTAAATCTCCATGTGTCATTAAAAACCGTGCAAAATAGTATGTGACTGTTGTGAAGTGCCCATGTTTCAGGGAGAAAGATTTGTGCTGTGTGACGCTGCTAAAAACCAAATGTGGATTTTGCCTTTCACCACCTGCTAATCTCCTCTTCTAAGCATTAAGGACAAAGCATTAACCTTTGGTTTCAGAAAGAGATACCCATCTCGTGGTGGAATTGCATGGTGTGAAACTGGAGAGACTGTCATCAATCCCAGCTTACTTGCTTGACCATTCGAGTGATCCTGGGCAAATACTTTGTAAATGAGCAGTCTTTTTGCTCATTATCACATATTAGAGCACCTCCAACTATGTGAGATCAGGATGTGCGGTGTAAAAAAACCTCTAGTGTTTAATAAATTATTTAATGACCCATAATGTTGCTTTGCATAATAAGAATCAAAGGACACATATAGGGTACACATGACAACTGACTTGCCTCTTAGTTCACTCGTTGACTTCATGGTGGGGCAGGATTGTTTTAGTTTTGCATTTAAAAACCCTCACTTTTAATACATTATTCTCTCTGCAGAGACAAAATCCGATGAACCAAGGATAAATGCTTGTTGTGTTAAAGAAGTATGCTTTTTTGAATTTTGACATATCTTGCCACATTTTAACAATGTTTGTTGCATGATTTACATTCCATATATTTTCAAAGCTTGGCTGGTGCATGGGGTCTTAAAGCAAGAGCCCACCCTGCACTGTGCTCGTGCGGCGCTCGCCCTGTTAATTTGTAGCCCCCCCCCCCACACACACACACACACTTTCCCGCCTCCCTCCAGCATTCAGGGGTTCTTGACATCCCTGATCCCTGGTTTAAACTTCGCTGGCCAAGGGCTTCTGAGCCGTACTTAGGGCACCGGCATTTATCCTTTTACAAATTAAGCACTGCCCGCAGGCAGACCTCAGAAAGGATATGCTGGGAGTCAGTGTAATCAGCCGGAGCAGTCATGGACTGAGGGGTGCTTATCGCACAGACAGTAAATTCTAGGGGCGCCAGCGATGGCCCTGAGTGGAGTAAATCTCCCTGGCTTAGTGCAGTGTCGGGTTGAAGAGTTTAAAAGAAGTTGGCTTGGAGTTCCGGGCTGGACCTCTATCAAAAGAACTGAATAAAGGAGGGGGCAATGATTTACGCACTTTTGGTAGACATGGCTTTTTGTGTCTTGAAATAAACTTTGTGTGATCTTACTTGATAAATGACCCCCACCGCTCCTTCCCGCCAGAATGAATTTACACAGAATGGACAGAAGAGTTCGGTGGTCACGGGCCGGAAAGAATGCTGACCTGGAGGCAGGAGGAGTATGAGGACAAGGAGGGGGCATGCTAATGCTAACCTGGAGGGAGGAGTGTGAGGGACAGGGGGTGAGGCATGAGGGACAGTAAGTGAGGCATGCTGACCTGGAGGGAGGTGTGTGAGGGACAGGGAGTGGGCATGCTGACCTGGAGGGAGGAGTATGAGGACAAGGAGGGGGCATGCTAATGCTCACCTGGAGGGAGGAGTGTGAGGAACAGGGGGTGAGGCATGCTGACCTGGAGGGAGGAGTGTGAGGGACAGGAAGTGAAGCATGCTGACCTGGAGGGAGGAGTGTGAGGGACAGGAAGTGAGGCATGCTGACCTGGAGGGAGGAGTGTGAGGGACGGGGAGGGGTCATGCTGACCTGGAGGGAGGAATGTGAGGGACAGGGAGTGGGCACGCTGACCTGAAGGGAGGAGTGTGAGGGACAGGGAGGGGGCATGCTGACGTGGAGGGAGGAGTGTGAGGACAAGGAGTGGGCATGCTGACCTGGAGGGAGGAGTATGGGCACATGGAGTGGGCATGCTGACCTGGAGGGAGGAGTATGGGCACATGGAGTGGGCATGCTGACCTGGAGGGAGGAGTGTGAGGGACAGGGAGTGAGTTATGCTGACGTGGAGGGAGAAGAGTGAGGGACAGGGAGTGGGCATGCTGACCTGGAGGGAGGAGTGTGAGGGACAGGGAGTGAGTTATGCTGACGTGGAGGGAGAAGAGTGAGGGACAGGGAGTGGGCATGCTGACCTGGAGGGAGGAGTGGGAGGGACAGGGAGTGGTCATTCTGACCTGGAGGGAGGAGTGTGAGGGACAGGGAGTGTGCATGGTGACCTGGAGGGATGAGTGTGAGGGACAGGGAGTGTGCATGGTGACCTGGAGGGATGAGTGTGAGGGGGAGGGAGGGGTTTATGCTGACCTGGAGGGAGGAGTGGGAGGGCCAGGGAGTAGGAGTGGGCATGGTGACCTGGAGGGAAGAGTGTGAGGGACAGGGAGTGGGGCATGCTGATTTGGAGGGAGGAGTGTGAGGACATGGAGGGGGCATGATGACCTGGAGGGAGGAGTGGGAGGGACAGGGAGTGGTCATTCTGACCTGGAGGGAGGAGTGTGAGGGACAGGGAGTGTGCATGGTGACCTGGAGGGATGAGTGTGAGGGACAGGGAGTGGGGCATGCTGATTTGGAGGGAGGAGTGTGAGGGATAGGGAGTGGGCATGCTGACGTGGAGGGAGAAGAGTGAGGGACAGGGAGTGGGCATGCTGACCTGGAGGGAGGAGTGTGAGGGACAGGGAGTGTGCATGGTGACCTGGAGGGAGGAGTGTGAGGGACAGGGAGTGTGCATGGTGACCTGGAGGGAGGAGTGTGAGGGACAGGGAGTGTGCATGGTGACCTGGAGGGAGGAGTGTGAGGGACAGGGAGTGGGGCATGCTGACCTGGAGGGAGGAGTGGGAGGGACAGGGAGTGGTCATTCTGACCTGGAGGGAGGAGTGTGAGGGACAGGGAGTGTGCATGGTGACCTGGAGGGATGAGTGTGAGGGGGAGGGAGGGGTTTATGCTGACCTGGAGGGAGGAGTGGGAGGGGGAGGGAGTAGGAGTGGGCATGGTGACCTGGAGGGAAGAGTGTGAGGGACAGGGAGTGGGGCATGCTGATTTGGAGGGAGGAGTGTGAAGGATGGGGAGGGGGCATGTTAACCTGAATGGAGATGTCTAAGGTACAGGGGGAAGCATGCTGACCAATGTTGGCTCGTTTCGTTAATAAAGGGAAAAGGGCTGTGCCCCCTTCGTCCTGCTGCTCCTTAGCAGTGCTTGAAATGGACAATAGACGTGCCGGTACTCTCCAATTAAAAGTATTATATTTCTCTTGCGAAGTGCCAGTACTTTCCCTCTCAACATATAAAAGTGCTGTTACTCAGTACCGGACCAGGCGGATGTACGACATTACAACGAATGCTTTTACCACGCATGCTTTTACATCGCAAGTTTTACAACGCATACCATTACAACGCATAGTGCTTTGGGGCGCTGGATAGTGAATAGTTTAATTTACTATTCCAACTCCAGTTCCCGTGGATAGTAGGGAAGGTGTTGGATAGTACATTAAACCTATTCCCTATCCTAGAGCGCCCCCCCAGCGCAATGCGTTGTAATGGTTTGCGTTGTAAAAGTTGCGTCGTAAAGGCACTGCGTGGTAAAAGTTGCGTTGTAAAGGTTGTTTCCCGACCAGGCTAAATGTATGAGTATCGCGATGCATGGGGCAGGAGTCTGGGGTTACCACGAAGTATCCCCAATACCAATTGTGGAAAATATATTGATATGGTTTATTTTAGCAGTTCCACAGAGTTCTTCAGTTTTTAATTTCAAGGCATAGAGTCTGGACGTCCACGAATACAGGGTTGAATAGGGAAATCATTGGAGACGCCGTGAGTCTATGCTATGCAAATAGGATCACTTGGCTGAACTATATCAGAAGATTTAAACAGATTTGGATAGACTTCATTATTATATTCATCCTGATACCATAAACTCCATTTCCAGGAAGGACTTTAAATTGTTATGCCTGTCACACTTAGAATCCTTAAGAACTGTAATGAAAATTAAGAAAAGCACTGTGATCCAGCACCAGCTAACCCTGGCAACTTATAGCATACAACCATATGGATGCTGCTTCTACAGACATGAGTCTGACCTCCTGCTGCTGGACGAAACTCCGGAAGTGGAGGCCTGTACAATAGGTTTCCTGTCTAGGGAGGTGCCATCACCTCCCCAGACAAGCTTTAGTGTATTGGGGCAGGGTGGGTTGCATTCAGTGAATGCTTTTCAGACACTGCCTTGGGCACACAAGGTGTCCCATGCATTTCCCAGTTCAAACCGGCTACTGGGACACTCAGCCCCAGCTCTGGCGTGAAACTGGAGAAAGGGGAAGGGGTGTAATCACCCCCTTCCCAGGTCCTCCCATAGGTGGGACCCTAGACTTAGTCCAACCCCTAAACTTGGTATATGTATAGTAACCCAGTCACTAGGACTTTAGATTACCCTGGACGAAACTCTGAAACATAAATCTTGGACCTTCAACATTCTCTATCGACTGGAAGACGGAAGAAATCTCCCCTTGGGTCAAAGAGTGACTTCCCTGTTCAAACAGGCACCAAAGAAGCATCTTGCCAGTCTGCATTTTCGAGGCTCCCACCAGATCCTGAAGAATCTGTGACACAGGACATGGACTTCCAGATATCTCCGAGGCTCACAGGAGTTTCCAGTGAAGCTGAGACCTGTAGCTATCACGAGAGACGTGGGACCTTAACTCCTGGACATCTTGCGCATTTGCTGGTGCATCAACTTCACGAGCTTTCCCGAAGTTGTGCACATGGCTACTTGTAGTCCAAGCCCTGAGCATCTTTTGCATTGAGGATTGTGGACCTACACTCCATGAGTGTTCCATGGGCCCGCTTTCAGTATTTCAGCTTCAGGCGCCTTTGTGATCCCTAGTCCGTTGACTAGGGGGTCCCCACGAAGGAATCTACTTTGTTTCTTGGGCTTCCCTGGTTGCTCCAGATGTGCCTTGACTCCCCTCCAAAGGGTGAGTCCCTCAGACCTTGCTGGTCTGCTCCAAAGCCAATCTTGCCATCTTACGTGGGTTGATGTTGCCAAGGCTTGTTGGGTCCAATCCTAATACTGACGTGGCAGCACTCGACATCGTATGTGGGACAGCTCGAATCCAGCTCCTGGTTGTCCTTGACGCCTCCTGGACCTCGTGGCTGAAGAGTCAAGCTTCACCTGCATCACTTGAAAGCACCCGACATCGGCTGGCATCTTCCTGTCACCATCCTGGTCACTGACTAGTGACCCAGACTCCCCTCTGCTTTCAGGTACTTCAGATCTCCGACCCGCCCTTGAATCCATCCGGACACTCTTCTCCTGGACGCCTGCAGCACTTCTTTGCAGCTCTCCATTGGAATCGACAACAAAACCCGACACGAAAAAGACACCTATGCACCCGGCTTGCCAGGGTGAGATAACACGAGTTCTTTGGTGCTCCCGTGGGTCTTGACTCTCGAAGTGTCCAGTACTGAAAGGGTTTCACTGTAGTCCACTCCTAAGTGTCCTTAATCTTTAACTTTCTAACTTTTACTTTCGCCATAGAAGTCAATGGTGATTCGCGGCTCTGTTTAGACACTGCACTCGTCCCCCGTGGGTCTCCTGCATCCCTACCTTGGGTGGTTCCTGGTTGCTCCAGCAGTTCTACAGGCTCTAGGGGTAACTTCTATCCTTCACGTGCTTCTGATATCACTTTCTTAGAATATGGTTTGTGAGGCCCCTAGGGCAAAACCTATACTGTGCTAATTTACTGTGTGCTATTTAAGTTCTTGTATTGTACTTTTGCCTCTAGTCATAAAGAGACTAGAGGGGTTGTGTTTAGAATAAATACATATATTTTATATATATACCTGGTGTGGTGCTCTTTCCTTTGATCATTCAAGAGAATATAGACTGGTAAAACAAGCTGCTTTACATTCCTTCAAGACTTAGCCTGAAGGCTGCTCTCCATAGCTACCACTAGGATAGATTTCTATAAAGGTTGTCTAAACCTACCATCAATGAGGGTTGTTTGGACTGGTGCAAGGTGCCCACTAGAATAGTGGACATCATATGCAAGGCCAACTTCTCACAGGCAGTGAGTGAGTGAGGGTTGGTGTCATGCCGGCCCAGGGGGGCGGTGAGTGAGTGAGGGCTGGGGTCATGATGGCCCGAAGCGCAGTGAGTGAGGAAGGGCTGGGGTCATGCTGGCCTGAAGGGAGGTGAGTGAAGGAGGGCTGGGGTCATGCTGGCCTGAAGGGAGGTAGGTGAGTGAGGGAGGGCTGGGGGGTAATGCTGGCCTGGAGGGAGGTGAGTGAGGGAGGGCTGGGGTCATGCTGGCCTCGAGGTAGGTGAGTGAGGGAGGGCTGGGGACATGCTGGCCTGGAGGGAGATGAGTGAGGGAGGGCTGGGGGACATGCCGACCTGGCGGGTGGTGAGGGAGGGCTGGGGTCAAGCTGGCCTGAAGGGAAGTAGGTGAGTGAGGGAGGGCTGGGGGTAATGCTGGCCTGGAGGGAGGTGAGTGAGGGAGGGCTGGGGGGGCATGCTGGTCTAGAGGTAAGTGAGTGAGGGAGGGCTAGGGACATGCTGGCCTGGAGGGAGGTGAGTGAGGGAGGGATGGGGGTCATGTTGGCCTGGAGGGAGGTAGGTGAGTAAGGGAGTGCTAGGGGTTTTTGCTGGCCTGGAGACAGGTGAGTAAGGGGGGTCTGGGGGCATGCCAGCCTGAAGGTAGGTGAGTGAGGGAGGGCTAGGGTCATGGTGGCATGGAGGCAGTCGAGTAAGGATGAGCTGGGGTCATGCTGTCCTGAAGGTAGGTGAGTGAGTGAGGGATGGGGGTCATGCTGGCCTGGAGGGTGGTGGTGAGTGAGTAAGTGAGTGAGGGCTGGGGTCATGATGGCCTGGAGGGAGGTGAGTAAGGATGAGCTGGGGTCATGCCGGCTTGGAGGTAGGTGAGTGAGTGAGGGCTAGGGTCATGGTGGCCTGGCGGGAGGTGAGTAAAGATGAGCTGGGGTCATGGTGGCCTGGGGGTAGGTGAGTGAGTGAGGGATGTGGGTCATGCTGGCCTAGAGGGTGGTGAGTGAGGGCTGGGGTCTTGATGGCCTGGAGGGAGGTTGGTAAGTGAGGGAGGGATGGCTAGGGGGTCATGCTGACCTGAAGGGAGGTGCGCAAGGGATGGGGAGGGGACCATGCAGACCTGGAGGGGGGTGTGAGTGATGGGGAGACCAGCATGTTAGCCTGGAAGGAAGAGTGTGAAGGATGGAGGGCTGCGGTCATGCTGGCCTGGAGGGAGGTGAGTGAGGTCGAGCTGGGGTCATGCTGGCCCGGAGGGAGGTAGGTGAGTGAGGGAGTGCTAGGGAGTTTTGCTGGCTTGGAGAGAGGTGAGTGAGGAAAGGCTTGGGGGCATGCTGGCCTGGAGGTAGGAGAGTGAGCGAGGGAGGGCTGGGGTCATGCTGGCCTAGAGGTAGGTGAGTGAGTGAGGGATGGGGTCATGCTAGCCTGGAGGGCGGTGAGTGAGTGAAAGCTGGGGTCATGATGGCCTGGAGGGAGGGAGGTGAGTGAGGGAGGGCTAGGGGGGTTTGCTGGCCTGGAGGTAGGTGAGTGAGGGAGGGCTGTGGGGCATGCTGGTCTGGAGATAGGTGAGTGAGGGAGGGCCAGGGTAATGCTGGCCTAGAGGGAGGTGAGGGAGGGAGGGCCGGGGTCATGGTGCCAGGGGGAAGGTGAGTGAGTGAGGGATGTGGGTCATGCTGGCTTGGAGGGCGGTGAGTGAATGAGGGCTGGGGTCATGATTGCCTGGAGGGAGGTAGGTGAGTGAGGGAGGGCTAGGGGGTTTTGCTGGCCTGGAGAAAGGTGAGTGAGAACGAGCTGGTGTCATGCTGGCCTGGAGGGGGGTAGGTGAGTGAGGGAGGGAGGGCTAGGGGGTCATGCTGACCTGAAGGGAGGTGCGCAAGGGCTGGGGAGGGGACCATGCAGACCTGGAGGTGGGTGTGAGTGATGGGGAGACCAGCATGTTAGCCTGGAAGGAGTAGTGTGCAGGATGAGGAGGGTGCATGCTTGCATGGAGGGTGGTGAGGGAGGGAGGGCTGAGGGGCATCCCGGCCTGGAGGTAGATTAGAGATGGAGGGCTGGGGTCATGCTGGCCTGGAGGGAGGTGAGAGATGGAGGGCTGGGGTCATGCTGGCCTGGAGGGAGGTGAGTGAGGACGAGCTGGGGTCATGTTGGCTTGGAGGGAGGTGAGTGAGTGAGGGATGGGGGTCATGCTGGCCTGGAGGGAGTCACGGGAAGGAGGGCTGGGGGGCATGCTGGCCTGGAGGGAGGTGAGTGAGGCAGGGCTGAGGGGCATGTCGGCCTGGAGGGAGCTGAGTGAGTGAGGGCTGGGGTCATGCTGGCCTGGAGGGAGGCAAGTGAGGGAGGGCTGGAGACATGCTGGCCTGGAGGGAGGTGATTGAGGGGGGCCTGGGGGTAATGCTGGAATGGAGGTAGGTGAGTGAGGGAGGGCTGGGGACATCCCAGCCTGCAGGGAGGTGAGTGAGGGAGGGCTGGTGACATCCCGGCCTGGAGGGAGGTAGGTGAGTGAGGGGGGGCTGGTGCCATACCGGCCTGGAGGGAGGTAGGTGAGTGAGGGATGGCTGGTGACATCCCAGCCTGGAGGGAGGTAGGTGAGTGAGGGATGGCTGGTGACATCCCGGCCTGGAGGGAGGTAGGTGAGTGAGGGAGGGCTGGGGTCATCCCGGCCTGGAGGGAAGAAGGTGAGTGAGGGAGGGCTGGTGACATCCCGGCCTGGAGGTAGGTGAGTGAGTGAGGGAGGGCTGGGGTCATCCCGGCCTGGAGGGAGGTAGGTGAGTGAGGGAGTGCTAGGGGGTTTTGTTCGCCTGGAGAGAGGTGAGTGAGGGAGGGCTTGGGGTCATGCTGGCCTAGAGGGAGGTGAGTGAGTGAGGGATGGGGGTCATGCTGGCCTGGAGGGCGGTGAGTGAGGATGAGCTGGGGTCATGCTGGCCTGGAGGGAGGTGAGTGAGGGAGGGCTGGGGGACATGCCGACCTGGCGGGAGGTGAGGGAGGATGAGCTGGGGTCATGCTGGCCTAGAGGGAGCTGAGTGAGGATGAGCTGGGGTCATGCTGGCCTGGAGGGAGGTAGGTGAGTGAGGGGGGGCTGGGGTCATCCCGGCCTGGAGGGAGGTAGGTGAGTGAGTGGGGGCTGGGGTCATCCCGGCCTGGAGGGAGGTAGGTGAGTGAGGGATGGCTGGTGACATCCCGGCCTGGAGGGAGGTAGGTGAGTGAGGGATGGCTGGTGACATCCCGGCCTGGAGGGAGGTAGGTGAGTGAGGGAGGGCTGGTGCCATACCGGCCTGGAGGGAGGTAGGTGAGTGAGGGAGGGCTGGGGTCATCCCGGCCTGGAGGGAAGAAGGTGAGTGAGGGATGGCTGGTGACATCCCGGCCTGGAGGTAGGTGGGTGAGTGAGGGGCTGGGGTCATCCCGGCCTGAAGGGAGGTAGGTGAGTGAGGGGGGCTGGGGTCATCCCAGTCTGGAGGGAGGTAGGTGAGTGAGGGGGGCTGGGGTCATCCCGGCCTGGAGGGAGGTAGGTGAGTGAGGGGGTGCTGGGGTCATCCCGGCCTGGAGGGAGGTAGGTGAGTGAGGGGGGGCTGGGGTCATCCCGGCCTGGAGGGAAGAAGGTGAGTGAGGGAGGGCTGGGGTCATACCGGCCTGGAAGGAGGGAGGTGAGTGAGGGAGAGCTGGGGTCATACCGGCCTGGAGGGAGGTAGGTGAGTGAGGGGGGGCTGGGGTCATCCCGGCCTGGAGGGAAGAAGGTGAGTGAGGGAGGGCTGGGGTCATACCGGCCTGGAAGGAGGGAGGTGAGTGAGGGAGAGCTGGGGTCATACCGGCCTGGAAGGAGGGAGGTGAGTGAGGGAGGGCTGGGGTCATCTCGGCCTGGAAGGAGGGCGGTGAGTGAGGGAGGGCTGGGGTCATACCGGCCTGGAGGGAGGTAGGTGAGTGAGGGATGATGGCTGGTGACATCCCGGCCTGGAGGGAGGTAGGTGAGTGAGGGAGGGCTGGTGCCATACCGGCCTGGAGGTAGGTAGGTGAGTGAGGGAGGGCTGGGGTCATCCCGGCCTGGAGGGAAGAAGGTGAGTGAGGGAGGGCTGGTGACATCCCGGCCTGGAGGGAGGTAGGTGAGTGAGGGGGGCTGGGGTCATCCCGGCCTGGAGGGAGGTAGGTGAGTGAGGGGGGGCTGGGGTCATCCCGGCCTGGAGGGAAGAAGGTGAGTGAGGGATAGCTGGGGTCATCCTGGCCTGGAGGGAGGGGCGGTTTCACAGTGCTCTCCGTGTGCACGCGAGGGTTGGCGGACTGCTCATGAAAAGTACATGAAAGCGCTTCGTCCCCGTCATCCCATCCTTCAGATCTTCCGGTAATTTCGGAAACTCGGACAATCCGCGCTTGTCTCGCTTCCAGGCCCTATAAACCCATCTGGGACGCGTCCTCCGCGGCTCCTCCGCTTTCCCTTGATATGCAGCGCTCGGAGATTAACTTTTTAAAAATGGTTTTCAAAGCGGAACCAGATGAGCCCCGGCGCTCCCGCTGCCGTGACATCGCGTTCGGGTCCGAGCGGCCTAGCGGGATATTTATAGAAAACGGGGCTTATGGAAGAAGCATTTCTAAATTCCTACCCCATCATTTAGCAAACAACTGTTTTTTTCCGCTGGCCTCAGTAATGGGGAGCAGGGTCTGCGGTCAGAAATCAAACGAGGCAGCGGAATCTGTTTATCTCGGTTTTTTCAGCAACTTCAGTACATACAAAAACAGAGAGGCATTGTCAACACAAAGTTCGTGTCCTCGAGAGGCAGCGCTGGTTCTCTTTGCAGGAAAAGACACAAAATCATTGTTGAGAATGTTTGATGTCCGAGGGGAAACTGTGATATCACATAAGGTCTTTGATGAGGCACAAATCGATGCCAAAGTTGATTAAGGTGGCCAGATTCCCACAACTTAAAACTAGGAGGGGTAACAACAGACCTAGCAGTAGGGCCATGCTCTGGCAGCCACTAGCGCCGTAAAACTGCAGTTACAGCACTTGCTGGCACGGGGCGGTAATGAGTGCGGTGATGGCCCCTCTCCAGGGGCCTCATTTATGAGGCCTTGCGTGAGTTTTGCGCTTCCGATGCGTCACTTTTTGTGACGTATCGGCGGCGTAAAACATGCCTCCTGATGCGCACTATTTACAAAGTGACGCATCTAAGCAGATGCGTCACTTTGTAAACCCCTGCGCTACATTATACCTGTGTCAGGTATAATGTATGCAGAGGGGGCGTTCACCCGCAAAAAGCCTCGTAATAGTGACGCAGTGAAATCTATGAGATTTCACTGCGTCACTTTTAGGATGCTGTTGCGTCAAAATCTTGCGCCTGCCTCACAGCAGGCGTAAGACTGACTCAAGCCCTTTCACCTGGCGCTTTCCCCATGTGAAAGGAAGCATTGCTGGAGTTGCGTCACTTTTGTGACACACTCCAGCAATGCGTCACTTTTGCGCCTACAGATACGTCAGAAATACTGACGTATCTGTAACTCCTTGCGACATGATGCGTCATATTATAAATATGATGCATCAATCATGTCGCAGGGAGAGCGCAGTGAAAAGTGACGCATCGCTGTTTTCACGCAGCGATGCGTCACTTTTCATAAATGAGGCCCCAGGGCCGTACAGATAGATACCCTCTCCAAATCTGACCTTCCCACCTACAACGCGGTGTTTTCAGCTCTGATAGTCTAATTAGTTCAAAAGCAAAACTACAACTCCCAGAACTCCTTTTGTGATCAAGTGAAAGTCGAGGACTGTACACAGCGGCTGTCATAGAGGTAAACAAGTCAAGAAATTAAAATGGAGAGCCGAGCCACAGGCGAGCCGAGCCGCGATAATGTCTTGGCTCGAAGAGGCCGTGCACGACGAGCCAAGCCGTGGAAATCATGTCAATCATGAAACAAACATCATGTAGAAATACGAAAACGTCTTTTAAAAATTGAAAAAGTGTATTCCTTTAAGATGCATTTCACTTTAATACTACAGATTATATCACTCCAGGGGGCGGTATTTATTGAAAGTGATAATTTTGTTAACATGAAGGTAGGAACCATCCCGCCCCCGCTGTTAATGCCATTAGTGACCTAAGAGGCAAGTCCGTTGTCATGTGTCCCCTGTGTGTGTGGCGCAGATTCTTGTTTTAGATAAATCAACATACAGTCTTTTAACTCAAACACAAGCAGCCTTTGTAGGCACACATAATTGAAGTTGTTTTCATGTGAAAATAAAAAACATCGAGGCTCACTGAAACAAAATATTTGCTTAGGATCACACAATTTGGTCAAGTAGGGAAGCTGGGGTTGATCCCAGGTTTTCTAGTTTCACATTGTGCAATTCATCCACTCAATGGGTAGTTCCTTTGCTTTTTTTTTAACATCAAGTTAACTTTGTCATTTATTCTTGGGGTATGAGGCGAGAGCGTGGGTGCCAGGCAGAAGATACCTGAAATATGACTCATTTTGGGCTTGAGGTTCCAACAGCACCCCGAGCTAAACCAGAGCCGGGCCTCTGGCCCGAGCCTGGCTCGAGCTTTCAGTGGCTCGCCCACCTCTCGTCTGTCATGACCTGGATGGAGGTGGACACACTATTAGTAACACAGGGGCATATTACCAAGGGCCTTATCTCAGCTTTAGCGGGAATTTTTCCAGCTAAAGCGGCGATAATTTCATCTCCCTATTACCTAGCTGTCGCTAACACCAGTTAGCGACAGCTAATAGCGGGCATTTAGGGGCCCACTTTGCATGTCAGCGATATTTATCGCGAATGACATGCAAAGTGGGCGTGCCCAGATGTTAGCGACTGAAAACAGTCGCTAACATCGCTATCCCCTATTACCAACGTTTGGAAATAATCGCGCTAAGCGCGATTATCTCCAAAAGCTAACGCCTGCCCAGAGCAGTTCTTAGCCATGTTATCCAATGGGAGGTGGATAACATGGCTAAGAGCATTAGCTCGGTAATGCATGAATATCGCTGACTTTTCAGCGATATTCATGCATTTTGGCCGATTTTTATCGCTTAGGAGATAAACCTTGACAATATCAAGGCTCCTAAGCGATAAAAATCGGCGATGCTCGCTGATATAATTTTGGCCGCTAACCAAGCTGAGCGATATTTTTTGCTCATGCTTGGTAATATGCCCCACAGAGCTCGTGAGACATTATTAGATGCACTTCACTTTTCACCACAACAGCAAGATAACCACTTTACAAGTAACATATATTTTAGTGGCAATTAAACAGTGAACATGAAAAGCACCTGTTAGTTATATGTTTTATGATTATTGTATTGTATATTGCATGAATGTCATTTTATATTTTTAATTACCATTATCTGTGTTTTACTGTAAGCTTTGATCGTTTCTGGCAAACCGAATAAAGCTCTTTTTTTTTATTTGATTTGAAAAGCACCTGCAGTAATCCATTTGTACAGACAGAAGGCATAGACTGGCTGAGTGAATACAGGGTTAGGGCTGTAACCTGTGCATGGTGGCAGGTTGGCATGTATTTTTCTCGCTTTACAATTGCTACGAAGGCCCGTCCGCCAAGACCATTGCATTTCAACAATGGTAGTGTATCCACTCTGGAGAAGAACTGGGATTAGTCCATTTCACTAGGATGTATCTAAGGTGGCGTCTGATCCCCTTATACTTCCTAACAGAACGTCTCTTGACAGGGATATTTTTCAAATTAATGTAAAGAATTAACATTTATGATAAAGTGCATTGAAAAATCCCAATGCCAGCCGCGGCCCGTGCAGGTAAGAGCAGTGGTGCCGTCTGGGGGGAGATTTCGAAAAACGACTTTGAGGGGAAATGATTTATTTCATTTTCCCTCGTAGTCGTCTGTTGAATCCTTCCCCAACCCGGTCTCACCGCTCTTACCTGCACGGGCTGCGGCTGCCCAATGCCATGGTCAACTACAACATGGTTCTTTGGCTAAATGTTTGCCTCTTTGGTAGCCCCTGGCATTTCAGGACAGGAGCCTAGTTACCTCATATGGTAACCTTTCATGCCAACTGGACTCCAAGGGGCTAGCTTGCTCTGCAATCCTGTATTTGTTGATAACTCACTTTGGGACAAGCGCACTCTAGGTGCGGGTGTTTCCTGAGGAAGAGCTGTTTTATCCGAACGAATTGTGACTCCAATGTAGATTTAGGTTTCTGCTTTCCACATTTTCCTTTTCTTTGTTTTTATTATGGGGGTGCACCCCTCATGCCTTGGTGCTTCTCTTTTCTTAACAGGGCCCCCAATCTGGCAACCAGTTTGGACTTGCTGGCCTCTGTGCACCATATCGGTGTGATAGGTGCTGAGGCTCACACTGCGGCTGCAGAGGACCCCCCTTGTAACCCACCTCTCTTGCCTAGATGACCTCTGCTCATTGGTATCCTACAGTTTTGCAACTTAAGTTGCCAGGCCCCAGTTTGTCCCCTGCTTGTCACCTCGAGGGAAGGTAGTTAGTGGCTCCTCATGGTAACTAAACGGGCAGGGTAGTTGTTGGTCGAGAGTAGCAGTGTCACCAATTGGTGCGGTGTCCAACTCAGTTTAGAGAATATGTGACCTTATACAGGTGGCCAACCAGATGGAGGCCACCGGTGTGACGACTCCTCCTGTCCCATCACAACACAATACCCACCTCTTCTATCTCATGAGCCTTCCCATTTTTAGCCAGGAAGCACCCTCAGGACGAAGGACTCCATGCACTGAGGAAAGGGCTGTCGCTGTTTTAGCACAGCGCTGTGATGCAAGCCACTCCGTTTCTTGGACGTGACGGATGTACTAACTAATCAGTAGCAGTGCACAAAAGACCATTCAGTGAAACACAGACATTCAACCTCATGTATATTAATGAGGCACTTATTTCTCTAGGAATGCCAACAATGCAATGCCTGTCCAATGAAGTGAATGGTGCTGCAATGACAACAATGGCATGAGGCTAAGGTTTATGGGGTGAGCAGGCAGGTACCCAAATACCAGCAAGCCATACACAGAGAGTGGAAGCTGTCTCTTGCAGTGCAGATGGAATAGCTCCTCCTTCGGGTGTTGGGATCCCAATAGTGGTTTTCAACTGCAATGGGGGTTGCAAACCCTTGCTACATTTAGGGAAACAGAAAGCCCAGAGTATGCACAAGGCAGATTGGATAGACCGGGGCTTCAGACCATCCTCCACTGAGTTACATGGGTAGAGGAAGTTTGGTGAGAGTTGCATTGTCGTGGGTGTCACATATCTTGAAGCTGATACTCAGGGCAGATGGATCCCAGTACAGTGCACCATGAATATCAATGATATTATATATTTGGCTGATATTGGGGGCCAACTCCGATGAGCCTGAGTCGATTCAAGCCCCCAAAGTTACCTTAGCTCAGCATGGACTTAAGTGTTGATCTAGACCCTGCCCTAGATCATACTACTAAGTTTACGCACATTTGCAATCAAAAATCAAGACAAGCCCTGAATGGGCTGACAAGGAAGCGAAATATTTGAGGTATTTGTATAATCAAAACTCTTTAATTAAAGACAATTCTTTTTACTATGGGGAGGTAGGGCAATAATCACATGAATACTTATGTTCATTAGAGGTGAGATTAAACAATGTGTCCACCTCTCTGATTCGCCTCACAGTACAATAATAAAGTGTAGAAGTTGACAAGGGAAAGCTATAGAAGGGGTTGGAGTTGGAGGGGGGAGTGTTGTGGGGGTTATAGTATTTTAATTTGCAAAAGAAATGTCATGTCATCACCGATCTAAGTTTCGGCAGTGGACACATTATACTTGATTATGCAGAGAAGAACTGCTGCGTCTGCAGGGGGGGCGCTCACCCCAAATTTGTTTAATGTTTGACGATTTGTGTTGACTGCTGTGAACACCTTTCTCCTCCTTGATGATGTCTCCTGTATAAAATCATAGTTGCTTTTTTGACAGCTGAAATGCAAATAAAGAAATAATAATAAAAAATACAACCGCCAGACACTTGTCTGATTACTCAACAGCCAGCTTAAGCATGTCTTTAAAAATGAAAACAATTCAGTGATCTGGGTGTTTGACCGTTGAATCTGGGAATTCAAGAACATGGGTGAACTCCAACAGGAACTAAAGAATAAAGCTACCTACGTATGCACAGAGATTAATAAAAGAGCGGAGCCCTCAGGAGCATGGAATGCTTACAAACCTACATTAGTGGAGGTTTAACAGTGGGCATTTACAACTGCTACAAAGAGAAAGCAGAATTGGTCCATCTGGAAGAGGTGTTCAAATCAAATGAGGCTAGACCATTGAACAGCAGATATGCAACCAGTTACCACTACTAAAGCCCTTTTTAGGACTAAAACTCAGAGACTGACCTCCAAGAAATGGGAAGTGGTGGCTTCAACTAAAATGGAGCAAAATGCAAAAAGTGGCTGTAATCTTGCCCGGGTGTTCAAATTGAAACAGCGTCAACCTGGGTAGGGAAGATGTATTCTGAATCCAAACAAACATTAGAAATGAATCATGAGATCAGGAATGGATTTCTAGACTTTTGCCACAATATCAAACATGCCAATCCTCTAATATATCATTTCCGAACAATAAATGCTTTGTTCCTGGATGACAGATGTTAATTCCTGTGCACCCCTCAAATCATGGGGCTAATCTATAGCGCAACTCTTGTTTTCTGTACTATTGAGAACTTTGTGGTGGTGAAAAGGGCAAGTTAGTGGTCTAGGACGAAATACAGAGAACCACACAGGCTTGTTTTCCGAGTTCAGATATGGCCAGATTGACCCATGGAACCTCAATTACATTGGAATCTGGTGCCACATTAGACCTACAAACATAAAGTTGCAAGAATATACCACTGTCTCCTAAGCACTGAAGAGGAAGTGGATAGAATTCCTGGAGGGAGTGGTGAGTTTTTTCGAATAAAAGGAGGTAGAGGCAGCATGGCGAGAATCTTGAAGCATGCTTGTTTTAGAAGAAAACGCTTTTATTCTGCCAACAGGCTCTAATGTTTACCCGTTAAGAGGAATTGATTATCAGATTTGGCAACAGAAGGCCTGCGTATGTAAATGGCAGGTTCATTACGTAATGTATTGTCATGTCAGACGGTGCTGGCGGACGCCCTGTGACACCAGCATGCATAATGACTAACATTAGAACTTCCAAGACAAATTTGCACCTGTGGTGTGATGAGTCGGGAGCTGTGAGATCAGCAGCGACGCAGAGTCAGACATCTCGAGTAATAACAGGGGCAGGCTGAAAGTGACAGGCCTGGAGGACGGCCTCGAGATCAAAACGCCCAACGACTGGGCTCCCGCCCTCGCCCTCTGATCTCCGGGTGCGTGACTCAGTCTTGTCCTCAGCACCAGCTGCTCGTTTTCCTGGTTCTGCTGACTTCAGGCCTGCGGCGGCCAAGAGCTGACGAGGAGCTCGGTCAGCGATTTACAGCCCTGTCATCACGTGCGGAGGAAAAGGCGGGAGCCGGACGGTGCGAAGAGCTGGGGATGGAGAGCACGTCACCTACACTCCTGGCTGACATTATTGGCAATACTGTTCCGGAACCATTAACTGAGGCCCATCTCAACAGCCGTCACAGGGCTGCCACCTGGTCGGGTTTCTACCTGCACCACCGGTATTTTAATGTCTCTCTTTACAGTATAAAAATAAGCAAAATACATAAAGCGGATATTTTTAGTCCTAATCTCTCCATACTTCAAACAGCAAATATAAATAGAAAGCACTTTTAAATGTGCTCTAGGCCTGCGTTAATGATCCATTACTATGAAGTAAACCAAGGCAGAAAAGCCATGTTACAAATGAATACATATGATTTTGTTTGATGTGCTATTTGGTATCCTGTCTGGGCTTTTGCAGACTTTGAAAACAATAACAAATGGCCTGTATTTTTGTCTTGGAAAAGTGGCAACCCTAGCAACAGATGAAGGGTTTGCATGGCGACGGTGATGATACAATGATGCTTAATCTGATACATACATAGAAGTTGCTTCCTGGAAACGAATTGTTTCCACTCTGGGGAGTATATTAGATTTTCATATATTATAAAGCTTTCTTTCTAATTTCCCACGAGCCCTTTCTCTCACACTGTCTCTCTTGCTTCAATTCCACTTCTCTCCTTCTCTCTCCTCCTCTCTCACCTGTGTGTACAGGGAAAATATGGTAGAACAGAGAACATTTTTTTCTGTAGCAATGTACCTTCAAAACAAAAAGCATGACTTAGTTGTTTCTCATCCTGGGATATTGTGATTCCTCTTCTGAAGCTTCATGTGTAGTTCTTGGGTTCGCTCCTTCTAACTCGCTATCTTCTCCCTTCTCTCCAGGACTACGTGGATGGGCCGTTTGTGGAGCTTCCCACCCTCAGAAGAACAAAAAACTTCTATAAGGTAATTGTCTCTGCCGAGTTTTCTACTCCTTAGCTTTTCTTTTCCTATTTTCTTGTATTGGGATATTTCCTTTCCTTCCTAAAATGGGAGTGCTTATTTCTCTAGTGGTAGCTTTACTAAAAAATAGGAATAATCTTTCCTAACTATTTTCTGGCCAATCTCACTTGTCTTTCCAAACTGATCTCTTTTTTTAGCTCAGGCTCCTTATACGGTGTTCTGCCTTTTTCTCAGCTCACTACCTAGTCAATTAAATAAGGCAAATCCTGCCAACAACGAAACTAAAGCAACAGAAACACGACGGTTTCCCTTAGCGGAGTTCCTCTCTTGCTCTCACTCCTGTATCTCCCACCCGTAGCTTACACCCGATCACCATTCTCTATTTGTGAACTTCTCATGTTGCACTGGGTGCCCCTACCAGCTGGTGTGGCACCCTCATACATAGTAAACCACAATAATTACTCCAACTGACCGTATGATGGTCAATCCGAAATGCACCCAGATGGAAGAAACTGAAGCTTATGGTGTGTGGAGGCAGGTGTAGCTTCACCACTCGGTGAGGAAGGAAAAAAAATCCTTTTTATTTAATTACCCTCACACACCCTAGTAGTGTCATGGTTCATCATCGGGTCACCCCGACGCCTAGAAGCCGGGGTGGGCTTGACCACAGTGTTGGGAACTCTTTGAAGATTGTAGAAGACCAGGGGGGCTAAAGTAGTAAAAAACCTGTGGCGGAACCCCATTTTCCCTTTATTGTTGAGTTCGTCACAGTTATTAAAATAACTTAAAAAGGTGGGTTGGTATAGGAGTATTATGGTCCTAGGACCCTAGTGCCAACATGTTTCAGTCCCTATGGGGTCTTAAAGATCCAGGACTTTCTTCAGGGCTCAGGTTGGCCTCCCTGGGGAACAGTAAGGGGAATTCCCTATCCCAGTGGTTCCCAAACTTTTTTGACCTGTGGCTCCCTTGGACTAATTGGCAGCTGGCCGTGGCTCCCCACCATTTTTTTTACCAGTGGGCGGGTGGGGGGGGGGGGGGGGAGGAGGAGGAGACCGACCTCCGGAGTACTTCCTGTCGTCTTTCGAAAGTCAAGTAAGAGTAAAGTGAGTTGGGGTGTTTTAGAATCTTAAAGATGTCAGCAAGGTTGTTATTGTTTTCACTGTAGTAACAGAAACAAAAGAATTACATTTCAGCAATAAAAGAAGTGATTTAAAATAGCTGGGTTCTAGAAAGTGTTTTCCCACTTCATCAAATTGTGTGATCCTGGGCACATTATTTTATCTTCACGTGTCTCATTGTCAACATGTGCGAAAACAATCGGGAGTGTTAATATACTTGATTCAATCTACTGCTGTGCTATAAACAATCATTCACTCAGTGAACATTCTGAAAATAGAATTCATACTCTTCCTTCCTTTTCGCACTGATCTCTTGTTGCAATTACTCACTGATTCCTCAGGTCAGGGCATCTGAAGGGCAAATTCAGTGGCCTAGCTCTTCTGCGTATGCAGATTTTATCAAAAAGCAAGCCTGCCCTATTGACTTTGCTAATGCTTGTTTTTTTTTCTTCCTATAATTTCTACCTGGGGACCGCTGCCAGCTTCCAAGGCTGCCCCCCGGATCGCTATATGCTTGTGTCCTCACAGGATTCCGTGCCTTACTCCAATATACTCAATACAGCGGTTCTTTCAGGAGTGTTGGGTCCAAAGTCCCGCACCTAGGGAGATATGTATACAAAAAACTAAATATACAGTAACATTTTGTTCACTGTATAGTCGCCGTGCTCCTTCTATTGCCCCCAGCACTTGCCTTTGTCATGGGGGTGGTGAACACTCCTGTTCAGAGGCAGAGGCCTCCCTGCTGGGCCCTTAGCATAGGATTGGAGGAAACTCCCTGCATGCTGTGCCTGCTCAGCCGATCATTGTCGTTCTGTACAGAATGACAATGGCCGGCTAAGAGGTTTTGAGAAGTGGGGAGCCTGGCCAGTCCCTGAAAAACAACATCCCACATCTGTCCTCAGGAATCTATCGCCTGGCACCAGCGAATAACCCACCTTCCAAATCCGACCCTGACTGAAGGCAGGTTAGCAGGTCAAAAGCAGGGCCGGCATATTTCCATACTCGTACTGTTTACACGATCTTGTCAGCTTCAGTTTCCCTCATCGTGTCTGCGGCGCCCCAGGCCTCTCATGGCGTCGCACCGGGGTGCCGCGGCGCACAGTTTGGGAACCACTGCCCTATCCTGTCAGTGAAAGCAAGGGCAGAGTAGCTGCTCCTTGAGTTTGTGATAAGACATTTTCTACCACATGTGTCTAGATGTAGAAGCATTGTACACAAATATACCACAAGAGGAGAGTATCAGAGTAGTGGAAGAGATCTTGAAAGCGGACGAATGGACATGGACAGCCCCTATAGAGTGGATTGTTACACTCATACACCTGGCACTTACGGAGAACTTTTTCAAGTTTGAGAATGAACTTTATCTCCAGGTACATGGTACCTCGATGGGCAGCACATTTGCCCCAAGCTTAGCCTGTCTCTATGTCAGCAAATTTGAAGACCTACATATCTGGACTCCTAACCCTTACACTAACAATATCTGTAAATGGTATAGGTATATCGATGACATCTTGATGGTATGGAAAGGTGACATGGAAGGCCTCATTGGATTTAAAGAATGGGTTAACACTTTGAATCCCCATCTTCGCTTTATTATGACCTCACATAAAGAACAGATTTCATTTCTTGATGTCACACTTATAGCACGAGAGGGCTCATTAGCTAGCACACTCTACACTAAACCAACTGATAAAAACAGCCTACTCAGGTTTGATAGTGCACACCCACGCCCACTACGAGAGAACCTTCCAATGGGCCAGTTTTTAAGAGTTCGTAGAAACTGCTCAGACTTACAAACATATAAAAAGGAGGCAGTTCTCCTCACTAAGAAATTACAAAATAAGAAATATCCAATAAAGATTATTCAGAAAGTAAATAAAAGAGCACGCAACACTCCTCGAGAAGCCCTTTTGGAAACACATGCAAAAACACAACCTGAGCAGTTCATATGTGTCACTACATACAGTTCATCGTCTGATGATGTTAAGAAGATAATAAATAGGAAATGGCACATCCTCACTTCAAACAAACTCCAATTTGAAATACCCATGTTTTCTTTTAAAAGAAATACAAGCTTGAGAGACTCGTTGGTACACATCGGCAGACGTATACCCCCACCCAAGAGTCAATCTACACTATGGAATACTCCTTCAGTAATGGGTCATTATCCCTGCGGGAACTGTGTAGCGTGCCCATTCACAGAACACATCAAACACCTAGAACTGGGACTAAAATCACCCTGGGAACAAAGACCCCATACTAACTGTAATTCTAAGTTAGTAGTATACCTCATCAGATGTCCATGCAATCTTATGTATGTGGGCATGACAAGCCGTAAAATTAAGACCCGCATCAGCGAGCATAGAAGCACAATACGTCGAGCAATAACAGCCACAAAACTCACGGCGCATTACTGAGAAAAGGGACATAAAGATACTGAGATTAGGTGGACCATTATAGAGAAGATGAAAGACACGCCCAACCTACAGCAGAGATTGCTTGAACGTGAACAACAGTGGGTGTATCGTTTGAAAACACATATAGTGGGCCTGAACGATTATATTTGTTAATAGAACTCAGCACACAATCTGCTCTGATCTATTAGTAAAAGAAATTCAGCAAGTCTACAAGCATGACGTGTGCCTTCAGGTAATTCTGAAAGCACAAGTCGCGATTGTAGACTTCTATGCTTTTTTTTTGTTGAAAGGACGCGGCTGCAGGGCAGATTGTGTGCCTTAGTTAGAGTAATCATGTTAATTGTAGCGCATGATGGGCGCTGCGATTAACATGAATACTCTCACAAAGGCTTACAATCTCCCCTGCAGCCGCGCCCTTTCAACAAAAGAAATGCAGCAAATGCGGGAGACACTTGCTGCTGTTGTGCGCGCTTCAAATGCCACACTGCGTGCTCGAGGAGAGACCGGTGCACACACGCCTGTGCGCGCAGTTTACTGGGAACAATGTCTGGGACCGGTTTCGGGGTAATACCCCTTATCAGCCAGACTAGCTTGAATCCAGTGGCAAAGTGAACAAGAGACACACGTCTGGGCATACCCTACCAAATTAGGGTAAACAAAGCAAACATAAGGAGATGATGGCCGGAGCGCTGAAAATTTAGAACGAAGATGGATTCAATCCAGGTCTGTGACTGGGGGTGAGTGTCTGAAAAGTTTCAGTGCTCCATCCATCATCTCCTTGTGTTTGCTTCACCCTCTTACACAGGCATGCATCTGTGTTAGCCACGCTCCTCCAGGAGGGTAGTCGGAGCAGAATACTGGTCCGGGTCCTTCCTAGGCTGGTATGAACTCACATAGCTGCCAAAGTCAATACTCAAAGAAAAAACCTCAGATGATTAAGCCACTGGAGACTTGAATGTGCACACAGACACTCACACATCACAATGGCAATAATCAAAAACAAAATACATCACCAGCTGCAAACTCATCTTGGCCCACTCCAGACTGGAGGATTCACAGCTGGGATCAAGAGACTGCTGCACAGTAAATGCGTCCATCGTTCATGCCAAACAAATCCCAGTCTCCAAGTCAACCAAACCCATCTTTACAATCTCAAAACATACTAGAAGGTTCCAAGAGGCCCTCCCTTGTGCCAAGGAAACTTACTTGAGTCGGCCACTTTCCATGCAAGCATTCCAAAGGCAAAGGAGTTCTCAAGTTCCTTCTGCACTTAAACATGTTCCAGCCTTTATCTTAACAAAGCTTACGAAAGTCTCCGGCAGTACATTCAACAATCTCCCAAAGCACAGAAAACAAAACAATCTTGAACGTGAATAGCCTAAACAACTCGAGTTATCTAGGGGCCCTCCTGTGCGTGCAAAAAGCTCAAGCAAGACAGTCAGAATCAAGATGACATGAGGGCAAGAACTTCATAATACTTCATAATACTTCTTAATGTACAACACAGTGCACATTTGAGCACCACTGCCTACTGCACTCCAAGACCAAGAGGTACATTCCACACCTCTCTCTCTTTCTCATGCTTTCAAATGCACATCCAACACATTCTGTTCCTGGCAAGGCTGTTCTACTCTATGAAAGCTCTCCCACTTTAAAACTACAGGATTACACGAAATACATCGTCAAGGAAACATGCACATGCAGGGAAAAATGATGTCATACATTCCGGCTAGGGTAAAATAAAACACAAAAAGTCAATTACAATAATGGTAGTCAAAGGTCATCACATGGTTTCAAAACATAGGAGTGCCTCTAGCACTACATACCTGCATTGTTTGGAGTATCTCAAATAAACACCAGGCGCCCCTTACTGAAGAGGAGCAAGTCAACTGCAGATAAAGAGACCAAATGCATAGCACCTTTTAATGGAATACCCCATGTTACACCTGCCAGTCCTAAAGCCAGTAACACACGTCATCAGTAGCAGACAACTGTCCTGACAATCAGTAAGGGTGCAAGGATTGTGAGGCTATTAAAGCTCATTTTGTGGTATTGTTACTGGACATTGGACTTGAGCCGTGAAAACAATTCATGATCAGTTACACGGAGGCAGAATATCTTGCTTTGCTTGTGTAGTCAGACATGTGCTCTTGGGACCAGTCAAAATAGCTGAGGAACAGTTGGGCACTGCAGATTAAGATTAATAAATCTAGGAAAGTTGACATCAAGGGCACAAACCATGGGGCAAATAGGAAGCAATCCCTGCCCATGGAGTTCTCAAAATTCCTGATTTCATGAGTGATCAACAAATCAAGTGCAGTACAGTGTTTGTTTTAACATTCAGGTTCTTCAGAATCCAAATAAAAAGACTGGGCTCGATGAGGTACTACCACACCTAATTGGGAAACTTGAGAGCTCTGTGTGGTGCTATTCACAAACTTTCTGGACTGCTTTGCAACCCCTGGCATGGTATTGTGTGGTGATGTCAGCCACAGAATGGAATGATATAAGAATGTGTTGATGTCATTGAGCAGGGAATTCCAACTGGGACAGTTGCTCGAGTGCCCCTGCTTGAAGAGAGATGTCTCCTGAAATAAATATATGAAAAATCCACATCAACTGTGTTTGTTTATGAATACCAGATATCAGTGTTTTATTTATCTTTTTTTTATAATAGTAAGTAGGACTTTAGCTACTTTTTCTAGTTCAGAGGGTCTCCAACGCTAGCTTGGAGGTACCAGTCGCTCGCTAGTTGCCAGCAGGTATCTCTTGGACGTAGAGTCCAGCCATGTACATGATACAGATGATGCCGAGTTTAGCGATGCTGCCTTTTACATAGTGCAGTAGTTAGCACAGCTCATTTGCAGAACCTAGAAGTGTCAGCCAGCCTAAGCACTCACAAAGTCCCATGGTCAACACACCCACACTGTTAATGGCAGTATAGAGTCTGCAATATAACTAACTGAATCGAATCCCAGCAGTTCCCGGATTACCAAATAGGCAAAGTAGGCACCGGCCTATGGGCCCCACTCCTTTTAGGGACCCACTCCTTTTAGGGACCCCACGATAATGGATCAAAATAATATTGATTTGATCTTGAAAGAAAAATACAATCAAATTTTCTTAAATTGTTTCCAAAAGATAGAAAAAAATGAATACACTCAATAAAACTAAAACTTTACATTAAAGACTCTATAGAGAAAATACTATATGAATGTACCTATTGAATATTTAAAGTTTTGTTGGTTTACTAAAATGAAAAACATTTAATTTTTGTTTAATAACAGTAATAATTGATAATGTTTATTTTTGTTTAATAAAATTGGTTTATTAAAATTGTTGGTTGGTAAAATTAAAAACTTATCAGAAGATAATTTGCGTGGGGCCCCGAAATTTCGACTGCCTAGGAGCCTTCACAGGGTTTAATCCGGCACTGGACCCCAGCGCTGCCATTCACTGTGTGCGTGTGTGTGCAAGGTGTGAACTGGTAAGGAACAGCTAAGTAGCGCAAGTGTGGAACTACAAGAGCTTCTATTGAACACTAGTCCACAACAGTGGGTGTATATCACTACACTATGTTCATACTGCCATCATGATAAATCTACTTTTCTTCACTATTGTTACTAACAATAATGCAACATCCTTCAATGGGAACCCTAAGTAGATAGAACATGGAATCCCCCTTACTCCTATCAAGACCTTCTCATACCTGCTTGAGTTTGTGCCACTACTCGTTGGCCTCTTTCCACACACCGAGGGAAATGCAATAGTAAGTTTGAACCTGTCTAAGGTTGTGTGGCCAAGCCGCCAACCGTGATGGCTACATAGGCTTGTAACTTCGCTGCTCCACGCTTGTTATGGCGGCAATGACAGTGATGCTGCACTCCGAGACACCGCGGGAGGTGTAGGAGAAGATGGTGTGTCTCCTGCTGGTAAAATTTGCCTGATTACGGCTCACCACACAGATCGGCGCTGACCTGTTGTTCTGAGCGTGGTGTGACCTTCTGCCATGAGGGACGCCGGGCACTTGAGTAGCGTGCCAGCCGGAGCCGAGGCGCGGATTGCGGAACTGCCGAGAACTGAGACCGGGTGGCAGGCATGCTGAGGTAAGTCGTTGCGGTGGGGGCTAGAAGTTTTGTGAAGCCGGTGGCGGGGCACAGACATTCCCTGGAAGCCCTGCGGTGTCAGGGGATGTGGACGGGCTTGGGGACTGTCGGTTCGGCCAGGTGCTGTGTTGCCTGAGAGTGCTGCTCCCCCGCGGCCGCGATCCCCCTCTTCTTCTTGCACCATGGTAGTGAGACCTGCCCCTATGCACTACTATGGGACACATGGTAATGGCAGGGCCCATCCGGCCTGAGAAGAGCCACACAGTAGGGGCGCATTGTGAGCAAGGACCAGTGCGCAGGCGGCTATCTCTCTGAACTGCACAGGTGTTATCCTCCTGGGCACCAGGTTGGAAGGCTGGAGAGTTCCTCCATGGCCTATTACAATTACCTTACTGCTGGCAAGGCCTTGTTCATCCTGGAGCACGCATGGGGCGCGTAAAGGGCACCTCTGCAGATGTGGATAAATATCTATGGTGACGTTACCAGGCTGATAGCCATTTTGGCCTAAATAAATGGAGTGAGAGGACGGTGGATCTGAATAGAACCGTGCTGGTGTGCAGCCTATCCACGAGTGGGGCCCATTCATCATTGATCTGTAGGTTGTTCACTAAGGGGCCATAGGCACGACCTAGACCGCTGCAACAACTTTGCGTATGGGGCGTAAAGACCCCAAGCAAAGCACCCTGTGCTTCAAAGCACCGACCTCCAACACTGCTGCACAGCAGATCGGCATGGCGGAGGGAGGAGTGACGCACGCAACTGAGGTATCTGGGCCCGACAGTTTGTTGATGGAATTGAGGACAGGCTTCAAGGCACCGGACACTTGCTTCGATGCCCTCAACAAGAGGTTGTACTCCAATGGGGCCCAGCTGGATCAGCAGGAAGGGTGTCTGACTGTGGCAGAGGGTAGAATCTCCGATCTGGAGGATGTCGCTGCCCAGACTACTCAGAAATATGAGAGAATGGAAAAGCTAATTAAGACTGTCGCCCTTAAGAATGAGGATTTAGAAGCTCTGGCGGAGGAATAACATCCTAATTATGGGGTACCTGAATCTACCAACACTGGGCGGCTGGGGCCATTTTGTGGAAACGCTCCTTACAGATATAGTTGGCTGTGAGTCCTTTACCACTACATTTATCATTGAACATGCACACCGCATCTTGGGACCGCAACCTATTCCAGGGTGCCCGCCTAGACAGATTATAGCCCATCTTCTGAACTTTAGAGACAGGTATACTGCCCTACGGATGGCCGTGTGAAAGGCCAACTTGAATGGCAGGACTCTAGCATATCCCTGTACCTGGTCTTCACTGTTATGGTTCAGGAAGCATACAGAAAATACGCAGGGGTAAAGGCGGTCCTACGGAAGATGGGGCTACGATATGGAATGCTATATCCAGCACGGCTGAAGGTTGGTGTTGACGGGCGGGCCCAAGTGTTCGACTTCCCCCGTGATGCCCAAGTGTTCTACCAGAAATACTCCAACGCTGTGAAGAAATGGGGCACAGCATCACCACATCAGACACAGGACATACCGGACTCCGGTGCAAGTGCGGACCTTTTCACCGCCAGTAAGTTACACAGAACTCGTCTTCAAAGCAAAGGCTCTATGATGTCGCGTTTCATAATCCTTGAACTGCACCGCTATGGACTCGTGCCTGTGGCATGTTAGAACGCCGTTATGGATGCACAATATGCAAGTATGCAGGCACTATGTGCCAAGACCAGGGGAAGCGGCGGGGTGTTGCCACTCTCCCAGTGCGGATGCACATGTCTCAGTTGATGCAGGATTATAGTGTAATTTATTTTTGTCTGTATAATTATTTGACCATGGTTATAAGCCTTGGGGACTTCCCCCTAGAGTTAGCTGAGGGGGATGGTGGAAGGGGGGGAACAAAGTTTGCAGGCTAATGTTTGTAGTCTGCAGTTCTTGCAGTTGTCATTTACAGTAGCACGAGGGGTCAAAGTGCCAATGGGTCAAAAATACAGAATATAGATTATGGTTAATAAAGTAGTGGCAGAGGCCAGTGTGGTACTGATGTCTTGGAATGTCAGAGGCTTAAATAATGCCCATAAGTGTAAACAGGTGACCAAATATATGCAGCGATATCAAGTAGACATTGCCTTTCTACTAGAGACTCACCTCGCAGCTAATGCTAAGACATCATTGGCATCGAGCTGGGGTGCACATAAATATTTTGCAGGATATATTTCTTATGCCAGAGGGGTTGCAGTGTTGATACATAAACAGGTGCCATTATGGGAGGAGGAGGTCTATCGGGATGCGGGGGGTCATTATTTATTGGTTAAGGGCTCCATGCTTGAACATTCTGTGCTATTTGTCAATGTATATGTCCCGAATGTTGATGACCCCGAGTTTTTTACACTGTCCACCCCCACATTGACCGCATGGGGGCTGACTGTATTTATTTGGCGGAGACTTTAATTTGCTGCTTGATCCGGAACGTGATAGCACAGCACATACGATAGCCACAAAACCAAGGGCGAGACATGTGGTGCTGGACACTATAGAAAGGCTTGGGTTGGTCGATGCATGGAGATATCACTGCACGGACCGTGAGGGGTATACTCATCATTCTGCACCTCATAATACTTGGACACGCTTGGACTATTGGTGCCTATCTACTGGGGTGGCAGTATGTGTTGATACGGTGACCCACCTGGCGCGCACATTATCGGATCACTCTCCTGCGTTGGTAAAATTGCAGATCCCCAGAGCAGGGGGGGGGGGGTAGAGCGACCTTGGTGATTCCCGGATATGGCTTTGAGGGATGCTGTCCTTGCAGCAGAACTTGGGGAAGCGATTGTTGAATATTTCACGATAAATGTTGGGTCAATGGATTTTAAGGCTACCCTATGGGAGGCTTTTAAAGCTTATTAAAGGGATCTGTGCCGTATGCTTGCGCAGATAGAATCACAGCTTACCGAGTTGGATCGTAGCGCAGCTAACATTGGCCCCCCTGATTTACAAAGACGTGCGGCACTGCTGACAAATTTGAAGATGCCGCGGAACGTGAGGCGCATTTTTTAGCTAAATATGCTGTGGCTAAGTGGTATAGGGAGGGTGAAAGACCCAGTAGAACGCTAGCTAGACTGATGCAACAAACCCGTAGACCCACCTACATAGCTGAACTAAATGGAAATGATGGAGAGCGAATCACTGGTAATGTAGGAATACTGAGGGAGATACTTAAGTGTTACATAACATTATATCCCTCCAGAACTACTGAACTCCCTTCGGACTACAGTGACTACCTTGATGAGGTCTCACTTGCCAGGATGAACAAGGCTCACCAGGAATTCCTGGGGGAGCCCTTTTCAGAAGAAGGAACGGAGGCCATCAATGCATTGGATGGCTCTAAAGCACCAGGGCTGTACGGATTCACAAGTTGTTGTTATAAGAAATATAAAAGCCTCCTTATGCCTCATCTTATCGATATGTATCTGGAGGCCATTGAGGCTGTAGTACTTCCACTCACCTTGACAGAAGTGGTAATAATTTTGTTGCCCAAGCCCAGTAAGGATGAACAGAAATGCAGCTCATATCGTCCCCTATCTCTCTTAATTTTCGATAATAAAATTCTAGCTAAAATGCTGGCGACAAGGCATGTATTGATTGTGGAGATTTTGATCTCACCAACGCAATCGGGGTTCATTCCCCATAATCCACAGCCCTCAACACTCACACGCTATTCGCCACACTGAATAGGATCTTGCCGACAGTCCCGGCAGCCACTGTCCTCCACGATGCTGAGAAAACATTTGACTCGCTTGAGTAGCCCTTTGTGTATGTCACCATGGAGAGACTGGGGGTGCCGGAATGGTTCCTGACAGTGGTTCGGCTGTTGTACACGTTGCCTATGGCACATATTCAACTGAATGGCACATTGCCCAAAGCGTTTCCACTTACATGGGGAAAGCGAGATTTATCTCCCTTGTTATTTGTAATTGCTAGAAAGGCATAGTCATTGGGGATTACAATTTAACAATGGGCCCTTATTACTCACACTCTATGCCGATGATATCATTCTATATGTATGGCACCTGGACAATAATTTAACGCCATTGCTCCGGGAAGTGACGAGACAGGTACCAAGACGGGTCTGCATAGAAATTGGGAGAAGTCGGAGGGCCTCCAATTGATTGAGGCAGCCTGTTATAGGATGGTGGATTACTCACTGACCTGGTGTGATGACTCTGTGAAGTACCTAGGAGTCCACATCCATTGGAATAAGGATCGTATCCTACAGCTGAACTATTGCTCAGTGCTTGAGAAACTGGGGCGCAACATTGAACGCTGGTTGAAACTGCCCTTGTCAATGGCTGGTAGGATAACTATAATTAAGATGGTGGTACTCCCACAATTTTTGTATCTCTTTCTAAACATTCTTATACCATTATACGGTGTGGGGTGGTAAACAGCCTTGCATTGGCTGGGACACCTTAATACTGCTGTATGAGAGGGGGATGTTTGGTTTACCAAACTTTCAGATCGATTATCTGGTAGCGCATGTGAGCTTTGCTGGACACTGGAATTGTGCAGACATTGGATCCCATACTATAGACCTGAGGCTGATTTGGTGCTGCCGCCACCACTCAATACTCTGCTGCCATGTGGGTTCCTTCGGGACCCGCATGACATCCAGACAGTGTCCACAACCAGCTGGGCATGGCATAAGCTGCTGCGTGTAACAGGTGCTCATGTATTATACTCATCCGCGCTACCGGTTGCGGGAAATGGTTGGGTTCCCATCTTGCAGGAGACCTTAGTGAAGCGCACATTGGCTAAATATCAGTTGATAACATTTAGTGATTTGTTTCCTGCAGGACATATTTTTTCGCACACCGAAGACCCCCATTTTAGAACCGCTACTATAATGGATAAGTGAGTGTTTGATTGGTTCAGATGCTCCGTCCATCACCACCCCCTTTTGTACCGCTTTGGCCACCATAAGTGTGGCAGGGTATGCTCAGACATGAGTCCCTTGCTCACTTTGCCACTGGATTCAAGCAAGCCGGGCTGAAGAAGGCTGTAATGCCAGAAACCGGTCCTCGGAAGCTTGTTTCCGGTCCAGGGAAGGCATGGCTTGGCAGTTCGGGCTGGACTGTTCTCATGAGGCACAGGGTCAGACTGATTTGCATATAGCCATGTCTGAACTGGGGTGGCAGAGTGGGCTAAAGAACGGTGATGGATTAAACCCAGATCTTTTGACTGGGTATGAGTGTTTGATTGGTTCAGATGCTCCGTCCATCACCACCCCCTTTTGTACCGCTTTGGCCGCCATAAGTGTGGCAGGGTATGCTCAGACATGAGTCCCTTGCTCACTTTGCCACTGGATTCAAGCAAGCCGGGCTGAAGAAGGCTGTAATGCCAGAAACCGGTCCTCGGAAGCTTGTTTCCGGTCCAGGGAAGGCATGGCTTGGCAGTTCGGGCTGGACTGTTCCCATGAGGCACAGGGTCAGACTGATTTGCATATAGCCATGTCTGAACTGGGGTGGCAGAGTGGGCTAAAGAACGGTGATGGATTAAACCCAGATCTTTTGACTGGGTGTGAGTGTTTGATTGGTTCAGATGCTCCGTCCATCACCACCCCCTTTTGTACCGCTTTGGCCGCCATAAGTGTGGCAGGGTATGCTCAGACATGAGTCCCTTGCTCACTTTGCCACTGGATTCAAGCAAGCCGGGCTGAAGAAGGCTGTAATGCCAGAAACCGGTCCTCGGAAGCTTGTTTCCTGTCCAGGGAAGGCATGGCTTGGCAGTTTGGGCTGGACTGTTCCCATGAGGCACAGGGTCAGACTGATTTGCATATAGCCATGTCTGAACTGGGGTGGCAGAGAGGGCTAAAGAACGGTGATGGATTAAACCCGGATCTTTTGACTGGGTGTGAGTGTTTGATTGGTTCAGATGCTCCGTCCATCACCGCCCCTTTTTGTACCGCTAAGAGTGCAGAGGGCGTTGTACGCACGCTTGGATAGTTATCCTTTGGAACCACCTGAATTTTCAATCTAAACTGGGGTTATCAAGGGCGGGGATGGGAGCCTTTTGGTGGCATGGATGCACAAGGCAGCAGTGGCACTGCTTCTGTGCCACAATACGGGTGTGCGGGCGGCATGGGAACATGAATTTGGTTACCCGTTGACAGATGTGCAGTGGGGTCGATGCTGTGCACAAACACACCGTGTGTCTCCCAACCACCGGCACAAATTGTTGCATTTTAAATTTCTGTGGAGGGCATGCATGACCCCCAGTAAACTACATTGTATGGACCCCTCTCGTCCACATATATGCCCGAGGTGTCACTCTCCAGAGGCCGACTTTCCAGACACAACATTGACTTGCACTAGAATAAAGAGCTATTGGAGTTCGGTCTTTGGGGAAATATCTAAGATGGTAGAGGTTGATGTTGCGCCGTCACCCTTGATGGCATTGTTGGGGTACGTTCATGATCTTCCCAAATCTAAGCACTGTTTTTTTGCCTTTGCGCTTCCTATCGCTAAGCATGAGGTGGTTATCAAATGGGCCTGCACACAGTCGCCCAGACTCAATGCATGGCTTCATAGTATGAGATTTTGTAATACCATGAGTGACACCTATGCACAACTGCAGCCGCCGGCTGCTAGGCCCGTAGACATTTGACAACCATTTCAATCGTATCTCCTGGCAACACGGGATGGTAATAACACCCCCACACAGGATCAGCGTGCACCCACTGGAACTGAAGTAAAATAAAGCATTAACTGGAATAAGTGTACCATTGTAAAAACCATTGTGTCAATAACTGATTATCCTGCCGGAATTATTATGGTAAGGATTTGTTTCTGGTGTTGTATGGGTCTAGCTATGACCGCACTTGGATATATTGTCATGTACTATGCTGTTATACATTTTTTATCCTTGTCACTGCACTGTAATGATAAGCTCTCTTTTTTCTGTTTGTTGTAATTTTGAAAATCTCAATAAAAAAGTAAATAAAAAAAAGTGTGAACCTGTCTAAATAAACACAGCACTTGACGTAATGACGTCACAATTCCGCGGTGCTCTACCACTTGGTGTACTTGGAATTGTAGTCACAACAATCGTGGGCACAACCAACCAGTCACCACTTAAATAATGTTAGAGATATTCCCAAGAAACACAAGTGTGCAAAGTATTAAAAAGAAGATGAAATGATGAGATATCTTTTAATTTGTTATATTTTGAAACTGCATATGATATAGTCACAACTCCATAGTATTCTACTTCTCAGATTACTAGGAACTGCAGTGTAATGTGTGCAAGAGATGATACTCTGAGAACGCAAAAAATAGTAAAAGACCACCCGCTAAAGAGAGCAGGGGCATATTACCAACAACTAGCGATAATTATCGCTATGTTGTTTTAGCGGCGATATTTTTATCGCCGAGCTGCGGTGATTTTTATCGCTTAGGAGCCTTGATATTATCAAGGTTTATCTCCTAAGCGATAAAAATCGTCCGAAATGCATGAATATCGCTGAAAAGTCAGCGATATTCATGCATTACCGAGCTAATGCTCTTAGCCATGTTATCCACCTCCCATTGGATAACATGGCTAAGAACTGCTCAGGGCAGGTGTAAGCTTTTGGAGATATTCGCGCTTAGCGCGAATATCTCCAAAAGTTGGTAATAGGAGATAGCGATGTTAGCGACTGTTTCCAGTCGCTAACATCTTGGCGCGCCCACTTTGCATGTCATTAGTGATAAATATCACTGACATGCAAAGCGGGGCCCAAGATGGTCGCTATCTCCTACTAGCTGTCGCTAACTGGTGTTAGCGACAGCTAGGTAATAGGGAGATAATTTTATCTCCGCTTTCTTGGCTTTTAAAGCCAAAAAAGCGGAGATAACCCCCCTTGATAATATGCCCCTCAGTTCGTTGGTGCTCAGTAGTATTGGCAGGAGGACTGAACTGACTGCCCTGACCCCCCCACTCTCCCCCCCCCCCCCCCCCCGACCCCCTTAGATGATCACTACAAAAACAAAACAGCACAAGAGGCCCAGATTGCAAAGAAAACACCTTCAGTTACTGGAGCAGGGAGCTGGTGAACTAGAGATTTGTTGCACAGGAGTGAGCATGTCAGAAGCTTGTGCAGGGCCGGTCCTCTCTGAGTCAAGGTGCAGCTTGTAACACAGATATGAAGGCGGCTGGGGAAAGAGAAAACACCGCCATGGCCTTGTCTATCTGTGTTTCTAACAGCAACAAGAAGGACGGGCAGGTCAGACCTTTGTTTCTTACTGCTTCAAAGTGTGATGTTACAGCAGGATGGGGACCCATGACGCGCAAGCTTTGGGGTACAGAGCTCTGGATACCCTCCCCTTCTGACATCCCTGCTTTGGGGTACAATTGACGCTCCTAAGTGCTGCTTTGATTAGGTGCCTGGCAAGTATTTCCAATACCTATAGAATGTGCTGTTCACTCTGACTGTCGCCTGGCTGCTGGCCTCCTCCTACCTTTCTAAACTCTAAATAACAAGTTGTTTCTTAATCATCTGACGTAGAGCTGCTCAGCGCTATTTTTAAACAAGTGGGCAGTGAGATTGAGTTCCCACTGAGTGGCTCATGTTTGGTAAGCAGAAATTCTGACAATTGATGCTTGCTGTGAAATTTGAAGCAACGCTGCAGACGCAGGCATTGCTGTTCTTATACTGCCACCTGGTGGATACAGAACTACAAACGCTTTGTTGAAATGCTGTAGATTTTAACCCTACTGCTAGATGTCGGTCTTGTTTTTTAATGCAAACTAGAAAAACATAAATTAATCTAAAAAGTGCTATGTCTAACCAATAAAATAAGTTACCTAACACATTATTAAAGATCTGGAAATAGAAAAGGAGGGCTGGATGTGGAGGCACAAGGGAGTGATACTACGTAAAATGAAAACAAACACTGGCAAAGTCAATAAGTCTTGCTTTTGGGACCTTTTGAATTTGCAGTTGCCTCTGGGTGATACTGTGTAGCAAGGACAATAGACAAACAAAAAAACTAAATAAAAGGCCTGATGACAGGGCCACTACTGGCAGGCATGCTATTTTATAGATGATCTACAACAACTTCAACAACCAAGACCATCTCACCAAACCAGATCCCACCTCATGCAACGTCACCCAACAGACCCTGCTCAAATGGATCCTGCTCATGACAGAAGACACCTTGAATACCATTAAACGCATCCACTCCGGGGCACCATCAAAAGCATCCACTCTGGGCACCATCAGACCCCTGCGCGCACCACATCTTCTATAGAGCTGCCTCTGCCATTGCACCCAAACCACATTGGACAATCAACTATTCCTTCAAGACCACCACCTTCCCCGTTGACTGGAAACAAGCTGAAGTCAACCTCCTCCTTAAAAAACCCTCCGCTGACCCGACGGACCTCAAGAACTTAAGGCCCCTCTCTGCTTCCTTTCACAGCCAAGGTCATTGAAATGGCCGTCAACACCCAGCTAGCAAACTTAATCAAAGCTAACAATTTCGTGGACATATCCCAATCCGGATTTTGAAGCAACCACAGCACTGAGACTCTCCTATTTGCCACCACGGCGACATCTGCTCCCTCCTCGACCAGGGCGGAACGACCGCCCTCATCCTACTTGACCTTTCAGCGGCATTCAACACCATCTCCCACTGCACCCTAGCCACCAGACTCCTTGACGCCGGTATCCACAGAAAGGCCCTCAACTGGATATGTTCCTTCCTCACCGGAAGAGCTCAGTGGGTTAGACCCCCTCCCTACCTATCGGAACCAACAGAGATCAACTGCAGAATTCCCCAGGGATCCCACCTCAGCCCCACCCTCTTCAATGTCTACATGGCCCCCCTCGCAATCCATCATCAGGACCACGGGCTCAACATCGTCTCTTACGCCGACACCCAGCTGATCATCTCCCTCACCAACGAACTGAACATCCCCAAACACAACCTTCCAAGAAGGTATAAAAGCCTTCACCACCTGGATGAATAACAGCTGCCTGTAACTCAACTAAGAAAAGACACTGGCATAACGAAAAGTGAGGGGGACTCCCTGCACGGTACTTAGGGGCCCCCCCTCCGGGCTCAATTAGGAGCTCTCCCGGCCAGAGTTTAGTGCCGAGGGGGCCCCTTGGAGCTAGGGCCCCCCCCCGCACCGCATGGGCTGCGGGGGTCTGTGTTACGCCCCTGAGAAAAGACATAAGTCCTCAGCCTTGGCTCTACCCCCTCCGCATGGAATCACTCCTGGTGGCCTTCTGCCCTCAACAATCCCCCCACCCCGAGGGACCACGCTCGAAACCTCAGCATCATACTAGACTCTTCGCTCACATTAAAACTCCAAATCAATGCTGTATCCTCGACCTGCTTCAACACCCTCCGCATGTTCCAAAAGACTTTCAGATGGATTCCAACGAATCCAGAAAAAAACATCATGCATGCACTCATCAGCAGCAGACTGTACTATGGCAACGCTCACTATGCAGTAATTAATAAGAAACTCCTTTGCAAACTTCAGACTGTCCAGAAAGCTGCAGCCAGGCTGATTCTCGACATCCACCGTCGCAGTCACATCACCCAAAACCTGCACAATTTACACTGGCTTCCGGTAGAAAAAAGAATAAGAGTGGATACTCCTTCCACACACTCATAAGACACCTGCGATCAGCCCAGCTCTCTCTGGCCACTGTCCCTCATATCAACAAGACTAGAACGGGATGAAAGTCCTCTGCCTACCTCTCTGCCAAAGCCTGGAACACCCTACTCATCCACTTCCGTCAATATCCCACATTTCCACAGTTCAGGAAGGACCTCAAGACTTGGCTCTTCAGATGTCGTCAGCACACTACATGTCACCCACCCCCAGCGCCTTAAGCCCCTCACGGGTGAATAGTTACCCTTTACCAACCCTTGATTGATTGACTGATTCGCGCATGTTGGATGACATTGGTAAAAATAAAAATGTATTTGAAAAAGCACAAAACTATTTTTAAGACGGGGGTGGCACCACCCTGCTGTTTGGCCCTGCTAAAAAAATAAACATTTAATTAAAAAAAGGTTCACATGGATGGGGTGAGGGCATCAAAAGAGGAGGAAGGAATAAAACAAAAATAAAGCCAGGAGGAGGGGATAAGCAAGGGAGACAGCAACAAGGAGGGCTAGGGGAGAATGCTGGGGTGGGAGGGAGGAGAGGGGAACATGGAGCTGAAGGGATGGGGTGAGAAGCACAAGCGTGAGAGAGTAGGAAGACTCATGCACTCTTTTGGAGTGCTTAACCAAAATGAAAAAAGCAGCTCCCTAAAAGAGAGCTGTGGAAAGCTACAAACAAGCCAATAAGTAGGATTGTACAGAAGTTATGCTCCAATAGAGACTCAAACACAAGAAGAGGAAAACTGCAATTGAATAAGAAGCAAGCAGATGAGTTACAATACAACCAACCAATGGTAAGCAATGGGTGGGCTGTAAGTCCACTGTAAGCTCACAATAGGTCTTTCGCAATCAGACAGCTTACACGTAGGTTACACCTAAACAGTAATTTTTTGCCTGAGATAGCCTATGTTTTGTCACAGAGCTAATTTTATCTACTATAAGAGGAGAATTCTGGACACTAGCGGCTCGTAGTGTGAGTGTTGCGGGGTGGTGGGGCAGGGCGGGGAGGGGCAGGGCAGGGGGTAGTAAACTCCGGCATACGGTCGACCAGAGGTAGGTACATAAATAAATAAATAAATAAAACAAATTACATTGCGCGCGCTGCAACGCAAATGACGGCCGGACAAAGACAAACAGTGATGCTCACTTTGCATGTTCCCCACCAGGCTGCATTACACAGCCTGGTGGGGAACATGCACAGGCTCTCTGTCCCCATCTGAGCACTGAACCACGGTGCTCAGACCAATCACAACGCTGCATTGCGGCATTCTCATTGGCTTAGAGGAACAAATCCAAATGCTGCACTGCAGAGCTGTCATTGGCTGAGGGAGCCTGGGAGCCCAGGTGCTTCCTGCGACGGAGGCGAGACGGCAGCTGGCGACGCAACCAGCAGGTACGTTTTCTTATTTTTTAATTTTTTTTATTTTCTACCCCTCAAATCCCACCACCCTCCTACCCCGTCACAGTTCCCTACCAGCCGCCACTGATATTTCCATTTATTACATAAGTACTTTTTCTATTACATGAATGGAATGTTGTAACTTTATTAGTGCAGCAGTGAGATGGTTCCACAAAGGAAGGGACTTATTTTGTTACATTTCATACAGCTGGTTTCACATGTGACGCAGTCGGATATTGTGGACCACTGAAGCTTATCTTTCAAGAAATGGACTTCCCAGGATAAAATACGGGATCAAACACATGCTTTTTCTTTGACAAAAGAATGAATTGTTTTTCCCGTTGTGAAAGCAAGGTTTGAACCATGCTGCAATATGAAAATTCAGAATTCACTGGAAGTAATTTGAAGACGTTGACACCATAGAGAAATTCCACGTCCATATCTTTACCCACAAGTCCCACCTGCAATTAGCGGACGGGTTCCAGCAACTACTGTCAGCTTAAGAAAATATGACTTGTTAATTGGTGCAGTCCAAGAAAGTAATTTTACCAAATTGTCATATTTTACTTTAAAACATTCGTTAAGTACATACTGGTAAATTTAATTTTTCATGAATTCCATTAACGACAGAATATTCTTCCATTCATTTTCAACATTGGTAATAATGCTAATTTTGCTCAATGTATTTTAGAAATTGTCCCTTCATCTGGAACAGTATGAGCCATTTTTAGAATGATTAAAAAATAAATATCTATTTAGTAAACTCCACAATTAGTCTAACATCATGTTACCCCTTTATTTTCTGGTCACTAAAGAGTTATTTTACCTTGTCTCCAAATAATCAAAAACCCTGGCATATTTCTTCCTTCTGGTTGTACGGTGGTGTGAACACTAGTCACACTATCATATTGATAAACCCTCTTATGTTTCATTTTACATTAAACGAGAATATTCCAGTTCACGTTTTTGTCTCCTTACTCTTTCACCATCTTTGAACAGTTGATGTGAATGGTCAAAATAATATTCAGATTTACAGAAAACAAGACAAATCCTTTAAGTCATTCAATAAATGTGGTATAACAGCATTCAGTTCCTCCATCCCCATACTCCTGATCACAGTAACGATTTTAGGAGATCACCTCCTCTTAATATTTGACAATCATTAAGGTAGGCTGGAGGAGTCACACATTTGTTTGCGTTCTCTTCACTCCACCTATGCCAAGCATTTTAAGTCTCTTCCTCTTTCTTACTTGGCTTCCAAACTCTGGAACGATCTTTCACTGCAGGTCAAATCCATAGTTTGTCCCTCCAATTCCAGAGAAAACCTTAGAACTCGTCTTTCTAGTCAATGTCTGTCTGTAAATCTTTGTCTCAGGCTCCAACTGGTCTCTTTTGATATAACTTTACATTAGGCCATCCGACATCCAGGCGTCAACTAAGCACCACCCTACAATATATGCTACCTCGAGGTGTCCCTCATTCGAGCCAGTCCATGTTTCTGGCAGCAAAGCGCAACAAACACTAACTGAGAGCTGCAAGCCAGCACATCGACACATGCACATACTGAGAGCTGCAAGTCAGAAACATCGACACATGCACATACTGAGAGCTGCAAGACCGCACATCGACACGTGGGCATACTGAGAGCTGCAAGACCGCACATCGACACATGCACATACTGAGAGCTGCAAGACCGCACATCGACACGTGGGCATACTGAGAGCTGCAAGACCGCACATCGACACGTGGGCATACTGAGAGCTGCAAGTCAGCAATGCGACAAAACACAAATTGAGAGCTGCAAGACTTCATGTCAACACATGCACCACTGAGAGCTGCAAGACAGCACATCGACACATGGACATACTGAGAGCTGCAAGACCGCACATCAACCCGTGGACATACTAAGAGCTACAAGATAGCACAGTAGCACATGAGCAAACCGAGAGCTGCAAGATAGCACATGTAGCACATGAGCAAACCGAGAGCTGCAAGATAGCACAGTAGCACATAGCACAGTAGCACATGAGTAAATTGAGAGCTGCAAGATAGCACAGTGACACATGAGTAAATTGAGAGCTGCAAGATAGCACAGCGACATATGAGTACATTGAGAGCTGCAAGATAGCACAGCGGCACATGAGTAAATTGAGAGCTGCAAGATAGCACAGCGACACAGCAGAAACGAGAGCTGCAAGATAGCACAAGGACACAGCACAAACCAAAAGCTTAAAAATAGCATAGTTGCACAGCACAACCCGAGACCTACAAGATAGCAAAGACACACGCACAAACAAAGAGCTGCAAAATAGCACAGTTACATACCACTAACATAGAGCGGTAAGACAGAACAGTAACATAGCACTAACTAAGAGCTGCAAGAGAGCATGGTGACACACCTGTAACTAAGAGCCTGAAGGCAGCACATAAACACATGCACATACTGAGAGCTGCTAGATAGTATGGTGAAACAGCATAAACCCAGAGAAGCAAGATAGTATGGTGACACAGCACAAACTGAGCGCTACAAGGTACCATAGCAACATAGCACACACCGAGAGCTGCAAGACAGAACATTGCACATGCACATACTCAGACCTTCAAGATATCACAATGACACATGAGCAAACCGAGAGCTTCAAGAAAGCAGAGCTATATAGCACAAACCGAGAGCTACAAGACAGCACAGGCACATGCACAACCCGAGAGCTGCAAGATAGCACGGCGACATGCACATACTGAGAGCTGCAAGTTAGCACGACAATACAGCGCTAACTGAAAGCTTCAAGACAGCATGGTGACACAACACTAATTGAGAGCTGTAAGATAGCACATCAACACATGCACATACTGAGAGCTGCAGGACAGCACATCAACATATGCACATACTGAGAGCTGCAGGACAGCACATCGACACATGCACATACTGAGAGCTGCAGGACAGCACATCGCACATGCACATACTGAGAGCAGCAGGACAGCACATCGACACATGCACATACTGAGAGCATCAGGACAGCACATCAACACATGCACATACTGAGAGCTGCAGGACAGCACATCGACACATGCACATACTGAGAGCATCAGGACAGCACATCAACACATGCACATACTGAGAGCATCAGGACAGCACATCAACACATGCACATACTAGGAGCAGCAGGACAGCACATCAACACATGCACATGCTGAGAGCTTCAGGACAGCGCATCAACACATGCACATGCTGAGAGCTGCAGGACAGCACATCAACACATGCACATACTGAGAGCTGCTGGACAGCACATCGACACATGCACACACTGCAAGATAACACATCAACACATGCACATACTAGGAGCAGCAGGACAGCACATCAACACATGTACATACTCAGACCTTCAAGATATCACAATGACACATGAGCAAACCGAGAGCTTCAAGAAAACACAGCGATATAGCACAAACCGAGAGCTGCAAGACAGCACATGCACAACCCGAGAGCTGCAAGATAGCACGGCTACATGCACATACTGAGAGCTGCAAGTTAGCACGACAATACAGCGCTAACTCAAAGCTTCAAGGCAGCATGGGACACAACACTAATTGAGAGCTGTAAGATAGCACATCAACATATGCACATACTGAGACCTGCAGGACAGCACATCGACACAAGCACATACTGAGAGCTTCAGGACAGCACATCGACACATGCACATACTGAGAGCAGCAGGACAGCACATCAACACATGCACATACTGAGAGCTGTAGGACAGCACATCGATACATGCACATTCTGAGAGCTGCAGGACAGCACATTAAAAAATGCACATATTGAGAGCTGCAAGATAACACATCGACACATGCACACACTGAGAGCAGCAGGACAGCACATCAACACATGTACATACTGAGAGCTGGAGGACAGGAGTCAAAGCACATTGACACATACACATACTGAGAAGAGCAGGACAGCACATCAACACATGCACATACTGAGAACAGCAGGTCAGCACATCAACACATGCACATAATGAGAGCTGTAAGATAGCACATCAACAGATGCACATACTGAGAGCTGCAGGACAGCACATCAACTCATGAACATACTGAGAGGTGCAAGATAACACATCAACACATGCACATACTGAGAGCAGCAGGACAGCACATTGACATATGTACATACTGACGGCTGTAAGATAGAACATCAACAGATGCACATACTGAGAGCTGCAGGACAGCACATCAACAAATGCACATACTGAGAGCTGCAGGACAGCACTTCGACACATGCACATACTGACAGCAGTAGGATAGCTCATCGGCACATGTACATACTGAGAGCTGCAGGACAGCACATTGACACATGTACATACTGAGAGCTGCAGAACAGCACATCGACACATGCACATACTGAGAGCAGTAGGATAGGACATCGACATGTACATAATGAGAGCTGCAGGAAAGCACATCGACACATGCACACACTGAGAGCAGTAGGACAGCACATTGACACATGCACACACTGAGAGCAGTAGGACAGCACATCGACACATGCACATACTGAGAGCAGTAGGACAGCACATCGACACATGCACATACTGAGAGCAGCAGGACAGCACATCGACACATGCACATACTGAGAGCTGTAAGATAGAACATCAACAGATGCACATACTAAGAGCTGCAGGACAGCACATTAACAAATGCACATACTGAGAGCTGCAGGAGAGCACATCAACACATGTACATTCTGAGAGCTGCAGGGCAGCACTTCGACACATGCACATACTGACAGCAGTAGGACAGCACATCGACACATGCACATACTGAGAGCAGCAGGACAGCACATCGACACAAGCACATACTGAGAGCTTCAGGACAGCACATCGACACATGCACATACTGAGAGCAGCAGGACAGCACATCAACACATGTACATACTGAGAGCTGGAGGACAGGAGTCAAAGCACATTGACACATGCACATACTGAGAAGAGCAGGACAGCACATCAACACATGCACATACTGAGAACAGCAGATCAGCACATCAACACATGCACATACTGAGAGCTGTAAGATAGCACATTAACAGGTGCACATACTGAGAGCTGCAGGACAGCACATCAACTCATGTACATACTGAGAGGTGCAAGATAACACATCAACACGTGCACATACTGAGAGCAGCAGGACAGCACATTGACACATGTACATACTGAGAGCTGTAAGATAGAACATCAACAGATGCACATACTGAGAGGTGCAGGACAGCACATCAACAAATGCACATACTGAGAGCTGCAGGAGAGCACATCAACACATGTACATTCTGAGAGCTGCAGGACAGCACATCGACACATGCACATACTGAGAGCAGTAGGATAGGACATCGACATGTACATAATGAGAGCTGCAGGAAAGCACATCGACACATGCACACACTGAGAGCAGTAGGACAGCACATTGACACATGCACACACTGAGAGCTGTAGGACAGCACATCGACACATGCACATACTGAGAGCTGCAGGACAGCACATCGCACATGCACATACTAAGAGCAGCATGACAGCACATCGACACATGCACATACTGAGAGCATCAGGACAGCACACCAACACATGCACATACTGAGAGCTGCAGGACAGCACATCGACACATGCACATACTGAGAGCATCAGGACAGCACATCAACACATGCACATACTGGGAGCATCAGGACAGCACATCAACACATGCACATACTAGGAGCAGCAGGACAGCAAATCAACACATGCACATGCTGAGAGCTTCAGGACAGCGCATCAACACATGCACATGCTGAGAGCTGCAGGACAGTACATCAACACATGCACATACTGAGAGCTGCTGGACAGCACATCGACACATGCACACACTGCAAGATAACACATCAACACATGCACATACTAGGAGCAGCAGGACAGCACATCAACACATGTAGATACTCTGACCTTCAAGATATCACAATGACACATGAGCAAACCGAGAGCTTCAAGAAAACACAGCGATATAGCACAAACCGAGAGCTGCAAGACAGCACATGCACAACCCGAGAGCTGCAAGATAGCACGGCGATATGCACATACTGAGAGCTGCAAGTTAGCACGACAATACAGCGCTAACTCAAAGCTTCAAGGCAGCATGGGACACAACACTAATTGAGAGCTGTAAGATAGCACATCAACATATGCACATACTGAGACCTGCAGGACAGCACATTGACACAAGCACATACTGAGAGCTTCAGGACAGCACATCGACACATGCACATACTGAGAGCAGCAGGACAGCACATCAACACATGCACATACTGAGAGCTGTATGACAGCACATCGATACATGCACATTCTGAGAGCTGCAGGACAGCACATTAAAACATGCACATATTGAGAGCTGCAAGATAACACATCGACACATGCACACACTGAGAGCAGCAGGACAGCACATCGACACATGTACATACTGAGAGCTGGAGGACAGGAGTCAAAGCACATTGACACATGCACATACTGAGAAGAGCAGGACAGCACATCAACACATGCACATACTGAGAACAGCAGGTCAGCACATCAACACATGCACATACTGAGAGCTGTAAGATAGCACATCAACAGATGCACATACTGAGAGCTGCAGGACAGCACATCAACTCATGAACATACTGAGAGGTGCAAGATAACACATCAACACATGCACATACTGAGAGCAGCAGGACAGCACATTGACACATGTACATACTGAGAGCTGTAAGATAGAACATCAACAGATGCACATACTGAGAGCTGCAGGACAGCACATCAACAAATGCACATACTGAGAGCTGCAGGACAGCACTTCGACACATGCACATACTGACAGCAGTAGGATAGCTCATTGGCACATGTACATACTGAGAGCTGCAGGACAGCACATTGATACATGTACATACTGAGAGCTGCAGAACAGCACATAGACACATGCACATACTGAGAGCAGTAGGATAGGACATCGACACGTACATAATGAGAGCTGCAGGAAAGCACATCGACACATGCACACACTGAGAGCAGTAGGACAGCACATTGACACATGCACACACTGAGAGCAGTAGGACAGCACATCGACACATGCACATACTGAGAGCAGTAGGACAGCACATCGACACATGCACATACTGAGAGCAGCAGGAGAGCACATCGACACATACTGAGAGCTGCAAGATAGAACATCAACAGATGCACATACTGAGAGCTGCAGGACAGCACATCAACAAATGCACATACTGAGAGCTGCAGGAGAGCACATCAACACATGTACATTCTGAGAGCTGCAGGGCAGCACTTCGACACATGCACATACTGACAGCAGTAGGACAGCACATCGACACATGCACATACTGAGAGCAGCAGGACAGCACATCAACACATGTACATACTGAGAGCTGGAGGACAGGAGTCAAAGCACATTGACACATGCACATACTGAGAAGAGCAGGACAGCACATCAACACATGCACATACTGAGAACAGCAGATCAGCACATCAACACATGCACATACTGAGAGCTGTAAGATAGCACATCAACAGATGCACATACTGAGAGCTGCAGGACAGCACATCAACTCATGTACATACTGAGAGGTGCAAGATAACACATCAACACGTGCACATACTGAGAGCAGCAGGACAGCACATTGACAAATGTACATACTGAGAGCTGTAAGATAGAACATCAACAGATGCTCATACTAAGAGCTGCAGGACAGCACATCAACACGTGCACATACTGAGAGCAGCAGGACAGCACATTGACACATGTACATACTGAGAGCTGTAAGATAGAACATCAACAGATGCACATACTAAGAGCTGCAGGACAGCACATCAACAAATGCACATACTGAGAGCTGCAGGAGAGCACATCAACACATGCACATTCTGAGAGCTGCAGGACAGCACTTCGACACATGCACATACTGAGAGCAGTAGGATAGGACATCGACATGTACATAATGAGAGCTGCAGGAAAGCACATCGACACATGCACACACTGAGAGCAGTAGGACAGCACATTGACACATGCACACACTGAGAGCTGTAGGACAGCACATCGACACATGCACATACTGAGAGCAGTAGGACAGCACATCGACACATGCACATACTGAGAGCAGCAGGACAGTACATCGACACATGCACATACTGAGAGCTGTAAGATAGAACATCAACAGATGCACATACTGAGAGCTGCAGGACAGCACATCAACAAATGCACATACTGAGAGCTGCAGGAGAGCACATCAACACATGTACATTCTGAGAGCTGCAGGGCAGCACTTCGACACATGCACATACTGACAGCAGTAGGACAGCACATCGACACATGCACATACTGAGAGCAGCAGGACAGCACATCGACACATGCACATACTGAGAGCTGTAAGATAGAACATCATCAGATGCACATACTGAGAGCTGCAGGACAGCACATCAACAAATGCACATACTGAGAGCTGCAGGAGAGCACATCAACACATGTACATTCTGAGAGCTGCAGGATAGCACATCAACACATGTACATTCTGAGAGCTGCATGGCAGCACTTCGACACATGCACATACTGACAGCAGTAGGATAGCTCATCGGCACATGTACATACTGAGAGCCGCAGGACAGCACATTGACACATGTACATACTGAGAGCTGCAGGACAGCACATCAACACATGCACATACTGAGAGTTTCAGGACAGCACATCGACACATGCACACGGATGTATGACGGTATAACGCGTGCTTTTGAAACGCGTGCCGTTACCACGCAGGTTTTACAACGCAAGTCGCTACAATGACTTGCGTTGTGGGGCGCTGGATAGTGAATAGTTTAATTTACTCTTCCAACTCCTGTCCCCGTGGATAGTAGGGAAGAAGTTGGATAGTAAATTAAACTATTCCCTATCCTACAGCGCCCTCCAGCGCAAGTCATTGTAATGACTTGCGTTGTAAAACCTGCGTGGTAGTGGTACCGCGTTGTAAAACTTTCGTGGTTAAGGATGTTTCCCCATGCACACACTGAGAGCAGTAGTACAGCACATCGACACATGCACACAATGAGAGCAGCAGGACAGCACATCGACACATGCACACACTGAGAGCAGCAGGACAGCACATCGACACATGCACATACTGAGAGCTGCAGGACAGCACATCGACACATGCACATACTGAGAGCTGTAGGACAGCACATCGACACATGCACATACTGAAAGCTGTAGGACAGCACATCGACACATGCACACACTGAGAGCAGCAGGACAGCACATCAACACATGCACATACTGAGAGCAGCAGGATAGCACATCGACACATGTACATACTGAGAGCAGCAGGACAGCACATCGACACATGCACACACTGAGAGCAGCAGGACAGCACATCGACACATGCACATACTGAGAGCTGTAGGACAGCACATCGACACATGCACATACTGAGAGCTGCAGGACAGCACATCGACACATGCACATACTGAGAGCAGCAGGATAGCACATCGACACATGTACATACTGAGAGCAGCAGGACAGCACATCGACACATGCACACACTGAGAGCAGCAGGACAGCACATCAACACATGCACATACTGAGAGCAGCAGGATAGCACATCGACACATGTACATACTGAGAGCAGCAGGACAGCACATCGACACATGCACACACTGAGAGCAGCAGGACAGCACATCGACACATGCACATACTGAGAGCTGTAGGACAGCACATCGACACATGCACATACTGAGAGCTGTAGGACAGCACATCGACACATGCACATACTGAGAGCCGCAGGACAGCACATTGACACATGTACATACTGAGAGCAGCAGGACAGCACATTGACACATGCACATACTGAGAGCTGCAAGATAACACATCGACACATGCACACACTGAGAGCAGCAGGACAGCACATCGACACATGCACATACTGAGAGCCGCAGGACAGCACATTGACACATGTACATACTGAGAGCAGCAGGACAGCACATTGACACATGCACATACTGAGAGCTGCAAGATAACACATCGACACATGCACACACTGAGAGCTGCAGGACAGCACATCGACACATGCACGTACTAAGAGCTGCAGGACAGCACATCGACACATGCACATACTGAGAGCTGCAGGACAGCACATCGACACATGCACATACTGAGAGCTGCAGGACAGCACATCGACACATGCACATACTGAGAGCTGCAAGACCGCACATCAACACATGTACATACTGAGAGCTGCAGAATAGGACATCGACACATGTACATACTGAGAGGTGCAAGATAACATATCAACACATACACATACTGAGAGTTACAAGATAACACATCGACACATGTACATACTGAGAGCTGCAGGACAGCACATCAACACATGCGCCTTTAGTTTACAATTTAGAATCCCTGCCAGGCTGACATATTTATTGTGAGAAAATCTTCCTTCCAGTCGTTGTGCACTCAGATAACCTCCTGCTGCCAGTGACCTTAAAACAGGAAACAAGAATCTGGTTGGTGTCCAAAACACTCCATACACCTCTCTCGTCATTGCAATTCTGCAGATGATTAACGCCCTGAGGTGTGGCATGGGCACTTACATAAGGTGCGCTACACTTGTGCTGACTGACCGAGTGACATTAGGAGCGGTGGCTAGCTGCCATCTCCTGCACATTCATTCATATTTTTGGGAAACATGGTTAGCCTTAGCCGTACGGGAACTCTGGAAATTAGAACCCGTTCATTGTAAGAGATATGTAACAAAAGTTATAATTTCTTTTGAAATGCGGCGGTGTGAAAGAATGATAAAATGTAGGGGAGGCGTAATTGTCAGGGGCGTAGCTTCACACACACACACACACACACACTTTCTTTCGTCTCTGCCTTAAAACTTAATTCGTTTGAAAACTATTGTTTTAAGTTCCCCTCACAATCCGCACTCCTCTCTCTTTCCACTGCCTCTTAAGCCCCCTCGTGTCCTGCTTCTCATAATGTATTTTAACAAGATATGCCAGCATGATTGTTGGAAAATGTGAAGCTTGCACCCCCCAATCTTACTGACGAAGCCAAGCCCGGGGCAACTGTATGTGAGTGAAGCTTGCACTTCGGCTGCGTGTGCTCAGTGCTTTCAGTGGGCTGAAAAGGCTGGGAGGGGGTGGGGGGGTCTCTAAAAAGAGCGCGGCCTATGAAGCATAAATAGGAATCCTTTCCTAGATTCATAGCCTATGTAATTAAGGGTTTGGCCCAAAACCTTTGAACTAGAGGTTAGGGCTGGCATCCTATGATTGACACGGTGTGCAAATCGTACAGAATTTTTGTGCTGCTGTGTGACTTCTGTTATTGCCTCATGAGCACATGTCTAAATGAAGCTACTTCTAATATTAGGTAAATGAGTAACATTGCCAATAGTTAGCATTGAAAATATTTCAAATCTGTGACTTAAACATTGCTAAGGTCTGTGGAAGGGATATTGGTACTCGAAGTGCCTCAGTCAGTCCGGTGTTCCCTTTACAGCTTCATTTGGAATGTCTCACTCTGTTAGGCACGTATGCCCTTTTTTTCCACTCAGTCTTTCTGAAAGCCTCCATGTGAACATCTCTTTTCTCTTCATCACTGTTTTTAGGTCTCGTCCTTTACCATTCCGAAGGAATGGGAAATGGCGAGAATTCAAGTGCTCGAACTGATTGTCAAACCACCGCTTTTTTTCGTGGCGTTTTCTTCGAGTGCACGTACAGGCACGCGCTTTTGGCCCATACACTTTCATGGCCATCTGTTCCTGTTCCTCAATGTCCCTCCCACCCTTCATTTGATCTTGCCGCGAGTTCAGGCTAATGGCCCTCCCCCAGCACAGAGCGCGCATCGCGGCCGCACAGCACATCAAAGGGCTTTTCCCAGCGTGTGCTGTGCGGCTTCTCCTCCCCTAATTATGTGGCCGGCCGTACTTGTGTTTCCTGGCCACTTCCCGGCCGCTCTTGTATTTAATTAGCAGCAGCAGCATTTCTCCTGCGCCAGGCCACATCAAAGGCTCTGTGCCACTTTCACCGACACAGCAACACTTACAGAAACGCAACGCCACTCACACCCACGCAAGCCCACTATCATCCACGCAACACCACACTCACCCACGCAACGCCACTCATCTAAGCAACCCCACTCATCCACGCAACGCCACTCATCCACGCAACGCCACTCATCCACGCAACACCACTCATCTAAGCAACCCCACTCATCCACGCAACGCCACTCATCCACGCAACGCCACTCCTCCACGCAACGCCACTCACACATGCAACGCCACTCACCCACGCAACACCACTCACCCACGCAACCCCACTCATCCACGCAACCCCACTCATCCACGCAACGCCACTCATCCACGCAACGCCACTCATCCACGCAACGCCACTCACACATGCAACGCCACTCACCCACGCAACACCACTCACCCACGCAACGCCACTCACACACGCAACGCCACTCACTCACGCAACGCCACTCACCCACTCAACGCCACTCACACACGCAACGCCACTCACACACGCAATGCCACTCACACATGCAACGCCACTCACACACGCAACGCCACTCACACACGCAAAGCCACTCACACGCGCAATGCCACTCACACGTGCAACGCCACTCAAACGCGCAACGCCACTCACACGCGCAACGCCACTCACACGCGCAACACCACTCACACGCGCAACGCCACTCACACACGCAACGCCACTCACACACGCAACGCCACTCACACACGCAACGCCACTCACACACGCAATGCCTCTCACACACCCAACGCGACTCACACGCGCAACGCCACTCACACGCGCAACGCCACTCACACGCGCAACGCCACTCACACGCGCAATGCCACTCACACACGCAACGCCACTCACGCGCGCAACGCCACTCACACACGCAACGCCACTCACACACGCAACGCCACTCACACATGCAACGCCACTCACGCACGCAACGCCACTCACACACGCAACGCCACTCACACACGCAACGCCACTCACACATGCAACGCCACTCACACGCGCAGCGCCACTCACGTGCAACGCCACTCATACGCGCAACACCACTCACACGCGCAACACCACTCACACGCGCAACGCCACTCACACGCGCAACGCGACTCACACGCGCAACGCCACTCACACGCGCAACGCCACTCACGCGCGCAACACCACTCACGCACACAACGCCACTTACACACACAACGCCACTCACACACGCAACGCCACTCACACACGCAACGCCACTCACACACGCAACTCCACTCACACGCGCAACGCGACTCACACGTGCAACGCCACTCACACGCGCAACGCGACTCACACGCGCAACGCGACTCACACGCGCAACGCCACTCACACGTGCAACGCCACTCACACGCGCAACGCCACTCACACGCGCAACGCCACTCACACACGCAACGCCACTCACACACGCAACGCCACTCACACACGCAACACGACTCACACGCGCAACGCCACTCACACGTGCAACGCCACTCACATGCGCAACGCCACTGACACGCGCAACGCCACTCACACGCAACGCCACTCACACGTGCAACTCCACTCACACGCGCAACTCCACTCACACGCGCAACACCACTCACACACGCAACGCCACTCACACGTGCAACGCCACTCACACGCGCAACGCCACTCACACGCGCAACGCCACTCACACGCGCAACGCCACTCACACGCGCAACGTCACTCACACGCGCAACGCCACTCACACACGCAACGCCACTCACACATGCAACGCGACTCACACGCGCAACGCCACTCACACGCGCAACGCCACTCACACGCGCAACGCCACTCACACGCAACGCCACTCACACGCGCAACGCCACTCACACGCGCAACACCACTCACACGCGCAACGCCACTCACACGCGCAATGCCACTCACACGCGCAATGCCACTCGCACACGCAACGCCACACACACACGCAACGCCACTCACACACGCAACGCCACTCACACACGCAACGCCACTCACACACGCAACGCCACTCACACACGCAACGCCACTCACACACGCAACGCCACTCGCACACGCAATGCCACTCGCACATGCAACGCCACTGACACACGCAACGCCACTCACACACGCAACGCCACTCACACAGGCAACGCCACTCACACACGCAACGCCACTCACACACGCAACGCCACTCACACACGCAACGCCACTCACACATTGTGGGTGCAGATTGTGGGTGCAGATTGTGGGTGCAGATTGTGGGTGCAGATTGTGGGTGCAGATTCAGAGAAAACTCAGCAGCACCACCACCATTGCAATGCAATAGGTCTCGTTTTAACGCAAATTTAAGCTATAGGCCTTGTAAATGGCAAAGCCTTTTATTTATGTTCCAAAAACCAGAACGCAAAAATAAAGGGCATAATCATTTACAATGCTAATAGTTCAGACTCGCGTTATTGCGAGACCTATTGCATTTTCAATGCTTGTTCTTTCTGTCCGTTGGCATCTTCTCCTTTGTGACACCTCCCCTTCACTGTGCCCACTCACACACCTTTATTTTTCGCGATCAAAAGCTCCTAACAGCTGTGTAGCTCCTTCACACACTTAGACACAAGATGGCAGCTGCAGTTGGCACATATGTTACATTCACTCTGTGAGCCCTGCAGAGAGGCCACGGAATGAATGAGCATGTTGTTGAAAGCTTTTATGAGTCACTTTCAGGGGCTGCCAGAAGCACTGCCCTCAGCCTCAACTCCAGAGCTGTCAATCATGCCCGTCATGGACAGCCACCATAATCTGAAGATACCCAGACAACTAGAGGCAACTCAGGTCACAACATTCCATATACAAGAGCCACATGTTGCATTAAAAATAAACATAAAAAGACATCTGGAAAAAGCAAACTCCTAAGGAATGCAATGTGAAGTGAAAGGTGCCACCTGCATCTCTGACATGGATTACCTGGCGTCACTGTAGAGAACTCTACACATTTTTTGCCTGTAAACATGAATATAGGGAAAAGCAGTGACCCATTTCAAAGTTAATTTTTAATTACAGCCTGGTCTGAGCAGTGTCAGGACCCGCCCTCATTTAAAGCCCTGCTTGTACTGTACCTGTGCTGTGTGAGGGACTCTGGCACTTCGTCTGTGTGAGGCCTTCTGCACTGCTGCTGCTTCTGCTGCACTTGTCCGATGCCAGGGATGACTGCAATCCAGTTGCTGCACTTGCTTGGTGTGAGGGATGACTGCACTGCTGCTGCTGCACTTGCTCTGTGTGAGGGATGACTGCTGCTGCTGCACTTGCTCTGTGTGAGGGATGACTGCACTGCTGCTGCTGCACTTGTTCTGTGTGAGGGATGACTGCACTGCTGCTGCTGCACTTGCTCTGTGTGAGGGATGACTGCACTGCTGCTGCTGCTGCACTTGCTCAGTGTGAGGGATGACTGCTGCTGCTGCACTTGCTCTGTGTGAGGGACGACTGCACTGCTGCTGCTGCACTTGCTCTGTGTGAGGGATGACTGCACTGCTGCTGCTGCTGCACTTGCTCAGTGTGAGGGATGACTGCACTGCTGCTGCTACACTTGCTCTGTGTGAGGGATGACTGCACTGCTGCTGCACTTGCTCTGTGTGAGGGATGACTGCACGGCTGCTGCACTTGCTCAGTGTGAGGGATGCCTGCACTGCTGCTGCTGCACTTGCTCTGATTGAGGGATGACTGCACTGCTGCTGCTGCACTTGCTCTGTGTGAGGAACAACTGTAGTACTGCTGCTTCTACTTCAATTGTTCTGCGTGAGAGATGGCTGCACTGCTGCGGTTTCTGCTGCATGGTTCTGTGTGAGGGAGGACTGCACTGCTGCTGAGGGAGGACTGCACTGCTGCTGCTGCACATGTTCTGTGTGAGGGAGGACTGCTGCTGCTTTTGCTGCACGTGTTCTGTGTGAGGGAGGACTGCATTGCTGCTGCTGCACATGTTCTGTGTGAGGTAGGACTGCACTGCTGCACGTGTTCTGTGTGAGGGACGACTGCACTGCTGCTGCTGCACATGTTCTGTGTGAGGGAGGACTGCTGCTGCTTTTGCTGCACGTGTTCTGTGTGAGGGAGGACTGTGCTGCTGCTGCATGTGTTCTGTGTGAGGGAGGACTGCGCTGCTGCTGCTGCTGCACATGTTCTGTGTGAGGGAGGACTGCACTGCTGCAGCTTTTGCTGCACGTGTTCTGTGTGAGGGATGGCTGCACTACCCCGGTTCTTTTGTTTGGTGATGATATGCTGCTGATCTCCGAGACCCCGAGTGGGGGCCGAAACTTCGACATCGTTTTGAGGAGTTTTGCTGTGCTCCAGGTCCGGAGATCAACACTGCTAATTTTTGTTCTCCGTATATGTAATGGATATTTTTTTAAACTTTTATTGTATTACTATCAGCACCAACCTACACGAATTATGAATCTGTTACGCCAAAATGTACTGTGTTTTCTTTTTATGATGTATTTTTTCTGCGTTTACACTTTTATGGAACCCCGGAGGCTGAAATAAAGTTCTCTGACTGACTGACTGCAGTACTGCTACTTCTGCTGCACTTATTCTATGTGGGGGCCGACTGACCTGCTGCACTTGTGTGTAAGAGACAAGTGCACTGCTGCAGCTTCTGCTGCACTTGATCTGTCTGAGAGAGCACTGCACTGTTGCGGCTTCTGATGCGCTTGTTCTGTGTGAGGTACGACTACACTACTGCCGTTTCAGGGGCACTTTTTCTGTGTGAGGAATGATTACACTTCTGCGGCTTCTTCTGCACTTGTTCTGTGTGAGGGATGACTGCATTACTGCTGCTTGAGCTGCACTTGTTATGTGTGAGGGCCGACTGCCCTGCTGCTGCACTTGTGTGTGAGAGACAAGCGCACTGCTGCAGCTTCCAATGCACTTGTATGGGAGAGACAGATGCACTGCTGCAGCTTCTGCTGCACTTGTTCTGTGTGAGAGACGACCGCACTGCTGCTGCTTCTGCTGCACTTGTTCGGTGTGAGAAACGGCAGCACTGCTGCTGCTGCACTTTTTCTGTGTGAGGGACGACAGCACTGCTGCTGCTTCTGATACACTTGTGTGGGAGAGACAAGTGCACTGCTGCAGCTTCTAATGCACTTGTGTGTGAGAGACAACTGCACTGCTGCTGCTTCTGATACACTTGTGTGGGAGAGACACGTGCACTGCTGCAGCTTCTAATGCACTTGTGTGTGAGAGACAACTGCACTGCTGCTGCTTCTGATACACTTGTGTGGGAGAGACAAGTGCACTGCTGCAGCTTCTAATGCACTTGTGTGTGAGAGACAACTGCACTGCTGCTGCTTCTGATACACTTGTGTGGGAGAGACAAGTGCACTGCTGCAGCTTCTAATGCACTTGTGTGTGAGAGACAACTGCACTGCTGCTGCTTCTGATACACTTGTGTGGGAGAGACACGTGCACTGCTGCAGCTTCTAATGCACTTGTGTGTGAGAGACAACTGCACTGCTGCTGCTTCTGATACACTTGTGTGGGAGAGACACGTGCACTGCTGCAGCTTCTAATGCACTTGTGTGTGAGAGACAACTGCACTGCTGCTGCTTCTGATACACTTGTGTGGGAGAGACACGTGCACTGCTGCAGCTTCTGATGCACTTGTGTGTGAGAGACAACTGCACTGCTGCTGCTTCTGATACACTTGTGTGGGAGAGACAAGTGCACTGCTGCTGCTTCTGATACACTTGTGTGGGAGAGACAAGTGCACTGCTGCAGCTTCTAATGCACTTGTGTGTGAGAGACAACTGCACTGCTGCTGCTTCTGATACACTTGTGTGGGAGAGACAAGTGCACTGCTGCAGCTTCTAATGCACTTGTGTGTGAGAGACAACTGCACTGCTGCTGCTTCTGATACACTTGTGTGGGAGAGACAAGTGCACTGCTGCAGCTTCTAATGCACTTGTGTGTGAGAGACAACTGCACTGCTGCTGCTTCTGATACACTTGTGTGGGAGAGACTAGTGCACTGCTACAGTTTCTAATGCACTTGTGTGTGAGAGACAACTGCACTGCTGCTGCTTCTGATACACTTGTATGGGAGAGACAAGTGCACTGCTGTAGCTTCTAATGCACTTGTGTGTGAGAGACAACTGCACTGCTGCTGCTTCTGATACACTTGTGTGGGAGAGACAAGTGCACTGCTGCTGCTTCTGCACTTGTTCTGTGTGAGAGACGACGGCGCTACTGCTGCTCATGATACACTTGTGTGGGAGAGACGAGAGCGCTGCTGCTTCTGATACATGTGTGTGGGAAAGACAAGTGAACTGCTGCTGCTTCTGCTTTTTCTGCACTTGATCTGTTTGAGAGAGCAATGCACTGTTGCTGCTTCTGATGCAATTGTTCTGTGTGAGGGAGGAGTATGCACTACTGCTGTTTCAGCTGCACTTGTTCTGTGTGAGGAACAACTGAACCTCTACTGCTTCTTCTGCACTTATTCTGTGAGAGGGATGACTGCACTGCTGCTGCCCGTGTTGCATGTGAGAGACAAGTGCACTGCTGCTGCACTTGTTCTGTGTGAGGGGTGACTGCACTGCTGCACTTGTTCTGTGTGAGAGATGACTGCCCTGCTGCTGCTTCAGTTGTTATGTGTGAGAGATGACTGCACTGCTGCTGCTGCATTTGTTTTGTGTGAGCGCCGACTGCCCTTCTGCTACTTGTGCTGCAGTTGTTGTGTGTGAGGGATGACTGCACTGCTGCACTTGTTCTGTGTGAGGGATGACTGCACTGCTGCTGCTTCTGCTGCACTTGCTCTGTGTGAGGAATGACTGCACTGCTGCTGGTTTTGCTACACTTGCTGTATGTGAAGGATGACTGAGCTGCTGCTGCTTCTGCTTCTACTGTATGTGCTGTTCAGTGTGAGGGATGACTGACTGCAATACTGCGCCTTCTGCTGCACTTGTTTTGTGTGAGGGCCGAATGCCCTGCTGCTGCTGTACTTGTGTGTGAGAGACACATGCACGGCTGCTGCTTCTGCTGCACTTGTGTGAGAGACAAGTCCACTGCCGCTGCTTCTGATTCTCCTGCACTTGTTCTGTATGACAGGTGCACTGCTACTATTTCTGCTGCACTTGTTCTGTGTGAGGGATGACTGCACTGCTGCTGCTTCTTCTACACTTGGTCTGTGTGAGAGATAATTGCTGCTGCTGCACTTGTTCTGTGTGAAGGAAGACTGCACTGCTGCTGCTTCTGATACACTTGTGCGTGAGAGACAGGTGCACTACTGCTGCTTCTGCTGCACTTGTTCTGTGTGAGGGCAGACTGCCCTGCTGCTGCACTAGTGGGTGTGAGACACATGCACCGCTGCAGCTTCTGCTGCACTTGATCTGTGTGAGAGACAAGTGCACTGCTGCTGCTTCTGCTGTAGTTGTTCTGTGTGAGAGAGCAATGCACTGTTGCTGTTTCAGATGCCCTTGATCTGTGTGAGAGACAAGTGCACTGCTGATGCTTCTGCTGCACTTGTTCTGTGTGAGGGCAGACTGCCCTGCTGCTGCACTAGTGGGTGAGAGACACATGCACAGCTGCAGCTTCTGATGCCCTTGCTCTGTGTGAGGGACAACTGCACTACTGGTGTTTCAGTGGCACTCTGTGTGAGGAACAACTGCACTTCTGCCTCTTCTCCTGCACTTATTCTGTGGGAGGGATGACTGCACTGCCGCTGCACGTGTTGTGTGTGAGGCAAGAGCATTGCTGCTGCACTTGTTCTGTGTGAGGGATAGCTGTGCTGCTGCTGTACTTGTTCTGTGTGAGAGATGACTGCACTGCTGATGCCTCTGCTGCAGTTATGTGTGAAGGATGACTGCACTGCTACTTCTGCACTTGTTCTGTGTGAGAGATGCCTGCACTTCTCCTGCTTGTGCTGCAGTTGTTATGTGTGAGGGATAACTGCACTGCTGCTGCTTCTGCTGCACTTGTTCTGTGTGAGGATCGGCTGCACTGCTGCTGCTTCTGCTGTAGTTCTGTGTGAGTGATCTCTGCACTACTGCTCTTTCTATTGCACTTGTTCTGTGTGAGGATCGACTGCACTGCTGCAGCTTTTGTTGCACCTGTTATGTGTGAGGGAAGACTGCACTGCTGCGGCTTCTGCTGCATCTGTTATGTGGTGAGGGACAACTGCGCTGCTGCAGCTTCTGCTGCACCTGTTATGTGTGAGGGACGCCTGCACTGCTGCAGCTTCTGTTGCACCTGTTATGTTTGAGGGATGACTGCACTGCTGCAGCTTCTGCTGCACCTGTTATGTGTGAGGGACGACTGCACTGCTGTAGCTTCTGCTGCACCTGTTATGTGTGAGGGACGACTGCACTGCTGTGGCTTCTGCTGCACCTGTTATGTGTGAGGGACGACTGCACTGCTGCAGCTTCTGCAGCACCTGTTATATGTGAGGGATGGCCGAACTGCTGCAGCTTCTGCTGCACCTGTTATGTGTTATGGACGACTGCACTGCTGCAGCTTCTGCTGCACCTGTTATGTGTGAGCGATGGCTGCACTGCTGCAGCTTCTGCTGCACCTGTTATGTGTGAGGGATGACTGCACTGCTACGGCTTCTGCTGCACCTGTTATGTGTGAGGGACGACTGCACTGCTGCAGCTTCTGCTGCACCTGTTATGTGTGAGGGATGACTGCCCTGCTGCGGCTTCTGCTGCACTTGTTATATGTGTGAGGGATGAATGCACAGCTGCGGATTCGCTGCACCTGTTGTGTGAAGGATGACTGCACTGCTGCGGCTTCTGCTGCACCTGTTTTGTGTGAGAGATGAATGCACTGTTGTGGCTTCTGCTGCACCTGTTATGTGTGAAGGATGACTGCACTGCTGCGACTTCTGCTGCACCTGTTATGTGTGAGAGATGAATGCACTGCCGTGGCTTCTGCTGCATGTGACGCCACTCACACACGCAACGCCACTCACACACGCAACGCCACTCACACACGCAACGCCACTCACACACGCAACGCCACTCGCACACGCAATGCCACTCGCACATGCAACGCCACTGACACACGCAACGCCACTCACACATGCAACGCCACTCACACAGGCAACGCCACTCACACACGCAACGCCACTCACACACGCAACGCCACTCACACACGCAAAGCCACTCACACATTGTGGGTGCAGATTGTGGGTGCAGATTGTGGGTGCAGATTCAGAGAAAACTCAGCAGCACCACCACCATTGCAATGCAATAGGTCTCGTTTTAACGCAAATTTAAGCTATAGGCCTTGTAAATGGCAAAGCCTTTTATTTATGTTCCAAAAACCAGAACGCAAAAATAAAGGGCATAATCATTTACAATGCTAATAGTTCAGACTCGCGTTATTGCGAGACCTATTGCATTTTCAATGCTTGTTCTTTCTGTCCGTTGGCATCTTCTCCTTTGTGACACCTCCCCTTCACTGTGCCCACTCACACACCTTTATTTTTCGCGATCAAAAGCTCCTAACAGCTGTGTAGCTCCTTCACACACTTAGACACAAGATGGCAGCTGCAGTTGGCACATATGTTACATTCACTCTGTGAGCCCTGCAGAGAGGCCACGGAATGAATGAGCATGTTGTTGAAAGCTTTTATGAGTCACTTTCAGGGGCTGCCAGAAGCACTGCCCTCAGCCTCAACTCCAGAGCTGTCAATCATGCCCGTCATGGACAGCCACCATAATCTGAAGATACCCAGACAACTAGAGGCAACTCAGGTCACAACATTCCATATACAAGAGCCACATGTTGCATTAAAAATAAACATAAAAAGACATCTGGAAAAAGCAAACTCCTAAGGAATGCAATGTGAAGTGAAAGGTGCCACCTGCATCTCTGACATGGATTACCTGGCGTCACTGTAGAGAACTCTACACATTTTTTGCCTGTAAACATGAATATAGGGAAAAGCAGTGACCCATTTCAAAGTTAATTTTTAATTACAGCCTGGTCTGAGCAGTGTCAGGACCCGCCCTCATTTAAAGCCCTGCTTGTACTGTACCTGTGCTGTGTGAGGGACTCTGGCACTTCGTCTGTGTGAGGCCTTCTGCACTGCTGCTGCTTCTGCTGCACTTGTCCGATGCCAGGGATGACTGCAATCCAGTTGCTGCACTTGCTTGGTGTGAGGGATGACTGCACTGCTGCTGCTGCACTTGCTCTGTGTGAGGGATGACTGCTGCTGCTGCACTTGCTCTGTGTGAGGGATGACTGCACTGCTGCTGCTGCACTTGCTCTGTGTGAGGGATGACTGCACTGCTGCTGCTGCTGCACTTGCTCTGTGTGAGGGATGACTGCACTGCTGCTGCTGCTGCACTTGCTCAGTGTGAGGGATGACTGCACTGCTGCTGCTGCACTTGCTCTGTGTGAGGGATGACTGCACTGCTGCTGCTGCTGCACTTGCTCAGTGTGAGGGATGACTGCTGCTGCTGCACTTGCTCTGTGTGAGGGACGACTGCACTGCTGCTGCTGCACTTGCTCTGTGTGAGGGATGACTGCACTGCTGCTGCTGCTGCACTTGCTCAGTGTGAGGGATGACTGCACTGCTGCTGCTACACTTGCTCTGTGTGAGGGATGACTGCACTGCTGCTGCACTTGCTCTGTGTGAGGGATGACTGCACGGCTGCTGCACTTGCTCAGTGTGAGGGATGCCTGCACTGCTGCTGCTGCACTTGCTCTGATTGAGGGATGACTGCACTGCTGCTGCTGCACGTGCTCTGTGTGAGGAACAACTGTAGTACTGCTGCTTCTACTTCAATTGTTCTGCGTGAGAGATGGCTGCACTGCTGCGGTTTCTGCTGCATGGTTCTGTGTGAGGGAGGACTGCACTGCTGCTGAGGGAGGACTGCACTGCTGCTGCTGCACATGTTCTGTGTGAGGGAGGACTGCTGCTGCTTTTGCTGCACGTGTTCTGTGTGAGGGAGGACTGCATTGCTGCTGCTGCACATGTTCTGTGTGAGGTAGGACTGCACTGCTGCACGTGTTCTGTGTGAGGGACGACTGCACTGCTGCTGCTGCACATGTTCTGTGTGAGGGAGGACTGCTGCTGCTTTTGCTGCACGTGTTCTGTGTGAGGGAGGACTGTGCTGCTGCTGCATGTGTTCTGTGTGAGGGAGGACTGCGCTGCTGCTGCACATGTTCTGTGTGAGGGAGGACTGCACTACCCCGGTTCTTTTGTTTGGTGGTGATATGCTGCTGATCTCCGAGACCCCGAGTGGGGGCCGAAACTTCGACATCGTTTTGAGGAGTTTTGCTGTGCTCCAGGTCCGGAGATCAACACTGCTAATTTTTGTTCTCCGTATATGTAATGGATATTTTTTTAAACTTTTATTGTATTACTATCAGCACCAACCTACACGAATTATGAATCTGTTACGCCAAAATGTACTGTGTTTTCTTTTTATGATGTATTTTTTCTGCGTTTACACTTTTATGGAACCCCGGAGGCTGAAATAAAGTTCTCTGACTGACTGACTGCAGTACTGCTACTTCTGCTGCACTTATTCTATGTGAGGGCCGACTGACCTGCTGCACTTGTGTGTTAGAGACAAGTGCACTGCTGCAGCTTCTGCTGCACTTGATCTGTCTGAGAGAGCACTGCACCGTTGCGGCTTCTGATGCGCTTGTTCTGTGTGAGGTACGACTACACTACTGCCGTTTCAGGGGCACTTTTTCTGTGTGAGGAATGATTACACTTCTGCGGCTTCTTCTGCACTTGTTCTGTGTGAGGGATGACTGCATTACTGCTGCTTGAGCTGCACTTGTTATGTGTGAGGGCCGACTGCCCTGCTGCTGCACTTGTGTGTGAGAGACAAGCGCACTGCTGCAGCTTCCAATGCACTTGTATGGGAGAGACAGATGCACTGCTGCAGCTTCTGCTGCACTTGTTCTGTGTGAGAGACGACCGCACTGCTGCTGCTTCTGCTGCACTTGTTCGGTGTGAGAGACGGCAGCACTGCTGCTGCTGCACTTTTTCTGTGTGAGGGACGACAGCACTGCTGCTGCTTCTGATACACTTGTGTGGGAGAGACAAGTGCACTGCTGCAGCTTCTAATGCACTTGTGTGTGAGAGACAACTGCACTGCTGCTGCTTCTGATACACTTGTGTGGGAGAGACACGTGCACTGCTGCAGCTTCTAATGCACTTGTGTGTGAGAGACAACTGCACTGCTGCTGCTTCTGATACACTTGTGTGGGAGAGACAACTGCACTGCTGCTGCTTCTGATACACTTGTGTGGGAGAGACAAGTGCACTGCTGCAGCTTCTAATGCACTTGTGTGTGAGAGACAACTGCACTGCTGCTGCTTCTGATACACTTGTGTGGGAGAGACAAGTGCACTGCTGCAGCTTCTAATGCACTTGTGTGTGAGAGACAACTGCACTGCTGCTGCTTCTGATACACTTGTGTGGGAGAGACAAGTGCACTGCTGCAGCTTCTAATGCACTTGTGTGTGAGAGACAACTGCACTGCTGCTGCTTCTGATACACTTGTGTGGGAGAGACACGTGCACTGCTGCAGCTTCTAATGCACTTGTGTGTGAGAGACAACTGCACTGCTGCTGCTTCTGATACACTTGTGTGGGAGAGACACGTGCACTGCTGCAGCTTCTAATGCACTTGTGTGTGAGAGACAACTGCACTGCTGCTGCTTCTGATACACTTGTGTGGGAGAGACACGTGCACTGCTGCAGCTTCTGATGCACTTGTGTGTGAGAGACAACTGCACTGCTGCTGCTTCTGATACACTTGTGTGGGAGAGACAAGTGCACTGCTGCTGCTTCTGATACACTTGTGTGGGAGAGACAAGTGCACTGCTGCAGCTTCTAATGCACTTGTGTGTGAGAGACAACTGCACTGCTGCTGCTTCTGATACACTTGTGTGGGAGAGACAAGTGCACTGCTGCAGCTTCTAATGCACTTGTGTGTGAGAGACAACTGCACTGCTGCTGCTTCTGATACACTTGTGTGGGAGAGACAAGTGCACTGCTGCAGCTTCTAATGCACTTGTGTGTGAGAGACAACTGCACTGCTGCTGCTTCTGATACACTTGTGTGGGAGAGACAAGTGCACTGCTGCAGCTTCTAATGCACTTGTGTGTGAGAGACAACTGCACTGCTGCTGCTTCTGATACACTTGTGTGGGAGAGACTAGTGCACTGCTACAGTTTCTAATGCACTTGTGTGTGAGAGACAACTGCACTGCTGCTGCTTCTGGTACACTTGTATGGGAGAGACAAGTGCACTGCTGTAGCTTCTAATGCACTTGTGTGTGAGAGACAACTGCACTGCTGCTGCTTCTGATACACTTGTGTGGGAGAGACAAGTGCACTGCTGCTGCTTCTGCACTTGTTCTGTGTGAGAGACGACGGCGCTACTGCTGCTCATGATACACTTGTGTGGGAGAGACGAGAGCGCTGCTGCTTCTGATACATGTGTGTGGGAAAGACAAGTGAACTGCTGCTGCTTCTGCTTTTTCTGCACTTGATCTGTTTGAGAGAGCAATGCACTGTTGCTGCTTCTGATGCAATTGTTCTGTGTGAGGGAGGAGTATGCACTACTGCTGTTTCAGCTGCACTTGTTCTGTGTGAGGAACAAATGAACCTCTACTGCTTCTTCTGCACTTATTCTGTGAGAGGGATGACTGCACTGCTGCTGCCCGTGTTGCATGTGAGAGACAAGTGCACTGCTGCTGCACTTGTTCTGTGTGAGGGGTGACTGCACTGCTGCACTTGTTCTGTGTGAGAGATGACTGCACTGCTGCTGCTTCAGTTGTTATGTGTGAGAGATGACTGCACTGCTGCTGCTGCATTTGTTTTGTGTGAGCGCCGACTGCCCTTCTGCTACTTGTGCTGCAGTTGTTGTGTGTGAGGGATGACTGCACTGCTGCACTTGTTCTGTGTGAGGGATGACTGCACTGCTGCTGCTTCTGCTGCACTTGCTCTGTGTGAGGAATGACTGCACTGCTGCTGGTTTTGCTACACTTGCTGTATGTGAAGGATGACTGAGCTGCTGCTGCTTCTGCTTCTACTGTATGTGCTGTTCAGTGTGAGGGATGACTGACTGCAATACTGCGCCTTCTGCTGCACTTGTTTTGTGTGAGGGCCGAATGCCCTGCTGCTGCTGTACTTGTGTGTGAGAGACACATGCACGGCTGCTGCTTCTGCTGCACTTGTGTGAGAGACAAGTCCACTGCCGCTGCTTCTGATTCTCCTGCACTTGTTCTGTATGACAGGTGCACTGCTACTATTTCTGCTGCACTTGTTCTGTGTGAGGGATGACTGCACTGCTGCTGCTTCTTCTACACTTGGTCTGTGTGAGAGATAATTGCTGCTGCTGCACTTGTTCTGTGTGAAGGAAGACTGCACTGCTGCTGCTTCTGATACACTTGTTCTGTGTGAGGGCAGACTGCCCTGCTGCTGCACTAGTGGGTGTGAGACACATGCACCGCTGCAGCTTCTGCTGCACTTGATCTGTGTGAGAGACAAGTGCACTGCTGCTGCTTCTGCTGTAGTTGTTCTGTGTGAGAGAGCAATGCACTGTTGCTGTTTCAGATGCCCTTGATCTGTGTGAGAGACAAGTGCACTGCTGATGCTTCTGCTGCACTTGTTCTGTGTGAGGGCAGACTGCCCTGCTGCTGCACTAGTGGGTGAGAGACACATGCACAGCTGCAGCTTCTGATGCCCTTGCTCTGTGTGAGGGACAACTGCACTACTGGTGTTTCAGTGGCACTCTGTGTGAGGAACAACTGCACTTCTGCCTCTTCTCCTGCACTTATTCTGTGGGAGGGATGACTGCACTGCCGCTGCACGTGTTGTGTGTGAGACAAGAGCATTGCTGCTGCACTTGTTCTGTGTGAGGGATAGCTGTGCTGCTGCTGTACTTGTTCTGTGTGAGAGATGACTGCACTGCTGATGCCTCTGCTGCAGTTATGTGTGAAGGATGACTGCACTGCTACTTCTGCACTTGTTCTGTGTGAGAGATGCCTGCACTTCTCCTGCTTGTGCTGCAGTTGTTATGTGTGAGGGATAACTGCACTGCTGCTGCTTCTGCTGCACTTGTTCTGTGTGAGGATCGACTGCACTGCTGCTGCTTCTGCTGTAGTTCTGTGTGAGTGATCTCTGCACTACTGCTCTTTCTATTGCACTTGTTCTGTGTGAGGATCGACTGCACTGCTGCAGCTTTTGCTGCACCTGTTATGTGTGAGGGAAGACTGCACTGCTGCGGCTTCTGCTGCATCTGTTATGTGGTGAGGGACAACTGCGCTGCTGCAGCTTCTGCTGCACCTGTTATGTGTGAGGGACGCCTGCACTGCTGCAGCTTCTGTTGCACCTGTTATGTTTGAGGGATGACTGCACTGCTGCAGCTTCTGCTGCACCTGTTATGTGTGAGGGACGACTGCACTGCTGTAGCTTCTGCTGCACCTGTTATGTGTGAGGGACGACTGCACTGCTGCAGCTTCTGCTGCACCTGTTATGTGTTATGGACGACTGCACTGCTGCAGCTTCTGCTGCACCTGTTATGTGTGAGCGATGGCTGCACTGCTGCAGCTTCTGCTGCACCTGTTATGTGTGAGGGATGACTGCACTGCTACGGCTTCTGCTGCACCTGTTATGTGTGAGGGACGACTGCACTGCTGCAGCTTCTGCTGCACCTGTTATGTGTGAGGGATGACTGCCCTGCTGCGGCTTCTGCTGCACTTGTTATATGTGTGAGGGATGAATGCACAGCTGCGGATTCGCTGCACCTGTTGTGTGAAGGATGACTGCACTGCTGCGGCTTCTGCTGCACCTGTTTTGTGTGAGAGATGAATGCACTGTTGTGGCTTCTGCTGCACCTGTTATGTGTGAAGGATGACTGCACTGCTGCGACTTCTGCTGCACCTGTTATGTGTGAGAGATGAATGCACTGCCGTGGCTTCTGCTGCACTTGTTCTGTGTGAGGAAGGCTTGCACACCTGTGCCTATGTCCATTTCAGGTGTGTGCAAGTTAGGCTTGTATTTTCAATGTCCACATGGTTCCTTCTGTGTGTGCAAGGGAAGCTTGCAATGGGATTGCCCATGTGGTTTGTGTTCTCGGTGTACAGTATTGGATGTGCCTAGTGGAAAGGTTTCTGCGCGGTACCTGTCCTGGGTACATGTGAAGGGAGTCTGCCCTGTTGAACTTATTCTGTGCGTGTCAGAAGGGATGCACTGCTGCACGTGCAGTACTTGTTCTGTGTGCCGAGGAAGCTTGCAGCTGAATACACATCTACATTCTCACATGCAGCTTTGGGCTCCCACTTTTACTCTAGGTCCCCCATTGGACCCTGTGCACATCACTCCTTTCAACTCCGCACTGTCTTACCCCTACACAGTGTGAATAGATTTGGCTTTTGTACAGTGAAAAATGTTCACCAAGCTTCACTAGCATACAATACTGGTGCCGCTTTTTCAAGCAGTGGAATCTTGCCAAAGACTAAACACAATTACACAGAGGTCAGACTGCATGCAACAACAGTGCATACTTCATCATACCCACAGTTCGGTCACAGCAAGTCCAGCTGCAGTGCAAGCTTCCCAGTCAGAAACAGTAAGCATCAGCAGTGCTGCCAGTGCGCCACATTTCTGTGTATTTCTTAAGTTTGAAGCAAACAAAGATGATGGATGGAGCGCTGAAACTTTTCAGACACTCAACCCCAGTCACAGATCTGATTGGAATCCATCATTGTTCTTTACTCACTTTGCCACCCCAGTTCAGACACAGCTACTTGCAAATCAGGCTTGACCCTGTGCCTCATGGGAACAGTCCAGCCCGAACTGCCAAGCCAGGTCTTCGCTGAAGCGGAATCAAGCATACTGGGTGCGGTTTCTGGGTAACACCCTTCATCTGCCAGGCTAGAGTGAACAGAGTGGCAAAGTAAACAAGGGACCGATGTTTGCGCATACCCTGCCGAATATATGATTATACCACGATTCCAATTACCACGCATGGCTTTACCACGCGAATTTTACATCGCAAGTGGCTTTACCACGCTGGTATTTACAACGTAGGATTTTACTACGCCTAGAAACGTCTTACCTGCACGTCTTTCTCTACGAGCCCTTACTTCCATCCTCCATTAAAACAAGCGTCAAAACACGTATACCAAAATAAAAAAAGGACTGCTTTTTTGACGTACACGGCACGTCTTTGGGGGAGGCTCTTTCCTTTTTCTTTTAAATTTATGTTCGTTTTTTATTTAAAGTAACCTGCTTGTTATTTTTGGGGGGGGGGACCCCCCCCAGCCCCCCTCCGAGCCCCCCCCCGAGCCCCCCCCCTCTGCCCCCCAAGCCCACGCAGAACGACTTGAAGGAATACCACGTCTCCCCCCCAGCCCGTGGTAAAGACGTCGTGGAAGGCACCCTGCGTGGAAGGCACCCTGCGTGGTAAGTGTCACGTGGTAAACGTTAGTAGTTGTAATGCCTTCGTGGTAAATGATGTTTCCCTACCCTGCCAACTTAGGGCGAACAAAGCAAACACAAGGAGATGATGGACGGAGCACTGAAACTTTTCAAACACTCACCACCCAGTCACAGATATGGGTTGAATCCATCATCATTCTTTAGCTCACTTTGCGACCTCAGTTCAGACCCAGTTATATGCAAATAAGTCTTGACCCTGGGCCTCATGGGAACAGTCCAGCCCAAACTGCCAAGCCAGGTCTTCCCTGAACTTCTTAAGTGTGTGCACGTCTTTCAAATATCTACCTCAGCACAAGCTTTTCATTTTAAATTGACAAATCCACTTTCCACGTACAAATACAAATGAATACTTTATGGTAAAACACATAAAGCATCTTTAACCCCTTCCCCGCTCATGACGAGCTCAGCTCGTCATGAGTTACGACGCTCGTACGCTCATGACGAGCTGATCTCGTCATGTAACGCGTTTTTAAAAAAAAACACGCACAGCGGGAAAACCGCTAGCGCGCATGCGGTTAAATACATAACATGGAGGGCTCCCATAAAAATGTTCAGACATGCTAACTGCATGCCAGCTTACTTTTACTCAAAGCATATTCAAGTCAGCTACTTTTCATATATTTTGCCATAAAAATAATGTTATTTTACAACTCTTGCTGTGCTTGTCATAACAATGCCAACATGCATCATTATATATATGCTGCTTCTTTCTCCATTAAAGCTTTTACCTACAGGGCTCCTTAAATAAAAATGCCGAAAGACCTTTTGGATTTATCAATCCTTGTTTAGTTTTAAACTGTAATGATTCTCTGCAAAGTCACATTCATTCATAACAAGACCTGATTGAGGTGATATGTGCTATGATGTGAGGAAGAACTGCAGGCGTTACAAATTGTTGAGCTACCAGCGTCATGCTTGAGGTCTGGAGTTTAGACTCTCCACTTAGATCTTTAAATAGAGCTACCAGCATCATGCTTGAGGTCTGGAGTTTAGCTTCTCCACCGGATCTTTAAATGGAGCTACCAGCGTCATGCTTGAGGTCTGGAGTTTAGCTTCTCCACTGGATCTTTAAATGGAGCTACCAGCGTCATGCTTCAGGTCTGGAGTTTAGCTTCTCCACTGGATCTTTAAATGGAGCTACCAGCATCCTGCTTGAGGTCTGGAGTTTAGCTTCTCCACAGGATCTTCAAATGGAGCTACCAGCGTCATGCTTGAGGAGTGGAGTTCAGCTTCTCCACTGGATCTTTAAATGGAGCTACCACCGCCATGCTTGAGAATTGGAGATTAGCTTCTCCACTGGATCTGTAAAAGGAGCTACCAGCATTATGCTTGAGGATTGGAGTTTAGCTTCTCCACTGGATCTTTGAATGGAGCTACCAGCGTCATGCTTGAGGTCTGGAGTTTAGCTTCTCCACTGGATCTTTAAATGGAGTTACCAGCGTCATGCTTAAGGTCTGGAGTTTAGCTTCCCCACTGGATCTTTAAATGGAGCTACCAGCGTCATGCTTGAGGATTGGAGTTTAGCTTCTCCACATGTTGTTTAAATGGAGCTACCACCGTCATGCTTGAGCAGTGGAGTTTACCTTCTCCACAGGATCTTTAGATGGAGCTACCAGCGCCATGCTTGGTGTCTGGAGTATAGCTTCTCCGCTGGATCTTTAAATGGAGCTACCAGCGTCATGCTTGAGGATCGGAGATTAGCTTCTCCACAGGCTCTTTCAATGGAATGTGTTATTGTCATTGAATTAGGACTGGAAGAAAAGAACTGCATTTTCAACAGTGCGGTAGCTTGATGGCTATACAGTTCATCAATGTTGACTTGGGAATGGACTACGCCATGTTGTACCCTGCTAAGTTGTGAATTAACAGACAAGGTCGCTCTCACATCTTTACGGACCCGAAAGCCCGACAGAAGGCTCTAAAAGGTTGGGCCAAAGAGCAACACCGGAACCCGGAGCAGCACCTACTCGACAAAGCAGCCAGAGGGTCGTTGGAAGAACAGGACTGAGTTGGTCTGGCATCCATCGGTTGATAAGTATTACTAGGGGCGTTCAGAGATGGGAGGAGGGGCGGTCTGGTAGGTGAAAGTACATTGACAGTAGTTGCAGGATGTTATCTCCCAACTGAGGCAACCGCAAGAGATTTATCTGTTGTCTTTTGAGTTATTCTACGTGTCATCAGCAGGGTGTGGCGCTACGTAAAGTAGATTATTCCTGGAAGGGGGACACAGGGACACAGACAGGATGTAACTAGGCGGGGGACACACTGAGGAAATCCCAGAATGCGCGATTGCGTCGGTGATGAGCTCTTGGAACACTAGCCCACTACAAAGGTTAAGATAACGTCATATGGGACATTACGCATGCCTGGGTGCATAGACAATGCATGAAAGCAAGTGCTGTGTAATAGCTAAAGACGGTATACGAGGGACGGGGCCGGAGGATGTTTTCATAATATTCTATACCAGTTGAGCAGCCTCTGCAAACGAGTGACACACACTAGAGGGGTAATTGTTGTCTTCAGGAGGGGGGGAGATATGGGTGTTGTGGGGGAGTTTTCAGAGAATTTGCGCGACTAAGTTGGGGGCGGACCGCTGTGGGAGGGTGGTGAGAGAGGGGGGGATATTGTAACGTTGACTTGGTTGTTTAAGGATCTAAAGTTGCTATATCAAGATATGTACATTTCACACACGCGACAAAAATCAGGAAGCACTATTGGTTTTCCAACACAAGATGACGACACCTAGTGGGACGAGCACTCTGAAGGTGATAGATTCTCTGCAGGCGCTGACATGGAATATCCGGGGGCTGAACGATTACCGTAAATTGCGTAAGGTGTTGAGTTATTTGATTAGACAGAAAATAGATTTAGCCTTGCTCCAGGAGACACATCTCCCACTGACTATCCCTGTGTTACGCAGTAGGGGCCTGCTGGGCAATGTTAAGGTTTCTGGATTTACGACGCATGCTCGGGGGTATTGACCTGGGTTAACCCTAGGTCTGACTACACTATTGAACAGTTGTCCTCAGACAGAGAGGGCCGCTTTGTGATCTCTAAATGTCAGGGTAGAGGTATGGACTTGATCATAGTAAATGTTTATGGTCCCAACTATGACTGCCCGGAGTTCTTTACGACGCTGGCAAACAGTGCGAATGGATACCCAGAAGCACAGTTCCTCTGGGGTGGAGACTTCAATCTGGTCAGAGATGCCAACTTAGATGGATCTGGGGGTTGGGTGAGGCGTCCCGTGGCTGCGGCTAGAGCACTGGATAGTAATATGCTAGGCATGGATCTTAACGATGTATGGCTAGTACAACACCCAGATAAAGGAGGTTTCACACACTATTCCGCCTATCACAATTTGCTCACCAGAATAGATTATTGGCTCGCCTCTTCCTCACTCCTGACGCAGACCCGAGACTGTGTGGTGCTCCCTCGCACTTTGTCGGACCACTCACCAATTTTGTTGGTTCTTGCTACACTAATGAAATCTATACAACCATTCACATGTCGATTCCCCCTTACTCATTGCTGGACCCTCTCTTTAAGGAAGAACTTGCAGATGCCATAGACACGTTTTTTTCTGTAACGTAGGATAAGTAGACAGCTTTCAAACAGTTTGGGAGGCCTTCAAAGTATATATCTGAGGAGTAGCAGTGGCTAAGCACTCAGGGGTTCTATGTTCCATACGCCGGAGGCTTGCTGACCTCGAGCAGAAATTGGGGGTATTGGAAACATGTCAAGGAGCTGGTGAGGGAGAGGAGGTTAATGGCGAAATTAAGGCCCTTCTGGGTGAATACCAAGAAGCTGCTGATAGCGATGTCAAACACCTGTGCAAATATGCTACAGCATGGGTCTATGGAGAGGGGGACAGACCTGGTTCGGTACTGCCCAAAATCTTGAAAGCTAAAAGCAGTAAAACTCTGATCACAGGGCTTCAGTCAGCGGAGGGCGAGATGGTGACTGAGGATGTAGACATTGTGGCTCAGTTCCAACAATTTTATTCGGAATTATTCACTTCCCGCACCCTAGGAGCTGAAGAAGAAATTCTTGAATATTTAGAGCATAGATAGTTGTCTGGTCTAATTGCAGCGCACTCTGTCTCACTGGAGGGTGCTGTATAGCCACAGGTCCTGAATCCCACCGCTGCAACCAATGTAGGACCTGGGGTCACCAGATCCGCGGGGGGGGGGTAGCTTGGCCCGAGCAGGTAGGCACCCGAAAGCTTATGTGTTAAGTGACTACACAGCACACACATCCACTGAGACAATAAATGCACACAAAGACTGAGACCACACCAGTATGTTTGTCTCAAATAAATAAGTTTATCTAAGATCGAGATCAGGGCAATCAAAAATCACAGTAATACTAACTTGTTACCTTTCCTTAAAAGCGCATATTTTCCATTACTCGGCCATAAATACATAAATAAATGTATATTAAATAGTAAATAACTGTAGGCCTGACATCAGCCTTGCTCCTAGTCAGCACCTGCAAAGAATTCCTTATAGAGACATTCAAATAACATTGCATTACTTAGCAATCAACATTTCATCGCTGCAGGAATCAGCATATCATTAAATGGGGGTAAAACATTTCCTAGCTGCAAAGATAAGAAGTTCAACGGCAGACGTAGAACATTTCATAGTGCTGGAATAAAGCAATTCATTAATTAGAAGTACACCCTTCAGTAGGTAAGACAACCCTTTCAGCAGCTACCTGTTGGAATTCATAACCATTTCATTGCTCAGCAGTAACCATTTCATTAGGTAAACAATACATCAGTTCATTAGTTAGGCATCAGGCACTAGTAAACCATGCCTCCCGGTAAAATGAGCATTTCCTTAGGCCAGGATAACCACCATTCATGGGGCAAGAATAACCAACTGTTCCTTAATCAGGGCCTTTCCCCTAACGAGGGGTTACCTGTTATCAGCTGTGGCCCCCACGGTGTCTCTTGGGGGCCCTGGCCTGGTTCCAGTGCTTGAAAGTGGTCAATTGGGGCCAACGGGGCCCAGCAACAATCTTCCCCAGGGGAGGGGTGAACTCAGGCCTTCTGCCCTCCTCCCCGGGGGTTACCTTGACTCTTCGGCTCCTCCTGAGCCCTTGCGGAGATCTCCGGCTGGTCGGGGGGCTCGTGCTCATTCCAGAGCTCTCCGACAGGGCTGGCGCTGTGGGGGCAGGTTGTGGGGCTCAGCCGGGCTTCCCGGGCCCCAGCACCGATGAAATAACTAGCCTCACGGGTGCAGCATGACGGAGGGGACTCTCGCTCCTCTGGGCCCTCTCCGTGTGGGTTCACGGGCCGACCGGGCTTCTCCTGGTGCCCGGCCAATCAGCGGCCTCACCTGACGGGGCTCAGCAGCGCGGACCAATTGGTGCGCGGTGGGGGCGGGGCTTGGAACGCGCACCCGTCACGTGGGATGAGTGTCTCAGCCTCTCGGGCCTAACGCGGCCTCACTAGAATTCCGCGGCAGCCTTCTCACAGCCATAGGGGCCGCCGCGGGGACTCCTCATGGTCGGGCTGGGCTGCGCGGTGATGGGGCCCCACCAGGTGCACCGGAGGGCAGCGCCTTTCCCCCTAATTCCTCCTGGGCCGGGCGCGACCCACTGCAGCACGGCGGCGGCCCTCTCCTGGCGTCGGGGCCGCCGGGCAGATGACAGCAAGGGGGAGACGCTCCACAAGGCATACAGCTCCCACTCCTCGCAGTGTCTCGCGGGGAATAGGAATGCTTGGAAGTCCCTATCAGGGTCGCCAATACCAGCGCTTCGCAGGACCCAGCAGGTGGGCGCTTGAGGCAGAACTGCAGCGCTTCACAGGTGGCACAGCGCTCAGGGGGGAATGCAGCGCTTAGTAGGGATAGCGCTGGGGACAGGTTTCTCACTAGCGCTTCAGAGCACAGTAGGGGAGCGCTGGGCAGGTAGGGCAGGCAGCACCACAGTGGAGATGATGAAGGACAGCAAAGGGGAGTTAGGCAGGACAGCGCAGGCCCAGTACCTGATTGATCCCCAGTAGTCCTGGCAGATAGGTTTGTCCTTGGCGCTTGGTGGTTCCTGCGCCCTTGATAGGTTACAGTCTCTTGGTTTCTTGAGGTGGGGGGGGTTGAGTTGAAGGCTTTCCTCAGCAGGTCACTTCAGATGGTCCCTGGGTACCCCTCCCGCCGGGTCAGATCAGTGGGCTAGTTCAGGGTTTCTCACTCTACTTGGAAGGCAGCACCTAAGCCCTCTCACCCCCAGTGGCATAGGCCCCTGACTAGGCCCTACCGCCTAAGTCTCCTGCGTAGGGTCCCCCAGGTCAGTGATGCCCCAACTGACTGGAAAGTTTCCCTCCCTTTTCTTTTATAGTGGCAGTTGGTGACCACTCCCCTATTCCGGAAGGTTCCGGGAGCTCCCTCACTCTATCTATGGGCAGGCAGGCTGGAGTCGCAACATTGTTTAGGGGTTCCAGCCTGCTCTTGGCTACTAGAGTGCGTCTAAAAAGACCACGCTGCAGTAACAGGGGTCAGTGGCAGCCATGTTGGGGGAAGAGAGCACCTGCACCTTAGCATTGATTAGCAATGGGAAGGTGCCTAGAGACCTAAGGCCAACAAAAAGAAGGTGGGAAAAAACGAGGCAAAGGCGAAAAAAAGCAGGGAAAGACCACCCTAAGGCTGACAGGTCTAACAATATATAACTGCCATTCCTCACCAATTTGCACAGAGAGTTCCTTTTGCACCCCATCGAAAAGGATGAACTAGTGGAGGCCCCGGGAATGAAGTCTAATAGTGCTCCGGGGCAGACGGCCTCACGGACGGTTTTTACAAAGCTTTTATTGACATACTACTTCCCCGTCTTTCAGAGTTATTTGATGATATGTGCGTATCAGGCACAATGCCACAGTCTATGTAGGAGGCAATCATAGTAGCTATTCCTAAGTCGGGCAAATCGCTGGAGGAATGTGGGTCATACCGACCACTATCATTGCTTAACGTCGATACCAAGATGTTTGCTAAAATACTGGCCAACCGCTTAGCATCCCTGGACCCGGTACTGGTAGCTCCAGAGCAGGCAGGGTTTATTCCAGATAGAAACCTTACATACAATCTCCGTACGGTGTTCGGAACTATGCAGCATGTTAAACAGGATACTAGGGCTGTTGCGGTCTTCCTCGATATGGAAAAGGTCTTAAATTCAGTCGAGTGGCCTTTCCTGCGTCAGGTATTGACCAGGATGGGACTGGGCTCAGTCTTTCTCCAATTGATAGGAGTATTGTATAACGCACCCACAGCACGAATAAGATTAGGTAACTTTGATCAATCAATCAGGAATTTGGGCTAAAACATGGCGGCCGCTGGTTAGGGCGGCGCACACGGCTCGACGGATACTCCTAGCCCTGCGCTTCCAACTATGTAAAACAGCAAACTCCTACCTAGATCGACCGGTGAGATGGATACGGTGAGGTGGGGTAAAATTTGTGGGTGGCGGCGGCCCCCCCTTGGCTCCCCCGGCTCTCCTGGACGTTTTGCACTGACGCGCTGTGGAGTTTGTCCACGGTTTGCCGCGGATAGAGGCAGCCAATGTGTTTCAGCCTCGTTCCGCCCCCTGCGTCATTGTGCTGGTCAGAGGCAGCCGTGGAGCTACGGAGGAGCCGCAGGGCGGCGGCTCGCGGTCTGTTCGGCGGCGGAACATCAAAGCGGTACAGTGGGGGGGGTGCACAGGGGCACTGTCATCGAGGTTCGGGGCCGAGCCCGATATCACTAAGAACCCCGAAGGTATTCCAACCTCTGCCCCGAACACACCAGTTCATGCAAGCTCCTGCCTTGACTCCGCGTCCAGGGTGACTGAAATTAGGAGCAGGATCAATCTCTTAAAAACCAACATGTTGGCTCAGGAGAATGTGAAGGCTCCAGTCAAGGGGGGAGAGCACCTGAGGAAAAGAGACGGGCCCAGTAGAACTCTGGGGAAGCGAGGTGGGAAGGGTAGGAGGCGGGGGAAGGGTCTCCGGTCTGTGGATAGAGATTCAATCAGTGAGCCCGACCCCGAGCCCGAGTCAGGGTCTGAGCCAGTGTTTGACCCAGGGGCTGGGACCTCAGAGGAGGCGGCACAACTTGCACCCAAGGCTGCCACTTTAAGGGCTGTGGGGGTTGTCTATAACACCCCCCCCAAATAAGCAGCTGCCAAAGAGAGCTAAAGCAAAGAGAGTAGCAAAAACAGCAGCCCAAATAACTCCGTCCCTAAGGTCCTATTTCAAAGTCTTACCACAAGTTTTGAATATAGCACAAAACCCACAGGGCCCAGAGGCTGTAAATACAGTGCATTTCAAGATGTTGAGCGCCCCTCCCTTAGCCATTAACGCCCCTAGCAGCACCAATATAGAGGCACATAGCCTCGAGGGACCAGCGCTACTGGGGCAGGTAGATACAATGGCCACAGGAGCATCAGGGCAAACAGAAATTACGGTGGCGGCAATGGAACCTGTCTCAGTCTCTGAGGAGGTGGTAGATCCCAGGAGTGAGGCTAACGACACCAGCACTTCGGGGAGCACTTCAGGGAGTAACAGTGAGGGTTCCCTCCAGGCTATGTTAATAGCTATGAGGAGCGAAATTAAAAGCGGTTTCGCAGAATCCAGACAGAATCAATCTGAGATCAGGGCTGTGTGTGAGACTCTCGAGATGAAAGTGGACGGCCTCTTCGAGAGGACAGAGAGCCTGGAAGGTGCAGTGGGGGAGCTTAAGGCTAAGCTGGAACATGCTGAAGTCAAAATCCAGTCACTACGGAGGTAAGGGGAAGCAGTGAAAGACAGGGTTGAGTCCCTGGAAAATTATTCTAGGAGGAACAACCTCAGACTTTTAAAGATCCCGGAAGGAAAGGAAGGGAGCGAAATCAAGAATTATGTTGTCTCCCTTCTCACAAATGCCCTTAACTTGGATGAGTCGGCAGCGGAGCTGGAGGCGGATATACAGAGGATACATCGGGACCGCTCCGCCTGAACCCAGGGCGGACAAAGCCCAGGAAAATCCTTGTGAACTTCCTAACCTACTCCATTAAAGAGAAGGTTTTGAATCTCGCTCTTAAAGCCAAGTCACTGAAGGCCCCGGACTTCTCCTTTGATGTCCGATCGGATCTGTCGAAAACCACCCTAGACAGACAGTGGGAGCTTGGGCAGAGAATGGAGAAGTTCAGGGCCCTGGGGGCCACAGTGCAGATGAGGTTCCACGCTTTCCTGAGGGTAATGTTCAAAAACAAAATGCACAACATTCGAACACCTCTAGACGCAGACGAACTGCTAGTTTCCATCAGTGAGTATGCACAGAGGGGTTCTTAGAGTCTTTCATTTCCTAATGTTAGCCTTGTATCTGCACCTACCCTGACACCATCCCACCTCCTTATCGTAGTGATATTGCTCCTTTCCACAAGCCTACACATGAGATAGCAAGGTTAAATGGGCAGGAGCACTGTCGTTGAATATGGAACTGAATACAGTTCAATAACAATGCTATAAAAAAATAAAAAAATGGGGGGGGGGTGGAAGAAATCTCAGAAAAATAGGGAAAACAAAAAAAAGAAAGGGAAGGGCAAAAAAAAAAAGAAAAAAAAGGGGAAGGGGAAGGAAAAGAAAAAAATGGAGAAAAAAAACGGGGAAAAGAAAGAGAAGGTAATAAAGGGAAAAACAGATAAACAATATGCACATACATATTAATTGATAATGCAATCAAATATCACCTTCATTAAACAGGGTTAAACCTTCCCCATTATTTTATTAACTATTGGGGGGTTCTTTCTTTTCTCTCTCCATCTCACTTTTTTTCCTCTCTCCATCTCACATATACATCCTGACACCTATACACCGGCCGGTCAACATCGTTTATCCATGTTGGATAGGGCAAGGGTAAGGGTCATGTCGGAGACGGAATCTGGCAAGACATCTAGCCAGAGTAAGTTGGGGGGGGGGTTTCCAGGGGGGGGGTTGGGGGGGGAGAAAGCACTAAAAAGTCCTCAGAAGCTGTTTTTCTCTCTTTTGTACTATGTATTTTCCAAGAATTACCTTAACCGTCATTACGGAAACAATATCCAGGTCAGGCAGGAAGATTGCTGGGAGGAGTGCAGGGTTCCTAGGGGTTGGCAGGATTGGCGACGGGCGGGTGGTCGGCAAGATAAATGAGGTAGCTCCAGTTCTTATCCTGGAACGTTAATGGCCTGCGTGTGAAGGGAAGGAGGCATAAAATCTTGCAATATATTAGGGATTCCCCCACGCAGGTCATAGTAATCCAGGAAACGCACTTGCTAAAACAAGAGGTCATCGAGATATTGAAAAATCTGAAATGGGTAGATAAATTTCTCAGTACGGACCATAATGCCAATATCCCTGGGATTGTCATCATTTTTAAAAAGCAAGCCAAAGCTCAGATCACAGATTACAGGGACGATCCGAGTGGTAGATGGCTAATAGCCAATGTCCAGTTTGATGGGAGGGCATTCACCCTGGCTGGGTATTATGGTCCCAATCAGGACGACCCTTCCCACCTCAATACAATCCAGAACCACCTGATCACCTCTCAGAACCCTGTGATATGGATGGGCGATTTCAACCTTGTCTTAAATCCAAAATTGGATAAATCAGCTAGATCTAGAGCACAACCACATAGTAAGGCAAGGTCAACCCTTCTTACATGTATGTCGAACTTGGGGTTAGTGGATTTTTGGCGGGAGAGAGCCGGTAACACCTTGGGGGTTTCTTTTCATAATCATAAATATAAGCATAAATCCTGCATTAACTATGCCCTGTTCAGTTTTATTCTCAAGGACACTCTGAAAAATTTGACTTATCTTCCCTCTCATCTGTCCGATCATTCGGCTATTCTCTTGACGTTAGTATTAGGCCAGAATGTCACACACACCTCATGGTCCTTCGATCGTACCATCCTACTCGAAGAAGACGAGAGGGAATTTCTTATAAATGAGTCCGCCGCATTCTTAGAACATAATCTAAATTCTGCCCCCTTAGTGTCTGTGTGGGAGACGTGGAAGGCGTATTTAAGAGGATGTATCACCAACCGTGCCTCTTATAGAAAGAGGAAATACAGAGAAGAGGTATTAAACATAGAGCGGGATTTGGTACTCATAGACTCAAATGACCCCGCGTCTCCAGTAAATCTAAAAAGACATAACGACCTAAAAGACAAACTAGAGTCTATACTGCAGGAGAGAGTGGCAAAGAGGTGGGAGGCCAGTAAGCTCTCACACTTCGAATATGGTGAGGCTGCAGGCAAATTGCTTGCCTGGAAAATCAAATCAGACCAAGCCAGAAATTACATTAAAGAAGTGAGAGTAGAGGGGGAAGCCACCACTAGGATCTCCAACTCAGAAATAGGGGAAGCCTTTCGGGCGTTTTTCCAGAACATATATAAATGTAAATGTCGGAATTTGTAAAGCGCACAGCTACCTCCACCGGAGGTGTCCCGGCGCTGTCCGTATACCGCTTAGGAACCCTTCCTGGCTTCCCTGGGAAATGTCCACTCCTGGGCACCCCCCAGGTGCAGCCAGGCATCCCAGCGCTTTTGGTGCCGTTGTGGAGATTAAGCAAGCTATTGCCCAGTGTTGCAGAGTGGGACCCATGATTAGAATAGGCACCGAGGCGAGAAATCAGGTCAGAGGAAATTGAGCCCAAGACCTTCCGAAACGGGAATTGAACCCTGGTCCGGGCCAGACCTCTGCATCAGGGTCTGCCGCTCTAACCATTGAGCCACACTTCTCCACTGATGGAATCTCAATTAACGCAAAGGAGAGGGATGCGTGGCTAGGGAAGGTGGGCCTCCCTACACTGACCAAGGAACAGAGCGATCGTCTTGATAAGGAGGTAAGAGAAGCGGAAGTCACCAGAGCAATCAAACAGTTGAAACGGGGGAAGGCCGCAGGTCCTGATGGCATACCCGGCGAACTATATCGCGTTTTAGACACGACTATTGTTCCATCTTTAACTGACTTGTTTAATAACATCTTAATGAACGGAGCGGCGCCACCCATGTCATGGGGTGAGGCAAATATTGCCCTAGTTCTAAAAACGGGAAAGGATCCGGTCGATTGTGGATCTTATCGCCCGATCTCGCTCCTAAATAACGACTATAAGATCTTTGCAGCAATTTTGGCAGCACGTCTTGGGAGCGAGATCGGTACGATTATCCATCATGACCAAAAGGGTTTTATCCGGGGACGCCAACTGGCTGACCTGACTTATGACCTGGTTGGGGCGATTTATATCGCCTCAACTTTTGTTCTCCCTCTCGCGATCATGACGCTCGACGCCACAAAAGCATTCGATAGGGTCAACTGGCCCTATCTAGATGCCGTAATGAGGAAATTCCAACTTGGTCCTAAATTTTGTCAAGCAATAAACCTGTTATATAGGGATAATGGGCCAGCCTCTTGGTCAACGGCGCCCGTACAGAGCCTTTCTAAATTATGAGGGGGAAAAGACAGGGGTGTCCGCTTTCCCCCCTCCTGTTTAATTTATACGTTGAACCCTTTGTTCAGACTCTTAGGGATGACTGCAGCATTCCGCCTTTCCCCTTCCATGGTTGGGAGAAAAAGGTTGGGCTCTATGCTGACGACATTCTTATCTATACAACGGACCCCGGTCAGGCCTTCCTCACGGTCGTAAGGAGGGCAAAGGAGTTTGGGAGGTTCTCGGGTTATGAAATTAATGCTGGGAAAACCGATCTTCGGCCTGGAATATCGATAACCTTCAACTTCCAGTAACACCTTCAATCCCCTACCTGGGAGTCAGAATTACCCATGACATCTGTATTTTGGCCCAGACGAATCTAGATCGGGTTTCCCGCGAGTCCAAGGCACTTTTGAAAGCATGGTCCTTCTTCCGTCTCACGGTGTATGGGAGAACAAGCCTAGTGAAAATGACCATCCTCCCCAAATATACATTTATCTTTAATGCTATCCCACTGGCATTCGACTCTAAACAACTCCACAAATGCCAACAATATATTACCTCCTTCATCTGGGGATTTAGGTCCGCCAGGCTGGCCTGGAAAAAACTAAGGAGAAGGAGGGAGAAGGGAGGCCTTGCACTGCCAGACCTGGAATATTACGCCTGGGCATTCCACCTGTCTCACTCCAGGATGCTGCTGATGACCCCCGAAGACAACTCAAACGGGTGTATGTTTAAGGCAATGCTATCTGGCTCTAATCTACCACTGGATGTTTTTTTTGTTCAAATTTGGACATCAGAGATATTTCAAGAGGGTGAGGTTAAAGATTTTATACCTATTCATAAAAGAATGGACCCAAATAAAAGCTAGGGTTGGGTTGGCATATTTTTCTAATCTTGCTCCAATCTGGGATTCCTTGGGGCTCCCCTTGTCTTGCTGATAGCCTTACACCTCCTTTATTGGATGCAGGGGTACTAAGATGGGGAGAGTTGGTGGCGGGAGGGATCTTGGTAGAATGGGAAGGTTTTTCTGAGAGGGTTGGTTCAGCTTTATCCTGGTTTAAATACGTGCAATTGGCCAGTTGGTTCCGAGAACAGTTAAAGAAAAATGTAAAACCTGGGGGGTATAGCTCTCTAGAAAAACATCTGGTAGATAGATCAAGGGGCCCCAAAGAGGTGACTTTTTGGTATTGGTCCTTCATGGAGGAAGCTGACGGAGATTTCGATCTCCCGAGTGAACTGTGGGGAGGTGATGGCGAAGTTCAGATGGAGGACTTATGGATCAGATCTTTCAGCCTCCTGTACAAAGTCATCAAGCCTGCCTGGTTGAGGCGTAACCATCTATTTACTCTGCATCGAGCATATCTCTCTCCCCAAAGACTCTCTAAGTTCCAACCAGGGAAGTGCTGCAATAAATGCCTTCTTCCGGCAGCTTCTGATGTCCACATGTTCTGGGAATGCCCTAACCTTAGTACATTTTGGGAGGAAGTCAAGACTTCTCTAGAGTCAATCCTTAAAACTCCGATCCCTCTCTGCCTGTCGTTAGTTATATTCGGACTAAAGGACAACATAGTGGGGGCAGAAAGAATATTTCTGTTCTATGCTATCCTTTTAGCAAGACAGCAAATATGTAAAAACTGGGTCAATACCAACCCTCCGACTCATGCAGAGTGGCTGACATCGCTTTATGAAATTTCCTAAAGTGGACATGGCGAGATCTGGCAGTTCCAGAAGCCTCGCCTTCTGGAATTTTCTACTTAAGTTGAGATGAAAAATCATCTGGGCATCCGTTTTTTTTTTCCCCGGGTCCGATGATTAGGCCCTGTACTCCAGGTCCAGAGGGAGGCCCCCCGTGCCACGACGAAACTGGGCCGACAGCTTGAAATAAGCCATGACGGAGTAAGATCTTCCGGAAGATACCTCCCGCCAGTTTGCCCTGGGAAAGAATGAGGCCACTTTCTGGTCTCCAGCCTTTCAAGGACATTAATGGTGGTTGGATATTTCTTGGAACGATAATGCAGCTAATGAGGACAAAAAAAAAGGGAAAAAAAAAAAGATTAGATAACTTGGTTACGGAATCCGTTGCTATATCAAGAGGGACTAGGCAAGGGTGTCTTTTGTCCCCCATATTATATGCCCTGGTTACAGAGCCTTTGGCATGTGCACTGAGGGAATATCATGGTCATAGGGATATCGGTTTCCCGACCTATAAGATCGTAGGGCCCGATTCACAGAACTAACTTAAGACAAAATCCTAAACTTACTACTTTTGGTATTCACAGAAGTTAGGATTTTGTCTTAAGTTTGTCTTAAGACATACTTAAGACAGACTTAAGACAAAATCCTAACTTAAGTCTGTCTTAAGTCTGTCTTAAGTCTGTTTTAACACAATGTGAATACCAAAAGTAGTAAGTTTAGGATTTTGTCTTAAGTTAGTTCTGTGAATCGAGCCCGTAGTGTCTACATATGTGGATGACACATTATTATACGTCCGTGACCCAGAAAACAATTTATCTTTTGTCCTTAAGGAGGTGGTTCAATTGGCCCAAGTCCATTGTATTCCCGCTTACCCCAGTCACAGTACAATTTGAGATGGATTATCCCTTGCAATGGTCCGCCGAAGCGATCCGCTATTTGGGGAATCGACTGCACACAAACTCAGAGATCCTGTTCAGGGAAAACTATGGCACTGCAGTTCCTAAATTGGAAGACGACATTGAGACCTGGATCAAGCTACCATTGTCATTGATTGGCCGGGTCTCCATCATGAAGATGGTGATACTGCCCTGATTTCTGTTCCTTTTTTCAAATATACCTATAGTTTTGCCGCACTCGTTGTTTCACAGACTCACTGTGTTATTGATAAAATTGGCTTGGGCGGGTAAACAAGCTTGTGTGCAATGGAGGTACTCACTCTACCGTATCACATGGGGGGACTGGGTGCACCAGATTTTAACATATCCTTCAAAGCGGCCTGAGCCACTCAAGCTCATTACTGGATACATGGGGCGTCTGACATACCATTTTTACTCATGGAAAAACTCTTTGCTGATCCACTCCCCCTTCCGGCCTCGATGTTTGAACCCATAGACCCGAGAACGTGCATCCTGGACTCCATCAATTCGACACGTCATGCCTGGCATAACTTGTTGCAACTGCAAGCGGGAGCATTGCTGTGTTCACCGGCTATGCCGATTGAGTGGACACTCTAGCTGGCCCCATGCAGGGACGGTGGAGTGATGCAAACGATGCAGACATTAAACATAAATACGGCGGGTGATCTGTTTCAGGACGGAGTACTTAAGACTTGGGACGAAATAATATGTACGGCGGATGCGGGAACCTTGCTGCAATACTTCCAGTTTTATAGAGTGTGTAGTGCTCTGAGTGACATGTTGGTGGAGGACCTAAATGAACCACCAGAGGTGCCGGAGCTGTCGTATGTAATAAAGACGAAATCTCCTCGCAAGATAGTCTCTACCATATATAAATTGGCTATATCCCACAGAGCGAACAAATATACAAAAGCCAGGTTGGCCTGGCAACGTGATCTACAACTTATACCAAATGACTCAATGTGGAACTACTGCTGCACAAATACGAGACTCATATCTTTGCATGGCAGGCACAGACTCATACACTTCAAGTTTGTGAATAGAGTGTATTATACCCCAGAGAGATTACATAGGTACGGTTTGAGGGACGATCCAACCTGTGACAGATGCCATGCTCGCGCAGCGGATTTTATACACCTGGCATGGCAGTGTCCAGGAATATTTAAGTACTGGGAGGCTATCTTCCTGGAACTAGGGAATATAGTGGAAATGTAACTTGTGCCCGATCCTGCAGCAGCTCTCTTGGGGTACTGTAAAAATCTGCCCAAGGCGATCCGCAGACTTGTAGACATGGGTTTATTAATGGCAAAACGCAGAGTGCCAATGGGATGGATGAGAGGACCTGTTCCCATTATCATACAATGGTCCCATGATATGATTTATTGTTGTACTCAATCAGAGAATTTTTGTGAATTGCTCCCGCCTCGGAGTAGGCCTAAGAACGTCTGGTAGCTTTACACAATATATCTGCTTAACCGACGCGAGGAGACACAGGGGGGGTGCAGACCCGGAGGGGAATGATAGTGCCTTAACCCAACACACAGTAATACGTAGTGCGAACACAATGACGCACCCACCACATGGCGAGCTTAGAGAGGGGCCTAGTGTCGCAGACAGTGAAAGGAGTGTGAGAAGTTGGCCTGATATGCAGTGCTCACTATTCTAGTGATCACTATGTATCATTCCAAACAACCCTTATTGATGATTGGTTGTAAGTCAACCTGATAGACCAGCTATCCTAGTAGCATGGACAAGAGCAGTCTAAGGCTAGACTCTAGAGGGCGTGTTAAGCCAGCTGTTTTACCATCACATTTACCCCTTGAACACCAAGTGAAAGGACACCACACAAGTTGTTATGAAAATAAAGTATATTTATGTATAACACAACAACCCTGGACTCTTTATGAGGACAGGGTGCTAAGCACACAACAAAACTCTTAAAGAAATACTGAAAGTCGCACAATTTACACAAATGCCCGAGGGGCACGAAAAACCATATACTACAAAGGTGGAATGCGAAATACTAGCAGGTAAGTAACTAATCTCAGAGGCTTTGGGATCGCTAGGACTGTACTACTGAACCTTTAGATTACTAGCAGGAGGCCTAAGGGGATCGGGTGCAGAGTGTGCACTCTCACGCGGGATGAGGAACAAAGTCTATGGATGCTAGATTTCGTAAAATTAGTGTTATCGGACGAATCCGACTAGGTAGAGCTGAAACGTAAAAGGATCTGGACACTTAGATAGTTAAGCTATGCTGGAGCACCGAAATGCTCAGGTTACCTAGCCCAGGGGCTGCGGCTGCATAGGTCTGAAAAGACGTCGGGAATCCTCGTTGCAGTCTATGGAGCCTGAAAGAAGAAGTTGCTGGCAGGCGACCAGTGAAGAGATTCGGAGGGATCCAAGCCTGGATCAGGGAAGAAGGAGACCTGTAAGCAGAGGGGACCAAGTTCTGAATCACTAGCCAGTGATTAGGTGGGCACCAGGATGGCACCGGACGAAGTCACCTCGACCAGGTGAGTGGGCGACGCTGGGCTCTGCAGTCTCTCGGACCAGGAGGCGTTATCGGCGACCAGGATGGAGGTGCGAGCTGTCCCACAAAGGTATCTGCTGTCGACGTCGCTGGACCCAGGATTGGGGCAACAACTCTTGGCAAATGCAAGCCCACGCGGTGGACTCAAAATGGCGTCTGGAGTGGACCAGGAGGGTCCGGGGTGCTCCTCTGATGGAGGGGAGCAAAGGCCAGTCTGGAGCAACCAGACCAGCGGTGTTGTCGTCGTGGTTCATCGTCAGAAGGGCCACTAGCCAACGGGCAAGTGACCTGGACAACGCGGTGAGCAGCAAAGAGCAGAAGGGCCCCACGAAGATCTCGTGGATGCAAGGGGGCTGGACTTCGGTGCTGGACCTGCTCAGGGTTGGGGCTTCTCGAACCCCAAAGCACTCACGTGAGGATCCCTCAGTAGTCGTGCTGGGCAGCGTCGTGCAGTCTTGAAGATGGCCGGTCCCTCGAGGTCTCGTCACACCCACGAATCTCAGCTGGGCTGATGATGCAGGTAGAGGTCAGAGGTGCCAGGGAAGCCGGTTCTCGTCGAGCTGGGCAGTCTTGATCCGGAGGAGAGACTTACAGCAAACCGCGATGCTTGGATGGTGCCTGCTGCTGCAGGGTGACTACTCCTTAGTCAAAAGGGAGAAATCTTGAGAAGAGTCTTGAGTTCCTTTCGTGGAAAGTAGTTTCAGGATTCAAAGATGATCTAGTTTGGAAGGGGGCCTGCTCCTACCTTTATCCTGAGAAAAGGGGCTGGCACGCGACTAAGTCCTGCCCTATGGGTGGGACTAGGAGGGGGGTGGTTACACCCCTCTCCTTTGTCCGGTCTCTCCCCAGCTCAGGCGCTGGTGTGCCCCCAGAACTGGTTTGAGCCGGCCTATGCACAGTGAGCACCGGGGTGCCACTTGCAGTCACCTTCCTCTAAAGCCCTGCCTACCTGGGATACACAAAATCCTGTCTGGGATGGTGCCGGCACCGCCCCTGACAGGAAACCCTTTGTCCAGGCCTCCTTTGCTGGAAGGACTCCCAGCAGCAGGAGGGCAGACTTGTGTCTCGGTGGCAGCATTCATTTTGTGGAGCTGAGGCTTGAGTTAACTTTAACCGGGTTCACAGTTACATACATGTCGTGTCCCTCTAGAAGGGTGGAATGCTAACCCCGTCACCAGAATTGGCGAGGGGTTAGTATTCCAATTCGTATGACACCTTACTCGACATGTTTTGATAATGCTATACCAAAGTTAGCATATGACCGCGAGGTACATAATGCACTTAAGAGTATATGGTATAGCGTTATCATGGAACAGCTATTAGGACTTGGTTCCGCAAGCTGCAAACGGGCTCAGCTCATGCCAGAGCACCATTTCACATTATTCCAAGCACTCTGCCTTCAGAATTGATAAGGCCTGCCATAGGAGTGACTGATAGGAATATATGTGTCCATTTTAGGGTTAGATATAGGAATACTATATCTACAGCAAAGGGTGATTACACCACCTTGCCCCAGCTGTCAAGCAGCCAGTTGTGTCAGTTTTGGATGGCCAGCCAGGGGTGGCATAATACATGCTTCAGCCCCTGGTAGGCCCTGGGTACACCTATGCCCTGGATACCTAAGGTATACTGTACAGGGACTGATAAGGTGACTCAGTATCCAATCAGATATGTACCTAGGGTACATGGAATCCATTGTAACAGAGAGAGCAGTGGGCCTGGGGTCCTGAATAGCAGGGCCCCAGGTCAACTAAGTCAGAAACCCAGCAAAACACCAGGCAAAAAGTTGGGGGCAACCATAGTCAGGGATCTACCTTCCTACATAACCCCCCCCCCCCATACGAAAGGAGATACGGCTATCCTTGACCAGGTAAGCCTATATTGCCTAAGTGGCCATATAAGGAAGTACCAGCACTGGCATGGTTACCCCCTATCTCATGGTCCACTAAGCAATCCCTCACCCTAAGGGTGTCTGAGGGTCTCCACCATAGGGAATCTCTACCTGTGGTGTGTTTTGGCAAAGTAAAAGGCTGGTGCTGAGATGGAGTACTGAAGTGAGGCTCCACGAATTTTGGGCTCAGCTTCCTCCAATCATTATCCACCATAGAGGCCTTTCTTTCCAAGACTGAGTTGTGTTGAGCTCTCAGGGTCAACCTCTGGCTACCTAAAGCTGGAGGTTGGGTCCCTCTGTTTGGCTTACTGGAGGGACAGGTCAGGTTTGGGGCTCTTAGGCCCCAGGTTTGGCTGTGCCCAACAGTGTCCATCTGGGGGAGGTCCCTAGCTAATTTTAAGGGGGATCCCTCAGGAGTTTGTTTTATTTTCACTTGGCTAGGACTACTAGCTTCAGTGCCCTTAATCTGCTGATTGGGGAATTCTTTTGGACAGGGGGCCCTTTGGGGTCCACCACTGGCCTCCCTGACCTCTACAGCCCTGGGCTGACTGAGGCAGGGTAGAGAGGGGCAGGTTACCTGCTCCAGACTGGGTCCCACCTTGGAAGGGTCCACTGACATCAGGGGTTCTGCCAGGCTAGGCCTGATTACCTCTGGGGCAGTTTCTTCACAAGGGGTCAGATCAGTTCCCTGAGGAGGCTGATCCTTTCCTAAAGTCTGGTGGGAGGGAGATTTCTCTTCCTCCTCAATGCTCTCTGTCTGAGTGGAGTGATCCATAGTTTCAGGCTTCACAACACTATTATCTGTCTGAGTTTGAGCTGTGGCCATCACAACTCTCCCAACCTTTTCAGGAGGGGACTCAGTTTGGGTATGGACTGTTACCCTCACAGCCTTGCCAACCTGTTCTGGGAAGGAATTTGTCTGAGATTGGGCTGTGACTGGCACAGCCCTCCTGACCTGTTCATGGAGGACATCTTGGACTGGGGCTGTGGCTATCACTGCCCCACTAACCTTACCATGGAGGTTTACCATTTTGAAATGGGTTTCTTGCTCTACCTCAGCCCAGGCTGAGATCTCTAAATCATTCCCCAGTAGGCAATCTACAGGCAAGTTTGATGACACTGCCACTCTCTTGGGGCCAGTGACACTTCCCCAGCTGAGATTTACTACTGCCATGGGATGATCTCTCTGCACTCCATCAATATTGGTCACCTGGTATGTGGCTCTAGGTAAAAGTTGCCTTGAGGGGACTAGGCTCTCAGTCACCATGGTGATGCTAGCCCCTGTATCTCTATAGGCCTCAACTTTTATACCATTGATGAGGGGCTCCTGTCTGTACTTGCTCAAAGTGTTGGGACAAGCAGTGAAGTTGGAAAACCCCATGCCATTTTCCCAGACAGTATCTAAGTCAGGGGACCTGGTTAGGCCAGAGTCCCCAGGAACTCCCAAAGTAAATGCACCCAAATTCTTGGGGGCACTCCCACCACCTGGGGGATTACTACTAGTAGTAACAGGGGGCTTGGGAATGTTACTTTGGGGTATGTTTTCCTTATTGGGGTTCTTTGGGCAACTGCTGTCAGTTTTCCAATGACCCACCTGCTTGCAGGTTTGGCAATAAGGTTTCTTTGGGTATTGGAAGGATTCTGGGACCCACCCCCCTCAGAGGATTTTTGGGGCCCTGATGTGGTTTGATCTGTAGATTTATTCCCACCCTTCTCTTGAGGCTTGGTTGATTCCTTCTTCTGGTCACCACCTTGGTTCTTGGGCCTAATCCTGGTTCTGACCCATTTGTCTGCCCTCTTACCCAATTCCTGTGGAGAGGTCAGATCAGAGTCTACCAGGTGCTGGTGTAATAACTGGTTCTGACAATTATTTAAGACTTGCTCTCTCATAATAAGATTATACAATCCTGTGAAGTCAATAACTTTACTACCCAGTAGCCAGCCTTCCGAAGCCTTAGTGGCACAATCAACAAAGTCAGCCCAATCCTGAGACTGAATTTTCTGGGTGTCCCTGAACAGCAACCTGTACTGCTCAGTGGTTAGGCCAAACCCATCAACCAGTGTATTCTTCAGGACTTGGTAATTGTTAGCATCCTCAACTCTAGTAGTGAGGAGCTTATCTCTACCTTTGCCTTCAAATGAGAGCCACAGTATAGCTGCCCACTGACTTTGGGGGATGCACTGGACAGTGCAGGCCCTCTCCAAAGCAGCCATCCATTTGTGGATGTCATCCCCTTGTTTAAAGGGGGGCACTATCTTACTCAGGTGTTTAGTGTCTAAACTCCTTTCTTTATCTCTAGGGATATTGCTGCCACCAGTGGGAACTGTCCCACTCATCTGCTGCTCTCTAGCAAAGGCAAGCTTCTCTTTGGCCAGGGCAAGTTCTTCCATTTCAATCCTTAGATTAGCCTGTTTCATCCTTGCTTCATGTTCTCTTCTCTGAGGGGAAGTCAATCTCCTCTGGGGAGAAATCCTTCTCCTCTGAGATGAGGCATTAGAGTGCAGAGATCTATTGGAGTCCCTAGAAGGAGATCTATCTCTTCTAACTCCAAGGTTAGGCCTCATTAGGGTCAGTACTGGGGGTCCCCCAGATCCTTCCCTAAGTAGGTCTAAGTTGGCCCTAGTAAGTCTGCTGACTAGTTCAGGCCTGTTGTCTGCCTCATCCCCAGAGAGTTCCTCTTCTTCCTCCTCCTCAACTGCATTTTCAGTGTCAAGGAGGTCTGGATCACCAAGGGTACCCTCTAAGGCTGGCATATTCCCATCTGTATGAGAAGCTTTCCTAGCATCATATGTCTCTAAGAGACCTATCAGAAAGGGAATGGTGGGGTTAGACCCCTGTTTCAGTTTCCTGGAGGTATACACTTGTCTCATCTCCTGGAAACTGAGAGCTGCATATCTTGAGATGACCTGTGGAGGGTCACTAGCCACTAGGGGAGTCTCTGAAGACTCTCCATGGGTAGACATGCTTCTAGTGTGGTGTAAGTGATGCACCTACCTACACTATGGGTTTACCTACTGATCCCTTGCTAGAGTTGTAGTTTAGGGCGTGCTAAGCCCTAATGAACTACAACAGCTGGCTCAGTAGAACTCAGAGTATTCTAAGCTAAGTTATATGTACCTTGGTACTTATGTGATCTTTCAAATGATATTCTTAGGATACGTGTGGTAAAACAACAGCAAGCTCAAATCCCACCGCTGCCACCAATGTGAGAAGTTGGCCTGATATGCAGTGCTCACTATTCTAGTGATCACTATGTATCATTCCAAACAACCCTTATTGATGATTGGTTGTAAGTCAACCTGATAGACCAGCTATCCTAGTAGCATGGACAAGAGCAGTCTAAGGCTAGACTCTAGAGGGCGTGTTAAGCCAGCTGTTTTACCATCACATTTACCCCTTGAACACCAAGTGAAAGGACACCACACAAGTTGTTATGAAAATAAAGTATATTTATTTATAACACAACAACCCTGGACTCTTTATGAGGACAGGGTGCTAAGCACACAACAAAACTCTTAAAGAAATACTGAAAGTTACACAATTTACACAAATGCCCGAGGGGCATGAAAAACCATATACTACAAAAGTGGAATGCGAAATACTAGCAGGTAAGTAACTAATCTCAGAGGCTTTGGGATCGCTAGGACTGTACTACTGAACCTTTAGATTACTAGCAGGAGGCCTAGGGGGATCGGGTGCAGAGTGTGCACTCTCACGCGGGATGCGGAACAAAGTCTATGGATGCTAGATTTCGTAAAGTTAGTGTTATCGGACGAATCCGACTAGGTAGAGCTGAAACGAAAAAGGATCTGGACACTTAGATAGTTAAGCTATGCTGGAGCACCGAAATGCTCAGGTTACCTAGCCCAGGGGCTGCGGCTGCATAGGTCTGAAAAGACGTCGGGAATCCTCGTTGCAGTCTATGGAGCCTGAAAGAAGAAGTTGCTGGCAGGCGACCAGTGAAGAGATTCGGAGGGATCCAAGCCTGGATCAGGGAAGAAGGAGACCTGTAAGCAGAGGGGACCAAGTTCTGAATCACTAGCCAGTGATTAGGTGGGCACCAGGATGGCACCGGACGAAGTCACCTCGACCTTGACCTCGACCAGGGCGACGCTGGGCTCTGCAGTCTCTCGGACCAGGAGGCGTTGTCGGCGACCAGGATGGAGGTGCGAGCTGTCCCATGAAGGTATCTGCTGTCGACGTTGCTGGACCCAGGATTGGGGCAACAACTCTTGGCAAATGCAAGCCCACGTGGTGGACTCAAAATGGCGTCTGGAGTGGACCAGGAGGGTCCGGGGTGCTCCTCTGTTGGAGGGGAGCAAAGGCCAGTCTGGAGCAACCAGACCAGCGGTGTTGTCGTCGTGGTTCGTCGTCAGAAGGGCCACTAGCCAACGGGCAAGTGACCTGGACAACGCGGTGAGCAGCAAAGAGCAGAAGGGCCCCACGCAGATCTCGTGGATGCAAGGGGGCTGGACTTCGGTGCTGGAGCTGCTCAGGGTTGGGGCTTCTCGAACCCCAAAGCACTCACGTGAGGATCCCTCAGTAGTCGTGCTGGGCTGCGTCGTGCAGTCTTGAAGATGGCCGGTCCCTCGAGGTCTCGTCACACCCACGAATCTCAGCTGGGCTGATGATGCAGGTAGAGGTCAGAGGTGCCAGGGAAGCCGGTTCTCGTCGAGCTGGGCAGTCTTGATCCGGAGGAGAGACTTACAGCAAACCGCGATGCTTGGATTGTGCCTGCTGCTGCAGGGTGACTACTCCTTAGTCACAAGGGAGAAATCTTGAGAAGAGTCTTGAGTTCCTTTCGTGGAAAGTAGTTTCAGGATTCAAAGATGATCTAGTTTGGAAGGGGGCCTGCTCCTACCTTTATCCTGAGAAAAGGGGCTGGCACGCGACTAAGTCCTGCCCTATGGGTGGGACTAGGAGGGGGGTGGTTACACCCCTCTCCTTTGTCCGGTCTCTCCCCAGCTCAGGCGCTGGTGTGCCCCCAGAACTGGTTTGAGCCGGCCTATGCACAGTGAGCACCGGGGTGCCACTTGCAGTCACCTTCCTCTAAAGCCCTGCCTACCTGGGATACACAAAATCCTGTCTGGGATGGTGCCGGCACTGCCCCTGACAGGAAACCCTTTGTCCAGGCCTCCGTTGCTGGAAGGACCCCCAGCAGCAGGAGGGCAGACTTGTGTCTCGGTGGCAGCATCCATTTTGTGGAGCTGAGGCTTGAGTTAACTTTAACCGGGTTCACAGTTACATACATGTCGTGTCCCTCTAGAAGGGTGGAATGCTAACCCCGTCACCAGAATTGGCGAGGGGTTAGTATTCCAATTCGTATGACACCTTACTCGACATGTTTTGATAATGCTATACCAAAGTTAGCATATGACCGCGAGGTACATAATGCACTTAAGAGTATATGGTATAGCGTTATCATGGAACAGCTATTAGGACTTGGTTCCGCAAGCTGCAAACGGGCTCAGCTCATGCCAGAGCACCATTTCACATTATTCCAAGCACTCTGCCTTCAGGATTGATAAGGCCTGCCATAGGAGTGACTGATAGGAATATATGTGTCCATTTTAGGGTTAGATATAGGAATACTATATCTACAGCAAAGGGTGATTACACCACCTTGCCCCAGCTGTCAAGCAGCCAGTTGTGTCAGTTTTGGAAGGCCAGCCAGGGGTGGCATAATACATGCTTCAGCCCCTGGTAGGCCCTGGGTACACCTATGCCCTGGATACCTAAGGTATACTGTACAGGGACTGATAAGGTGACTCAGTATCCAATCAGATATGTACCTAGGGTACATGGAATCCATTGTAACAGAGAGCGCAGTGGGCCTGGGGTCCTGAATAGCAGGGCCCCAGGTCAACTAAGTCAGAAACCCAGCAAAACACCAGGCAAAAAGTTGGGGGCAACCATAGTCAGGGATCTACCTTCCTACATAACCCCCCCCCCCCCATACGAAAGGAGATACGGCTATCCTTGACCAGGTAAGCCTATATTGCCTAAGTGGCCATATAAGGAAGTACCAGCACTGGCATGGTTACCCCCTATCTCATGGTCCACTAAGCAATCCCTCACCCTAAGGGTGTCTGAGGGTCTCCACCATAGAGAATCTCTACCTGTGGTGTGTTTTGGCAAAGTAAAAGGCTGGTGCTGAGATGGAGTACTGAAGTGAGGCTCCACGAATTTTGGGCTCAGCTTCCTCCAATCATTATCCACCATAGAGGCCTTTCTTTCCAAGACTGAGTTGTGTTGAGCTCTCAGGGTCAACCTCTGGCTACCTAAAGCTGGAGGTTGGGTCCCTCTGTTTGGCTTACTGGAGGGACAGGTCAGGTTTGGGGCCCTTAGGCCCCAGGTTTGGCTGTGCCCAACAATGTCCATCTGGGGGAGGTCCCTAGCTAATTTTAAGGGGGATCCCTCAGGAGTTTGTTTTATTTTCACTTGGCTAGGACTACTAGCTTCAGTGCCCTTAATCTGCTGATTGGGGAATTCTTTTGGACAGGGGGCCCTTTGGGGTCCACCACTGGCCTCCCTGACCTCTACAGCCCTGGGCTGACTGAGGCAGGGTAGAGAGGGGCAGGTTACCTGCTCCAGACTGGGTCCCACCTTGGAAGGGTCCACTGACATCAGGGGTTCTGCCAGGCTAGGCCTGATTACCTCTGGGGCAGTTTCTTCACAAGGGGTCAGATCAGTTCCCTGAGGAGGCTGATCCTTTCCTAAAGTCTGGTGGGAGGGAGATTTCTCTTCCTCCTCAATGCTCTCTGTCTGAGTGGAGTGATCCATAGTTTCAGGCTTCACAACACTATTATCTGTCTGAGTTTGAGCTGTGGCCATCACAACTCTCCCAACCTTTTCAGGAGGGGACTCAGTTTGGGTATGGACTGTTACCCTCACAGCCTTGCCAACCTGTTCTGGGAAGGAATTTGTCTGAGATTGGGCTGTGACTGGCACAGCCCTCCTGACCTGTTCATGGAGGACATCTTGGACTGGGGCTGTGGCTATCACTGCCCCACTAACCTTACCATGGAGGTTTACCATTTTGAAATGGGTTTCTTGCTCTACCTCAGCCCAGGCTGAGATCTCTAAATCATTCCCCAGTAGGCAATCTACAGGCAAGTTTGATGACACTGCCACTCTCTTGGGGCCAGTGACACTTCCCCAGCTGAGATTTACTACTGCCATGGGATGATCTCTCTGCACTCCATCAATATTGGTCACCTGGTATGTGGCTCTAGGTAAAAGTTGCCTTGAGGGGACTAGGCTCTCAGTCACCATGGTGATGCTAGCCCCTGTATCTCTATAGGCCTCAACTTTTATACCATTGATGAGGGGCTCCTGTCTGTACTTGCTCAAAGTGTTGGGACAAGCAGTGAAGTTGGAAAACCCCATGCCATTTTCCCAGACAGTATCTAAGTCAGGGGACCTGGTTAGGCCAGAGTCCCCAGGAACTCCCAAAGTAAATGCACCCAAATTCTTGGGGGCACTCCCACCACCTGGGGGATTACTACTAGTAGTAACAGGGGGCTTGGGAATGTTACTTTGGGGTATGTTTTCCTTATTGGGGTTCTTTGGGCAACTGCTGTCAGTTTTCCAATGACCCACCTGCTTGCAGGTTTGGCAATAAGGTTTCTTTGGGTATTGGAAGGATTCTGGGACCCACCCCCCTCAGAGGATTTTTGGGGCCCTGATGTGGTTTGATCTGTAGATTTATTCCCACCCTTCTCTTGAGGCTTGGTTGATTCCTTCTTCTGGTCACCACCTTGGTTCTTGGGCCTAATCCTGGTTCTGACCCATTTGTCTGCCCTCTTACCCAATTCCTGTGGAGAGGTCAGATCAGAGTCTACCAGGTGCTGGTGTAATAACTGGTTCTGACAATTATTTAAGACTTGCTCTCTCATAATAAGATTATACAATCCTGTGAAGTCAATAACTTTACTACCCAGTAGCCAGCCTTCCGAAGCCTTAGTGGCACAATCAACAAAGTCAGCCCAATCCTGAGACTGAATTTTCTGGGTGTCCCTGAACAGCAACCTGTACTGCTCAGTGGTTAGGCCAAACCCATCAACCAGTGTATTCTTCAGGACTTGGTAATTGTTAGCATCCTCAACTCTAGTAGTGAGGAGCTTATCTCTACCTTTGCCTTCAAATGAGAGCCACAGTATAGCTGCCCACTGACTTTGGGGGATGCACTGGACAGTGCAGGCCCTCTCCAAAGCAGCCATCCATTTGTGGATGTCATCCCCTTGTTTAAAGGGGGGCACTATCTTACTCAGGTGTTTAGTGTCTAAACTCCTTTCTTTATCTCTAGGGATATTGCTGCCACCAGTGGGAACTGTCCCACTCATCTGCTGCTCTCTAGCAAAGGCAAGCTTCTCTTTGGCCAGGGCAAGTTCTTCCATTTCAATCCTTAGATTAGCCTGTTTCATCCTTGCTTCATGTTCTCTTCTCTGAGGGGAAGTCAATCTCCTCTGGGGAGAAATCCTTCTCCTCTGAGATGAGGCATTAGAGTGCAGAGATCTATTGGAGTCCCTAGAAGGAGATCTATCTCTTCTAACTCCAAGGTTAGGCCTCATTAGGGTCAGTACTGGGGGTCCCCCAGATCCTTCCCTAAGTAGGTCTAAGTTGGCCCTAGTAAGTCTGCTGACTAGTTCAGGCCTGTTGTCTGCCTCATCCCCAGAGAGTTCCTCTTCTTCCTCCTCCTCAACTGCATTTTCAGTGTCAAGGAGGTCTGGATCACCAAGGGTACCCTCTAAGGCTGGCATATTCCCATCTGTATGAGAAGCTTTCCTAGCATCATATGTCTCTAAGAGACCTATCAGAAAGGGAATGGTGGGGTTAGACCCCTGTTTCAGTTTCCTGGAGGTATACACTTGTCTCATCTCCTGGAAACTGAGAGCTGCATATCTTGAGATGACCTGTGGAGGGTCACTAGCCACTAGGGGAGTCTCTGAAGACTCTCCATGGGTAGACATGCTTCTAGTGTGGTGTAAGTGATGCACCTACCTACACTATGGGTTTACCTACTGATCCCTTGCTAGAGTTGTAGTTTAGGGCGTGCTAAGCCCTAATGAACTACAACAGCTGGCTCAGTAGAACTCAGAGTATTCTAAGCTAAGTTATATGTACCTTGGTACTTATGTGATCTTTCAAATGATATTCTTAGGATACGTGTGGTAAAACAACAGCAAGCTCAAATCCCACCGCTGCCACCAATGTGAGAAGTTGGCCTGATATGCAGTGCTCACTATTCTAGTGATCACTATGTATCATTCCAAACAACCCTTATTGATGATTGGTTGTAAGTCAACCTGATAGACCAGCTATCCTAGTAGCATGGACAAGAGCAGTCTAAGGCTAGACTCTAGAGGGCGTGTTAAGCCAGCTGTTTTACCATCACATTTACCCCTTGAACACCAAGTGAAAGGACACCACACAAGTTGTTATGAAAATAAAGTATATTTATTTATAACACAACAACCCTGGACTCTTTATGAGGACAGGGTGCTAAGCACACAACAAAACTCTTAAAGAAATACTGAAAGTTACACAATTTACACAAATGCCCGAGGGGCATGAAAAACCATATACTACAAAAGTGGAATGCGAAATACTAGCAGGTAAGTAACTAATCTCAGAGGCTTTGGGATCGCTAGGACTGTACTACTGAACCTTTAGATTACTAGCAGGAGGCCTAGGGGGATCGGGTGCAGAGTGTGCACTCTCACGCGGGATGCGGAACAAAGTCTATGGATGCTAGATTTCGTAAAGTTAGTGTTATCGGACGAATCCGACTAGGTAGAGCTGAAACGAAAAAGGATCTGGACACTTAGATAGTTAAGCTATGCTGGAGCACCGAAATGCTCAGGTTACCTAGCCCAGGGGCTGCGGCTGCATAGGTCTGAAAAGACGTCGGGAATCCTCGTTGCAGTCTATGGAGCCTGAAAGAAGAAGTTGCTGGCAGGCAACCAGTGGAGAGATTCGGAGGGATCCAAGCCTGGATCGGGGAAGAAGGAGACCTGTAAGCAGAGGGGACCAAGTTCTGAATCACTAGCCAGTGATTAGGTGGGCACCAGGATGGCACCGGACGAAGTCACCTCGACCTTGACCTCGACCAGGGCGACGCTGGGCTCTGCAGTCTCTCGGACCAGGAGGCGTTGTCGGCGACCAGGATGGAGGTGCGAGCTGTCCCATGAAGGTATCTGCTGTCGACGTTGCTGGACCCAGGATTGGGGCAACAACTCTTGGCAAATGCAAGCCCACGTGGTGGACTCAAAATGGCGTCTGGAGTGGACCAGGAGGGTCCGGGGTGCTCCTCTGTTGGAGGGGAGCAAAGGCCAGTCTGGAGCAACCAGACCAGCGGTGTTGTCGTCGTGGTTCGTCGTCAGAAGGGCCACTAGCCAACGGGCAAGTGACCTGGACAACGCGGTGAGCAGCAAAGAGCAGAAGGGCCCCACGCAGATCTCGTGGATGCAAGGGGGCTGGACTTCGGTGCTGGAGCTGCTCAGGGTTGGGGCTTCTTGAACCCCAAAGCACTCACGTGAGGATCCCTCAGTAGTCGTGCTGGGCAGCGTCGTGCAGTCTTGAAGATGGCCGGTCCCTCGAGGTCTCGTCACACCCACGAATCTCAGCTGGGCTGATGATGCAGGTAGAGGTCAGAGGTGCCAGGGAAGCCGGTTCTCGTCGAGCTGGGCAGTCTTGATCCGGAGGAGAGACTTACAGCAAACCGCGATGCTTGGATTGTGCCTGCTGCTGCAGGGTGACTACTCCTTAGTCACAAGGGAGAAATCTTGAGAAGAGTCTTGAGTTCCTTTCGTGGAAAGTAGTTTCAGGATTCAAAGATGATCTAGTTTGGAAGGGGGCCTGCTCCTACCTTTATCCTGAGAAAAGGGGCTGGCACGCGACTAAGTCCTGCCCTATGGGTGGGTCTAGTAGGGGGGTGGTTACACCCCTCTCCTTTGTCCGGTCTCTCCCCAGCTCAGGGGCTGGTGTGCCCCCAGAACTGGTTTGAGCCGGCCTATGCACAGTGAGCACCGGGGTGCCACTTGCAGTCACCTTCCTCTAAAGCCCTGCCTACCTGGGATACACAAAATCCTGTCTGGGATGGTGCTGGCACCGCCCCTGAAAGGAAACCCTTTGTCCAGGCCTCCGTTGCTGGAAGGACTCCCAGCAGCAGGAGGGCAGACTTGTGTCTCGGTGGCAGCATCCATTTTGTGGAGCTGAGGCTTGAGTTAACTTTAACCGGGTTCACAGTTACATACATGTCGTGTCCCTCTAGAAGGGTGGAATGCTAACCCCGTCGCCAGAATTGGCGAGGGGTTAGTATTCCAATTCGTATGACACCTTACTCGACATGTTTTGATAATGCTATACCAAAGTTAGCATATGACCGCGAGGTACATAATGCACTTAAGAGTATATGGTATAGCGTTATCATGGAACAGCTATTAGGACTTGGTTCCGCAAGCTGCAAACGGGCTTAGCTCATGCCAGAGCACCATTTCACATTATTCCAAGCACTCTGCCTTCAGGATTGATAAGGCCTGCCATAGGAGTGACTGATAGGAATATATGTGTCCATTTTTGGGTTAGATATAGGAATACTATATCTACAGCAACGGGTGATTACACCACCTTGCCCCAGCTGTCAAGCAGCCAGTTGTGTCAGTTTTGGATGGCCAGCCAGGGGTGGCATAATACATGCTTCAGCCCCTGGTAGGCCCTGGGTACACCTATGCCCTGGATACCTAAGGTAAACTGTACAGGGACTGATAAGGTGACTCAGTATCCAATCAGATATGTACCTAGGGTACATGGAATCCATTTTAACAGAGAGAGCAGTGGGTCTGGGGTCCTGAATAGCAGGGCCCCAGGTCAACTAAGTCAGAAACCCAGCAAAACACCAGGCAAAAAGTTAGGGGCAACCATAGTCAGGGATCTACCTTCCTACAAGGAGTCTAGAAGGGAATCCAGATAGATCAAGTGTCGAATGTCACGTGTGATACTACATAAGTTGTTAAAATGTATATGTAATAATTGTTAAGTAATTATATAAGTTGTACGAACACTAGTTTACAGTACACTATGAGGGAGTCTCGACCATAAGTATTGTATATGCCAAATGTTATGACTTACATACAGACTTTGGAAGGGTTTGAGTGCATATCACTGCCACCCCTTCGGGATGTTGGCCTTACAGCTGTGTGAAGTGCTCTTTAAATGCAAAGCCGCCGGCCCCAGTAAGGCTGTGTATGACTATATAATATCCTAACTTGTATAATCTGCTCTTTATCCTGTTTAGAAATGGTATGTGTCTTATGAAGCCCTACATAAAATATAAGTTAATCTTATTAATGGTGTTTTCTAACGCGGGGTTGGATAAAGGAATCGGAACTGCAAGCATGTCCCTGTGACTATATCTTCCTATCCGACACTCCACATATTTTATGCTCTGTCCCAGATTTAATACCTTACACCATCAATATATTCGTCCACTGATTTTACCCATGAATTTTACACAGGTGAGACGCGCACTTTTGTACAACCCTTACCTTTGCACAATGTGTGCTTTTTTCTGTTATGTTTTTAGGTTTTGCCTGGCGAAAAGATGCGCTCTGCGCATCTTTTTCGCGCAGGCGAAAACCTGATGAGAACTGTAGTGTGGGTTTGGGTCGGCCCTCGTCATTCATTGGCTGGCTCCATAAATGGAGCCTAGCCATTGGACGAGGGGCCTGTCCGTCAATGCCGGACCAGATTCGGGGGCGTTCCCGAGATTCTTTGGCTTTTGCCGACGTCACGCGACGTCAGCCGAAAGCCGGGAACGCCCCCGAATCTGGTCCGGCATTGCCAGCACCCGCCTGAAGGAGAAGGAGCCTCACTTACATGGCGTGGAGGCTTGCTGTTCCCCGCATTGTCCACGGCAATATCCGAAAAGAGCGAATCCGCACCTGCAGGAGAGCCAAACAAAATCTCAGTTCACCATCGCCGGTGCCCCCGGGGCGAAGTCAGCCTCGCTGTCTCGTGCAGACGCCAGAGTATGGAGCCATTCTAACAAGGAATATGCATAGACATGTTTGTGTTTTTTTGTATTAGAACTACTGTGGGTGGTGCGGATGCGTTCTGCAATGGTTTACAGTAGTAATTACATAAGGATGATATTGTGTTCACACCAAGCACACACATATAGTACAAACTAACTATCGTTTCTAGGCGCTAGCGGAAGGTGCTAATATTACCTCACAATGGTTCTTGCTGTGTTGTCTGCAGATAAAAGGAAGCAGGAGCTGGGGCCTTCCAGGCCAAAAGCGGGTCTCTGCAGCAGGCGCTCGTGCACTGAGCTACCTTAGCTAATGGTGCATGCGAATGTTTAAAATAATGAATGGTGCCCAATTCTTGTGTGGGACAGGATCACTCAATACTCTGAAGAGGTGTATTTTGTTGATTTGGGTTTGAGCTGTTTTTATAGCGCATACCGCAAACTGGGCTGTCTCTTTGTGCTTGTATGATTGGACGTATTGCAGCACTTGAACCCGTGTGCCACGAAATACACGTAAAGCTCGACAGAAGGCGCGAGGCAGTATCAGTAAGTGGTAGGAACCCGCGCATATCTCAGGAGCGGGTCCTGCACCCACTGAGCTACCATTATGCATGACATCAGTTTCCACAAGTTTTGATCGCTACTGAGCAGGACGAGGCAGGTCAGCTGTTTCTGAACCATGACACCACGACTCCACCCTGAAGACTTCCTAAGTTTCGTGGTTGCCACGGTTCCACGTTTCCACCCCGCACTATCGCCATGTGCACAGCCGGGTCCGCGGCTTCCTTCCGGCTCTCTCCTCGAGGGCCGCAGTGACCGGGAATGAATGGGACAGGCCTCGCTACACTGTTGTGTGCGCCCCTTTACTGCACGGTGACTGCATCCCAGAACAATGCCCAGCCGGCCCGCACCTGCAAAGGGGGCCTGATGGCATTTTACCCCATGCCAGCTTGCAGTAGGGCCCAGCACCCGTTCGATGCCCATGGCTACAGAGCGGAAAGCACGCTGCCAAGATGCTAGCCAGCTTTACTTCACTTCAAATGAAGACGGGCCATGTTTCTTTCTTCTTTCTCCTAGTTTTCGAAGATAACTGTGCCAAGTTTGCCTGTGTTTCAAACCAAGTAATTTGAACTACTTGCAGAGAATCCATTCAGTGTTTTTTTTGTATTTAAGCTTTGCGGGTGGGTGGGTTGTTGGGTCGTGCAAGCAGTGCAGCTTTTGTTGATTGCTTCATTTTAGACCCAGACAAATAGTGTGGCTACGCTTTTTTTCAAGCTGATTTAGAGGGAAGCGGAAAGGGGGCGAGGCATGGGGAGGGAATGCCACCGTGCACCACACAGATGCATTTAATTTTTTTCATAGTGCCACTCATGCCAGTGTGGGGTGTAGGAGCACTTCACATCACGCACACTGCGCAGAGACGGTCGATCGTGGGTGTGTGGATCGGTGTATAGGAGATGTTGCGTAGGACAGAGGACTGCAAGGTGTGGTTGCCAGGTGTCATCCAAACTGGTAGACAGTATAGTTTAAGAGTGCTTGGTCTGGAGAAGCACAAACTCAGAATTGTAAACATAATACCATGGTTGGGGTTCTCTATAATAATCATACTTGATTTATATCCAAATGGACCCTTTTTCTAGGATAGTGAAAGACTGGGGAAACAATCCAAACACTCTGTTCTGATTTGTTACCTTTGCCTCAAATTGTAAAGCGCTCCGATATCCTTCGGGATCAAGTTTGCGCTATATAAAACTTTATAAATAAACCCCGTATCAAAGGTACTGTTCTGTTGGGCTCAAGAGTGCACGTCACGGACCCGAAGGTCTGCCCCTGGTGTAATTCTTGTTAATGAATAATCGGAGCAGTCTGTTAGTGTGAAATGAGTGTATTTTACCTTCTGTCGCGTCATAACCTGGCATCTAGGGCTGTCGACCCTGCTCACTTTTATGAACACATGAAAGACCTTGTATAGCGCTACATAATCTCAAATGCCAGTAGGCGCTCTACTGCGGTCTTTGCTATTGATGTCCAGCATCGCACATAACTCGAGTCCCCGCAGAAATGCATTGAGCCCACGTAGAGTGAGCAAGAAAATGGAATAACTAATGAGTGCCCTTGGTGACCTGTTAATCAGCCAAACAGCTAGCAGGCTTAGTAAGGGGGTAAAGACTATGCCCAAAGGAGGGTTTAATTTACTGAGGTAAGTACCAGGGAGGGACCTCTGGTGAAGGCACGAGCCGCTTGAAGATGTTAACCCTAGTCTGCAGTCAGCACTGGCAGTGTCCTCCCTGCACTCGCATCTGTTCTTGCACATAGGAAAGCTCACATCGGCCGTTATGCTTGCACGTGCCCTGCCCAAGTGAAAACTGTTGCCCTTGGCCTGCCCCACGACGTTTGATAAAATGCTGTTGCGGAGGGGTTCAAGCTTGCCGGGTCCACGAAGGCTGCCTCGGCGTTCGCTCTCTCTGTGTAGTGTAAACAGAGCTGGGCCCTCGTTTGCATGCTATATGCGTATACTGCGACGAGGCGATAGCAGACTACCCACACAGATGTATAATTAATCATTACAGTCAGTCCACAACCATACAGCATATGGAGCCATTTTGTGGATTGGCAACCGGATACCCCCTACAACACAATCCACGTGCAATTGACAATCATTCATGTTTGCATAACCACAAAACACGTTTGAGCTTTGTGGTTCCCTCACTCAGACACAAAACGCATACACAAAGACTGTGAAGCGCTCCCCAAACCGTGTTTCTCTGCTTCAGTACTAGTGCTGATTGAATGGGCGGCATTTCATGGGAAAGAAATCGTGCATGTTGACTCAAAGAAACTAATTTGAGTTTGCCGGCCTTCTGGTCAAACATAACTATTTATTTTTTAGACAAAGGGCACTCTTCACACTTGACATAGGATTTGTTCCAGTCTTCCTAGGAGGCAGCATGCCCATTCTCCTGAAACGTCACCCACTGTCTTCTCTTTCCATAAAGTGGTTCACAAACAGGGAATTGCTGTGTGAGCTGACTGACAGAGCCAGCCAGATTCTGACTCATGAACCCTCTTATTCAATTAGGTTTTATTTGTTTTTTTTTTCAAATGAAACCGACTAAATTGGATTAAATGCCGTCTTTTATGGAAAATGTAGTGTAATATCAAACACGCCATCATTTGACAAGCGTGCGCAAAGCTGTTTGGGAACCATCTCTGAGGCATATATTTTCCTTTTTTTTTAAGGATGGAAAATGTTGTCAAATGATGTAAAAGTTACTAGTAATCAGTAGAAAACATTTCATGTGGGTCTTTCGTTTTAACTGTACCTACAGTCACTGTCGCCAATTCTAAAATGACAGCTGGACAATATAGATCTCAGTTTTTAAGAAATATAGTACTTAGGTCATTAATTTGTCTCATTTTGTGCTGCTTCACCCTCATCAAATACCCCCCAACCTGCTTCTCATTTGCTCCCCTAGCTGTGTAGTATTTGTATTTCTTTTGGGAGGGCTTGGCAGCATCCGTTTGTGCTGGCAGGTCAGCAGTATTTAAACCACTTTTCTGCATAAGCACACATGTATGATGGAGTATACATCATCATGCTTGCGCACGTCTGTTGAATGACATAACAGACAGGAGTGGCTACCTTGGGGCCTTTCTCTCTATTTTTTTTTAATTATTGGTTAAAAGCAGTGGCAAAGCCAATAGGTTAGCAAGATCAAATTAATCGGCTTTGCCAATGTTTGTTAGTTTTTGCTAATAACCCAAATACCCTTTGATCAGTCTGCACCAATGTTCCAGGTCTTATACTATCTGTTTCATTCTGAATTTGCCTCAAAGTGTTCTTACTGTACTGTGTGTGTGCACCTTCACAATGGCCTATATAGATGGCGACGTAGGTTAGAAAATGACAGGCAATATTGTGATATCAGAAGTGAGGTGATGTGATTGTGGCTGTAGGTGGCCGGGAGGCTGCATTCCGCACTGCTTGTACTAACGCTAGGATGGCTTTTATTGCATACACCAGAAGAGCACTGTGCATTATAAGTGTCAGCCTCACGCAGCAGAGGAGGAGAATCTCGCAGCTTGACATCCTTGTGCCCGACCCCCATTCCATCCCACTTTGCCAGCTTTTGACACTTGCGTTGGGTTCTGTCAGTCGCCCTAGTAACAACAACCCATCGATTAGATGAGTATGTTATCGCCTCCTAGTGAAGTCTGCAGAGCAGGGAGCGCTATATATAGCCACACGTTTTGTAGTGCTGTCACGATGCTGTGTGGCCTTTGCATTGCACACTTCAGGCACTTCCAAAGCCCTCTTTCTCACACTCCATCGGGTATGCCAGAAATAAGTGCGGTGTAGGGCTGACGATGAGGCCCATATGCTTTCTTCTGTAGTCAATTTTGAAACATTGCCTGGGATGGTAGTCTGCTGTCCCTTGCAGGCCAACATCTGTGTGACTGCAGCCAATAACAGTCGGGAGCAAATTGTGACCTGCCTAACATATATTTATGAGGAAGGTTGTTCTTAGGTGATTCTTTTTCTGTGAACGGATTTTTTATCTCCGTGGTCGGTTTGCAAAATTAAGGATTGGTCTCAGAAAGTGTGGTGGTAAATTCTGACAACTTTTTTTTTTACCAGTATTCTTTGAACATCTGACCATTGATGTCTTCAGTAAAATGGTGTATCTGTATTATGCAACATCCCATGTGAGGCTCGTTTATATTGGACCTCCTTATTCTAAAGGGCATCTTATTTTTATCATAGACCATTTCACTATATCATCAACCCCCCTGGTGAGTTCTTCATTGGCTGTCTACCAAGTTATGCACCTAAGCTGCAGATGTGGGACCAAATGAGGGAGGGCCTTTAATGACTGTTAATGCTGAAAGCAGAAATGCTATCAAGCTACCAGAAAATTTCTCCCTCTAAGTGTAAATTGTTCTAAATTATATTGACAAAATAATTAAACAAATACTGGAATATTTGAGCAGAAGGTCTGTAGCAGCCATTATTAGCCCTCGGAAAATCCACTGTCTTCAGTTGTGCTCCTAACCTTCCAGGGGTGTAATATGTGGACTGTTATGATAGCATGTGGCCCGATACTTTGGTTGAGGATTTTTTTTATAATCTTCTACTCTCATGGGAGCTCAGTTGTACCTGGTGCATGACATGGTTTTGTGTTTTTTTCTATGGCGTAGGGGAATTCTGCAGGACTGATATTCTACAACGCTGTTTTTAGGTCTTGCCTGGCGAAAGCTGCGCTCTGCGCAGCTTTTTCGCGCAGGCAAAAACCTAATGAGTATAGTATGGGGCTTGGAATCCGCCCCAGTCTTCCATTGGCTAGCTCCATAAATGGAGGCTAGCCATTGGAAGACACGTTTGTCCGTCAAAGCAGGACCAGATTCGCTATTCACCGATCATGGTCAGCATTTAATGCCATGATCTAAGAAAGCAGCTCTCATCATTTTGTAAAGGATGTTTTTTTTATTTGATTAAAGTGAGGATTTAAACTTTACAAGAAGAGGTGTCGACTACTGCGCTACATGTATCAATCGACCTCAGCTATTCCTGCTCCCATACCCGCCCCCCTTGGCAATCACGAGGCCCCTCTCAATGGGAATAAAGAATTGGTGCACTCCTTCACACTGTGTATCTCTCTCCGTTTTAGAAGCTGTCCCCCTGGCACCATTTATGCGCCGATGCCCCCTACCTTGCCACCTCCCGCATTTTTAGGAGACGTTGCCTCATCCCGATGCTCTCCTTTCCTCCCCTGGATTACTGACCCACCACAATCAATGACCCTTCGAGCTTCCCTACAGGGATCGCTTTCTTTTCCTCTCGGGAATATCTGTTGCTCCTGTCCACTTTGAATCCGTCCCTCCTTTGCAAAATATAAGTGGCAAGATACACGCAAAGGACATGGGACATGTGGATTAATGAGTGATCACATGACCTGCCACAGAATGTGTTGCTGTAGAATATGCAATTCGCTGATTTCCATGCTTTAACAGCTGTTTTTTGCTTTGCATGTTTATGGCCCGGAGTTGTGCTGTCCTGGAGCTATGTTTTCTCATAGAACTGGAGTCCTCTGCTCAGTATTGCCAAACACTGGGTTGTCCCAGACTAGCCTCTTAGCAGCTATGGAACGTCCAGCTCCAGTGCTGAACGTTCCATTGCGCAGGTGAGGTTCGAACGTCCAACTGCCGACGGCAGCACTCCTGAGGTAGTGGTGCCGTCGGCCGTTGGAATAGGCGCAGCACCTAAGAGGCTAAAATATGTTCATGGTTAGGAGTGGAGTTTAGACTTGTCCACGGTCTAGAAACAGTGTGTCATGTGTGCACATGGCTATAATAGTGTTGACAGATTTTGAGCCAGTGATGTGCTGCTGGTGCATGGTGTGTGGTAAGTCTTTTCTCTGCTAGGTGGGATCCTTCTCTGTCTTGCTTTTCTCCTTACTATCTCAGAGTTGCCCCCCTTGCTCAAGTGTTTTTCGCGAGCTGGCGTGTTTGCGCTGTCCTGAGTTTTTTCAGCAGCGGGTTAGCCGGTGTTTTTTCTCTCCTAAGGAAAACGATCCACCAACCAGTTTTGGTGTTATCGTGGGTCGTATGTGTGGTTGTTGTCAGTGTAAGTGATGATTCATCCAGGGATGTGCCATTGTTTGCATTAGTGCTTGGGTTTTCGATCCAGGGTTAAGTCACAGGCTATTGTTTTTGGTGCTAGTCAATCTTCTAGGCGCTTTGTTGGTTGTTCAGTCTCTCCCAATTCTCGGGAACGCCCCTGAATCTGGTCCGGCATTGCTGGCATCTGCCTTCCTGCTCTGGATGCGCTGCTATTGGCGGAATTTTGATCCTGCCGTGACTTATTCAGGTAATTTACGAGCACATTTTTCTGTTTTATACGCACATACAAAGCAGTAAGAATACGTATCACTTTACATTTAAATTGTGTTGCATATACATTTGGCCAATTTAACCATGTTTTTTTTTAAATGCCTTTGAGTTCTTTTTTGTACATCGTCAATAGGTATATTTACGATATAAATGTTTACGCATGTCAACTTTATTCCTGGACTTTGCAAATTCTAACAAATGCTTACATTTTAAGGCCTTTCTGTTATTTATTGTAATTCGTCAATATGTACATTTTGGATGCCCTGTTTCTGTGCAATGCCAGATTTTATTTATCGTGCTGAAATCGTGGGACTGAGAGTCAGCTGAGCACAAGGATGTGTTCGTGTGAACTCTAGATTTAGTGAGAGCATGAAGGACCGTTAGGATAAGGTCAGATCCGACGACTTTCAGTGCAAAGTTATACATCGGCAAACTGTGCATTTAAGATGTAAATGTTTGCGCATGTAAGCTTTGTTAAGGCCTTTGTTATTTATTGTAATTTGTCAATATGTACATTTAGGATGCCCTGTTTCTGTGCGATGCCAGATTTTATTTATCGTGCTGAAATCGTGGGGCTGAGAGTCAGCTGAGCACAAGCATGTGTTCGTGTAAACTCTAGATTTAGTGAGAGCATGAAGGACCGTTACGATAAGGGGGCTCTCAGTGTGTGGGGGGGGCTCTCAGTGTGTGGAGAAGGCTCGCAGTGTGTGGAGGGAGCTCGCAGTGTGTGTGGGGGGCTCGCAGTGTGTGGGGGGCCTCGCAGTGTGGGGGGCTCGCAGTGTGTGGGGGGGCTCTGTGTGGGTGTGTGTTGGGGGACCTCTCTGTAGGTGTTTGTGGGTGTCATTTGCGAAAGATAAAGCTAGTGGCATTGCAAATGACAATGCCATTTATTTATGTTAAAACAAAAAACATAAATAAAAATAATGTCAAGAGCATTGCCAATAGCTCAAACTTTAACAAAGGCAAAACCATTGCATTGTAAATGCTTGTTTACCTAGGATGTTACATTCATGATGAGTGTGTTCATTTGGATTTTATATTTCCTCATTGGCTGTTTCTATAATTGTGTTACTTTTTATTTGTGGAACTGTAAGCCTTTCGTACATGTATTGTAATCTCCGTGTTTTTGTAGATGCATCATGTTTTTTATGCAAAGATCCAGGCTCTTTTTCATGTTTGTTTTTTTATTCTGTTTTTCCTTTTATGATTGTATGATTAAATCTAATATAGTTATACTACTACTACTATTACTACTACTGTTGTCCTGAGGTGCCAGAGGCCCTTGAGGTCCACCAGACTTTGTTAGAGGCCCTCAGGTGAACACTGGCCTTCTGCTCCTAAGACCACAGTGTTTACCAGGCTGCCTGATAAGAGCAGCTTTCATGTCTTTCAGATTGAGGAGGCTAGAATGAATATCTGCCGTACGGTTAAAAAGGTGCAAACACTCATTCCACTAGATTCTTGAAGACATCAGTGAACCTTGTTCCAGGATCTGGCGATATGGTCTCATGAATGCAGTGCAGCATTTGCCCGCAGGACTGCAGTGGTCTGCCATACTCGGGAGACATCCTTTACCATGAAACCATTACAATTACTATTCCAACACCTTCCCTACTGTACGTAGACTGGAGTTGGAATAGTAATTCACACTATTCCTAAATCCAGTGCCCTCCAGCGCAAGTCAATGTATTTGACTTGCATTGTCATCACAGCAATATAACATACCGTGTTGTGATGGTAAGCGTTGTATCATCATACATCCGCCATACTCACCTACACACCCTATTACTCTTCAGCACCCATGAGCCGGGACATCAGCACTTGTCAGACTCCCTTCTGACTTCATGCCGTCTGAGTGTGGATCATCACACCAATGAATCTCCCCAGCCAGGAGCCAATGGGGCGAGCTCTTAGTAGGTGGCATTCCTTCTATTATGTTTAAGCGACCAGGAGATGAAAGAGTGGGAAGGAGAGAATGACTGTACTTGGTGTGCCCGATTCACAAACAGCACTTTGTAGTACGTTTTGTAGTTCTACAAAACATGCTACAAAGTGTACGTTTTTTCCTATGGTCATATGTGTCGCGACAGAGGAGTCTCCGCAGATGTAAGTCTCGATTTTGTTAGTAAATGTGGGACGGATGCAGGGGAGTGGGTGCGAAAAGGGGCAGACTTACTACTAAAGGGGATGGGATTAGGGAGAAGTAAGAGGGGCTTAGTTTGGGGGTTGGGCCAGGGAGGGGCTTAGGTAGGATCCGGAAGAGGTTTAGGGAGGGACGTCATCCACCCACACAAGAGTAAGCCAACTGCATTACTCTGGAGTGGAGACATGTAACTTACACTTTTGTAGCAAGCTTATACTTGGAGTTTGTGAATAAGGGATGTAGTCAACTTACTGTTAAGTGTAAACTTACTCAAAAGTGTAATTTACCTTTTTGAATCAGGTCTAAAGGGAGGAAGGGAAGAGCGACTCTCAGAAAAGGTGCAGAGGCAGCGCATGGGAGGTGGCTGCAAGCAGCCTCGTGTTGGTGAGATTGTTCTTCTCGAGATGGTGCCACCTTGCACCATGGAGGTCTCTGCTTAGAGTTGGAGGGTCACAGGTATCAGAGGAATGTGATAACGATTGTATGACGTTACAACGAATTCCGTTGCAACGCATGCCTTTACCACGCATGCGTTACAACGGAATTCGTTTTCCACGCATAACCTTTACCTCGAATATTCCTTTACCACGCATACATTTACAACGTTTTTCGTTGTAAATTTATGCATGGTGAGGGCATACTCTTGATAAAGGTTATAACTCTCCCCTTACATGCCCCCAGCCTCCACTTCTTATATTTACCCCTGCCCTTAACCCTTAATATATATATATATTTTTTTACTAAAACACCCCTTACCTTTTAACTCGCCTTCTCTCCATTTTCTTTGGTTACATCGGTCGTACGTCGTTAAGAGGAAGCGGAAGTTACTTTCCGTTTCCTCTCTAACGACGTTGATTGCATCAGCTTCGGCTCTTCAGGTTAGTTTTGTTTTTTGGGGGGGGGAGACCCCCCCAGCCCCCCTTTTTATTCCAACGTTTTTTTTTTATGTGGGAGAACCCCCAAACCCCGCTTTTTTTTTCTTTTCATTTACCACACATGCCTTTACTACGTATATCGTAGTAAAGGTATGCGTGGTAAAGCATCTCGTTGTAACCACGCATGCGTTGTAATGCATGCGTGGTAAAGGATTACGTGGAAACGGCCGCGTTGTAGTGGCCATTTCCCCGTGATAACACCTGGGGAAGTTAAGCTTATGTTTCTTATGCCCCCTAATCGTGTTGCCAGTAGTGTCACCTAGGCATGCGCATGGGGCCTCTGTCCTCCATGTTTGTTGATGTTTCCCTCTCAATGCACCCCATTAAGCTGGCTGTGCTTATCTCAGGGGCAGCTTAAACAGCTGTCACTGTAGCTCTCTTAGTCTGGAAAGACTGCAGTGCTTCTGCCTGTGTTTGGTGCAGGTGAGAAACGTGACTACGTTGTCTAAAGTTCATACATATAACTCAGAATTTCTCCTAGTTAGTTCCTAAAATGCAGACAGGACAAGTTAGGAACAGCCAGTAGATTGCTTTTCTCTGTTTCCAACTTGTGCTGTCTAAAGTTCATGCATGAACTCGTAGAAATGCAGGGTTATAAGTATGGACTTTACACCGCTCAAACTGAGGCGCTCAGCTCTGTGCGGAGTCAGCACAGCTTTTCAAGATAGGCCCCTGTGCTTTGCTCAAGGGCCATCTGTACTGTGGCCGGCTGCACCTTCAAGGTGTCTGTGAGATCATTCTGCACAGATGCCTCTTACTCAGGAGTCTAAAGGGGGGATGCGATTCAATGCTCAGGAAAACATCAATATCTTGGCTGAGATCAGATTTTGTCTAGTATGCCTAGGGGCCACTGGAATTATGGAACAGTGGAGGACCAAATTATGCAACAAGGGGTGAATAAATTGTGCAACAAGAAAAGGCAAACTATGCAGCATAATCCAGCACATTTGTAATAGCATTGCTTCATTATTTTGTAATTTTTACTCATGGTAACACAGTTTGGAAACAATTTCACCTCATTAGTACCAGTTTACCAGACAGACACGGTATTAGGCAAATAAAAGATGACCGACCAACCTTTGCTAAAGGCCTTCTGCTGTGAGGGAATACATCGGTGTGAGAAGTTGGCCTGATATGTGATGTCCACTATTCTAGTTGGCACCCTGTATCAGTCCAAACAACCCTTATGGTGATGGTTGTAAAGTCAACCTTATAGACCAGCTATCCTAGTGGTAGTATGAACAAAGTAGTCTTAGGCTAAACTCAAGAGGGCATGTGAAGCCAGCTGTTTTACCATATGCAATCCCTTTAATACCAAATGAAAGGACACCACACAGGTTATATATATAAAATATATATGTATTTATTACTAAATTAATCCTCTGAACTCTTTATGAGGTCAGAGGCACAAGCACATAACAAGATACTTAATAAACATACAATAAGTTGCACAAAATACAGTAATACCCTAGGGGCACTTCGAACCATATACTAAAATAGTGGTATAAGAACCACGTCACGAACAAAGGAAAGGCCTAGGGCCTGGAGAATCGCTGGGGCTACGCTGTACTACCAAAGGTTAGGGAGCAGGAGATCCACGGGATGCGTGTGCAGTGTCTTGACACACACGCGAGTTACCATAGAGTTAGAATGGGAACAAAAGAATTGGAAACTAGTTCTTTTAGGACACTTCCGGATGGACTAGGGAAAAGCTACTCAAAACTTAGACACTAGGATAATCAGTACCCACAGGAGCACCGAAGTACTCGCGTTACCTCACCCACAGGAAGCGGGTGCATAGGTGTCAAAGTGTGTTGGGTTTTGTCGCTGATTCCTATGGAGCCTTGGAGAAAGATGCTGCAGGCGACCAGGAGAGAAATGTCCGGTTGGATCCAAGTGCGGATCGAGAATGAAGAGTACCTGAAAGCAGAGGGGACAGAGTCTGGGTCACTAGCCAGTGACCAGGAAGGAACCAGGAAGGAACCAGGCGATGTCGGGATGCGATCAGGTGATGTCGTGAAGCTTGTCTCTGCAGCCACGTGGACCAGGAGGTGTCGACGATGACCAGGAGCTGGATACGGACTGTCCCATGAAGACTCTCGCTGTTGGCGGTGTCAGGTTCCAGATTGGAGACAACAAGCCTTGGCAAAGGCAACCCATGAAGGAATCGAAGATGGCTTCTTGATCAGACCAGCAAGGTCTGATGGGCTTCTCCTTTTCAGGGAAGCAGGGGCCAGTCTGGAGCAACCAGACCAGTGGTGCAAATCAAAAGGTTCATCGTCACAGAGGCCACTAGCCAATGGGCAAGTGACCGGACAGACGCGTCAAGCAGGAAAATGCAGAAGGACCCCATGCAGATCTCGTGGAGTGTGAAGGCCTGATCTTCGGTGCAGTTGGTGCTCGGGACTGGGGCTTCTCAATCCCCAATGCACAACTTCGAGGGGGCCTCAGAAGTTGCACGGAAAGCAATTCGCTGGCTTTCCAAGATGGCCGGCCCCACGTCTCTCGTCGCCTCCACGGGTCTCAGCTCTGCTGTGACTGTGGATCAGGCTGTTAGAAGTCTGGAAGTTCAGGTCTTGTCAGGCTCTGTGCTCGAGCTCCGGCGGGAGCGTCGACAAACCAAACCGTTGATCGCTTGATGGTGCCTGCTTGCACAGGGTGGTCACTTCTTGACCACAAGGAAGATTCTTCAGTCTTCTATGTCGAGTAGAATGTCGAAGGTCCAGAGTTTTGATTCAAGTTTCAGTCAGGATAAATCTAATGTCTTGGGACTCAGCTCCTACCTATATACCAAATTTAGGGGCTGGATTACCTGCTAGGTCCCTCCTATGGGTGGGACCCAGGAAGGGGGTGGTTACACCCCTTTCCCTTTGTCCAGTTTCACACCAGAGCTGGGGCTGGAGTGCCCCGGCACCGGTTTGAACTGGACTATGCATGGGACACCTTGTGTGCCCCAGGCAGTGTCTCATTTCATTCAGCCCTCCCTGCCCCAATACATGATAGCCTGTCTGGGGTGGTGCTCGCACCTCCCAAGACAGGAAACCTATTGTCCAAGCCTCCCTCGCTGGAAGGACTCCCAGCAGCAGGAGGTCAGACATGTGTCTGTGGCAGCAGCATCCATTTTGTGATGCTGAGGCTCTGGTTAACTGTAACCGGGATTAGTAAGAACAAAATGTCTTCCACCTCTAGAAGGGCGGAATGCTACCCCCGTCGCCAGAACTGGTGAGGGGGTAATATTCCAAAGCGTATGACACCTTACACGACATGGTATGATAAAGCCAAACCAAAGTTAGCATTTAACCGCGAGGTTCATAATGCACTTAAGAGTATATGGTATGGCTATATCCTAGAACAGCTATAAGGACATGGTTCCGAAAGCTGCAGACAGGCTCAGCTCATGCTAGAGCCTCATCTCACATAAAACGAAGCACTCTGCCTCCAGGATTGTTAAGGCCTGCCATGGGAGTGACTTATCGGTGTATATGTGTCTAGATATAAGGGTAGACATAGGAATACTATATCTAAGCAAGGGGTGATTACACGACCTTGCCCCAGCTGAGTGATCAGCCAGTTGTGTCAGTTTGGATGGCCAGCCAGGGGTGGCAAAAGATATGCTGCAGCTCCTGGTAGGCCTTGGGTGCACCTATGCCCTGGGTACCTATGGTACACTGTACAGGGACTCACAAGAGTGACCCAATTCCCAATTGGTGATGTACCTAAAGTACATGGTGTGAATTTAGAGAGAGAACAGCAGGGCTGTGGGTCTGATTAGCAGGCCCACAGCCACATCTAAGTCGAAAACCAGTGAAGCAAAAAGCAAAAAGTGGGGTGACCATAGGAAAGCAGACCCTACTCTCCTACAGTCGGCACATTTTTAGTAACTTTCGATCTGTTTGAGCTAGAAACTATGGGCCAAATGTAAGAAGCCAAATAGTGACTGCAAATGCCGAAATTCGCAGAATTTTAGCCTTTGCGATAGCAATTTGGCTTTGAGCAATGTATGTAAGATTAAACCTTCTCGCAAAATAAGGAATCGCAAAAATTGCAATTCCCTATTTTGCAATTGCATTTAAGGAATCGCAAATTGCGATTCCTTAAATGCAATGTAAGTAGCACAAAAGAAAGTGCACTTTAGCCTTAAGGGATCGCTAATTACCACCAACTTCAAGTTGGTGGTAATTAGCGATTTCCTTTCAAAAAGCACTTTTTGGCTTTTTTAAAAGTGCCATGTGGATGTGGTACACATTCACATTTCAGGGTTGCAACAGGGTGTCCTTTTGGAACCCTTGCACCCTTGAAATTGCACCCGCAATTTGCGAGTGCTTCTTGGTTACTTGCAAATTGCGGCCACAAATTATTTTCATTCGAATGAATAGGATGGTATTCCTTGATTGTGAATCTCCATTTGCGATTCACAATAAAAGGATATTAAGGAATCGCAAATATTTTTGCGATCCCTACCTACATTCAATTTTGCAGGTCCTTTATAGCGGTTTGGTAAAAATCGCTATTAAGGACTCGCAAAATTGAATTTACCTACATCTGACCCTATGTTTCTTTTGTAAGCAGATGATGGGTTATGTGGAAAATGCTTCAAGGCCATAACTATGTGAAAAATGCAGCGGTTGGAGAATTGCATACTTCCAGTGGAACTGTGTAATTAACACCACTATGGGTAACGTGCTGATGAGTTTAAAAGGATAGACAAGACTCCGTAAACATTCAATCATTGGCTTCTTTGCTATTACTTAAAAATCTATCAGTATTGAATTATAAACTAGAATCTGATCCCTATATCTGGCAGTGCCCCATTAAATATACCATCTTTAGTATTTTTCTCTGCATATATTTAAAAAATATCAGCAATATCCAGATGTTCCGGATAAAGCCACATTAAAGGTACAGCAGTGCTCCCTAGTTCTTGAACTAGCTTTGGCAACCCTCCTAATAAGGGCACACACTGTTATTTGTGTCATTGCCCTGTGCCTTGTCAGTGCTCATTGCCTAGCAGTAGACGTGCCCCCGGCCTGTCCTAGTTTTGGAGTGATAATCTGGTCACTCCAACATGGTGGAGGGGAGTGATCATTAGGATTACAGGGGCCCTGTATTGCTTGGCCCATGGTTCGGTGCCCTGGGTGCCTCTCGGATTCCAGAGATCCTAACCCTGTGTTCTGCTTGTCATCTGGTGTAGGTGCACAGGGCCTGGGTGCATGCTGGTCCAAATATAGGGGCTCAGAGACTGTGCATTTGGCTGCCTTATACTTATTCTGGGGAGCCCATGCATGGTTTCCTTGAATCAGTTATTGAATGCAGAGTCTCAAAATGTTGCTGAGAGGTGCTGGGATCCAGACTTTTAGAGCTGGGGTGCTTCTCTTCCATCTGATCCTGGGGATTGGGATGTAGGTCTTTCTTGCTTGGCATGTATGATGAAAGCTAAGGATGCTGCAGGATGCAGGAGATGAGGATACTGGAGATACACAAATGCTTTGAGATGGAAGTAGCCATGTTCTATACGGAGTCATTTCATTACAACACTGTAATATGTACAAACGTATATCATTACTATGCAGTCGTTTAGCACACTAGCACAGTGTTGGAACTGGCACTTTGTGGTTGGCTGAGGCACTCCCCCAGCCAGGCAGAACCTACCACTTCTGTCAGGGGCAGGTTTTTACACACACTGTATAACCTCCGCTCACCCTCGGGTAGCTTGGCACTGAGCAGTCAGGCTTACCACAGCGGCAATGTGTAAAGCACTAGCACAGCGCTCACACACAATAAATACATTGAGCGTCACAAAAATAGCTTCACACATGATGTATATAAATATCGTTTGTATTCAACACACACATAATAATCAACATAACATGAACATCATTTCATTACAGACTCAGCGCCATTTACTCATTGCGCCCGATGCCACCCCCCCAATTTAGCACCGGGAAAACACACAATTCGCCTTGGACTGCTGAACTGCAGATCCCTCCCCAGACACTCGCTTGAGGTGAACCTCCTTATCCAAGAGCAGGAGCTAGATATCTTGTTTCTAACCGAAACATGGCTCACACAGGGTGCAGAGGCAGATATGGTTAACGCTCTTCCCTCTGGCTTCCATATCCTTGCACAGGATCGACCTCTGGGTAGAGAAGGAGGCGTAGCCATTCTGTATAAAAACGATTTTACCTGTAGAACTCAGAAAGGTGAACTGGAAGACTGTGAGAGCTGTAAGTTCTCATTCCAAATTTCACCTACCACCACCTTGTCCGGGCTATTAATTTACCGACCCCCTGGAAAGTCGGGTAATTTTATCAGCTCCCTTATGGAAACGGTAACGATTGATGCTGCCTCTGCTACCAATTTCACCGCCTTGGGAGACTTTAATATCCACTTCGACGATCAGGAAGAGCGGCTGGCGACTGCCCTCCTATGTGACCTCAAAACTTACGGAATAGACCTCATTAATATAGATCCGACTCACAACAAAGGCCACCTGCTAGATCCCATATTTACAAACATCCCCACCATGAAAGCATCTCCCCCTGTTCCCCTGCCATGGACGGATCATCTTCTGATTCCCTTCACCTGGGAAATAAAACGTGATAGCATCCCCCCCTCCAATATCGGTGTACCTGACGGACCATGGGCTAGGCTTTCAGTGGAGAATCTCACTTGCAGCCTAGAAGCCTCGCGTCCATCTCTTCCACAGGATCCCATCTTGGCGGAAGCAGATTTCTGCAGGTGGATATCGAACACCTTAGACGCTGTCCTTCCCATAAGATCGGCAGGCATAAGGGAGAAAAGACTTCATACCGCCCCCTGGTATACATCCGAGCTAAGGGCCATGAGGAGGGCCTGCAAAAAATTGGAGCGCTCCTGGAGGAAGCCAGTAAAACGGACTATTGAACGGCTATGAGGAAGTACAAAAACGCCATCCGGTTGGCGAAAACTCAGTTTTTCGAGGAGAGAATTAACAACGCATCCAACTCCTCTAGAGAAACCTTCCTGGTGGTCAAAGAACTCCTGAAAATTCCAACACCATCGGCCCCTACGGAGAACTTGGAGGCCAAATGTAAGAATCTGGCGGAATACTTCATTACGAAGATTGAAAAAATTCTTACTTCATTACCACCGCCCAAGATAAGATCCGGGCGTTGGGAGGATGGGGAAGGTCCCCAGACAACGCTGGAATCCTTCGGCCCAGTCACCAGGGATGAAGTCTTCAAAGCCCTATGCTCTATCAAGAGTGGCTCCCCCCGGGATGTTGCCCCCATGAGAATCCTTAAACAAGTGGCCCCCTCTATTGTAGAACCCATCACCAAAGTCATTAATGCTTCATTAAGCACCGGCACTGTTCCACCCAGCTGGAAGAATGCAATAGTGAAAGCCCTGCTAAAAAAAACTTCTCTAGACCCTTCAGATATGGCCAACTATAGGCCCATTTCGCTCCTTCCAGGGCTGAGCAAAATCTCAGAAAAATTGGTCAACTACAGGTTGTCCAATTTTGTGGAGACCAATGGAGTGCTAAAAAGCTCCCAAACTGGCTTTCGCCCGGGTCAAGGCACGGACACCGCCTTGCTGGCAGTCATGGAGGAGGCACGCTGCATTCTAGACTCAGGGGGATCAGTGGCAGTGATCCTCCTGGACCTGAGTGCAGCATTTTACACTGTGAACCATCAAGTGCTACTCCAGAGACTATCAGATGCCGGAGTGAGAGGAACAGCGCTAACCTGGCTCAGGTCATTTCTTAGCGAAAGATCTTTTCAGGTATGGGAAGGGAGCGCACGATCGGAATCCACCCTCCTCCACTGTGGTGTGCCTCAGGGCTCCTCCCTGAGCCCTACACTATTCAACGTGTATATGGCCCCCTTGGAGGAGGTGGTGGCTCCATTCAACATCAAGATCGTGAGCTACGCCGACGACACCCAATTGGTGTTCGCCCTTTCCCAATCCTCGGAGAACTCCCATGTACTCCAAGACTGCCTCTCACAGGTCCACTCCTGGATGGGGGACTCAGCACTTAAACTGAACGGGTCCAAAACGGAGATCATGGTGATGGGACCAAAAAACCCCTCCTTTCCCAGCTTAGCCTGGCCTAGTTGCTTAGGGTGTCTTCCTGAACCCAAGGAGGAGATTAAGAGCCTAGGCATCTGGATGGAACGAGACCTCTCCCTTAGAGCCCAAGCTTCCAAACTGGCGGGAGTCTGTTTTGGTCTCCTCAGATCAGTGCGAAAGATACTGCCTCTCATTCCTTTTCTATCAAGAAAGCTCTTGATACAGGGTCTAATTATGTCCAGGCTAGACTTTAACAACGCAATCTACCTTGGGGCCCCGGAGAGCACTTTGAACAGACTCCAACAAGTCCAAAACGCGGCAGCACGAACGCTCTACAACATCCCCATGTCCTGCTCTGCCAAACCAGCATTGAGGGCACTACATTGGCTGCCTATAAGGGAAAGAGTGAAATTTAAATCCCTATGCCTCGCACACAAAATCCTGCAAAGCAAAGGCCCCCCTGTCCTGCAGAAAATGGTGGTCCTCTACAAAGCGAACGGAACTTTACGTTCAGACCAGCAACATCTGACAGTCGTCCCCAGGGTAAAAAAGGCCCGATCGGGCGGTAGGAGATTTTCGGTCAATGTTTCCACTCTTTGGAACGCCCTACCCCTAGATCTGCGCGCAGAACAATGTCTTCTGCGCTTCAGAAAACAACTTAAGACCCTCCTCTTCTGTTAATCTTTATCTTCCTCGTTTCAGCTTTCTCGGAGGTAAAAGCGCGGGGATGCTCTAGGGTAACCGGGCGCTATACAAAACCGATAAATAATAATAATAATAATCATTTACTTCTGGGCATAAATCCCATTTGGAATTATTTCTAGCCGAACTAGGGCCATTAGCAATGTGCACACTTGGGAAAGATCAGAATCTACTCCCCCCAGCACCCTTATGCAGTGCAATACGTTGTCCACACCAGGCTCATCCCAGCAATTATTGTAAGTCTACATCACACAGTTAGATGGTGCACCCCGGGGTACAATGATATCAGAAATATGTAAATGTACCGCTTTTTAGCAAAATCCCGGTCTGAGGCCGATTGGGTAAAACCAATTTCAAACGTAATGCTTTCCTAGCAAGAAATCAACATATTTAACAAACCGCCGGCCAATGTCTTGAACCACAGGCGGTACAACTACTGTCACTCCTACGCACACACACTCCAGATATCAGGCAGGTCTATACGGAACACGCTCGCGCACATCTGCAGCCAGCACCCTAATGCAGAGCCACTGATATTTAACTAACACGCTGCAGACCCTGTGGCCCCAAGCCTCCCTACACCCTCCAAATCACCCTGACTATCCTACACCCCCCAGATTGGTGACACGGCATCCTCCCCCAGGCACTAGGCCACATGCGGCTAAAGTCGCTTTTAGTCAGGGTCGTAGGGAAGCAGGCAGGGGTAGGCTGCAAGGTCAATTACGAGGTTGTTGGCAAAAGGGGTTTGGAAGCCACTCAAGAAGTTCACCCACGGGATGCAGAGCAGGAACGGGCTGAGGGCAATAGTGGTCACACCAAAGGGTTCCACACAGGCCTTCCAAGATCAGCCCAGCCCTGTAAAGAACAGGGGGGTCATGCAGTCTCTCGACCCAGTTCTGATCGCTCTCGGAAGCATTCCTCCAGCCCAGTAAACCACCAGACTACCTGGCACCACGATGTCGTTGGGGGAGGAAGGGTGAGGAGAGGGCAGTTGGTTCACCCGGCTGAGGGCCAGAAAGGGAACAATCAAGAAATGAAGAATGAAGCAGGGGAGGGAGGCCTCTTGGAAGGAAGAGGCACTCCGTCAGGTACACATCCATCAGATTCACACCCAGGCAATCTGAGCACAATATCTGGTGCGCGATGATTGGTTCGCACCAGACTGTGATGGTCACAAACAACAAAGAGTTGTAAAATCAGCACCTGCCTGGAATCGGGGCACAATGTCTGGTGCCCATATTATTGGCTGCACCAGACAATCTGGGACAACGTTGGGTGCATGAGGATACAAGTGCACCAGATCCTTCCTTTCACACCCAATGAACGGTTGTAATTCCGTACCTCACTGGAACCGGTAAATCCATTCACCACCAACAAGATGCTTATGCATTCCAAGGTCCCTATGCCTTTGATGCGGGTAAGACTTTGGTGTTTACACGAAACAATCCAGGCTCCAGGCACTATTCTTAGTTTGATGCCTACGCAATGTTACAAGTTGGAATCGAGCCGGCTATGTGGGCACTTGAGAGGGCACCTCTCTCCAGGTGTCACAGGTGTCACAGGTAGACGGTGGGGTCCCTCTAAAGAGACCTTTGATGTCCCTAAGACCCCTGAATAACAGGGGCAAGCTCAACAAGGTCTTGGAGAACACACTTCAGGATGCCGCACAGCAACAGGTAGTTGTCCCAGTGTGGAAAAGTTTTCTAATGTTACAGTAGAGCACACGTTTAGTGATCTGCCTCCTCACGAGTTATCCTATCGTCTTGCTATGCGCAATAACACGTTCATTAGAATGTTACATTATTCACACCAGACCAGCAATGCTACCAATTGTTGGGTGTGTGGTCGACTCCCCCCTTTCCAGACACCGAAGGGAGTTCTGCCACTCTTTCCTTATCCGTTTTCACATAATGGTTCGTGTGGAGCATGGTCCATGTTAACGTCATCTTCAAATGATATGTCCCTTCTGAATAGAACATGTTTTCCAGACAAGCAAGGTCTTCCCCACAGAACAGGGTTAGATCTAGAAAATGAAGTTTATAATTTGGGTAATTATTCTTCGAATTTTATGGTCCTGAATGTTCAGTCTGATACTACTCCAGACTTACCTGCTATTTCAGTACTACCAGTCAAAGGCGAATTATGTGTCAGAAATAATGGTTCCGTACATGTAGGACATAGTGATTGTACTACTACTGTCGAGTATAGTGACAGTGGGAAATCTATTTTCAAAGCTTCACGTCATTCTTATTTTGTTTGTGGTCAGACCGCATATGTTCGTCTGCCCCTCGATTGGGATGGAACATGTTACATTGCCTTCCTACTGCCACCAGTTTTCCTAGCCCCATCTGATTATCACAGAAACACACATCTGGTACACGTTAGACATAGAAGGGAGATCGAGTCCCCAATTGTCGATCAAACTGAAACTGCTCTAGAACAGTATACAGACTTCAATAGAGGTTTCTTTTTCTTTATAGGCCCTATCCAGAATAGTAAGCTAATACGTAGATTAACCAGAACCCTTGAAGCGGTAGTGAATGAGACTGCCTCTGCTTTAGGTAACTTAACCGAAGAGCAATCTGCTATGAGATTTGTCGTGCTCCAGAATCGTCTCGTTCTTGACGTCATACTGGCCGATAGAGGAGGAGCATGTAGAGTCATCGGATCTAGTTGCTGCATTTTCATTCCTAATAACGCGCCGTCTGTTTATTCAGCTATAACCAGACTACATAAAATTGCCCATCAGTTACACCAGAATCCAGGCACCTGGACATGGTCCGGTTGGCTCTGGAGTATCCTATCTGCCTGGGGATGGAAAGTATTGTCATTTCTAGGTATTGCAGTAGCGATCATATTCAGTTGCTGCCTCTGTATACAATGTGGCCCTGCGATTTGCGGCATTTGTGCTACCTCTTGTATTCCTAGTCCCAAGTCCCGCTCTAAATCCCGTTCAAAGACAATTCGAGACGAGCAAATGATGCTGTATGAGATGATAGATGGTATCATGAATATAGATGTTTCCTGATGGAAACGTAGTGACAAGGAGGGAATGTGGAAAAGTAAATTTTGCCATGTTCTGTGTCCCTACGTGTTCCCCATGTTATGTCATATGTGCATGATCGATATGCATGTATTCCCCTATGATCGATTAAAGACGCAATTACAGTTGTGTCCATCTCTAGTATGCCAGTTTCCAGTTTTCGTGAATACAACGAATATCAGGCCTATGTAAAGCTACGTTGCCACGTTTCGCAGTGTGCACGTTAATTCATTGAAATATCCCCGTTTCTAGGCCTCAAAAGGGCCCAGACTCAGATTCAGCTCCTGTTTCCTGAACCCTCTCCGAGGAGCGATACAGCCCCCACCTGTATCCCTGACCCTTAGCTTACTTTCATGCCTCACAGTGCCCGGCTCGGCCTGGCTCTGCCTCCAGTCTGCCAAGAGTATGTTATGTTTCTAGTTATCAGTCCAGCCCTCCTTCTCTGCATTCCTAAGCTACTGAATCGCATCAATAGTTTCCGTCATGGTCTAGCCTTTATGTCTCCATGTAAGAGAAATACTGTATTAATATTCATAGAATATTCCCCGCACACGCACTACATATAGGATTATGTATGCACCAGTCTTAATGTCTGTTAGCCTTTGCTCTGCTAACTTTTGGATTCTATCAACATGTTCTCTAAACACTAGATACTAGATATGCTTAGGTACGTGTCGCTCTGACACTCCAGACTTTAGTCTCCTCTTCTAGCGCAGAAGTCATAGCCCCCCAGTTCTCCCTAGTAACACGTCATTGTCAGTTTGCGCGCACCACTAGGTTAGAGGTCCCAGCTGCTTAGGTAGCCCCCTCCATGTTTCCGCCCCGTTTATGACATATTCTGTTACGTTTACATCACATGTCTATGTATACGCCCTGAACACGCCTTTTTGTTGCATCAGTCATGCCTTATCTTTCGCGACTGTTACGAGAAACGCCTACTGTATTGAACTCCATGTATTTTGTTTAACTATATATACTAATGTTCTGTTATTAAAAGTTATCCGCTCCCTGCCCCTGATGCGCATCATTCCTATTCCCGTACAGGCTGTCCTGTTCTTGTCCTTTATGCTTAATTAAAGCCTGTCAACTCTAGCTACCTCGTATCTTGACTCTTATTTATTGAGCTAACCGTTTATTGTTTATTGTCAAAAATAGCACAGGTAATTAATTATTTATTTACCACACCAGGCCAGCCACTATTCAGGAAGGGTACACAGTCCCTTTCAATGGCAGTAATCCTACTTGTGCACAACAGAGTCCACCGCAGTGTGCACCACGTAGTTCCGGGTTCTCTTGTACCGCATCCCCACAAGCATATCTCACCCTTTGCTGAAGTGTGGTATGAGTAGTTATACTACAGTGTGTTATTAAAGTTGGGGGTGGTTCAAAGGGTCCTGTCTGCCATAAAGCCGTGGAATGCAGATTCTAATCTTTAGTGGGGCCTTGATTTGGATCCAGATGCCAAGTGTCAAAACCTCTTCCTTCAATCTCTCCACCTAGGCCTGCAAATAGCAGAGGTCTGTCATTCCAGTTGCATTCCATGTGTTTCATAGCTATCACTGGGGAATGTCCAGACATGCTCCCCCAACCTCCTGTGTGGACTGGAGCCAAGCACAAAGGCACACAAAAGAGTTTTAGAGCACAGAAATGCCCATGTTTTAGTAGTGACATTTCTTTGTGAATCATGACAAAGCCACCTTCACCACTTGAAAGGCGTTGTCACTCTGAATCCAATGATAGGAAACATGATGAGGCAGCGCCACTGCAATTCTGTTGCAGCCCAAAGTACCAGTCTGCAATGGCAGGCTGGACACGTATTTAGAAGCACCATCGGTACCAGGGCTCCCACCAGCCAACAATGGCAAGCTGGACACAGGCACCATTGGTGCAATGCGCACACCAGTCTGCAGACTGGTCACATATGTAGAGACAACATTGGAGCATAGCACAAACCAGCCTGCAAAGGCAGGCTGCGGATGTATGACATTACAACGCAGGATATTACAACGCCTGCCTTTACAATGCGGTTTTTACATCGCAATCCATTACAACGCATAGCGCTTTGGGGTGCTGGATAGTGAATAGTTTAATTTACTATTCCAACTCCAGTCCCCGTGGGCACTAGGGAAGGTGTTGGATAGTAAATTAAACTTATTCCCTTTCCTAGAGAGCCCCCCAGCGCAATGCGTTGTAATGGTTTGCGTTGTAATGACCGTGTTGTAATGGTAGTGCGTTGTAATAGTTTCGTTGTAAAGGTTGTTCACCGCAGGCTGCATATTTAGATATACTAGTGGTGCAACACGTGTACCAGTCTGCAATGGCAGCTGGTCACATATGCAGAGGCGCCATCAGTGCAAAGCACACCTCAGCCTGCAATAGAAGGCCAGACACGTGTTCAGAAACACTAGTGGGGCAATACACACACCAGTCTGCAATGGCAGGCTGGCCTCGTGTGTAGAAAACACCATCGGTACCAATGCGCACACCAGCCCGCAATGGTGGGCTGGACATGTTTAGAACACCATTGGTGCCACTTCGCACACCAGCCTGAAACGGCAGGCTGGATATGCACCTAGCAACACCATCGGTGCAAGTGCACACCCGATCTGCAATGGCAGGCAGGCCGGTCACATAATCGGGGACACCATTAATGCAAATGTGCACCCCATCCTGCAATGGCAGGCTAGACACAGGTTTTAAAACATGCATGTGCTGTGTGCACACTGGACTGCACTGGCAGGCTGAGCACCGGGTTACCACCACTTTAGGTGCAAGTGGGCACACACACCGGCCTACACTGTCAGACCTGACCTATGTTTAGAAACCTTGGATAAGCACCCCTACCCAACGTGTGTAGGAAGGGCGTGCGCAATATCATGCTGCTTTTACAGTGGGAAAGTGCCCCAGGCCCTAAAGCAACAATAAGGGAATCTGCCACCTCCTGAAGGTGGCAGATTCCAACCCCCTAGGTAGGGAAAACCCACATGGGGGTTCGTCCCCACCCAGGCAGTGCACACACAGTTGTACCTCTCTGGCCCCTCACCTACCCCAGTGTGGTGGTAGGGAATTGCCCCCTCAGCGTTGGCCATGGAGTTAGCCAGGCCAATCTGAGCATGATACATTTTTGATAGGCTACTCTGGAAGGCGGCACAATCAATGCTGCATCCTCCATTAGCCTGTGTCGCCTCTGTCCTGGGTATGTGGTCTACCTTTTAACCGGGCACTCACATGTACTACACCTAAACCAATCAAGTAAGCACCCTATTCTGGCATGTGTAGGAAGGGCGAGTGCACTTTCTCACTGCAGTATAGTAGAAAAGTGCCCAGAGTCCTAAGGTCAGGATAAGAGTCTGGGCAAAAACCAGGAGGACAAAAAGTAAAACTTTTAGGGAAAACCCCCCAAGAAGGGCTAAGTCCAAAACACAGGAAAAAAGAAGGGTGACTTTCTGAAAGTTAATGGCAACACTATACTAACTGCAATACAGTTTCAAGGGGGCTGAGCAAAGCAACGTGCAAGCTGTCACTTCCACTGTGGACAAAGGGCAGTCTCCAACACACCACCTTGTACAGCGGATGCATGTGCTGTTGGAATGGAACCCAACATACATATTAAGCACCTATACACACACATCCCCCACAAACACATAGGGGCAGATTTATGAAGGCCTTGCGCCGCCGGTGCGTCACTTTTTCCCATGTTAAAAATGACGCACCGGCGGCGCAAGGCCTTCATAAATCTGCCCCATGCAGTTTACGCATTAGGCTACGCAAAAAGTTTACTGGACAGATCTTAACACAAGAGGTCCAGTAGGGACATGAATGCAGGTAAAAGCCCTGTGCCCCTGGCCTATAATTCCGTTTCCACCTCCAAACACTCACCACATCGCTCGGGGTGAGGGGCGTAGCCACCTTCATGTGGGTAGAGGGTACACTTTGGGTTACCTCCCTTAAACACATCTAGGATCTGTCAAGGTAAAGTAAAGTAAAGTCCACATTTGTCGGGAAGATTAAGCGAGCTATTGCCCAGAGTCACACGGTGCTGGACTAACCTGCCGCCGGAGCCGGGGACCGAACCGTGGTCCCCAGATTCCAGCGTCAGTCGCCCTGGCCGCGGCGCCACACCTCTTCCTAAGGTGACACCCATTAAAAGAGGGACCGCCTGCACTGGACTCAGAGACTGTGGAGGGCACTCGGCTAACACACAGGGCAGGTTAAAGAAGACTGAACAGGGCAGGGTCGCTCATCTTTCCAGAAACTTGCAGAGGACTACAGGTTCAACAATAATGCATTGCGGTTTTCCAGATCTTGGCTGCAACAGTCTGTTAACTCAGCGAGGCCTGTGTCAAGTGAACAATTGTGGCATTCACACTGCCCCTTCTCCCTCCCGGAGGGCGTGTAAAACACGCAAAGTTGTTCTAAGCATAAAACAAGCCTGCATGCAATGAAATGTGAATCCCAGTTGGGATTTAGAACTGACTTTTAGTTCTGATTTCGCTCTGCACTGTGGCCCTTTGGATGACCACTAGTGAGAGGGCCAGGTGGAGGTTCTTTATACGAAATCTATGTTGCATCACTATAGTGTCTGAGTATTGTTTTCCATCCAACATACAACTGCTGATAGATATTGCTTGCACCTTTCCAAGGTCACCAGATTAAACAGTGACAATGACCTGGCAGGAATTGCAGAGTTCCTCCGATGCAGCTACAACAGAGCTATTTACTGGGGGTTTAAGGAGACGATTGACAGTACCAAAAAACCTCCTTAGATGTAAAAGTCATCATAGCTTTAAAAGAGAAGTAAAATGTCATTTTCTATACTCGGAGTGCCTTCTTAAAATAACTACTGTTTTGAGAACTGTGCCTGCGGTGGATGATGAATTTATACAAATAAGGAAGCAAAACCGTTCATGGTAAAGCAAGCATTTCTATCCTGCTGGAATTACACTTAACTATACCAGGATTTATTTTATGATGCAGACAAAAGCCCTTGCCCTGTCCATCAGTTTGGGATGTTAATCCTGGCTGCCAACTCATAAGTAGGCGTCTAAGACCTATATAAAGCATCATCTGGACAGTATACGGTTACCCTTTGCAAGGTCTATGCAACCATTCTGCAAAACAGTTGAGCCATTTGAGCTAGAAACTATTTTTTGTTGCAATCTACAGATTATGCATTAGAGGATTGAATATTTGGCCATGCTATGCGAAAGCAATGGGGCCCAAACAATTGCATATTTACAGTGCCCTGACAATGATTATGTGTGCCTATTACATGGCCAGTACTTTCGTAAGCCGATGTAATGCTCAGCATTAGGGTGCCACTTAGTGGCGATGGCAAGTTACTACAGAAGGGTTGAAAGCTGTTTTATTTTGCTTCCTGGGAAGTGCTTCAGCAAGCAAAATGCTGTTTTGCATGTAGTGGTGAAAATGCTTGCACTGTTCCTGGCCTATCTAGACCACACCAAGATGTCCACATGTACTCCTGGCTCCAAGTGGGCGGAGCCAAAGCCAATCTCTACTGCTGCTTACATAATTGTCTGGCAGCAGCTGCGCTGTCAAACCATACCATTCTGGTTCTTCTCATTTAAAATTAAATAAAAATCTTTAAACTCAAAGAAAGAAGGATCAGTATCCCACAATTACATTTAGGCTTTTACTCTATGCTGTAGATAAAGAAAAGTGAATTTTATATTCTTTTGTGGTCTTTGACTGTCTCGTTCCTGTTGTTTGCAATGTGAGTAGAGCACCACTTTCTCTCCCCCAGTGAAACAGATCAACTAATGGGAATAGAAGAAGGTGGGGAAAAAGTTGGATTTATAACTTGCCACACGTTGTTCCAACCTGCCTTGTAGTTATTTCAAGTAATTATAACTTATGCCCCCACCATGAACAGTGTTGCCATCTGTGATGTAATTTAATTCGCCATCAGTAATGTTATAGAAAATGTCATGAGTGTTGTAATATCTGAGTGATAAGCAGTGCATGGCAAAGGCGCGAGTTACAGTTACTTGAAATAACTAAGGCTGGTGAATTTCGGTGGCTTTTTTAGGTTAAAATGTTATGTTTAAACCAACATTTTCACCTAACTATAAAATCAGTTTAAACTTAGTTTAATTTCTGAGGTTTCATTATAAAACAAAGTAAGATATTATTACTATACCTAACTATAACGTCACTGTAACCTTTTTTTAAATGTAACTAAATATTTTATTACCCTATGTAGGTATGCCAAACCCAGTAGCACAGGGCCAAAGGCTGTATGCGGTGTGGGGTTGGCTGCAAGGCTTGGCCTGTGCACGTCGTGGGTTAGCCGCAAGGACAACTGCTCGTCTGCAGCTACTCACTACAAACATGTGAGGCCTGCCCCCTTTAAAAGATTTTTTTCACAATTCCATGAGACTGATGCGGGTACCAGCACAGCCCTGCACTTTTTTATGCAATAGAAATCCAGGGAGCCCGCTACCTCCCATGGGACACCACCACCACATGGGAGATGTATCCCTATCCTGCCCTGTTAAATGTTGTGGCCATCCAATCACAGTATGAGCTCCTGTGGGAGTTTCCCATTCCCGCAGGATAGAGGCCGGCAACAAGAAATTAAATATCCCCCCGGCCAAACACATCTCTCTAGTGATCGCAGGAATCTCACTAGCTTTTCTGAACCAAATCCTCCAGATCTACAAATATATTGAACCTTAATTTATCAAAAACTACTGAATGGATTCCAGGGGTGTCGCTTGGTCATTAAGATTGGGTGGGTGCGAGCTTCAGATTTCCCAACAATCATGCTGGGACATCTTAAACACATTATAAGAGAAGTAGGACATAAGGGGGTCTTTAGGGGCAGTGGAAAGGATGAGGAAGCAGATTGGTAGGAGTACTAAGTGAGAGAAACAATATTTTGTAAAATAATCAGACTTTTTTAGGGCTTTCAAAACAGAGATGAGAAAGAGTGAGTGTTTTTTGTCAGTGTGTGCATGCACAAAATCTGATGTGAAATCCGACAGATGCATCACGATACTTGACTGAAAGCTCCTGTACCCAAATATTTATTAGGAAATACATTTATTAGGGGGGTTTAACACTTCAAACACCCAACTGAAGCTATGCCCCAATGGATTTATACCATTCACAAAAGGCACTCTTTCTGGACCAACATCTAGCTTTCTGCCAAAGTTGGTGTTATTCTGTGGAGAACTGCATGGGGAATTGCATTTTGGGACTCCCTTTTTCTTCTCACCCCCCACTTGACGTACACCCTGAAACTTTCCAGGAAGAAGCTGAGGAGCCCAAACTTTTTTTCTGTAAAGTTTTGTGATGGAATTGGCTATAATCCTAATTGGCATATTTAACTTATTTATAAGTCCTTATTATATGGCACAAAGTGTACCCAGGGCCTGTAAATTAAATATCTCCAGTGGATTGTAGCACCCCTTGTGCCACCCAATACAGTTACAGTGCAAATTTGACTGCAGGCCTAGCACTGCAGCCTGTTTGTGTATGTTTTAAAATTGCAAATTTGACCTGCCAAATAACCTCTTTTTCGCAGGTATGACTCCTCCTTTTAAATATTAATAAGTTCACCCAAGTAGGCCTTACCTCCCCTACGGCAGGGTGCATGATATTTAAAAGTAAAACATTAAAAGCAGGACATGGATTTTTATTTTTTTGGGTAAAATATTTGTATTTGATCTTCACAGAGAGATAAGACATTAAACATTTATATATTGCGTTCTCCATACAGGGAGGCAAACACTTTAGGATACGGTATTGGTAGCCTGGGTTACAAAGGCTTGTGTTCCCAGTTAATGCCCTTGTAAAACAATTAACATAAAACATAGAACATGTAAACTGCGGCCCTATGAGTTGGGAGGGTGCCTGATAGGATTGGCTGGTAGACTTGGGCCCTGAGGTACGGCTGGCACCTGTCCCCTGGACTACTCTGTGGAAAGTACTGATAGAGTGAGAGAGGGAGAGAGAAGGGGGGTTAGTGGGGGGGGAGTGTAGAGGGGGTGTCCTGCTCTGACCAACCAGGCCGTGTCGTGACATTTAGAAAAGAATTGGAATAAAACATTGTTGAAAATGGCCCCTTTTGCAGGGTTAGCCTAAACGTGTTGCCTTCTTCCTCCTCTGTTTTTGATTTAGCTGTTGCTGGCTTTAGGACTCTTGCATTTTTTAACAGCTAGCCAATGCTTAGGTGCATGTGCTCTAAGATGTAATGGCATTTGATTTCTCCATGATTGTCATATTTGATTTACTGATAAGCACCTAGTACAGTGCATTATATGTGCTCAGGGCTTGTAAATCAAATGCTACTGGTGGGCCTGCAGCACTGATTATGCCACCAACATGTATAGCCCCTTAAGTCTCAGGACTCACACTGCAGAGCCCTTGTGTGCACTTTTAAACTCCAATTTTTACCTGTCATGTTCACCTGCTTGCCAGGCCCAAACCTTTCCTTTTATTACATATGTCACCTGTAAGCTAGGCCCTAGTTAGCCCCAGGGGCAGGGTGCAGTGTATTTAAAATGTAGAACATGTATTTTGGAGTTCTACATGTCCTGGTTCCTCTTCCACAGGTTACCATTTGAACTGCCTTGTAACACTTCACAAGTGTAAAGTCCAGTTGGGAAAAGTTAGGAAGAATGAGTTTGGTGTCTCTGGACTCACAATTTAAAAGCACATCTTTTAGTAAAGTTGGTTTTTAAATTGCAAGTCTAAAAATGCCACTTTTAGAAAGTTGACATTTTCTTACTATAAACATTCTGTGCCTCTGCCTGTTCTGGAATACATGTCTGGGTTGGGTGACAGCGGGTGTTTGTGCATTCCCTCTAGACAGTCACACACAAATGGAGCTGAGGTGTCCCCTGCATATCCTGATGGCCCATCACCAAGCTGATGGGTCTTCCTGAGCTAGATTGAAAGGGATGAGCTGACACAGACAAAGAGTTGCATACTCCCTTGAGGTGTGTCTGGAGCCAGGGCAAGGAAAGGCTGGGTATTGTGCACTACAAAGCCCTTACTTTGAAATCTCTGTACTACAGAGGCTGAAATGGGTATAAGTACTGGACCTCTGACACCATATACTCAGAACACTTCTGGAACTGAGGACATTCTACCAGGAAGAAGAGCTGTTGTATTGCCAGATGAGACTGCCACTTTGTTGCTTGCTTTGCTGTGTTAGTCTGCTGCTAGCGGTTTTTACCTGGGAATAAGAGGACTGGACTTGACTTTCTACATCCAGTATCTCTAAAGGTTCTCCAAGGGCTTGTTGGGCTTAACTTCTGTCCTGTCCTGTTCTGCCAAGTGGTGCCAAATCCAGTCCTTGGCCCTTGGAAGTGAGTGTTTGGTGCTGCAACCCAAGATACCAACGCATCGACACTGAAGTGTCGTTTGGAATATGTGCATTTCCCTGCGATATTGGCGTAGCGCCGCTGCCTGCACAGAATACGTGGAGTGTGTGACACCATGACCTCGACTTACAACGTAACGCCAACTTTGTCGACGCAGCGCCTCCGAATCACTGCTGCTGTGTGAGTCTCAGATTCCACATCACCAAAGCCTGTGATGCACTGCCCCGACTCCAAGGCATTCCTGGCCCTGCACGGCTGCAAACCAACGAATTGCCCAGCAGTTGAACATAGACCCTTCAAAACCGACAGATGGCGCTTTTAACATCAATGCATCAACAACTTTGCCCAAGTTAGGTACAGACACCTTGCCTTTGACAGCAATGCATCCCCTCCATTTTTCAAAGCATCGTTCCTGAGCTTCGAAGCATCCAAGGTACTGTCAGCAGGTCTGCGTGATGTCTGTATCTGTCCCATGATCCATTGCAGTTGGACTGAACTTTTGGATTTCCCCTGGTCAAACGCAACCATATATCCCCAATTGGGCTATTCATTTCTAGGCACTACATTTGATATAACCTTGCAAAATGCATAGCTTGACTTCTGTATGTTGGATGTTTGTCATTTTAGTCTTGTTTTACTCATATAAATATTGGCTCTTTTTTTCAATTGGTGTGAGTAATTGTTTGGTGTTTTCACTGAGTTACTGTGTGTGCACAAATACTTTACACATTGCTTCTTTAGCTTTACTGCTCTGTGCCAAGCTACCAGAGGGTGAGCACAGGTAAAGATTTTAGTATGTACTAAACTTACACTGACTAGAATTGTGGTTAATGCTTGAACAGGGTACATACCTCGGCCAACCAGAAACCTAATTTCTAATAAATATTCAATTTAATAATGTTATAATAATGGGGTGCCACTCACTTGCTAAATAGAACGCTGCTGCCTGCTGTGCTTAGGACGCCTTGAAGGTCCACTCGACAAACTCTCCCGAATTGCGGATTGCTGCCTCCCCTGCCGAGGACTCGCTGGTGGGAGCGAGCTCTGCAATCGTCAGAGCTAGCCTCGCGCTCCCGGCTTGAGACCCGAGGGTAGAGGCTTGGGCGAACTACCAGCAGCTAGCCGGGGGACTGCGAGGACCAGCATCCTCCATCTTCCTCAGCTGGTTCCTCTTCCCCCGGCGGCCACGCCCACAGACACGCCCTCTGCCGACCGCCCTTAAAACCTTTCGTGACACCCGCTTCGCGGGTGCCACTCACTTGCTAAATAGAACGCTGCTGCCTGCTGTGCTTAGGACGCCTTGAAGGTCCACTCGACAAACTCTCCCGAATTGCGGATTGCTGCCTCCCCTGCCGAGGACTCGCTGGTGGGAGCGAGCTCTGCAATCGGCAGAGCTAGCCTCGCGCTCCCGGCTTGAGACCCGAGGGTAGAGGCTTGGGCGAACTACCAGCAGCTAGCCGGGGGACTGCGAGGACCAGCATCCTCCATCTTCCTCAGCTGGTTCCTCTTCCCCCGGCGGCCACGCCCACGGACACGCCCACCGCCAACAAGTATATTAACAACAGCATCACAACCGCGACGCGGGACGCGCGCGGGACGCAGCCCGGGGCGAAGACCGGGCAAAGAGCGGCCGTTTGAGGCCGTTCGAGGCCCGGAGAGTCTGGTCTGGCCCACTCCCCTTCCCTTGTCTACTGTATGTGCTCTCACCAACTACATAGCCACCAGTAGTATTTGATCACTCTGAGAAAAATGGTTGTCACCAGAGGTCCCAAATTAAAAGCCCCGGGTAGCGTTGGAAAACTGCTCGGGCCCATGGACGAGTTCATCACGAAGGCGAACTCGTTCATAGACCAAAGTATCTCATTAATGGAAGAAAGGGTCTCTTTGGACCTTGCTTTTGCTAAGAGGTCCTCACTGGGAAACCTGGCGGACGCTAGATCACCAGCTGCAGGAGGAGCCACAGTAGCCGAGGCCAACCGAACGCGAGAGAGACGCAGTTTACCCAACATAGTTGATTTATCAGTCTCCCAACTAGCTGATTCACAGCTTAGCGCTGATCTTGAAAAAACCCCGGACTTAGTTATGCAAACTTCCCCACCAATTTCCTCCCTAGAAAAAATGGTAGAAAGGGGAAGGAGGGAGGGGGCGATAAGCAAAAAAAGGGTGGTTCCAAAAATCCCTATCTCAAATAATTTGACCCTTTTACCAAGTACACAAGCAGAGAGACCGGCGAGAGCAGAACATCTAGCCGTCCCAACACTAGTACATCACTCAGAGTCTGAAACATTCCCCTCGCTTCCCCTGGAATCCCAAATTAACATACAATCCCCCAGGGGATCGAGTGAATCGGAGGTTCCTAATCCTTTATTGGCCAAAATAGCTATAATATTAAAACAATCACTGCAACCCTTGGAGCAAAGACTAGTGAATCTGGAGACTCAGCTCATAAAAAACCAGCATCACGATCACCCTGTAGGCTGCCAAAAAGGAGGGGGAAACAACGTAAAAAAGCCACACACTGTAAATCTAACCAACGACAAGCTACATTCGATTAATCCCCAACAGAAGACACGCCAAACCACAATTTCCATTGCCCCCACCAACACTACTAACCAGAGGTCACTAACCACTCCGTCGATCCCTAATCCCTCAACAAACATATCTCTTTTGACGACCCCAGGAACCCCAATTACTCCGGCACCGATTATAGTGCCATCTAACAAAACTACCAATAAAATTCTTAATCAAACTTCGAATAAATCGTCTAGTACACCCCCGGTCCCTCAGCACCCAGGTCCGAACTCCTCGTCGGTGAGGCCCAGGGGAAACACCGTTAAAAACAATGGTAAAACAAGATCTCCAGCAGTTTTCCCTCCTGAAGCCTCACCGTACGTGGCAATTATGACTGGTGTGCCTGAGCTTACTGACCCCAATTCTGAACCTGCCTGGTCTCCAAAAAATAAAGCCCAACACTGGTTGCAGACCAACAGTCCGATCCCGTCTACATGGACGGGAAGGATCAGATCTGTTGTAAGAGTACCCTGGGTGGGCAACACTCGTAAAACTATCCCCGGGGATTGCCTAGCGATCACATTTGAGGATCCGAGAATAGCAGACCACATCTGCTCATGGGAGGACATCACCCCAAAGGGTGGTATTAAGATCAAATCCCTCTCCTTCTTCTACCCCTTCAGACAACCAAATGATATTTACGAACAAGAGCCTCCTTGGACAGTCCCACTCCCTAGACAGAATGACTCCTTCAAGACCTTATGACATAGATTATTCCTGGAACAAAATACCTTCCCGCTATCAAGGGGGAGGATGGGAAGACAGGAGACCCTATCAACAAAGACAGCTAGTCAGAGACCATCCTAGATGGGACCCATGGTATAACATCCCTCTGCAAAATAGGTACAGTGGACTTGAAATGGTTGACTGACCATCAACCGATAATACACCTAATAATCTCCATGTACCACTTAGCCCGGTCTACATGAATAGTCCTTCGATCTCCCATAACCTGGAAGACGTACCCTTAGTCGCACAATCAAATGAGGCCACTCCCCTGACCTCTTTGATATCTCTCCTCTATTGGAACGTAGCAGGTCTTCGTTCCAAAATCGAGGATGGGAGTGCGCAAAATTTCCTAAATCCATATCATATTATTTGCCTCCAGGAGACCTGGATCACAGAAGAACTACACTTCCAAGGTTATAAATCCTACTTTATCCCGGCTATAAGCAGCACAATGGGAAGACCCAGAGGTGGGTTAGTAACTTATTTAGCTAACACCCTGACTCTGACAAAAGTTGTTATAGTTTCCCAGGATTCCAACTTTCAAATTCTCTCCTTAACCTTTGCTAACAAGGAGACTATCTTCCTGACTAATATATATAACAACCTCCCGGAAGATCAATTTCTAACTCTCCTTGGACACATTCATGAGAGCCTGAAAAAATCCTATCAATGGAAAACTGGTAACAAGACATCTCATCTAATCTGGGGTGGAGATTTTAATCTCCACTCATGCCTAAAGACTAACCCCCTTTGTTGTGGGATGGCAGATGAACTCGATGTCCCTCTGGCACATTTTACACATAGTAAAGCAGGGATCCTATTAAATTCAGTCCTCTCCGACCTGGACCTGCAAATTGCGAACAATTACCAAATAGAACCTAATGTATTTACTCCGACCTACGTGGGCAGAGGTCACTCCACGACAGTAGACTATATACTTTTATCACCCGGTCTACGGGTTCTGGTCAAAGATTTCGAGGTCATCGGTAACCCACTCAGTGACCACTCAGCCTTAAAGGTTAATCTGCACCTGTCACCAACCAATACTCTAAATGTGGAGATTGCAAGCACGTTAAGACAAAATAAACTAGAGATTGGCAAACAGAATGGCTATACAATCAGATGGGCTAAGATTAACCCGATGGAAGTCACTAAAAAACTTATAGTACAGACATACCCAAACATCCTAAAATGCCTTGATCTATCCTCTGATCATGAGGAAGTCCTAGAGAACTTCCATCAAATTTTGGTCACCATTAAGGCCCTACTGACATCAAAACCCAAAGCCAACCATCCAATAAAGAAAAGGTGGTTTGACCACAATTGTACAAAGGCCCTTAAAACTTTAAAATTGTCTCTTCACAATAAACCAAGAGATGTAGCCCAAATACAACTTCTAAGGCGCAAATACTTAAGTGAAAGAAAATTGAGAACTGTCCAATTAAAACAGAAATTGTGGGCCGATCTCCATGAGAGCGCGGCTTTGAAAAACAGCATGCAATTCTGGCGTATAGTCAGAACCCCATACCTATCGGATTCAGGCGCCCCTAGAATAGAAGTCGCCTAGATGAAAAGACATGGGTCGAGCACTTCTCCAACATTTTAAAAAAAATTTCCCCAAAAGATTTAACGACCCCAGGAGTACAGTATCCTATTTCGCTTGTTTTCGATATTCCCGATCTATTGGAGGCTCTGCAGAAAAGTAAAATCGGAAAAGCGCCAAGCCCTGATGGAGTCCCAGTGGACTTTTTTAAAATCAACCTAGATCTTTGGGCCCCGATTTTGACAGGAGTGTGTACTGCTGCAGTCCATGAGGGAGTGCTATCCTCTTGGACAAAATCAATAATGGTCCCCGTTTTTACAAAAGGGGGACAGACAAGATGTAAAGTGCTACAGGCCCATCTCACTGCTGGACTCGCTCGGGAAAGTAGTGGGAAGAGTGATCCTAGAGCGTCTCCAGCAGTGGAGTGAGGACCGTTGCATCATCTCCACCATCCAATTCGGCTTCCGAGAGGGTTTCGGAACAGTTGAACAGGCCCTCAACCTCACCCTTCTGATGGGAAAATATACACAGGCCAAAGCTAATAAAATCTACATGGTCTTTGTAGACCTCTCCGCAGCCTTCGACTGCGTTTCGCACGCCAAGCTGTGGACAATTCTCGCCCAAATGGGAGTAGATCCCCCCTCCTGGATTTTCTACGCGAACTCTATTCTGGCGCTACTGCTAGAGTACGATTCGGCGTAAATGGCGAGCTGACGGCCCCGTTTAGCGTAGGGCGAGGAGTCAGGCAGGGTTGCGTCCTGGCCCCCTTCCTCTTCTCCCTCTACACAAATGGCTTGGAGGAGGAGATGTTGAGGGGGGCTCGGGACCTCCCACGCATTAATCATCGCCTGATTCCCGCTCTGCTCTACGCGGATGATGCGGTCATCCTTGCGCGCACTCCCCGCGAGCTCCAAAACTCACTTAATAGGTATACGACTTTTATGACCAATTTGGACCTCAAGGTAAACGTGAAGAAAACCTTTGTTATGACAGCAGGTAGGGGCTCCCTAAGAACAAAAGCCATCCATCTTGAAGCTCAGAAACTCGACGTGACTTCCCAATACCCCTACCTGGGCATCATGATCGACGACCACCTAACATGGAAGCCAGCAGTAGTTACAAGGGGTAACCTTTTCAAAAGATCAATAGCTGCTCTAACGAGCTTCTCCCAGAGACTTGGACAAAGGCCCCCTGTGGAGCTACTAAAAATCTACACTGCCAAGTGCCTGGCTACCGCCACATACGGTGCGGGTGTTTGGGGATACGTTGACGCCAGTTATATTCAGAAGGCGGAGAACACCTTTCTTAGATTCCTCCTGGCAACGCCGAGAGGTACCTCAACATACGCCATGCATCAAGAACTAGGAATTCCCTATATAGAGGCCCTAATTAAAATAGAACCTGTGATGCTGTGGCGGCGCATTTGGGCATCTGAAAAAAACAATCTGACTCAGTCTATCATCACAGACTCGATGGCACTTGAAAAATCTTCTAGTATAAAGTGGCTGTCGTATGTAAAAAAAAATCTTACAGACCTAGACCTCCAGCACTGTTACCTCAACCCAGATACCATTAGGGACATTCCAAAGAGAGCTCTTAAACACCAAGCGCTAAGCCACCTGGAATCGCTAAGATTATCATCAAACGCAACGAAAATGTCGGTTGTCCACGCGAACATGGTACAATTAGCTCATGGCATCCATCCATATCTGACTCTGCAACTATCGATCTACGAGAGAATGCTACTAACACGTTTTAGACTAAATTCTTTTTTTAGACTGTTCACGTTTCCTGAGAAAAACTGCTGGAAAGATCCTCTCTCTCCTTGTCCGTGCGATGGAGTATCCACACAATCAACCTTACATGTGATTTTGCTCTGCAAATTCCACCGCACCCACAGAAAAATCTGGTTATTGCCAATTTTAAGGACTTGGGGTCTTAGACAATGTAGACCAGCTCTCCTTAGACTTCAAATGCTGGAATCAGAAAATGTTTGTTATTTCGTGAGCAATTTTTTAAAATGCATCCTGAAGCACAGAAATAACTTATAAACCGTCTTATCGTTGCTACTCCATGCAGTCTGTTACAGAAAAACTTTTTAAATAATCTTTTGATAATAGCTTCTTCTTTTTAACCATACAAAAATGTAATGAATGTTGAATATTGTGTCTTTTATGGTTTTTCCACTGTGAACAAACCGAAATAAAGAATGTATTATTATTATTATTAATGTTATCTTCTGCTAGGTAAGGCTATAACATTATTTCTTTGAGTCTGAAAACATTTTTACAAGCCCAATTCACTGGTAAAGTCAGATTTGCAATATATATTTTAGAAAGGGTACTTTTAGAAAGGTACCTTTTCCCTGGCTAGCCCATCTCAAAGCTCATTTAAATAACCACCAACTGTCGCCCAGGAGCTGAATAGCTGCCCTGACAATGTGTGAACTTGCTCCTAGAGCTGAGGCAAAGGCCTTGGGTGTGACGAGGTGCTCTGTGACTCTGGCAGGAATGCAAATGAAATAGTAGCCGTTGCACTCCTTATTGTGCTGAACGTTTTTTATAGAGTGGTAGATCAAATAGTGAAAATTTTATAGGTGCATCGGGTGTTCACCTCCTGGGTCATGGGGTGCTTAAGTATGAACAATTGCTCCGATGGTGTGCGCTAACCCAGATTACTAGAATGGTGATTAGAGGTACATGACACCGTGTGAATCAAATCTACATTGTATAGTATTCCTACCCGTAGTGGAAAGTATTCTGGTTCCAATCTTAGACGGTGTGACAGAGAGAAACGGGCTCCGTGTAGCCGCGAACCCGGAAGACGCCGCGCATGCGCGTTGTGTGATCATTAGTAACAAAGGGTGGAAGAAGATAGAAAAAAGACTCACCGAGTATGAATAATGATCGTGAAAACAACTACATATTAGCAATCAGCGATAAAAGTACCACTAGAATCCTCGATAGTGTAGATGCTATTTAGTATCTGATGGGAGAGTACCAAATAAATATGTAACGGTGCCCAAATAAAATAAATTATGTATATATATAAATGTGTGAATCTATGATAAAAAAATAAAGAAGGGAGTGCCACGTGTTTAACAAAGATACAAAAAGTAGATGGAAATGAGTGTCCGAGAAGCTATTCTATAGAGTTAACCAAGAAAAAGTCAAAGTGCTAGAATAAGTAGCAAAGGTGAACAAGGTCATCACAGCTGCTGGAGAGATCATAAAATCATGTGTGTAAATGGGTACATGTATTTACAAGTGACAACTGAATTCAAGTCTATCATTAAGTCCTTTAGGCTGAGTAGCCTGCAAACAGTATATCCAAACAAGTTCACGTTGTAACAGAATCTTATTGTTATCTTTGTGAGGCTTTTTCTCCACTGTTTCCAAGATCAAAAATCTAATTTGACTGGGGTTGTGCGACTGTTGGGTGTAATGAGCCGCTATGTTAGATTTTAGATTCTTTGTGCGAATGTTGCTTCTGTGCTCATTGAGCCTAATTTTAATCTTTCGTTCAGTTTTGCCCACATATGGGAGGCCGCATGGGCATTTAATCATGTAGATCACGTTACTTGAGTCACATGTAGCATTTACTGCAAGATTGATTGGTGTTCCTTGGGTAGGGTGGGTTAATGTGGATCCAGGTATTATACTGTTGCAATGACTGCAGTTGTAACATGGGATTGTTCCTTTGAACCTGGTGTTCATGATCATGGTCGGTTGTTTCAAAAAAGATTGTATAGTCTTGGTCCGTTGGTATGCAAAAATTGGGTGCCTCTCAAAAATGTGGTTAAAGTCGACTTCAGTTTGTAGTAATACCCAGTGTTTGCGAATCACATTTTTAATTTGTCTTGAATGAGTAGAATATTTGGAAACAAAAACAGGTCTACTTGTTTGTTGCGAATCTTTACATGCAGGTTTCAGAAGTTCTACACGATTCTTCATTTTAGCTCTATTTTCAGCCATGAGTGTGATAGGTTCTGGGTAACCTCGTTGGTGGAACTTGTTCAGAATGTTGGAACTATTCTCTAGGTACAGGTGTTCCGTTGATGCAATGCGTTTTGCTCTGAGTAACTGTGAGTATGGTAGGTGACGTTTCAGGCTGGGTTGGTGAAAGCTTTTGTAATGTAAATAGTTATTACGATCAGTGGCTTTGGAAAAAGTTGAAGTAATGAATTGATTCTCATGTATTTGAATTTGTACATCCAAGAATGATATTTCAGTCACGCTCAACGTGTAGGTAAATTGTATCCGTTCGTTCACTTGGTTGAGGTCCCTTATGGCCGAGACCAATTGTATCTCATTTCCTCGCCACACAAGGAAGATGTCGTCTATGTACCGAAAGTATGCACATAGAAAAGGTTGCCATGAAGCGTTTTGGAGGATGTGTTGTTTTTCAAAGGAATACATGAAGAGATTAGCATATGCCGGAGCAGCACAGTTGCCCATGGCTACTCCAGACAATTGAAGATAGTATTGGCCTTCATTAGTTTGAAAGTAACTGTGGTGTAAAATAAATTGCATTAACTCCATTATGAAGACCTGAAGTTCCAGAGGTTTTTCTGTTTGTACTAAGGCCTCTTCCAAAGCTTCCAACCCCAAGTTATGGGGGATCGAGGTATATAAGGCGTTGACGTCAATAGTACATAGAATGATTGGTTGGTCGACAGGAATCAAAATGTTTTGCAATTTGTTTAAAAAATCGGTAGTGTCTTGTATATACGTGGTCATACCCTTTACACTGGCTTGTAGGTGTTTATCAATGTAAGCTCCTGTAGGTGCATGAATAGAATTGGTGGTACTCACAATAGGTCTAAATGGTGGTTGTGTCAAATTCTTATGGATCTTGGGTACTAGGTACATGTATGGTACCTGTGGGTATTCCTTAATAAGAAATTTTTTGTCTCTTTCATTAATGGCATTCGTTGATATGGCTGTGTTTATGATCTTAGTGAGTGTTTCTTTAAAGACCATGGTAGGATCCGAGTTCATGCGCATGTATAGATCCGGATTTTGTAGATGTTCTTGAAGACATTCTTGATAATATATTGAATCCAAAACTACAATCGCACCACCTTTATCCGCTTTACATATCGGGGATTATATTACACTATGGATGTAATTTCATGCATGATGGATAACCCATGATGAACCAACTTTTACAATTTCACCATATGCTACTAATATGATGAAATAATGCGACATGGTTGAATAAAACTTTTGGAAACCATTCAAACCACGACTGTTCTATAAAAACTTTGTGTACAGATACAGAACACACATCGTTTCCAAGAGTGCACCGGGTCTTCTTACTCTTCAGCTAAGATTTTGCAATTGTTCACTCTGGCAGGAATACCATCTGGGCGGTGACCAAGGACTTTATTAGTTTACCCTGTCACTGGCAAATGTTAGCAGGCACCTGGGCAGGGACCTCTTTTGTTCACCTACTGAGGCAGGCACCAATCCTAATGTGAGAGTAGCTACCCCCAGAACTGGTTTGAAGTGACACAGGTGATCATTTACATATCTCCCTGGCCACACCTCTGGGTTGGGCACAGGAGTAATGCACAGGGTAGGAAAAGTTCTGCCATCTTTGTTTTAGGTAGAGAGGGTCACTGTGGGATTGTTTGCAGTAGGGCACAAAGGAGCTGCTACAAAAGTGGATAGGGTTACCCCAGGGAACTTTCCCCTTTGGCTTGTGAGGGGCCAGGAGTCCCTGCCACCTACAGTGTAGTGTCAGACATAACTGTTTCACATCTGTTCACACTCAGTAGAACAATTCTGGAGCAATGGAAGACAGAAAGAGGACTGCACCTATTGTTGAGACCTGTGAGCAGACCTAAAGGGCTGGCCCTGCACCTCTTGTACTCAGGACAAATAAATGGACTCCAATAATCAGTTTGCTGACCTCCTGTTAAGCTACAGGGACACAACGAGTAACAAGTTGCAAGAAAAAATCTTTTCCTAAAGAGACCAGCTGACCAGTTCCAACTGGACCAGTCCTGGACCCTGCTGGTGGTTTTTACTGGTGTGAGTCTTGGCCTAAAAGTGCTGTTCTTGAGGTCCTGGGACCCCTGGCTGTGTCACAGTGTACTCTACCTTACATCCTAAAAAACCTGGGAGTATGAAACTTTTTGGCTCCAATTACATCTGGAGGACTGGGACAGACTTGTTGTTATGATCATACTCGCGCCTCACTGTACTGACACGGAGAGCAACAACTACAGGGTCCAGAATGCTTAGCGGCATGGAGGAGGGAATAAAAGGGCCTTACTTCCTGTTTCCGATGTCGGATATTCTGATTCGTGACCCGGCTGGGTTGTGACCTGCTTCGATCGTGTGTTCTTGGTGTGGATCCGTCCGTATTGCTGTTCTTCTTGCTGGAGTGTTGCGAACCTGGTGGGACGCTCCTGAGAACGGAGATTCATCTTGCGCGTTCTTCGGCTTTCCGTTGGCGAGCCTTTTCCTCGGCTCATGCGGAAGGCGCTCCAGAGTCCATCTTGTGCGCTGCTTTCACTGTACCTCCGTTGGCGAGCCTTACCACCGGCTCATGCGGAGGACAGGAATTGAAGGGGCCAGCGCGACAGTAGTCTCTCCGTTTCCGTTGGCGAGCCTCCTTGCATCGGCTCTTGCGGAAACGGAATTGTTATAGCTGTGTATTATCGTAACCCTATTCCGTTGGATAGCCTTATTGCATCGGCTAATGCGGAAAGGGTTTTTTCCAATTCTATTTAATCCTCTGTTGGCGAGCCTTTTTTCATCGGCTATTGCAGAGGATTAATTCGTCAGTATTGCTTCAGGAGGAGTGGCCTTGGTGGAGTTAACCTAGGCTGCATTTTCTTCAACCTTTTGGAGGCTGGTTCGTGTGGCTCCAGACTACAAAGGTACTGATTGAACTTTACTTCTTTAGGGTGACGTAACCCATTTCCTTTATTCATTATTTACTTGGCTGTTGAGAAGGCATGTTCATAGACCCCCACTTAATACCTGAACAAAGGGAGTTTAGGGTAGGTGGAGTTTCAGTTCTTCATTTCCATTTGTTATATGATAACGTTGGTGTATGACATTTCATACCTTGGTTCAAATTGTGTATTACAGAAGGGAGGTCCCAGTTATTCAGACAAGGCCTGTTCTCATAAGACGAGAGGTATCTTTTGAGTATCGCAGCCTTTATTCATTTATCAGGTAGGGAACTAGTAGATGCACGTCCTTGATTATGTTTCTTTGAATAAGAACATATTTCATTGTCTTTGTTCTTTGTCTTCCAGCTCTCCCTCCCTGCTGTCCCCTTCCTTTCCTTCCCGTTTGTTCCTGCAGCCCTCATCTGATCCGTCTTTAGCCCACAGCTTTAATAGCAATCTGGGTTTGGATAGATCTGAAGGGGGCCTTTTTAACTACATACTGATCCTGAGGAAACTGAGGTCAACAGAATATCCGACCCACGGTTACACATCCTCCCGGTCAGTGTGTAGGCATGGCTACCCTAGATGACGTGTTGGCTGCTCTAGTCGTAGTACAGACCGAACTCCTTTCCTCTAGACAAGAGGCCACGGAGTTGCGTAATAGATTAGACAACATACAGAAAAACCCCTTTAATACCGGGGCTTCTGGTTCTAATCAGCCCAGTCCAGTGGTATTAGAAATACCCACAAGTGTCCCACTTGCAAATCCTGAACGTTTTAAGGGAGACGCTGGTTCTGTACAAGTGTTTTTGTCCCAAGTACTGATGCATTTTACATGCAAACCACGCTCCTTTCCCACAAACCAAAGCAAAGTAGCGTTCGTGATATCCTATTTAGCCGGGGATGCGGCACAATGGGCGGTTCCCCTGATCCAAAGGGATGACCCCCTGATGCATGATTGGGAGGCATTCCGGGATGAGTTTATTAAAGTCTTCGATAGAAGAGCCGACTCGTATACTGCCGACAAGGAGTTGTTGGAGCTTCGGCAGGGAAATCAAGATATTTTAACGTATCTGAATTCCTTTAGGAGATTAGTTACCGAGACCAAGTGGCCAGAGGCGAAAATGGCGTCCCTGTTCCATCAGGGTTTGACAGAAGACATGAAAGACATCATAGCCCAGATCGATCCCCAGCCCAAGACTTGCGAAGACTTAATTAGTCTGGCATTACGTCTGGATCACCGTCTCAAGAATAGAAAAGGTGATCCCAAGGCCAAGTCCAGAACCATCCCGGTATCTGGCCCTATTAAATCCCCGGATAGTCCTTTCACTCCCGCTTCTGAACCCATGGAGATTGGTGCAGTACGCGCCTCTCTTACACCCACAGAAAAAGAGCAAAGACGGAAGAATGGCCTCTGCTTGTATTGCGGGAAAAAAGGTCATTTTGTTAGAGAATGTCCTATAAAGCCCAAATTCTCCAAATTTCGTCCGAATAGAGGGGTATCTGCTGCTAGTGAGAAACCGGCGGAAAACGAATAGACTCTAGGGAGCAAGAAGGAGGTTCGTGGAGTCATATTTGTATTCCTTCAATGGTAAATCCGGTGTTAAGTGCGCAACATTTGTTTCTCAACATATTATTGGTGATCAGTCAGGTGCCAGTCCCTACACGAGCTATGGTGGACTCAGGGGCCACGGGGATGTTCATAGATAAGGCTGAGGCGGAAAGGATGGGCATGTCTCTGATTCCTAAGGAGCATATTGATGAGGTATATGCTGTGGATGGGAGAAAATTAGATCTAGGTCCTGTTTGTTATCAGACTGCAGAAACCGAGATGAGGTACGGGAATCACAGCGAAAAGGTCACTTTCAGTGTCATACAAGCCCCTCAGTATGGTGTAATAATAGGATTACCCTGGTTGCAGAGGCATAACCCTGAGGTTCACTGGGGTACTAACAGCGTAACCATGAATTCACAGTACTGTAGGGAGCACTGTTTTAGTTGTACTCAGAGACCCTCTTTGGCCCTAGCTAATGGGAATAGCGTAGCAACTGCTGCTGAAAAAGATGTGGTATTGCCACACATGTACAACGAGTTTCAAGACGTTTTTGATGAGGTATTGGCGGAAGGTCTCCCTCCCCATAGGCAGTATGACTGCCAGATTGATTTAATGCCCGGGGCTGTGGTGCCTTCGGGACGCCTGTATGCTTTAACTGAACCTGAGAATATCCATTTGAGACAATACTTGGACAAACTGTTGAAATTGGGGTTCATCCGCCCTTCCAAGTCCCCTGCTGCATCACCCCTCTTTTTTATTCTAAAAGCGAATGGGGAATTGAGGGCGTGTGTAGATTTCAGAGCGCTTAACGAGATCACGGTCAAGAACAGATACCCATTGCCTTTGATCAACGTCCTGTTGGAACAAGTGAAGCGTGCAAAGATATTCACTAAATTGGACTTGAAAGGGGCCTACCATTTAGTCAGGATGAGGTCGGGAGACGAATGGAAAACGGCATTTAAAACCAGGTATGGGTTATTTGAATACCTGGTTATGCCGTTTGGCCTATGCAACGCTCCCGCCGCGTTCCAGTTTTTTCTTAATGATGTGCTGCGGGAGATCATGGATCAATATGTCATCGTGTATATCGATGACATCCTGATCTATTCAGAGTCTGAGGCCCTGCACGTAGGTCATGTGAAATCTGTCCTGTCCATCCTTCGACAACACAGCTTGTACTGTAAGTTGTCAAAATGTGACTTTCATGTGTCTACCGTAGAATTTCTGGGGGTTATGCTTAGCCCTCAGGGTCAGGAAATGGCTGAGCGCAAGATACAGGCGGTTCGAGACTGGCCAATCCCAAAGAATGTCAAGGACATCCAGGGCTTTTTGGGTTTCGCTAACTTTTATCGTCGCTTTATAGATCAGTTTTCACGAGTAGTAGCACCCATCACAAAATTGTTGCACAAGGATCAGAGGTTTGATTGGGATTCGGAAGCTCAGGCCGCCTTTGAGACCTTGAAGCAGGCGTTTGTGTCAGCACCAGTGCTTGTTCACCCTAATCCTGAGTTGCCGTTTATCGTTGAGGCAGATGCTTCAGAGGTGGCAGTAGGGGCAGTCCTGTCTCAACGCAATGAGCTGACTCGGATTATGCACCCTGTGGCATATATGTCACGGATACTTAATAAGGCTGAAAGGAATTATTGTATCGCGGAGAAGGAGCTCTTGGCGATCAAGATCGCTTTCACGGAATGGCGACACTTTTTGATGGGGGCCAGGCATAAGATAACCGTCTATTCAGATCATAGAAACTTGCAATTTATGTCAGCAGCACGCCATTTGTCCCCTAGACAGCTTCGGTGGATGCTTTTTTTTTCAGAATTCGATTTCGTTATCACCTTCCGCCCGGGGGTGGATAATCGAAAAGCGGATGCACTCACTCGCCAGTCTTCTTCGAAGACGCCTACAACGGGGAATGATACCTCCATTGTGAAACCTACACAGGTGATTGGTGCCCTCCAACCTGATGACTTTTTGCAGGGTATACTTAGAGGCGTTTCCACCGACCAATGGCGGAAGTGGTTGCACTCTCATCCGGAATGGCAATTGAGGGATGGATTCCCCGTCAATCGGGGGCGTTTGTTGATCCCAACAGAACCCCTTCGCAAACAAATGTACCTATGGTGTCACACTTCCCCAAGTGCTGGTCATATGGGGGTAGAAAAAACATTAGATCTGATCACGCGTAAATCCTGGTGGCCTTCAGTACGGGCTGATGTAAAGAAGTGGATTTCGTTGTGTGCTGTGTGTGCTGCTGCAAAGTCGGATCATAGGCGTCCTGCTGGTCTTCTTTGTCCCATGCCCACTCCGTCAGTTCCGTGGGAAAGAATTTCCTTGGATTTTGTGGTGGGTCTGCCCAGGGACCAGGGATGTACTGCAGTGTTAGTGGTCATTGACTTTTTGACCAAGATGGGCCATTTCATCGCCTGTCCGCAGGTTCCTTCTGCTGGGCAGTTGGCACGTTTGCTGATGGTGAATATTGTGCGTTTACATGGTCTCCCTGCGGTTATAGTGTCGGACCGTGGCTCACAGTTCACAGCTATGTTCTGGAAGTCTTGGTGTTCCTCTTTGCACATCGAAACGTCGCTGTCAACCAGCTTCCACCCTCAAACCGATGGACAAACTGAGCGTCTCAACCAGTCATTGAAACAATACCTGCGGTGTTTTGTGTCCCAAGGGAAAGACAATTGGGTGGAATATCTGTGGTTAGCTGAGGTGGCGTACAACAATGCCACGCATTCGGCCATCAAGGTGTCCCCTTTCTATGGGACGTATGGTCACCACCCTAGGTTCATGCCATTCTTGCATCCCATTCAAGAAACCTCGGTCCCTGAAGCGGCTAGGAGGATTGGGGAAATTAAGGACGTCCTTGTCAAGGTTCAGGACACTTTGAAGGCCTCGAAGGTGGCGTATAAGGCCTCAGCTGATAAGAAACGACGTCCTGGCCCTATGTATCAGGTGGGTGACAGGGTATGGCTGTCAACTAAGAACTTTCGTTTTAAGAAGTACAGCGTGTTCAACCCTCGATACATTGGACCTTTCCCTATCATGAAATGTATCAATCCTGTGGCCATGAAATTACGGTTGCCTCAACATCTCCGGATCCACCCTGTGTTCCATGTCTCTTTGCTGAAACCGGCGGGGCGGATTGTCCAACGTCTGCCTCCACCTTTGGTGTTTTCCGATGGGGCGGAATATGAAGTGAGTGGTATCCTGGACTCCAAGTGGCATGGTAGAGGGTTGCGTTATTTGGTGGCATGGAAGGGATACGGACCAGAGGAGAATTCCTGGGAGCCGGCGTCTGGCGTACATGCCCCTCAGCTGGTTGCCGAGTTTCATCGCCTGCATCCATTGAGTCCAGGTCCTGTTCGGCGCTCTAGGTGAGGGGGAATATACTGTTATGATCATACTCGCGCCTCACTGTACTGACACGGAGAGCAACAACTACAGGGTCCAGAATGCTTAGCGGCATGGAGGAGGGAATAAAAGGGCCTTACTTCCTGTTTCCGATGTCGGATATTCTGATTCGTGACCCGGCTGGGTTGTGACCTGCTTCGATCGTGTGTTCTTGGTGTGGATCCGTCCGTATTGCTGTTCTTCTTGCTGGAGTGTTGCGAACCTGGTGGGACGCTCCTGAGAACGGAGATTCATCTTGCGCGTTCTTCGGCTTTCCGTTGGCGAGCCTTTTCCTCGGCTCATGCGGAAGGCGCTCCAGAGTCCATCTTGTGCGCTGCTTTCACTGTACCTCCGTTGGCGAGCCTTACCACCGGCTCATGCGGAGGACAGGAATTGAAGGGGCCAGCGCGACAGTAGTCTCTCCGTTTCCGTTGGCGAGCCTCCTTGCATCGGCTCTTGCGGAAACGGAATTGTTATAGCTGTGTATTATCGTAACCCTATTCCGTTGGATAGCCTTATTGCATCGGCTAATGCGGAAAGGGTTTTTTCCAATTCTATTTAATCCTCTGTTGGCGAGCCTTTTTTCATCGGCTATTGCAGAGGATTAATTCGTCAGTATTGCTTCAGGAGGAGTGGCCTTGGTGGAGTTAACCTAGGCTGCATTTTCTTCAACCTTTTGGAGGCTGGTTCGTGTGGCTCCAGACTACAAAGGTACTGATTGAACTTTACTTCTTTAGGGTGACGTAACCCATTTCCTTTATTCATTATTTACTTGGCTGTTGAGAAGGCATGTTCATAGACCCCCACTTAATACCTGAACAAAGGGAGTTTAGGGTAGGTGGAGTTTCAGTTCTTCATTTCCATTTGTTATATGATAACGTTGGTGTATGACATTTCATACCTTGGTTCAAATTGTGTATTACAGAAGGGAGGTCCCAGTTATTCAGACAAGGCCTGTTCTCATAAGACGAGAGGTATCTTTTGAGTATCGCAGCCTTTATTCATTTATCAGGTAGGGAACTAGTAGATGCACGTCCTTGATTATGTTTCTTTGAATAAGAACATATTTCATTGTCTTTGTTCTTTGTCTTCCAGCTCTCCCTCCCTGCTGTCCCCTTCCTTTCCTTCCCGTTTGTTCCTGCAGCCCTCATCTGATCCGTCTTTAGCCCACGGCTTTAATAGCAATCTGGGTTTGGATAGATCTGAAGGGGGCCTTTTTAACTACATACTGATCCTGAGGAAACTGAGGTCAACACTTGTCAAGTCAATCCGACGAAGGCACGTTGCCAATGAGACTAAGATTCAGGTGTTCCTGCTCTAAGATTTTCCACAGCACCATACCTGTTTCAGTGGAACATCGCAGAGACGCTATCCAGCCTTGTGGAGCCCTGTTTGGCTACCGCTCGCAGCCTTGCCCTGCTAGAAGAATCCAAACTCCAAAAAAAGAGACTGGGGGAAGATTCAATAAAATCTCACATACCACAGTGCAGCAGGCAAAAAAGCTGCGCTGCGTTGCATGAGAAGAAGAGAGCAGGAGATCGCCATATTTACTGAAATATGGCACTCTCTCCCCCTCTTGCTAGCACCGGCGCTGAAATTAGATGTTGAGTGCCATTCACACACCTTTGCACCATAGTGTAAGGGTGTTTGCGTGCCTCTAGTATAGGTTTTGTACTGGAAAGATAGCCTTCTAGTACAAAATACTACACTCATACTAACTTTAATCCATTTCTCACTTTGTATATGTTCTGCACAGTGCAGCATACATACAAAGTTGGAAAAGGAAGGAAAATTAAAGCATTTCTCTTTTATAGTGCTTACTTGAAATGGGCACTATGTTCTGATGATAATCCCTGTCTACTTTTTTAAGTAAGTAGTGTTTAGCATCAGAAAGCTTAGGTGTTGAATGGAAACGCCAATGCACCACCCATGGTACACCCCCCTGGCACTAAGTAATGCAAAGCAGCGCTATGCTCTGCGTTGTGTTACTTTCAAGTGAGTTTCCAGTGCTAAACAAGTTTAGTGCTGAGAGTAAATAGGTAAAAAAGATTTTGTGTTAATTTGTGTCACAAACACGGTGTAAAATCTTAGTAAATAGACCCTCTGCTCGAACATAGAAATCTTCACAGGGTGAAGTTGCCAAAAGTATATGGCTGGCGGGGGAACTTTAGTGACGGCTGGTGCAAGGAAGATCGTTGAGGCGGGAGGGGCTGGGGGCTCGACAGACGACGATGAGGGAAAATTTAATTTTAAAAAGAAAAACACTTACCTTGCGCTCGCCACAGCGGCAAACGCAATGTAAGTGTTTTTGTTTATTTTATTTTCCTTCATCGTCATCTGTCAACTTCCCCCCTCACACATCCCACTGCCCACCACTCTTACCTGCATCAGCCATCACTGGGGACCTTCATTTAGCACAAAGTTTGAATGTCTCCCGCTCTGTGCTTTTCTGCCAAAGTTCAACAACTTCACTGGGACCTCGTCATATGGTAATCTGGCCTCATGAAGCCCTTCTTGGCCACAGCCTGCTGCATTGCCCCGCTCAGAATATTTTTCTTTTATTTCAGAGATTAAGTCAGAAGGTGAAACTTTTGGTCGAGATGAACCGGGTTTCTCTATATGACCTGTGCTCTATTGTGCTCAGCCAGAAATGGTGCGTAGATGCCAGTCAAGTGCAACCAGATGAACACCATTGGTGATTAACGCTTTTTGATGATACATTTAGGTATAAACATATCTCTAGTTCCCCTTTTTCGATTTTTGTAGTTTTAGTGACATTTTGTTTGGTGTTTGGACATAATGTCGTAACCAAAAATATTGTGGGACAAAATATTTTGTCAAGAATATCGAGGACAAAAATATCAATCAATCAATTACTTTCTTCGATTCATACAAATGAATCATAAAAGTACAAGTATACATCACAGTTAAAAATATTAAAAGAAGGAATTCATCAGTATCAATCAATAAATGATTTCCTTGTTTTCAGGATCAAACATAACAAGCATTGCCATAGCCAATAGGACTCGCCTTTGGGACCTTATAAGTATTTCGTTATCCAGCACAATATCCTTGATGCAACAACATCAACTGTTGCATGGCAATACACTTCTAAGGTCCCAAAGTTGAGACCTATTGGCTATGCCAATGCTTTTTTATTTTTAAGGGGGGGGGGAGTCCTTGGGAATGAATAAACACCTCAGCAGTGGCCAGAGTAACCGTGAGACCTGCTCTGTGCATGTGAAATTCCCATAGCCCCGGTGTGTAATTATGCAGCCTTTGCACGGGTGGAGCAACCTCCTTACCCCAACGGTGACAGATGTTTACAAGGCAGCTCAAGGCCCCGCGCGTCCTCTTGCTGCCTTTTGTCTTTTTTATTGATCAGATCCTACGCCCTGGTGTTCAAAACCACAGAATAGCGAGATGCCTCGGCGACACTACTCTCCACTGAAGAACAGCCACTTTCACTGTCAGGAAAAAAAGGCATCTCGTGCAGCGTTGTTTAACGCAACCAGGTCTGGAAGACGTCAGGGCTCCTGCCGTCCAGTGCTCTCACGTGAATCTACCCTCCCCACCTCAGACAGCGTCACGGCTGCCCTGACGTCACTGGCGCTCTATGCAACCGCCCAGGCGTGCGCGCGATTCTATGACAAAAATAATAATAATAACAATGTGAAAATTAATAGTATTATTAATAATGTACTTAATAGTAGTATTTTTGCTGTTGTTGTCACTATTGTTGTTGACAATAATAATCATTTTATTATCACTATTATTGTTAGGTGGCACCCTGGGGGGGAGGGAGTGATTACAGCACCGTGCGGGTCACGCATCGAATTCAAAGGCAACTGACACTGACACAGCCTGCATCCCAGACACACCCTGCATTTCCCTTGCAGGAGCGAGCAGGGGCAAAGTCTGTTTGCAAGATAATTACAAACAGATGTTGCCAAAGCTCGCTCCTGCAAGGAAAACGCCAAACGTGCACGCGTTGCAATACAAACCAATGCAAAACGTGCACGTTTTTGCTCAAAAAGCTGATCGATTCCAAAAGGTCCCCTCCTATCAGTGGCGGCTCCCCCATTGGGGCATGGGGGTGTCGCCTCACTGCATTCTTGCATTGCGAGAAGGCAGAAACATAAATGGTAAAAAAACTACAATTTTATGTTTCTGCCTTCTCGCACGCCGAGAAAGCAGAAGTGCCTGGTTGGGGGTGGGCAGTCCTGCTCGAGGGCAGGGGGGTGGGGGGGAGTGGCTTGCCCACTGTTGTGCGTACTGACTGTTTGGCCGGCCCTGGGGCTGACCAAACAGTAAGTATGCACAACAGTGGGCAAGCCACTCCCCACTACCCTTGAGCAGTACCGCCCACCCCCTCTTTTTCTCTATGTAGGCTGCTGCATGCTGCAGCCTACATAGAGAAAATGGCCCGGCTGGGGTGCTCTCTCCTGCGCCTCACCAAGTGATTGGCAGAGGGTAGGGAGGGAGACTGCCTTTCATGATGATGACGATGAGAGCTGTAGAAAATGGAATTCGAAAACAGCGGTTGTCGGACCCATCGAGAAGCTGAGGTGGTGGGGGATGGTAAGTTTTATTTTATTTTTTAATGAAATCCCTCCTGCCTCCCCCACATCCCCCCCGCGATGACCCCTGGACGGACGCTGGGATTAAAGATAAATAACCCCGGGCCATAACTGAAGGACGTGCACACAACACCTAAACCCAGTAAAGCAGCGAGGAATGCAGGGCCATTTTCTTTCCATAGTAGGACTCTAAAATTAGCGGGTCTCAGTCAGAGGCCACTTTGGGGAATCGATTTTTTTGAAGAAACCCGATGACCTTACTATCTGGCTCTGTAGGTTGATTCTGTGGATATCGGCAAACACTGATGCCCACGCACCCCGTTTTTTCGCTCCTGTTGTTTATTTACATATCTGCCCTTTTCACGTGGCATTTCGAAGACCATTCCTGTGATGCGTTAGTTTGACATTGTGAGCGACACTTCATTCAATCGATCTGGGTGGTGGCAGCACCTTGCTACATCGTTTGGAAAGGCGAACAGACTGCGAGAGATTCTCTTCTGCTCACTCGCTCTCCGGAGTTTTATTGCAATAGCTTTTTTAAACATTTTACAATCAATTGATATAATAATTGTGTTGTATGTTAAATAATTAATTGTACCTTTTAAAATCTTTGCGCGCTGCTACCCGGTCTCCCTGTGCCCCGTTCCACCGCGGCTTGTTGGTGCCGATTGCTGTGGAGGGCCAGGTCGGGCGCCATCTTTGGTGAGTCCCGGACCCCTGCTAGACTCGAGTTAGCGGTCCAGCTGAGGGAGGGGCTTGGGCCTTAAATAGATTCTGATTCCGGGGGCCTGTGCGATCGATCTGGGTGGTGGTAGCACCTTGCTACATCGTTTGGAAAGGCGAGCAGACTGCGAGAGATTCTCTTCTGCTCACTCGCTCTCCGGAGTTTTATTGCAATAGCTTTTTTAAACATTTTACAATCAATTGATATAATAATTGTGTTGCATGTTAAATAATTAATTGTACCGTTTTAAAATCTTTGCGCGCTGCTACCCGGTCTCCCTGTGCCCCGTTCCACCGCGGCTTGTTGGTGCCGATTGCTGTGGAGGGCCAGGTCGGGTGCCATCTTTGGTGAGTCCCGGACCCCTGCTAGACTCGAGTTAGCGGTCCAGCTGGGGGAGGGGCTTGGGCCTTAAATAGTGATGCGCTTTAGAACGCGCAGCGGTCTCGCGCAGCGGGCGCGCCGTCTGCGCGCCGAAGGAGCGCCAAAGGAGGGCCTGTCAGTGCCCGTCCGTGCCTCGGACGGGCCCAGGGCCAGCCATTTTACCCGGTATCTCCCCTGGAGGAGAGCGGCCGGTAGGGTCAGCTATCCTCGCAGTGACCTCTTGAAACTCAATTCGACAGCTGGAGAGGGTCTCTGTACGCGGGCGGGGCGGGACTGTACTGCCGGGAAGTGTTCAAACTGTGGTTTTCTGCCCCAGCCGAATCTACCCACACGATCAGGCAGTGGATCAGGACCTACTGCAATTAAGGCAGGGCTAATTAATGCTAGATCCATGGTAAAAGATGCGGCTGACATTTTTGAAACACTCGCCGACGGACAGCTAGAGCTCCTTTTCATCACGGAGACATGGCTTACTAACACCTGTGCTCCGATTATGGAACTCGCTGTCCCCAGAGGTTTTAAGATTGCCAGAGTTGACCGCATCACCGGCAGAGGAGGTGGGCTAGCAGTAATTTATAGGGAGAGGTGGCACTTCTCCACTGAGCAGTCCGACTAAATGGCTGATGGAGAAGCACTCCATTTCTCCCTTACGATTAATCCCCATTTCACTCTGGGAGGATCACTGATTTATAGGCCTCCAGGCTATGCTAGCCACTTCATTGATGTGTTGGAGGAGCGCATAGTGCCACGGGCACTGAGCTTTCCGAAATTTCTTCTGGTCGGTGACCTCAATATTCATGTGGATGTCTCCGACTCTACTGAGGCCCGCCGCCTGGGGGAAATTTTCGATCTGGCTCAACTCAAGCAGTGGGTGGACTCTCCGACCCATGACGGCGGTCACCTTCTGGACCTAGTCTGCTCTAACTTTTCCATCAAGGCACTAAGTTCAGAAAGAGTGACGTGGTCCGATCACAAACTTATCAGGTTCTCCTGGGAGGTGGAGGACGCAGCCAGTACGGCTTACGCCCCGCCCACTAGCCACCCCCATAAGATCAATCTGGTTGCGTTCGGCCAAGCCCTATCTAGAGCCGCCCGACGCTTACCCTTGAGGTAGGCGAGGCGGTTAGTGGCTTCAATGGGTGGGTGCAGCAGGCGGTGGATGCTTCTACGAAAACATAACACCATGTTAAGGCTCCACCGCACCCCTTCTCAACCATGGTTCTCCCCCGAACTGAGGGTGCTGAAACTGGGGTGTAAAAAGCTGGAGCGAGCATGGAGACATGAGTATAGTTTGGAGACAAAGGCCGCCTTGCGTATAGCCCAAAAGGACTATTATGCCGCCATTAAGACAGCAAAAGGCAGTTACTATGCAGGCAGAATCGCCAGAGCGGAAAATAACAGTAGAGAGATTTTCTCCATTGTTAAAAGCGTTCTATCCCCTGTTTCTGACACACCCACAATCCCTTCCTCCATTCAATGGTGTGAGGAATTGTCTGTCTTTTTCATTAATAAAATAGCAAAGATTCAGAAGGGCCTGCTCTCTGCGCTGCCAGAAGCCAGCACAGCGGTAGGCCCCCCCCCTATACTATGTCATTGTGGTACACAGCAGTTCACAGAGTTTTCTGCGGCTGCTGAATGCGATATACTGACACTTCTTCAGTCCCTAAAATCTGGCTCACCCTTAGACCCCTGCCCTGCTCGGGTACTCTCAGAAGTAGCCAGTGTTGTATGCAGTGAGGTCACCCAGATTGTGAATCTCTCTTTATCTTCAGCAACTGTTCCTGCAGGCTGGAAACAGGCACAGCTTCTGCCGCTCTTAAAAAAACCAGGGCTGGATGCTGCTGTTCCAGGGAATTACCGTCCTATATCCCTTCTGCCGGCATTGGCAAAAATCTGTGAGAAAGTGGCTTTTCGTCAACTTGAGAACTTTGTTGAGACTTCCAACGCTCTGCATCCAGCTCAATCGGGATTCAGGGCGGCCTAAACCACTGAGACAGCTCTGGTTGAAATGACGGAGGCAATCCGGGAATGTTTGGACGGTGGCGGCAGAGCGGTCCTGATTCTTCTGGACCTCTCTGCCGCGTTTGACACCGTTCCGTATGAGCTCCTCCTCGCCAGGCTGTCTGCTATTGGCATTGGTGGCTGTGCCTTGGCCTGGCTAACATCATTCCTATCGGATAGGACGCAACAGGTCTGGTTGCTGCCCCATGCCTCAGAGCCTAAAGCATTTCGCACTGAGGTCCCCCAGGGCTCCACTCTTAGTCCCCTACTGTTCAATGTTTACATCACCCTCCTGGTTTACCTGGCGGAACAGTATTGGGCTAAGATAATTGGTTATGCTGATGACACACAATTGCTGTTCACCTGGCCGGACGATCATTTGGATACCACGGCAGTCCAGCTCTGCTTGTCCTCAGTCTTTCGCTGGCTGACCATAGCCCAGCTGAAATGCAATGAGGACAAATCCGAGGTTCTCTTCTATGGCTCCTTTCCCTCCAGCTTTAAAGATTCGCTGTGGCCTCCAAACATTCCCAGCCCTAAGGTGATGGGTGGTCCCGCTAAAAATCTGGGTATATGGTTTGGGGAGGATCTAAGATTTGAAGACCATATAAGGAAACTATCGGGGACATGTTTTGCTACCCTGAGAGCATTGCGAAGATTCTTCCCACTGCTCCCCAGAGAAGCAAAAGAGACTGTTGCCCGGGCTCTCATTTTATCAAGACTGGATTACACGAACGCTTTGTTCAGCGGTACCCCTGCTTATCTGGTCAAACGTTTACAGGTTATCCAGAATGCCGCTGTCCGCCTCTTGTTTAATGTTCTGAGGTGGAAGAGCGTGCGCTCCCACATGTGCATCCTTCATTGGCTGCCTGTAGCACAGCGCATACTATTTAAATCCCTAGTGCTCTCTTTTAGAGCAACTCACGATCAAGGGCCAGCCTACCTGAAGAAACGGTTTATCTTTTATGCCCCTTCACGCACCCTTAGATCGTCCTCCCTGTTTAAAATGACTCTTCCTCGCTTCAAGCGGCCCAGATTAGGGGGTCAGTCCATAGCCGTGGTGGCTGCCAGGGCATGGAATGCCCTTCCCCTTCACCTACGCTCCATTCAGTGCGTGGGTCAGTTTAAGAAAAGTCTGAAAACTCATCTGTTTACCGGTATGGCATAAGCTGGTCCCCTCTCTGTCTTTATCTGCCTTTCTCCACCGCGCCAGGATACTCCCAAGTAATAGAGCGCGTTATAAAATGGTTTATACATACATACATACATTCAACATTTAAAGGGAACTCGTGGGGTTTCCCACCCTTACAAACAGAGATAAAATCTCTATTGTAAAATCTCCCCGTACAAAAACCTCGATAGAACTAAATCTAACAAGAGCGCTGTGTTAAAACAAGTACTCCGCACCCCAAAATAGGGCCTCTCAACAGAACACAAATCAACAGCGCAAAGACCTCACCTGAAAGTCTGCATTTGAAATGTTATATGAAATGTATTACAATGCGCTCACCCACTGCCTTTTACATTTATAGTTTATGATGTTCTTTGTAAGTTCAGTTTCTATGTGTGTGACAAGCCATTTTTAATTTACAATGGTTTGACCCACCATCAAAAAACCTGTTTTCTGCACAGGGCTGTGCAAGGTCCTCTCCGTGTGATTTCCAAGTAAGTCCTGTCTACTTAAGACGTCCGCCTTGTATCTCAACTTACCGCCAATTCATTGCCACATTAAATCTGTTTTAAAATCGAGGTTTTCATCTGCAGCATTTTGTGAATTTCATTTTGATATTGTAACTCTCGCATGAAACATTTTAGTTGCAAATCTGAATGAGCAATGTCATTTTATTTTGTTTTTGAGGCGGGCTGCGGGGTCTGTCGTACACATTGATTTCAAATGTTTCATCTTTTTCGAGGATTATGCTGATGTAGTAGGTTGCATATCGATTAGTCAGTAGTTTCTGATGTCTATGGGATATGATGTAGGTGTTTTTCATAAGTGATAGTGTGTTAAAGTTGCTCATTACGGATACTCAGGAATGAGACAGGACAATAAAGCTTTGAAAAGAACAGAGGAATCAAGCGTGCGAGTGGAAAGCAGATAGCTCCCTGCGTAGAAAGGAAGCGCCTCTAAGCACAGCAGGACACGAGTTTGAGAGACAGAGAGTAGAGAGTAGCCACCCAAAAAGGAGTTAGGAAGGAAGGTAAAGAAGGCGAAGGTGGCAAATAAGAGCAGAAAGGAAAGTGGGTGAGAAAGGAAATGAGATGGTGAGAGAGAGTCACATGGCAGAGAAATAGTTGCATCATATATCTGAGCCTGAGCCCCACACCATCATGGGCATTGTCTCTTGGTTGTCACCTCTTTCTCAAATTTGTTTGAAAATGCACCATTTGCCCACTCTTTAGGTGCTTCGGGCTCGCTCGCTGCACACGCCCGCCGCAGTACAGTACCATTATTGTTTTACGCCTCACCACTTTCAAATGTCACCAGCTGCCACTGCCTCCTATGCAGCGCATGCGCTCTGTGTAGGCGAGGCCTAAAAAGGAAGCAACACTGTAACAGCTTAGGGGATCAGGCAACATAGGTAAGAAGTACAGGGCCAGGCGACATTGTCTAAAATTATGCTTACGTAAAAGCCGGATTGAAAACCTTTTCCGTTGTGCACAATAAAATTTACAGGAAAAGAAAATGTGCAAATCAGACTGTTGTGTGGTGTCATCACATGGGCAACCCGGGAGATCATTTGAGGAAAAGATACCAGAACGGTGGCCCAACATGCAAGGGAGATAATTAAGCCAAAACCTCAGCAAAATAAATCTGTGCCGTGGGATTGTTACAAATTCCAGGTAGGGGGATATCCCCTCAACCTGCAAGGAGCCTTCAATATATTCTCTAACGGTATGTTTGTTACGCTGTACATTCAATCTACCTTCTTTAGCAGTGTTTAAGAAACGGGTCTTTAGTGCTTGTTTTAAGACAGAATTACGTTTTTCTGGAGATACAAATAAGCTTCCTAGATCTAGGGTGTATAAAGTATCTTTCACATACTTTAGCTATTGGATGTTCTATTTGTGTTCAAGGGATAGGTAGACCTGTATAATTTGTTGGGTGAGTGACACGGTGTCTCTACACCATACTGAGTACCATAGGAGAATGGGTGTGACATTTATCCAATCATTCATATAGGAGATGCTTGATTCTTCTTGTAAATTAAAAATTGGAACAACCAGTGGGGAGACTCATCATCGATTTCCAAAACAGATCCTCTGTTGCTTGTATCCTCTTTGCATTAACATGGCCCCACACCCCTGCACCATACGTAGCTACTGCCCTGGATTTAGCCCCGTAGACCTTTCTTAAAATATCCTGGCTTCTTGTTCCCAGCTTTTTTGAAAATGAGCGTATAGCATTAGTTCATGATCCCACGGTTCTCTACCATACTCCTCCAGGATGCCTTATAGTCGAAAGTGACTCCTAAATATGAAAAGTACTTCGTCTGTGTCACTTTGCGATTTGAGATAAAAAAGGATGATGGTTTACTCAACTTTTGCCCTGCAATTAAAACAAATGACTTGGATTCATTTGTATGAAGATCCAAGCCTTTCATAAAATTCACATATGTGTTTAACATTTTCTGAAGGGATCTTCCCGCTTGCGCGATTAACACTGCATCGTCTGCATATAATAAAATTGGGATGTGCAACTTCTTTATTTTGGGCACATCTATAGCTGATTCTAGTAATTTAAACTCCACCCCATTAGTATACAGCGAGAACAAAAAAAGTGCAAGAACGCACCCCTGCCGAACTCCTCTCGTTACTGGAAACCACCTAGCGCATTCTCCCTGTGGCCCATACCTCACGCATGCCTCAGCTCTTGAATACAGTTGTCTAATAAAGGTAATCACTGCCTTGTCTACCCCCATTTTCCTCATGATTCTTCAAAGCTGTGGGTGAGATACACAATCAAAAGACGCGCTAAGGTCCATGAAGGCCAGGTATAAATTGCCTTGCTTAGCGTGGGTATACTTTGCTATAAGCAGGCTCAAATTCAGGCATTGATCTTGAGTGCCTCTTCCTTTTCTGAAACTGTATTGTGCCGGGATCAAGACATTATTTGGCAACGCTCATGTCTCTAATCTATTTAATAGCACTCCGCCCATTAATTTTGCCGTGCTGTCTAGAAGGAAAAAATATCATAAAGGTAAGTTTCCATAGGTAAGTAAAATGTTACTTTAACACCTTGGCTGCTAAGGCAATTCCCGCTGGGTGCTGATTATCGTATATTCCCATTGTTCATGACAAGGTCAGCTCGTCATTAGTACAGCTCCAGTGTACTGCATGACGAGCTGACCTTGTCATGAGCATCCAAGAGGATAAATAACTCCACATACATGTACTATGACAATATATATATCTTCAAGGTATATAGATGTGGACTTAGGAATAGTAAACCTATACTTACCTAGTTGCTCTTACCTTCTCGATATTTTGTTCCTCGATATTTTTGATACAATATTCTGTCCACATGATATTTTTGGTTCCGATAGTCCCTCAGTGACCCATTTTGTTCTTTAGCTTTAACAAATACTTTCCACAATAGCTAGACCTACTGCCTGCGCAATAAGTTTTCATGATAAAGAGATCAGTTCTACTGCATCTGATATAACTTCTCTTTCCCAAGTGAACTAATGAGGCCTATATAGCTTGTGCCCCCGTCCTATGCCCCACAAGGACAAGGAGGCCGTTGATCATTATAGCCCTGGAATAGGTTCAGCTTCGGCCAAATCTATTTTAGTAGGTCTTTTTGATTCTGGGACAATCTGAACCATTCTTCTAACATCAGGTTCAGGAATAATCAACTTTTAAAGTTGCGAACAATTTCTAATAATCACCAATTACTAATAGTACCTGGTACTACCAGTAACTGCAGTGGATCCCTGTTCTTAAGAGTGCTCCTGTCACTAGAAAAATGCGACCGTGACCGGCAAATAATCCTAACTGCCCCTAATAACTAAAGGCACCATTTGAGCCCCCCTGTGTCTACTGGTCAACCGCTTCATTGACTTATCACTAAGAGTGAACACCAATCGTGTTGGTTGTTGTGCATCAGTAACACATGGCCATTTCGCTAACAACGTAGTGAAGGTATCAACCTAGGCAGTAATAAGGAGCTTGCCCACGTAATAGTGGTAGGACTGGGACAACCAACTTCCAGTTAAAGGCAATTTTTATTAAACATAAGTCAAAAAGAACATAATTACAATTATAAAGTTAAAAAGCATGTGGACCATGCATGTGTAGTACAACAAATTCCAAATTAGAAATGAAAAATTATAAAGCAAATTACTTAAAAATAAATTACATAGAATAACAATAATTCATAAAAAACACATATAAACTCTCTATAAAGACATATAATGAGTGTTTTGTCGACGCGCGTTTCGGCGGCCAGCGCCTTCTTCAAGACAGAAACTCAAATACCTAAAATTAAAATCACAATTAGTGACAAGGAATAAAAATTATTTCCCCTTAAAAAGCAATAGAAACGATACATAATTCACAAGAAAAATTTAAACAGTCATGAATTCATAAATACAATGCACTGTAATAGGAAGTGGGGAGGAGGTAGTCCTGTATATTTAACAAGCAATCCCAAATATGGGGAATCAAAAGGAAGCCTCGGTGCTCAAGGTAGAAGGAAATAGGGGTAAACTGAAAATTACATAGCAAGGATAAATTGTCCAAAGGCACAGTCTATGATCACTTGTCCTTAGAATGGTAAGAGCATAAAGGCCAGAGTGGAAAGAGAACAGGATAGGCACAAGGAAAACCTAAACTGATATCTTATATTTTTATGATAAGCTGGCCTATCTCTTGATGTGGATACTACATCAGGCTTACATGTCTGGACAAATGGAGAGCAAGACATGAACCGTATTATGAACAAAAGTTTTTTTGTTCTATTATTCTTCTATACCGCCTGAAAAATACAAGGATTAAAAGGGGGTGTACTTACTTCCAGGCTACAAAACTCTGTAGATGTCACTTTCAATAGATGTGTGAGTTACAGCACCAATATGCTACTTTAAATAAGTACACGTTTGAGATGATAGATAAACTTCTTGGTAAAGTGGAATGATGCTGGGATGTAGTGATTCTTAGAAAAAGGAGCTGTGGGAAACAAGAATAGCATGGTTTCAGAAAAGAACTTAATACTTTTGTTTTCGAGTGGATCAACTGCTGTAGATAACATGCCTACCTATTGTGTAACTTCCAAACCGTCAAAACTAAAGATGCGTAGAGACACGGTATGGAGCGTACTCTGGTTAAAAGGCTGCAGTAACGGATTTGGGAGCTGTAATTAACACAATGATAGCGAGTGTAAAAAAGAGGTAAACCAACTAATAATCCTCTTAAGGTCAATAGTCATATATATAATATGATTTGCATACCTTGTAGAGATGAACGTGTCCGTGAACCTTTCGCTAACAAGCCATCAGTGTCTCTACCCCATACTTAGGCTGTGGAGTTTTAGGTTTAAACCTATAATAACTGATAAAACCCCACTGAAAGAAAATAGCCCTCACCGGTGAAAACATATAAACTCTGAAAAAACACCTGCACAACCACAAACTAAATGCCAGTCAAAGAAAGTAAAATGAAAGTAAAAGAGTGATTTTGTTCTTAATTAAAGGGGTAAATAAAATGTAACTTTGTTATACAATTTAGTAGTAGGAAAGACTGGCTAACAGTATTCCGCTTGAGTTTTGTTCTTTAGGGATGCCACTAAAATATTGTTTCTTCTTCCTTTTACTTTTTTCAGATTTATGGCCTTTGGTCTAAGGATACAGGGTTTAGTTTCACGTTTTAGATTTAGTTTAATTATTTTATAAACTGTAGAGATCAGGACATATCAAACTCACATTTGATATTTTGGCTGCATTTGATTCTTTCACAGATAGGTAAAATGGCTAGTTTCATAAAAATCTTTCCTAATATGTGTCATCACATTTACCCACAGAGAATGGGTAAAAACCCTTAATACATCAGACCATAGTTTCTAGTGGGTCAGTATTGATAGTAGGTGAATTGCCAACACCTCAGGCTTTAAACAGTAAATGCAAGGTATAGTGACAAGTATATATATCACCAAGCATCTGGGATAGTGGTGAAAACGTGACACCAGACTTTTGGAAAACATGGAACGCAGTGTCACTTGTTATGCTCTGCAAAAAAGGTTCTTTTCAAGTTCAACAAAGATTGAAGGGATATTGTTTGTTTTTGTAGTGATTCAGCTACGTATATAAAACATTTGTGTGATGACCTGTCAAAATTGATACCCGAGCTGAAGTGATTCCCTGTAGGAGATCCTTGCCACTTGTTAGATGGTATGCTGAAAGCATCTTTACAATCTTCAGAGTTAATGAGGGATGCTATTGACTTTTTAGTCCATTCTGGTGCACTGTTTTCTTATGCCCAGGAACTAAAACGCAAATATTTATCATTTTGTGCTTTATGTGGCATCAAATAAAGCATCATCCCAACTATGTCCCTTAGCTGACGGTTCTCAGTCCAAGGGGCTATGAATGCTGAGAAGGCATGTTCACAGAAGTTTACATGGGAAGGAAAGCGCTAGCGCACATGACCAAAGACTCACTGAAGAAGTATTGTATGGTGTACTACAATAAGATTAATTTGCAAAAATATCTTTCGACCTATTATACACTATACGTACACTGTCTATATACCATGTTTTTTCAGTGCAGAAAGCAAGCAATGATAAAAGCAAAACGTTCCATAAACACCGGAAAAACACTTTTTTTTTTGTTTTTAGTGGCGTGAAAATGTGTAACCACTGATAACAACTGTTTTTTAAGATATTGAAAACACTGAAAAAAAAACACCAGAATTTACCAAAAATAGAAACTGAAAACAGGACAGCCTACCCATACTCTATGAGGAAGCACTGTTAACTTCACAGGGGTCTCCTTTTCGGTGGTAAGCTTGTGAGATTTTATTTTTTACTTTGGTAGTGAGAATTCAGATATTGAGGCTTTAACCATAGTACCCAGTGTGGTACCCAAGGTTGGACAAGTTGGGTTCAGGGCTCCTGCATCTTAATCCCTTCTATACTTCCTAAACAGCTCTCAGAAAAATCAAGAGACTCATGGTGGCATCTCACAGGTGGGAGTAGTGACTTCATAAGACTTTGTTGTCCTATGTGTAAGGAAAGAGCATTATGTAGTGACATGATGTGCCCATTTATGCATGAGCTCTGTGGACATGCAGTGTAACGTTGAGTGAATGCTGTAAAAATGTGATGATGCATGAAATTTAGGTGTGTTTGCTGGGGCTTGCCTGGCGCTGAATTACAGTTAGAATGGAGATGGAGCTCTGAAGAGAGCGATGATTATGTGTCTTTGATTACTAAGGGCCCAACATGGACAAAATAACTTACCTCCTTACAGGGAGGCTCCAGGTGTGTGTGTCTGAAGACCTTGCCCAACAGTGGAGAATAATTTTTAGGCCTAGCCGATAAGTGTATCTGTTGCCTGACCTTATGTGATCAACAGAAAAAGAGCATTCAGATGCACTACTGAGAGAGGGGCGTTGACTAAACCCTCATGTGTATTACCTTGAGCACAGAATTGAAAAGGCAGACGTGTTCTTACACTGAAAAATAATGCTTGTATTGTAATTAATTATTTATTCAGTGATCAATATTTAAAGTTACGACAAAGTCGGTTGGCATAGTGTATTTATTGTGAAAAGCATATGTTAAACCAAATAGATCTATAAAGGAGGGCTGTTATTACTCAGTGTTAAGTATGTGGAGAGGTATTTTGATATAATGAATCTCACACATTATAGTAGCAGGCAAGCATTTTGCAGCAGTTTAAAGGAAGAATTGATAACATCTTGCAGATAATCCACAGCAGAAAACACGCCCTGCAGTCAACCATTACGCTACAACAGAGTTGTAGCAAAAGCAGTAAGCCTGACTAATTTATTATTAAAAAAGTGTATGTTATGGCCAGTTGACCTCAATAGTAGATTGTTAGTACACCCTGTTGAGGCTTGTAGACCTATTTTGTAACATGGACTCTCATTATTTACCTTTGTAGGCAAGGGTCTTTGTATCCATTTACTGGCTTTGATTGGAAAATTTGCACTGTGATAATCCTTCCTGGACCCTTTTAGTAGGACATCTGGGGGTTAGTTGTCTGCCAGGCTCTTGTACTAAAAGAAAATTCATAGCAAATGAAATCCATATAATTACAAACATATGAATGCAAAAAGAGGCTTCAGATCTGTCCTCTTCTGCCATTGGTCTGTTTGAGGGTCATTCTTACTCTTCTTCTATCCACGACAGCATACAGCACGGGCAATTGATCAGCCCTCTCATCAATTGCCTCAATTGCCCTACAAATGACGACATTTTGCTTGAGCATACATGCAATACTGCCTAAAAATAAATGTGCTTCAGTGCCATGGCTGAAAAGCCAGTCCTTCCGTTTACCATTTTCTTTTTTTAATTTCTTTTCTTCTTTTTTCTCAATTTACTATCATGTTTTATAGCATAGTGAAGTTCTCCAGAGAGTGACACAGGCCCCCCTCTTTCTGCTTGTTTTATTTGCATTGTTCTGCAGCGTATGCAGCCAACTGCTTCTTAATCAGGGATTTTGGAATGGTTTTGTCAATAGTTTATTGTTGTTATATATTTATTATATATATATATATATATATATATATATATATTTTATATTGTTATATATTTATTATTATTTATTATCCTACGGAAGACAATAACATATTGGTTCAAAAAATGGCAGCCATGTTGGAACTCTAAAACAAAGATACACTATGTACAAAATCATTGCAAGACAGCCACCCGCTGCTATGTTTAATTTAATTTGTATTAGAAGTGTACCACTTAGGCAGCGGCATGCTTTCTTTTTTCTACTTGTATTCTTCTACTAACTCCTGCATATGCTTGTTGAACTTTCGTGTGTGTTTTATTGTGGATGGGTTGTGGGTGAATGTAAGAATGAGCCAGCAGATAAATGCATGAGTGCAAGGATGGTTGTCAGAGTGCACCTATGATAATTTATTTAGTATCTAACCTCACCAGTAACTGAAGAAGCACTTTCAGTTTCAGATTTCAGATTTTTGTTTTAACAAAGTGCAGAGTTAATTAAAACCATTACACAAAATACATTTTCAAACCATTGCAGTAAAAAAAAATGACAAATGCATTGAAGACCAGGGTATTTCATGCTGAGTCAGAAGATAACAGTGTCTTGTTGTTACAATATATGGCAGCTCCAATGGACAAACTACTTCATTTTCTATGCCGGTTGTATCTATAGTTTTTGTTTTACAATCACCGGCTTGAAATTTGCTTTTGCCAAAAAGAAATGTGCACATTTGACAGCCCTTATATTCGGGAATGTGGTTTCGAGGTTGAAGTCCTATATGAGGGCTTGTCTACAGGTTCTTACTCAAGAGTAAAAGAAAAAGCCCTTTAATAATGTCCTTGTTTCTGCAAGTGACGCCGGGCGGACAGATGTGAACCCTAGTCTCCCTTCTCGCTGTCCAGAACCCGCCTTTGTCCCCTTCATCCATCCTGGGCCAGGCACAGATATAGTCCGGGCGGGTTGATCAAGAAAACGTAGGAGCCTGAGTGCTAACTTTGGATGGAATGGGTATCCTTGATCAAAATAAGACTGAGGTTTTAAGACTTTGTAGGAATTAATAACTAGCCAGGCGTGCCGTTTCTTAGCCAGAGTGGCTCTGTTCTCCTTTAATGAAAGTGACCTGGTGTTACGGTTAATATGTCTCTAGAATTCTTTGGATAAGATTTGCAGGTCCCATTTGAAAAGGGGGGGCCCTCGGCCCCCACGCACGCATGGCGGCGCGGCGACCGCCGCCCCCCCCTGTTTCCTTTTCGTCATTCGGCGGTGGGGGCGTGCCCCGGGGGTGCGGCCCACCGCTGATTGGCCGGCGGCCGCCCTGACCCGGATCCAATTTAGTGGTTCCGGGTCAGGGGGGACGGGCGATAGGAGGGGCCAACCGGCCCCTCGGGAATAAGAGGTGGGGAGCGCCCAGGAGACCCCCTTGTCCCTGGACGCTCCCCCGCTGTACGTTGTGCCCCGCGTTCGGGGCCTCTTTGTTTTTAGTAATTTTTTCCCGTTTTTTCTTACAGCGCGGCAGCAGTATCGCAAGAGGGGCCGCGGCATCGCCTTTTCGGCGTCGGGACAGCGAGAGGAGACTCCGTCTGGGAACTCGAGGCGCCGGTGTAGGAGCAGGCAAGAGCGGCTGTGGAGAGTGGTGCGGGCCGCCACAGGCTCATCGAGGTATTGTGCGGGGCGGGTGTTCCAGGGACGGCCAGCCAGTGTGTTGGGTGAGCTGCCGGTTTGAAAGGAGACCCGACTGATCTTGAGGGCTGCAGTCTGTTCGGTGAGCGGCCGGTTGAAAGGGCTTGAGGAGCTCGATTACACGGCGCATGTACAAGAGATTGCGGGAGCATTTTTTGGTAGAAATAAGGTGCGGGCAGTTTGGTGTGATTCATCTTTTTCCCTGTGATCGCGCCTTCCGCTTTCCCGCGCTTACAGTCACAGGCCGGGGTAGAGACGGTATACGGAGCAGGGAAGTGAAGCAGGGTCGACCAGGGCAGGACCTGGATGGGAGACCCCATTTCGAGTGTAAAGCGGTAATAAGAAGGGGAAGAATTTGCAATTTAACAAAGTGAATGAGTTCTTATAAATTGGCTGCAGAATTGTTTTACAATTATTAGAGAAAGTGAATTGATGTTTATGGATTTTCTCACAAGGTCATTTCTTTCCCTATGAAGCAATTTTGATTACTATCGTTACATAAGTACATCTATCTAATTCTTTTTGCACGCTACTTATTTATAATTCTTTCTATTGGGTGGGACACAAGTGTGCAAATTGCTGAAAACAAGGTGACAGTTTGTTAAGTTTTTACGACTGTAAATGTGGTAATTTACTGTTTAAGTGATTTAGTGTGCATATCCCTACAGTTCTGGGGACTAAGTGCAGGTACAAGTTCAGAATTGTCCTGCCCTTGGAAGGAGTGTCATTTTGAATCTCGCTTATACACGGTGATAACACTAATTTTAATTCCAGGCAATTTACCGACGTTATTGGGGGCAATCACTAGCGGACAGGACGTAAGAGCATCCAACGCGCAAAGTGGTGTGGACCGGAGCCGCAGAACAGTGTCGCGGGCGGGGACAAAGGACTGGTCGGTAAGAGGGGTACGGGGGGCTAGCACTCATCGCTCCAGGTGGCCGCCGGGTGGGTCTACATTAGGTTTACTCACCCCCTTACATAAGCGGACAAGCCGCTAGTGTTGCGGTCGCCGTTGCATGGTGCTGAAAGCCCCCTGGTGACCCTCCATCAAAAAAGGTACACAGAGTTGGCCTGTCGTGATATTGAGAGAGTAGGCTGCAGTTGTTTGGGGTAGCATCATGCCAGGTCCACGGGGTGGAAAGAGGGGGCCCAACATGGAGGCTATGATGCTGGCCATGATGCGTGACATGAAAGAAATGAAACAGCAGCTAGGGAAAGTAAATGAGCTGGAAGCACGGTTTAATAAGAGGCTTGGTGACGCCCCAGGCCCATCGGGTAGGCCTATCCGCAAGAGGGTTGCACCAGTGCCAAGGGGGGATTTTATCACCCCACTTACGAAGTCCAAGTCCAAGAGACCCAGGGATGAAACCCCCACCCCAGGGCCAGTAGGGCCGGTACCTTCCGTGCCGTCGGCAGTCGTGCCACCCCCGCATATACCTATGCCTACACCCCTTGCCCCCGTGGTACCGGTGCCTGCGGGTCAACCAGTAGACGCTGGGCCTGCTTCCCCACCGGTGCCCACAATCCCGGCACCCGCCCTGCCAGCTGTGCCGGTACCACAGGGCATAACCCCAGTGGTACCTGTTGTCCCGGGGGGTACTTTCGAGTCAACGCCCCCTGAATTGGTATCCCAGATAACGGCCTTGATGCCTTGGCTCCAAAAAGGGGGATCTTTCCCGAATTCTGCAGACCATGCAGCAGAGGCGGCGAAGTTTGTGGATAAAATCAGATTGGCAGCGGTTGCCAACAGTGTTGCATTGCCAGTTTCTTCTCCCCTTGCAGGTCCAAGTGTTCCCCAGCTGGACGGATTGAATGGGCAGCCGCTCCCGGTGCCCGCACTTGGTAAGGAAGTGGCATTGCCGCTCTTGGGGGACGGTGTTCTACCTTCCAGGAGCGAGAATTTGGCCCAGCATGTGTCATTAGCTGTGAAAGAGATGATTTGGGCGGATAACTACGTGTACATTTATTCTCTGTTGTTAGATAATAGGGAAATGGAGCAGGCGAAAGCACTAAAAGAGTGGATGCTTCCAAGCGAATGGAGGGCGCAGTGTACTAGATTTAGGGTTGAGGAAACTCTCAACAACTGGATGAAAGCATGGGCTGTGTTCACTGCAATTAAGGCTGAGCGCCCTCCGGATTTACAGGCAGCATTGGCATGCTACTCAAGCAGGATGGTGGGGTGGAGTGAACAGTATTCTGGGGAGGCATGGAAGGGGTATGACGTCAATTTCAGGAAGGCATTGGAATTCAATAGATCATTGCCATGGGACACGGTAGACTCCATGGCGTGGCATGAACAGTTCTCCGATACCGCACCCCCCCCTCAGTTCAGTGCTGTCAAGGTGTTCACACGGCCACAACAGCCCTTTCGGCCCCCCCAAACGAGTGAGGTACCTGGGAAGTTTAGGACAAATGGGTAAGAGAAAAAAGGGGTGTGCTGGGATTTTAATAGGCGCACCTGTACAAGGGCCGCGTGTAAGTTTAGACATGCATGTTCCTCCTGTGGGCACCCCTCTCATCCAGAAACTGCCTGTAGGTCCAAGCAGGGAAATACAGGTCAGCGGGGTAGGGGAAAGCCACTTTAAGATAGACCGGTTGGGCCCCCCCACTCCAGTGGATGTGGCGGCAATGATTCCATGGTTGAACAGATACCCGGACCACACATCGGCCACCCTACTCCAGGAAGGTTTTTCTAAAGGCTTCAGGATCCCGGCAGCGGGATACACAGGTAGCGCGCACTGTAGAAACCAATTGTCAGTCAAGCATAACCCGGCGGTGGTGGCCGCCAAAATTGACAAGGAGCTATCATTAGGCAGGATTGCTGGCCCTTTTTCTAAAGTGCCGGTACCCAATTTTGTGTGTTCCCCGCTAGGAGTTGTCCCCAAAAAAGAGAAAGGGCAATTCAGATTGATCCATAACTTGTCAGCACCCAGGGGGACGTCACTGAATGATGCCATTGACGAGGGGATTTGTAGTGTTAAATACGCCTCTTTTGACCAGGCTGTTAACTTATTACAGGCCACGGGTCCTGGGGCGCTGATGGCGAAATCAGACATAGAATCAGCTTTTCGCCTCCTTCCAGTTCACCCAGCAGATCAGCGTCTGTTAGGTTTCACTTTTGGGGATATGTTCTACATGGACAAATGCATGCCTATGGGTTGTTCTATATCTTGCGCCTACTTTGAGATGTTTAGTTCCTTTCTTGAATGGGCCATGAGACAAGTAACGGGCCATCAGCGGGTCATGCATTATTTAGATGATTTCCTCTTCCTCGGTACAGCGGGATCTCAGGAGTGTGCACTGGCATTGCAGGAATTTTGCGTGCTCATGCGGGCTTTTGGGGTCCCGCTTGCGCCCGGGAAGACAGTTGGCCCGACCACCTGCTTAGAATTCCTCGGCATTGAGATCGACTCGCTAGAAGGATGCTTTAGATTACCTAGGGACAAAGTGGACAAATTCAAGTCAGCACTGCATTTATGCCTCCGCAAGGAGAAGGTCACTCTGCAGCAACTACAGGAGGTGGTAGGCCAATTGAATTTCGCACTGAGAATCATCCCCATGGCTCGCCCTTTCTCTCGCTCCATCGCTCACGCGATGAAGGGGCTGAGGGAAAAGCACCACCGCACTCGCCTATCGGCTGAAATTCGCCAGGATATGCTTATTTGGATGGCATTCCTGGAGGATTTTAACGGTAGGGTGGTCTGGCCCGGCCCGCTCACAACATCAGCGGAGTTGGGCTTATGGACTGACGCGGCCGGTAGTGTGGGCTTTGGCGCCATCCTAGGGAACAGGTGGGTCGCCCAACAGTGGCCGGAAGAATGGACGACATGGGGTCTGACCAGCAACATTGGCTTCCTTGAACTCTTCCCAATATGGGTGGCACTGATGGTCTGGCCCGAACACCTATGTAACCAATCAGTGGTGTTTTGGTCAGATAACATGACAGTGGTAGAATGTATCAACCAGCAGGGGGCGCGGTGTCCTTTCATACTTCGGCTGGTCAAAGAAATTGTTCTGCGGTGCCTTAAACTGAATGCTAATTTTAGGGCCAAACATGTCCCTGGTGTTCTAAACAATGCAGCTGACTCCCTCTCTCGCTTCAAAATGCAGGTTTTCAGGGAGCATCTCCCCTCAGCAGACCCCTCGCCAGCACACTTCCCAGCAGCACTTTGGCAGATTGGTGCCCCAGATTACAGGACCTCGTGGTCGCTAGCCTAGCCCCCAGGACCAAGACGGCTTACGAAGGGGCGTTTCTGTCTTATTGTTCCTTTTTGGGGCCACAGTGGGAAGCGCTTTGGGCGGAGGAAGATGGCTTTGCAGCCTATTTAGAATGGATGCATAGGGAGGGGCGCTCGGTGGCAGCTGCGAACAGACATAGAGCAGCGGTGTCATTCTTCGCTCAAGCTAGGGGCTTCCGGGATCCCACTAATACCTTTATGATACGTAAGGCTTTAAGGGGATGGCGCCGTATTCAGGGACACCAGAAGGATAAGAGAAAGCCCATTGGATTGGCCCGGCTGACAGCCTTACTGGGCACGCTGGAGACTGTTTGTAGCTCGGAGTGGGAGGTGCTTCTTTTTAGGGCGGCATTCTCTTTGGCATTCTATGGGGCGCTGAGAATTAGCGAACTTGTGGCAGGTTCAAAGTCGGACCTACTGGGCGGCTTGCAAAGGGCTAGTGTGACGATAAGGGGGGACACCATGTGGGTGATTATCCAGAAGTCTAAAACAGACCAGGAGGCTAGGGGTCACACCATAGTTCTGCAACGGGCCCCCGCCAACCCGTGCTGCCCGGTCAGGCACGTGGAATTATTCCTCGGACTCTTGGTAGGCTCAGCGGTCAGGACATTGCTCTGTCACGCTGACGGGAGCCCCTTGACCAGGTATCAATTCAGGAAAGTATTGGAGATGGGGGTTAGGAAAGCAGGTCTGGACCCTAAAGAGTTTGGCTCTCATTCCTTCAGGATTGGGGCAGCAACTGAGGCGGTGGCGGGGGGCCTTCCAGTGGAAAGGGTGAAGACAATTGGGAGGTGGTCTTCAGAATGCTATAAACGTTATGTTCGGATTGACATGCTATGATTACATGTCGCTCACGCTTGGTTTCTTTCCGCTCTCTTACAGTTTCTCAGACCTGTTACGCAGGGGAGGAATCTGTCGTCGGGCACCGGCAACATTCATCAACACGGAGCGGCGACCAGGAAACAAGGAAGAGCAATATCTGGATTGTTGGTCATTCATATGTGAAGCGGGCAGAATGTGTGTTTATGTCAGGTGACAAGAGGAAAAGGGCGGCACAACTAGGGTTGGACATCACGTTCTTTGGCAGAGGGGGGTTGTGTCTTCACGAGTTTAGGGGATTTTTCCAGGGGCTTCTAGCACGCCAACAATCTCCACCGGCAGTGGTGATACTTCACCTTGGGGAGAATGATTTGGCAACACTGGGTAGACGCATTCTGATTGAGGAGATTATTTCAACGGCGGGTTGGATGGCTAGGACCTGCCCCGGTTGCACATTGGTATGGTCACAACTCATTCCTCGACTACAGTGGCGGGGGGGACATTCGGTCAGGGCGTTGAATCACTCGGTAAAGAGGATCAACACACGGTTGGATAGGTTGTTTCGATCCCCCTTGTTACAGTCAATACCTCATGGGTGTATCTGGGGCGACAAGTATTACTTGAGGGACGGGGTTCATTTAACTCAGGAAGGGAATGTCTTGTGGTCTGACAATATCTGGGCTTGGCTAGAGGGATTTGTGAGTAGGAGGCTTCCATAAGTAGGGGTTAGAGGGGGGAGGCCAGATCGTCGGTTAACAACGCTGGCCTGTGGCGGTAAGGTCATTATCGGTGAGCACATATTTGAGGTCTGAGGGGGCGGGCATCATCCTATGGAGGTTCCCGCCCAGGGGGAGGGGCCTGCGGGCCACTCCCACAACTCCAGGGGCAAGGTAATAGGCAAAGGAGCGCGGGTAGGAGTAGTTCACGCTTTCCTTAGGCTGGTAGCCACCCCGCGCGCGTGGACTCATGACGCCACCGGCGCAGAGTAAGGGCCCTCCTTTAGTGGGTAAATGGAGTTTAGGGCGTAGACCGGGCAATTCCCGGGGTAACACTGCGCATGCGCACTTCTAGGGGGAAGGCGCAGCTTGTAGGACCTGACACCGGTAGTGACCCTGCCATATGGCCAGAAATGTACAAAAATCAAGTTTAGGATGCTTAGTCTAAGTTAGGAACAACATGTATTAGAGTTTTGTTAAGGTCAGGCTCTCAAACTTGTTGATAAGAATGTGAACTAAATGTCCTGCTGATTTTTGTATTCATTGTTGATCATGCAATTAAAACCTTTTAATTTCATACTTTAATAAATACGGCCGGGCGACTAGCGCCCGCCTTCCAAAAAGTAAAGACGTCTCGTGTCCACGTTCCTGGGTGTTGGGTGCCGGATTGGGGGGGGAGGCGGCAGCTAGTCGCTGACCATGTGAAAAGGGGGGGCCCTCGGCCCCCACGCACGCATGGCGGCGCGGCGACCGCCGCCCCCCCCTGTTTCCTTTTCGTCATTCGGCGGTGGGGGCGTGCCCCGGGGGTGCGGCCCACCGCTGATTGGCCGGCGGCCGCCCTGACCCGGATCCAATTTAGTGGTTCCGGGTCAGGGGGGACGGGCGATAGGAGGGGCCAACCGGCCCCTCGGGAATAAGAGGTGGGGAGCGCCCAGGAGACCCCCTTGTCCCTGGACGCTCCCCCGCTGTACGTTGTGCCCCGCGTTCGGGGCCTCTTTGTTTTCCCACCCACCATCCCTTGGAACAAAGTTTGGAGTAAGTTTTATGTCTGGTTCAATGGTAAATTTCGAAGGTACGGTCCACAGGAGAGACGGATCTGTTGTTGTATTTTGTGATAAGTTTGTTTAGGAATTTTTCCCCTTTTTAGCAAATTATGTGTGTAGTGAATTGTATTTGAAGCCATGTGTCTTTAGGCCTTTTTTCCCTTTGTAGCTATACGTTGGTACTGTTATTTAGCGTAACATGTGTAAGCGAATTGTATTTTAATGCCATGTGTCGTTAGGCCTTTTTTCCCTTTTAGCTATACGTTGATACTGTTATTTATTAGCCAGTGTAGCTGTCCTTTAGAATTTTTCCCATAGGTCGTCGTATTTATTAGGTATGGGGCATGCGGTAAGGTCATTATCGGTGAGCACATATTTGAGGTCTGAGGGGGCGGGCATCATCCTATGGAGGTTCCCGCCCAGGGGGAGGGGCCTGCGGGCCACTCCCACAACTCCAGGGGCAAGGTAATAGGCAAAGGAGCGCGGGTAGGAGTAGTTCACGCTTTCCTTAGGCTGGTAGCCACCCCGCGCGCGTGGACTCATGACGCCACCGGCGCAGAGTAAGGGCCCTCCTTTAGTGGGTAAATGGAGTTTAGGGCGTAGACCGGGCAATTCCCGGGGTAACACTGCGCATGCGCACTTCTAGGGGGAAGGCGCAGCTTGTAGGACCTGACACCGGTAGTGACCCTGCCATATGGCCAGAAATGTACAAAAATCAAGTTTAGGATGCTTAGTCTAAGTTAGGAACAACATGTATTAGAGTTTTGTTAAGGTCAGGCTCTCAAACTTGTTGATAAGAATGTGAACTAAATGTCCTGCTGATTTTTGTATTCATTGTTGATCATGCAATTAAAACCTTTTAATTTCATACTTTAATAAATACGGCCGGGCGACTAGCGCCCGCCTTCCAAAAAGTAAAGACGTCTCGTGTCCACGTTCCTGGGTGTTGGGTGCCGGATTGGGGGGGGAGGCGGCAGCTAGTCGCTGACCATGTGTTTCCTGCACGAAGGGAGTGTGTTACATTCTTTAAATAGACGTGTAGCTCCTCCTTTGCGTTACAGGGGCCTTATTTATGAAGGCCTTGCGCCGTCGGTGCGTCACTTTTTCCCATTTTAAAAGTGACGCACCGGTGGGCAAGGCCTTCATAAATAAGGCCCCAGGGGCCTTATTTATGAAAAGTGACGCATCGCTGCGTGAAAACAGCGATGCGTCACTTTTCACTGCGCACTCCTTGCGACACCAATGATGCGTCATATTTACAGTATGACGCATCATGTCGCAAGGAGTTACAGATACGTCAGTATTTCTGACGTATCTGTAAGCGCAAAAGTGACGCATTGCTGGAGTGTGTCACAAAAGTGACGCAACTCCAGCAATGCGTCCTTTCACATGGGGAAAGCCCCATGTGAAAGGGCTTGCGTCAGTCTTACGCCTGCTGTGAGGCATGCGCAAGATTTTGACGCAACAGCGTCCTAAAAGTGACGCAGTGAAATCTCATAGATTTCACTGCGTCACTATTACGAGGCTTTTTGCGGGGGAACGCCCCCTCTGCATACATTATACCTGACGCAGGTATAATGTGGCGCAGGGGTTTAAAAAGTGACGCATCTACCTAGATGCGTCACTTTTTAAATATGGCGCATTGAGGCGCATTTTTTACGCCACTGGTGCGTCACAAAAAGTGACGCACCGGCGGCGCAAAACTGACGCAAGGCCTCATAAATGAGGCCCCAGGAGTTTATTTCCTGCCAAACCGGGCTAACCCGGTGTTGTTTTCTGCGTGACAGAAAGATTGGCACGTTTTCAGGAAGGCTTTTTTAATGTCCCAGCTATGTTTCGTGAAGCCAAATTCAAAAGGCATTAGAAAACCACAATGGGGTTGCCAGGTGTCCCTCAGGACCTGGGATTAGGATTAAATAAAAAACACAGCGGTCCTGTCAGGTATGTCAATTTCTTTTTAGATTCAAAACAATATTGACTCTGGGCCGTATGTACAAAGTTGTCAAGACGAACTAGAATTTTCTCCCCCTGTTCACTGCACTGCATTTTTGTACTGTATATAGTGTGTTTTTCATATCACCTATCACAACAAGTCACCACAGTCACTTGATTCCCTTTGTGTGTAACTAAATATGTATATTGCTTTAGCCTTCAATATTTGAGATGATCCTCAAATATACAATTTGAAACTTATTTTCCAGTGTGTGTTACATTGTTCTTTTACCAAAAGACTTTTGATTGTGATTACGAGCCAAATTCAAAAGGCAGCTGAGCTTGCATGATGTGAATTGGGAGTTTAAAAACGGAGAGGTTCGTCTTGGCAATTAATAGGGCTAAACGTTTTGCCATTTTCTCTCCTACAATTTCAGAGCCATAAGCTATGGTGGGCTGGAATTTGGCATCCATCACCTGCTGTAGAGGACTGAGAATGGGGCCATGCAAAGTTTTAGCGAGCAGCATAAATCCTGATATTAGAGGGGCGGACTTTAGCTTCATCTCCATGTGCAGGGGGAAAGAACCGCAAGACTAGAGTCAAACACCACTCCAAGGGGCATATAAGGACAAGTGATAAAAATCCTGCAACACCCCGCTTAGCGTGACTTTTTTTATTGCGTCGCGGGCCCGGGGCCACATTGTTAATAGTGAGTAGTTGTTTCTGCAACTGTTTCCATGTAGGTTAAGGGAGGAATGCCCACTTTGCATGTCATTAGCGATATATATTGCTGACATGCAAAGTGGAGAAAAGACTGCTGCTAACTCAAGGAAACACAGGTTAGTGTGTCCTTGATAATAGAGCGATAATTAAACTGCAGTTTTTCGGCCACAAACGGCCACAAAAGCGGTGAAATTGGGTTTGATATGTCCCTAAGGGATGTATGACGTTACAACGCATACTTTTACAACGCCTACTATTACAACGCAATTTTTACAACGCAGGATCCATTACAACGAATGTCTTTACAACGCAAGTTTTTATATCGCAGATGCCTTTACAACGCATGCCATTACAACGTAAGTATTGGTAAGTATATAATATTTTTAAAAATGTAATTAATTAAAATTTATATAATTTAATGTATTTTAATTTTGATTTTGATTTATTTTTCTTTTTTTATATTTTTAAATTAATAATTTAAGTGTTTTAAAAGAATGGGTGTAATAGTAGGGTAAGTGCTGGATAGCGTAGGGGTAAAAATTACTATTCTAACTCCAGGGGGGTGTAATAGTAGGGTAAGTGCTGGATAGTGTAGGGTTAAAAATTACTATTCTAACTCCAGGGGGGTGTAATAGTAGGGTAAGTGCTGGATAGTGTAGGGGTAACAATATTAATTAATAATAGAATTATTTAAACTATTTTTATAGATAAATAATATTTTATTTCTAAATATATTAATTAATTAATATTTATTTATTTTTATAAAAATAATTAAATAACATTTTTAATATAATTATATACTTACCAATACTTACGTTGTAATGGCATGCGTTGTAAAGGCATCTGCGATGTAAAAACATGCGTTGTAATGGTAGTTCGTTGTAATGGATCCTGCGTTGTAATAGTTGCGTTGTAAAAGTAGTCCGTTGTAATAGTTGCGTTGTAACGGTTGTTTACCGTCCCTAAGAGAGTTATACTGCAAGGTGCACTTAAGACAGGGTCCGCCGAAAGTCCAGGCGCCTGAAGTTTTAAATTTCTTCCAGAATTGTACCTCTTTAGTTTTAGAGATGTTCACTTAGAATTTGTTCTGTGGTGTGTAAGAAAAAAGAGTATTCATGAGGCGCTGTAATCCTTCGGAGTCAGGCTCAGGAGTTAACAGTCGTCAGCATACAATATGTGCATCATGGGTAGACCATCAAGTTTTGGGGGTGAACATTTATGAAATTTAAATGTTGTTGTATCTTTTGTGAGAGTTTGCTGCCGTCTCCCAGCTTTACATAGAGCCATGTGTTGTGTACAAGAGTTGAATCGCTCTTATACTATTTGTTAGGATCCCACTGTGTTTTAATTTCTGCCATAGTAAGTCGCATGGGACCTTATCAAAGGCCGCTTTAAAGTCAACAAACATGTGTAAAGTGTGGTTTTCGAGTCAAAGGCAGATCTAATACAGACGTCGAGGGCAATTCGATTTGACAATGTGCCCTGCCCCGTGCGAAAACCTGATTGATTTCACTGAATGAGGTCTAGGGAGTTGGGCCTTGCTACTAGGTCTTGCAGGACTAGACTTGCAAAACATTGGAATCGAGGTCTAGTAGAGCTATCAATCAGTACTTGCCAGTCGTGCACCTCTCTCCATTTTTGCAGATTGGGTGTATTATTGATCCAGGCCATGACTCAGGAGTCAGCTGGTTCTAAAGCACTGAATTAAATTAAAGATTATGGGTTTTTGTCCAGTACTTTGTGTTAGACTTAAAAAGCGCAACAGGCAAACTGTTGGAAGCCAGAACCCCATCTTCCTTGCTCTTCCTAATGATGTCTTCTAGGCTTCTTAGATATTAAAGTGAGCTCGGGGGGCCGACTGTCAGAATTGGCCACTCCTGAGGGCATAGTTGTAAGACTGTGCGCTTCCTGTGTAAACTCTTTTTGCAGCAGTGGGGTTGGCTGTTGTAGATTTCCTTTGCTACTGTATGATTTAACATAAAGCACCTTATTGTTGTTTTGTGTTGGGACCAGGCCCGGCTCCAGGAATTTTTAATTGGGTGGGCCAAGGACGCATTTGGGTGGGCCACTGCGGGCTCGATTTGTCGCATATATGTCTAGGCAGGCCTGCTTCAGGGCCCTCCTTTACCTCTTCTTAGTCTTACAAGGCCCAGTAAAACGCACTCTATTCCAAATCTCTTTTTAATGTTATCACTCACAAAAAGTGTTTTTTCTATGTAATGTTCCTTTGATGGGAAGAGGAGGTTTCTGAGGTGGGAGTATCAGGCAAGTGACACTTCTCGGGCTCCCTCTGTGTGAGCCTTCAGGGAGAATCCCTCTTAATTACTACCTCCACCTGACCACGGACTCTTGAACACGCACTCCCTTACAAGCTTGATTAGCCACTATTCCTCTCCAGTGCACCTTATCTCACAGATGACCTTGGGCCCCGCCCCATGTCAGGCACCATCTCCCGGTAAAAACATTAGTAAAATCACCTTCATACTTAAAACATTGAATAGAGCAATAAATATAATTAGCACGCACTTTAAAGTATGTTCCACAGTGGCCCTTATGGCCCGACTGCTAATTAAATAAGGGAGAGGTGTGGCGCCGCGGCCAGGGCGACTGACGCTGGAATCTGGGGATCAGGGTTCGATCCCCAGCTCCGGCGGCAGGTTAGCCCAGCACCATGTGACTCTGGGCAATAGCTTGCTTAATCTTCCTGACGGCCCCCAGCGCCTAGAGACCCTTACGGGTGATTGTGCGCTTTACAAATGTGGATTATTATAATAAACATAAACAGAAAGGCCATGACAGCGCTGATGCAAAAGTCTTTTTTGGCGCTGCACCAAAAACCTTTTTCTCCATAAATACCTTTACTACCACCTTCCAACAGTATACCTCATCCATCCATGCCCCCCCCTATTGACCTCTTCCTCGGATTCCCTCACTGCCACACGCCACAAGTGCCCCTCATCTCCCCATAGCCCCTCCCCTTTGTGACCTCCTCCTCGGATTCCCTCACTGCCACCCTCCCCCAGTGCCCCTCGTCTCTCTGTAGCCCCTCCCCCTCATGACCTCCTCATCAGACTCCCTCAATACTACCATCCACCGGTGTCCCTCATCTTTCCCTAGCTTCCCCCTCCACCCCATGACCTCTTCCTCGGATTCCCTCACTGTCATCCTCCAACAGTGCCCTTCATCGCTCCATAGCCCCTCCCACTACCTACTCCTCGGATTCCCTCACTGGCACCCTCCACCAGCGCCCCTCATGTTTACGTATCCCCTCTCTCATATGCATTTAATTTGTTGTATAACGCTGCTCATATCAATGTAGTGTGTGTCAGTACTTTACACCACGCACACACTTACAGAGACAATGAATCATGCAAGTATGTAAATCAGTCTACAGGGAATGTCACATAAGCCAATGAGGATTACAAGGTGTAGGAATCATAGGTCATCCATTCTGGTGGGTAGTATATTTTAAGAGGGTTTGGTCTGGGGAAACACAACCTTAGGATTTAAAGAGTATTCCATGGGGGTCAGCTTTACTGATAAAAATGTATATCTGCCCAAACACTCATTTTAGCAACATTAGAATAATGAAAAGACTAGGGAAGTTATAACTATATCACAAAACAAAAAAAGCGAAGTTCTAATTATACCATTCATGTTTGTTTGCAGCTCTTTGGTGGCAGTTCATTGTTCACTGCCTTTTGTTAGGATTGTAACTTCTGAAGTAACAAAAGGATCTCTGTGACAAAGGCAGTAACCCACTGAGCTATCCACATAAAATACAGTGCGTCTGCATTTAAAAAATACTAACAGACAAACGATTGCTCTAAAGCAGGATCATTAATCACCAACTTTATCTGGGCATTGCCATTTTGTATCGTTTTATTGTTGACCAGCATCGGCTATGATGAAATGATAAAAACTGTTTAAATGAAGCACATACGAAGTATGTGTCCTGCTGGGCCTGTGCAGATTTTAAAAAGAATTTTTTGTGTAACACATTCTCTTACCTACTCCATTAGTCATACTTTGTGTCACAGCCTTATGTGATAAGCAGCTGCAGGGGTCAGGGGGTGACTAGGAATAAACAGACCACTTTTCCCCTGCGCTGCAAAGAAAAAGAAATATCAACGCAGCAGGACAGTAGGCAAAGGTTACCAAAGGTTACCGTTGTCAAAGAAAGGATTTGTCCCCTTTCACCATGCAGAGATGAAGGGGTGAAAAAAGTAAACAAAGCCTAGTTAACATGTTAATGGTCTGTTAAAGACCCGTTAAGTACTTTGGTGCGGCTGCGATAATCTTAAACTGTCTGTCTGTGTGTGCGCCCGGGAAGCTGTCTCCCCGGGCTGACACACACGACCTGTGCGTTGCACGCCTGCCTTCAAGCCCTCACTGCGAGGGCCAAGGCTCCTGTTTGGGTGGGCCAGGCTCATCTTTGGGTGGGCCGGGCCCACCCGGCCCACCCGCTAGAACCGGGCCTGGTTGGGACCATGATGGGATTATGTTTACTCAAATGTTGAACTCACAATTCTTTGGTGGTGTTTGTTTTGCAGGAGGCTGTTGGATCCTTGTCAGCTTCATTTATAATCTTCCAAAAAGCTTTAGGGTTATTTGCTTTGCATGTGTGAATCACCTTGGCTCAGAATTTCTCTGAGTGATCTTTTTGGGCTGTCCACGCAGCCCGCTTATAATTCTGGCGCATAGTTATTATTTTCTCCTGGAGAGTTGTGCCAATGGCGTTCTTTTTTCATTTACGAAATTCTCTGTCGAGTGATATATTTGCTCTGAAGAGCTGCTTGGTTATCCAAGGTTGGGATTTCTTTTTGATAGTCACCACGTGCACTGAAATCTGACTGTTTCAGAACTTCTTTAATAGCATTTTGCAATGTTGTTCCCACGTTATTATCGGATTATGTATTATTAGCTGCGGCTCAGCTGGCAGCTCAATGCATGCTTGCCCAATTGTTCAGACAAATTCCCTTGCCACCTTAGCCACCTCAGATGTTATGCTGTGAAGTCGGCATTGAAGGCATGGGCGGGGTGGTGAACGCGGGGACGAGTTTTAGCGTTATTATCTGTTATGATCACTGTTTTTGCGTTCATTAATCCAAAAGCTGCTGATGTATTTGATGAAAGGTAGGGTTGTGGCAGACTGGCTTATTATGGACGGTGACATATGTGAAATATGTGTCCAAGACAGGAGCTGGCCCTCCATGTGTGAAAACCGTAGACGTCAAGCAAATGTGCAAGCTGCAGGCCCCAAGAGCCCTTTCTTCTAGGTGTAGATGATGTCTGTTCTGGGATATTCCAGAGCGATTATATTCTTGATTTATATTTCAGAATGGAGCAGGTTAGAATTCAAATGTCCGGATATTATTATGTAGTGCGTGTCGTTCTCTGTTACCAGCTTAATTATTGTTTCTTGAAGAGGCTTCATTGCGGTTGTCCTGGTGCTGGAGCACAGGTCAATATATACCTTGAGTAAGATGTGTGGTTGTTTTCTCACCTGTGTCCAGTTCTCTATTTTAACAGCTTGTAGCCAGTTCTGCGCAACATCGATTTGCTCCAACTTGAATTTGAGCAGAGCTGAAATATATATCACAAGGCCACCTTTGGGCCGGCCTCTAGAGCTTGTTCTCTGTGTGTGCTTGTAAAATTCAAGGTAACCTTTCATAGGTACCAACTGCTCGGCCAATGGTTCATGGAGAAGAATGATTTGTAAGTTCCGCAGGTAGTGAACCACCATGAAATTGGTGACTTTTTTTGTAGCAAAGCCAGATGTTTTCCATGAGCACATTTGTATTGGAGTTGGTTGTGCACAGGGTAAGGATGTAGGTCCCCGTGACTTATTTTATGGAATACCGTCCCCTGTTTAACAATCTCTGTTACTTATCAGGGCCTGGGGAAGCCAGGTCCAATCATGTTTGGCGGGGGGCATAGGCAGAAGTAGCCTTCTAGTTGCCAGTGGCTCGCCTGATGTCTTTCACTTAGAAGTCATGCCTATTGGCACTGCCCATGCTTGTTGAATACTTATTTGCTCGGAGTCATCTAGGGATGTACATTTTGTTTAATTTAACAAGTATTCATGTTTATAATGTGCACAATGTAAACATTTCACCATAAACACACTGATGCAGCTGTACCTCGTGTTTATTTTTTTGGCAATTGCTTACTACAACTTAACACTGAGCTGACAGGCTATAGGAGCAATAAAGCCACTGTATCAACCATACCCTACCCTCAGCTAGCGGAGGGCCAGCCACTTAAAGACTGAGCCAGACGGCTGGCACTGGCACAGTTCCAGGTCATCTTGGAACCTTGAGTCCATAAACAAGTAAAGGTTTCATGGAATGCGATATGTCCTAGCGGCTACAGCTGCTCGCCATATACCATGAAATCAGGTTTGATTCCTTGCCCTTAGTCAGCATTCTGTAAATACAAGCAAATCTCCCTGAGATGAAAATAAAATGTAGTCTATGCCTGCTTTGAAGCACCCTTAAGTCCTTGGGCAAGGTTTGTGGTACATACAATTACCAATATTAAAGGTTGATTCTACCTGTCAGCCAAGCTCTCATTTATTTATTTATTTATTTTTAGAATTTATTAAGCGCGAACAATTGCCCGCAGGCGTCTCGGCGCTGTATTGTATTACTCACTTGTTTGATACTGAGGATGTTTTTCAGAGGTTAAACAGCCAGGTTTTCAGTTTCTTCCTGAAGGACATTAAGTTCGGACATGATCTTATGATTTGTGGGAGAGAATTCCACAATCTTGGGGCGGCAACTAGGAAACGTCTGTCTCCCCAGTTGACCAGCCTAGTCCGAGGCACTGCCAAGTCATTCTGTCCTGCTGATCGTAGCATTCGAGTGGGAATGTATGGGACAAGATGGTCGCGCAGGAATTGAGGTGCTTGTTGATGTAAAGCCTTGTAGACGATACAAAGTGTTTTAAATTTAATTCGGTTCCTGACCGGGAGCCAATGAAGACTCCTCAGGGATTCTTGTATTGGCTTAAATTTAGGAATGTTCAGGAGAAGTCTGGCTGCCGCATTCTGGATTGTTTGCAATTTCTTTATTATCCTGACTTGTGCGTTTGCAAACAAGCCATTGCAATAGTCCAGTGCTGACAATACCAGAGCGCTGACCAGTGTCTTTCCCACATTAGTAGGAAGAAAAGGAAGAATCTTCCTAACCAGACGTAGTTTGTAAAACGCCGTAGAGGCCGTCTGATTAGCATGAGCCAGAAAATTTAGCTTGTCATCGAAGATGACACCCAAATTTCTTACTTTCGTAACTGGTTTGGGTACGGCTCCAAAAGATGATGGCCACCAGGTTGGGGACCAGCTAGGACTGAGGTGGCCAAAGGTGACCACCTCAGTTTTATCAGAATTTAATTTCAGACAGTTTGCTGACATCCATTTTCCAATGGCCAGCATACCTGTCTTGAAATTTTCCGCCACTGTTTCCCCATTGTTCCTGACAGCCAGTATCAGCTGTGTATCATCCGCATATGAGGTAAGGTTCATCCCGTGCGCTTTGATGGTATTAGCGAGGTCCGACACATATATATTGAATAGTGTCGGACTAAGGGATGAACCTTGAGGCACCCCACATGGCAGCGATAACTCAGCGGATTCAAACTGGCCCAGTATAACTGCCTGGGATCTCTCTGCTAGAAAAGACGCTAGCAGATCTTTTGCTAGGCCTTGTACACCCATCTTTTCGACACGGTTGACCAGGATTTTATGGTCAACCGTGTCGAAAGCAGCAGATAAATCTAAGAGTACCAACAGTGCAGTGCCACCTTGGTCTCTGATGAGTCGAATGTCATCTGCAGCTTTGATGAGTGCTGTTTCCGTTCCATGATATTTACGGAATCCAAATTGTGTTTCATCGAGCAGGTGGTATTGCTCGATGAATTCCGTAAGTTGAGTATTCATAGTTTTTTCCACTATTTTAGCAAGGAAAGGTAAATTCGCTATAGGCCGATAGTTTTTAAGTTCTGCTTTGTCCAAGCCAGGTTTTTTCAAAAGGGGTTTGAGTAAAGTTTTTTTTAACTGGTTTGGAAAGATGCCTGTGCGGAACATGAGGTTAATTATTTGGGTAATGGCTGGGATAACCGTATCCAGTATTGAACGGAGGGTGTTTGAGGGACATGGATCCAGGGCTGATCCAGATTTAATTGTTTTAATAATGTCCTGAATATGAACTTCCGTAACCTCTGCAAAACAGGAAAAATTTATACTTGGGGATGGGGTATTTATTTTTTCAAGGCATTGGTTATCGGCTAGGTTGAAGGCTGAAAATATGTCATTCACTTTGCTAAAAAAGAATGACGCCAATGAATCACAGAAATCTTGTGAGCACGGGGGGTTAAGGTCTGGGACACTTCCCGCAAGCTGTTTAGTTATTTCAAACAACTTTTTATTCGAGTTTTTTGCGCTTTCAATTTGCTCAGTGTAGAATTTCTTTTTTGTCTCTGTGATCAATAGTTTATATTGGGTTAGCAGTCCCTTGTACACTATCTTATCCTCGTTCTCATACTTTTTCCTCCAAATTCTTTCTTTGTTTCTGCATTGCTGTTTTAGTTTTTTTAGTTCCTCCGTGTACCATGGTGCTGAGGGGGATCTTCTATTCCTGGACATTCTTTTTTCAGGTACCAGTTTGTTGGCCGCCTGGCCGACCCATATATGATATTGATTAGTAGCAGTTTCTGGATCAGTAGCCCATGTGGGTGTAGAGTTCTGTAACGCCTCCTGAAGACTGGGAATATTAACGTCTTTCCAGACCTTAAACATATCATGTTTGGGGGGGAGCAAAGTGGCTATGGGTTTTTTATTCATTAATATTGTGGCCAGTACCAAGTGATGATCAGTCCACGTCATTGGTAGGACATCAGTCACTAGTATATTCTCCAAGTTGGTGAAAATACCATCTAAGGTATGACCTGCGTTATGAGTAGGTCCTTTCACCAACTGAACTAGGCCAAAGATCTCCATTTCAGATAGCAATGAGGTAGTCTCCTTATCTTCGCTACATTCCAAATGGAAATTAAAATCACCTAACAGAGTCACAGATTTATCCATAGCTGTAGTTTCTAGGATAGTGAGTATTTCTGTGAGGAATTCCGACCGTGATTCTGGTCTTCTGTATAGTAATACACCTTTAAAATTGTGTGAAGGGGACAGATAGATATCGAATTGAAGCGCCTCACATGCCGTTGAAGGAATGACAGTAGTACGAATTCTAAAAGAGTCACGGGCGATTATGGCAACCCCACCGCCTCTCTTACCAATTCTATCTAATCTGTAAGACTTGAAACCTTGTGGAACGGCTATGACGAGGTCCGGGTCAGAGGCTTTGTCCAGCCAAGTTTCTGTCAGGAACATTACATCTATGTTCCTATCCATAAGTACATCGGCTACTTCTTGCCTATGTTTGGCTAATGAGCGTACATTAATGAGGGCTATCGTAAACACTTGATTTACCTGGATGGAGTTTTCGCTACTAGCTCTTTTATTTAATAGGGGAATGGACATTTGGCAATGATTACAATCCAATACAGTTTTAGATGATGTAAAGTCTGGGCTGTGCCTTATGCATTTTTCAGTGGCTTGTGGGCGAAGGTCAATCAACGCAGAGCGTGGGTAGGATACTGTGTTTACGCAAACACTATGGCCAGGGGGGGTGGCCCTAGGCCCGTGTCCGGCGCGGACGGGCGCAGACGGGCTTGCCTTTGGCGCGCCTTCGGCGCGCCGCCGGCGCGCCCGCTGCGCCCGCCCGCTGCGCGGACGGGAAGGTGGTCTGTTTTTATCCATCCAAGAGAGAGGGAGGAGGGTGGAGGGGCGGAGATCTGACCCGCGATCCTTCCCCAGGCCAAGATGGCGCCTGAAGATTGTGGAGTGGTGCCTGGCGCCTAGCAACAGTGGCGCTGCCAGACACGAGAGGGGGCCCTGGGGCGATGTAAGTCTCGTTCTAGGTGGGGCTGCTAAAAAGCTCCTATTTAAAATATTTACAATCCTTAAAAACACGAGTGCATTTTTTAATCAAATTACACCCAATGACAGCAATGACCTTCAATAAATGAACAGCGCGCAAGAGAGCGCGAAGAACCCCCGGCTTCCGCCTCAAGGGTGAGTGAGCATTCAATACAAATACCTCTCTCATTTTCCAAGAATTAAAAACAAAAGTCTACCATTTGATGTCAGAAAGAGATAGCCCTCTAGTAGCTTGGTTGCACAGTGTGAAACTGGAAACTCTGGGATCAAAACAGACTTCCTTGCTTAATGAAATGATGTGATCCTAGGCATAAACTTTATTTCACTGAGACTCCTTTTTGTTCATTATCACATATGAGAGCACCTTTGAATACTTAAGTTCAGCATGTGTGTTGTAGAATGTTGTAGAAACAGGCTCCATCTAAAATAAGAATATAGGGCACATATAGGGTACAGATGACCCTTGATTTGCCTCTTAGTTCAACAATAGCATTGCCATCAGGGGTGGAGGCAAGAATTTTTCTTAGTTTTTGTTAAAAACTCTCACTTTCAATAAATGCTTCTGAAATAATGTTCTGAGGTTAACGTTTTCACAAATTAACGCAATACACCTTTTTCAATTTTGAAGACACCTCTACATATTCTAAAATGATCTTTGTTAATTGACTTATATGCTGAATATTTCAGAACTCGACTCTTGCCTGGAATCTTAGAACCAGAGCCCACCATTGGCTTGGCTCTCTCTGTTAACTTGTTGGCTCGTCCACTCCCACCTTCAGCAGCATGTACACCAGTGAGTGGAGAGAGAGATTGTAATTAAAGAATCATAGATAAAGTCTTGGGATTTGGTTAGATATCACTGGATGAATGGTGTCATGATGCGCACAGACAGCTGACAGAAATAGTGGTTTCTTCTACAAGATCCTAAGAGGACAGAGTCTACGCAGCCCAAAAGTAAAGGGGGTTAGGCTTCACAGTGAGAATTATGCTCCAGTCCGATGGGGGAAACCAGGGAGGTTACCGAGAAATTTGCAGTGAGGAAGGGAGTTCGCCAAGGGTGTGTGCTGGCCCCCACCCCATTTTCGCTATTTATTAATGGGGTCGTGAGGTACTTTGAGAACTATCCTACGGATGCGCCCCTGCTTGCTGGCCATAGGGTACCCCTGCTTATATTCGCAGATGACACCCTGATATTATCCAAAACGAGACAGGGGCTTCAGCTGACTCTGTCTCGTTTTGAGGAGTTCTGCTGCGATCATGACTTGGTTGTTAACGTAGAGAAGACGAAGTTCATGGTTTTCCATGGGGCTAGGCCCGTAACTTCAAGAGTCTTCATGAGCGGAAGGCTTTTGGAGCAAACTAACGTCTTCACCTACCTGGGGGTTACCTTTGGCGATAGACTGAGTTGGTCACCTCAAACACTCGCAATTAGTGGGCGCACTAATTAAGGAACATAGGCAGTCACATACTAAGCCTATAGCCCCTGTTGTCAAAGTGTATTCCACGAAAATAATCCCCGCAATACTTTATGGGGCTGAGATTTGGGGAGCCACTAATTTGTACCACCTAGCACTTGCTCAGAGCAAATTTTTAAGATCAATTGTGGGCCTCCCGAAATCTACCCCGCGTATCCCCCTCTTGCTTGACCTTGGTTGCCACGCCATAGAGGACATTGCACGATACAGAATGCTGGCCTTCTGGAGAAGGCTTTGGATAACCCCCGAATTATCCTTATTTGCTAAGGGACTGATAGAAGTTAGGGGAATGGAAGGCTCTAATAAAATCTCATGGTTCACTAGTATTAAAGTTTCACTCACCAATATGGGGATGAGGCACTTGTGGGATAGTCCAGAGACTGCTGAATTTCCAACTTAAGCAATTTATAGAGCAGCCTACTGGAATTTCATTAAAGACAGGAGGTATTCATCTCTGTCTAGTTCTACCCTGACTAGGGATTTCTGTGAGTTTAAAGATGAACCCAGTATGGAAAACTATTGGGATCTAATAATGAAACCAAGAGATCGCAAGCTTTACCATCAGTTCCGAGTTGAGTGTCTCCCACTAAGGAAGTTCACATGTAAGTGGGCAATAGGTACAGGAGATAAATGCCTGTTCTGTCCCGAGCATATTGAAAATATTGGTCATCTCCTTTACATTTGCCTTGCTTACCAGCATCACTGAAGAATGTGGCTTAAACCCCTTTGCAGATCCCTGGGAAGTAGTTCAGCCCTATGTGCCAAAAGGCTACTGAAAACTGGGGGCAACGACATCGCAGTCATAGGGTTGCCAACTTTTTGGGTTGGTCCTGGGCTATACGGGAGAAAAATAGGGGGACCTTGTTAGATGGTCAGCATATGAATTGATAGCTTCTGCCTTTTAACTTACTTATTACATAGAAAGTCTTTGTATGCAATATATTTAATATGGTCTTAATGAGTGTTTTTAAAATGTAATTATAGGTATTTATATATTTTATTAAAAATATGTAATTTAACATTATGTTTTATGGCGTATTAGATACAATGTGTATTTTATATATGTCTTTTAAGATGAACAATCTAAATAAAGATTTTTTTGAATTTAAATTTGAATTTTTGTAAAGGGGGTAACCCTTTCAGATGAAGGAAAGTTCTGGCAAAATTCAAGAGCAATTAAGAAAAAAACCAGCTTTTTCTGTGCCGTACACGGTATCTGTTCTCAAGCTGTGCAGTTTGTCATATTCAATTTGCACCCAATGCCTGACCTTTCTTTAGGTTTCTCCTCTGTGCCTCTCGTGAGTTGGTTTAGACATTGCCAGCTCAGTGCAATCAATTCCACTGTCACATTTAACCGGGTAAGGTGCCATGGACATGCAAAAGAGGACATACAAATAGGATACAAGTAGCCAACGTAAACACAGGGGCTAAAGGTCACCGGAAGAAAACTTGCTTCTGAGCTTGAGAGTTGTTGCAATTGGTGTGTAGCATGCTCTCTGTCCCACAGCAGTAGCAACTTATGCATAATCCTTTACTACAATCAGCTTAATGTTTTATCAGTAAAGTTAATTACTAATCAATTGACATAACCTCCTCCTTGGCTGTCACAAGGAAGAAATGCGGAGGCATGACAATGTATTCTGGTGTCAAAGAAGCTTATTTGTGGTTTATATGGATTCGAATGGCAACCTTTTTGAGTACTACTAAAGTCATATAATAAGTGTAACAAGGTTTAAGGTGCCGCCTTTTAATAGAGCTGTCACAAAACGTCTTCTGTGGCTGAAATTTGTTACAAAAGATATGGGACTTTTCTTTGTTAAAAACTTAGAATTCTCCTGTGAAAAGGGATATGTAATGAGGTTTCTCCTGCAAAAGATATTTTTGCAGGATAGTTAGGTTTTGCATGTGCACTCAAAATCTTTTGTTAACAAATAAAAAAAGCTTAAAACGGTCTTAGAGCCCGCCCATTACTTACCATTGGTTGGCTTCGATGTCACTCTTGTTTACTTGCTTCTTACTGGTTGGCTCCTCCTGGGGTTTCATTGTTTATTCTTGCTGTGGAGCATGGACCTAGGACAGTTTCTTGTCACCAGCTAGTGTCCTTCCACTGGCTGTGCGCTCCTGAAGATACTTTTTAAAAACTTTTGCCATGCACTCCATAAGAGTGTATATGCCTGTAGTCAGTCTCTGTACCTCTGTCCGTTCCTCGTGCTGCTTGCCCCTCTAGCCCTCCTCCCTCTGCCCACTGTTGCTGCTCTCCTCCTACTCCCCAGCACCTCCATGTTAATTTCCCCTCCCCTCCATCTCACGTTGTTGCTGTTCCCTCACTCGCACCTCCCTCATGTTGCTTTCCCTCTCCTCCCGCTTTCCATTATTGCTGCTCCCTCCATCCTCCCCTGCACCTCCGTCATATCGCTTCCCTAGCTCTACTCCTGCTGTCCAATGTTGCTGCTCTCTCCCACCTCTCCCACACCTCCCTTGTGATGCTTTGTCCCCGTGCTTTTTTAGACATATCGCACCTCAGTGTGGTACGATGTGCAACATAGCTTAACCCCTTTCGCGCTGATGACGTAACCGCTCCGTCATCAGCCGTGGTAGCGCTGTGCTGATGATAGAGCGGTTCCGTCATGGCCCGCTCGACGCGCCTGCGGGGCGCGTTCTATTGAGCGGGCGGGGCCATGACGGAACCGCTCCGTCATGAGCACAGCTCAACCGAGGCTGATGACGGAGCGGTTCCGTCACCAGCATGTGCGCGCCATGCGGCCCCCCTACCCCCTTAGAAGGTGTTAAAGAAAAAAAACAATATGACACAGTCAATGTTGGCTGCCTCATAGCTCTTTTTTTCTTTACTTTAAGCCATATTGCACAGCAGCCCGTGCTTACTTCTTTTTCCACACTCAATGCACTGTACTTATCAATATCATCCTCTTCACCATCATCTTTACTCTTCGAAAGTACATTCATATTGCGATGGTAACACATCCTAGAATGGTGACTGGTCAATTTTCTTGCAGTCACAGCCATACAAGTCATCATCTGGCAAACAGTGGATGCTGCTGCATCTCATACAACTTCCCTTAGGTTTATTGATAACTTTTTAACTATTACAAATGTACCTCTCATGTAGCCTTTGACCCTGATTCCCAAAGGGTCTCGTGTAGTAAAGTTGTGAGTGTGGAGTCTCTGCCGTCGGGCGGGAATCTCTGCTCTGCAGTTCTCACTGCAGAGATTTTGCCCCGAGTGCAGAGACTCCACAATCGTAACTTTACTACACGTAAGTACTTGTGTGAATCAGACACTTGAGTGTTTAACCAGCATACAGTTTCGCAATCACCCTGCAATGCATTATTCTGCACTTTCATCACCATACGTTCCTCCTTCTGTTCATTGACATATTTTGCAAAGTTTGATGTAATCTCTTCTCCCCTAGCTACACCAAAAGCTTCTATTAGTGTATAGTAATGGGGACCCGAAAGCTTTTCCTGAATGGTTTTGTTCAACCTGTGCAGCACTAATTGTTTACCAATAAATGCGCCATGAACCCTCCTAAAGCTCTTACTAAACTATTGATTAATTCCCTAACTCTACAGAATCAAATCAAATCAAATCAAACTTTATTTCGATTGAATTTACAATCATACAAGTTCATTGTTATAAAATTTTCCAACTGTTAGAAGAAAAGGGAAAAACACAATTAGCTGCAATATACAAAGGTATAAAATTAGTAAATCCTGACGTCATCTGTACATTTGAATCCTATGTGATCCCTGTGAGAGTTATACACACAATAAACAGAGTATTTTACGATGCAGAGACAGCAGATAAAGAGCGAATTTTCAAGCAAGCCTTTAAGAAGCAGGCTATTGATTTGGCCACGTATGGAAAAATCTAAGAACTGTAATGCCAAAAGGGCAGGTCTGCAGCTTCTCAGCCCAAACTGACGTAGTAGTGGAATCAGCCAGCGTTTACGCGGGGTCTCATACAGGCTGCAAAATAGTGTTAGGTGCAAGGTGGACTGGACAGAACAGCCGTCACAGGGACATCTGGGTAGTTCACGGGACCAGTCTAGAGGCACAGGGAACGACACAAGACGGTAAAAACAATCAAATCGAAATCTAGTTAAGACATATCTATCGTAATTTGATAAATAAAAAGACAGATATGGTTGCATACCAAAGGTGGATTGAGCCAATATTAAGTGGGTATTAGTAGGTTTACTGATTTCAGAAGATATGCGTAAAGCTCTTAAATGGGTGGCACATAGGTTCTTCAGAGACTTTCTTGGAATAGACGTTAATGAAACAGGGTTTGTGAAAAACGCTGGGCAATTCAGATCATTCAGGAAATTAAAAACATACAAAAGCCAAGGGATCCTTTTCCAGTGAGCCAGTGTCAGGCAATCTGTGATTAACAACCGAGTAAGGAGACATTGCTCCTTAGTCCAAATACGGTGCCAGAGGAGAATCGGTTGGTATCTGATGGTATCAGTGATGTAATCCCAGCCAAGCTCAACGTGGCTACCGTAGTTGGGGGCACTGCGGGGGAGAGCTAATACATATTTTATGAAATCATTTTCAATAACTTGGATCTCGTTTACGGGAGCATAGCCCCATACCCCGCTCCATAAGTGGCCACACTCAGGCATTTGGCTTGGTATATTTTCATAAGTACAGCAGGGGCAGGTTTACCCAATTTCCTAGAAAATGAAGACAGCGCCATTGTAGTGCGCTGAAATTGCAGTGACTTACTAGAGGTGGCAGGTTTCCACGACATCCGGTCATCAATAAGAATCCCTAGATATGGATATTTTCTAGCGGATTCTAACCTAGTGCCGTCGATATAGAGAGGCTTACATTTAGGTGCTTTTTTGCCAATTTGCATGACGAAGGTCTTAGCTTTGTTAACTTTTAGGCCTAGCGAAAGCATATACTGACAGTACTTATCCAGTTGGAGCTGGAGTTGGATTGGTGTTCTCGCTAGGATGACTGAATCGTCGGCGTACAGTAACGCGGGGATTGGGCGGGTATTTATACATGGAAGGTCTTTACCGTCCACCAGCATCGCTTGCTCCAGTCCGTTTGTGTAGATGTTAAATAGGAATGGAGCAAGGACGCACCCCTGCCTGACGCCCTTAGTGATTTTAAAAGTATCCGATAACTCTCCGTTTATGCCATACCTCACGCGAGCGTTGGCATCCGAATAAAGCTCACGTAAGAATTTCAGAAGTGGAGGATCAATACCGAGGTTGTACAGGATCTCCCTTAATTTAGAGTGAATAACGCAGTCAAAGGCGGAGCTTAGGTCCACATAGACCAGATAAAGCTTACCACCTTTGGCCCAAGCATATTTGCCCATAAGTAAAGTAAGGTTGAGGGCCTGCTCAACAGTACCCAATCCCTCTTGGAACCCGAACTGTAAGTCTGTTAAGATCTTCTTTTCCGTAGCCCAATCCTGGAGACGTTCCAGAATTAGTCTCCCGGCGACCTTACCCAGCGAGTCCAAGAGGGAGATGGGTCTATAACAGGCCGGGTTGTCGCGATCGCCCTTTTTAAAAATAGGCAGAAGCACTGAGGAAGACCAGGAATCGATAAGACCAACCTGCTGTGCTGCTAACATGACTTGCGTGACAACAGGGGCCCATAGGTCTAAGTTGCTCACAAAGATGTCAAGAGGGACTCCGTCCGGGCCGGGAGCTTTCCCGGTCTTTGAGGAAGTCAGGGCGATGGTCACCTCCGCTAAATCGAAGTTGATCTCGATAGGATAAATATTACCCTTGGTGATATCAGACTCCTCAGAACTTGTGGTGTCGAGTATTAAAGGGGAGTCCCCAAAGATCGCAGAATAATGAGCAACACAGAATCATTTATAGCGTTCTAAAATAATATTAGTTTGCAACCAAAAATAATTTACCAATTGTTTTAGAATTTCATGTATAGAGTCAAATTGTCCCCACCTTCTTCAGATTGCACCCCTGGGAGAATGCGATACATTCTTAATCCTTTCTTACCCAAACAATGCCTTGAGGTGACCTGTTTTAATCATCAGTAAACGTTCTCCTCCAGGTGCAAGCGTGTATATCTTAAAAGCATCATCCCATTCCGCCCATCGCATGTCAGGTTCTCTTGGAAGAGGTACACAGCATGCCAGAGGCAACATTTGCAACATACTGAGGTATTATATTATAAGTACTATGTCTGTAATAGATTATTGCCTTTTTCCCAAATAGTAAACAAAATTATTAAAAGTAGTCACTGTTGTGTTCTTAAATGAATACACTAAAATAGCAATTGTGGTCAATACACCCTATGTGCTCCTGTTTCAAAATTGCACTCAATCCAAACAACAAATGTGTTCCATTTATTTACGACTTTTGAATGAATGGTGCCTGCCGTTTAATTAATTAATTTATATATATATATATATATATTTGAGTATGAAGGTGTTATGAACAAAATCAAGATGAGAAAGGACATCATGGTACGTATGTCAGATAAAGGAGGAAATGTGGTACTGTGGCCCCTGGAAATGTACAACAGAGAAGCCTCATTGCAACTCTCTGACAGGAATTGCTATGTCAGAATTAGTTCAAACAATGTGATAACTATACAAGAGAGATACCATCAAAGTTTGTACACTTGGAAATCGACAGGGTTGATCTCAAAGTATGAGTTTGAGTTTTTGAAAAACAATTACCCAGTGACACCACATCTTTACCTCATTCCCAAAATCCACAAAAATGAACAGTGCCCCCCAGGAAGACCAATAATATCTGCAATTGGGGGCCTCTTTGAGAACACTAGCAAGTTCATTGATTACTTTTTGCAACCCTATGTACAAAAATTGTCTTCATACATCAAGGACAGTGGGGATTTTCTAGCAAAAATGTATAATGTGGATTGGCACTCGGATTTTGTCTTAGTCACTTTGGATGTACAGAGTTTGTACACCAGTATCAAACACAGTGACGGGTTGCATGCCATCAAACATTATCTGAACACCAGAGATATAACATTACACCAGCACACTGCCATGCTGTTACAGATGATCGAATAGTGTCTCGAAAATAACACATTTATGTACAACAAACTGCTCTACCGGCAAATTCAGGGGACTGCCATGGGCACTCGGTTCGCCCCCAGCTATGCTAATTTGCATATGGGCTGGTGGGAGGAGCAAGTGCTCATGACAAAACACAACACACAAATGTCGACCAATGTGATGCACTACAGTCGTTACATAGACGGCATTTTCCTGTTATGGAAGGGAGGTGAGGAGAGTGTCAGGGAGTTTGCAGAAGAACTAAATGTGAACTCACTGAATTTGAAGTTCACATGTAAAGCAAGCAAAACCTCGATTGTTTTCTTAGACTTGGAACTATTTGTTTCCGAAAACAAGATTCAAACGAGGACCCATAGGAAACCAACTTCCGGCAATACCATCTTGCATGCCGGAAGCTTCCATCCACACAGCCTCATTACCAGCATCCCCTATGCCGAGTGCCTCAGAATGACGCGTAACTGTAGTACACAGGACAGCTTTGAAACATCAAAAAAGAAGCTGTTTAAAAGATTGCGCTCCAGAGGCTACTCTGATAAAATTCTTGACACAGCTGAGAATAAATCAAAGAATAAAAGCAGAGAAGATCTTGTACTCAGGAATACTCCATCAGTAACATCATATACAAAAACTGAGACACCGCGAATCATCACAGGGTACAATGCGTACCATACCAATGTACGAAAAATTCTGTATAGGCATTGGCCTATAGTACGCAGTGACCCCACACTAGGATCATCATGTGCTAAATTGCCGCAGATTACCTATAGAAGGGCTAAGTCTATGAAGCAGGAATTGGTATCTAACATTCCGAGCCAAATGAGTAACACCAATTGGCTTCAGCAGAAGAAAGGATTTTTCAAGTGCAAAGCATGCCAGCATGGTGTCAATCTTAGCAAAGTACACCTTCCACTCAGGAAAACACCTCTGGCATTGAGAGGGAATTTCAATTGCAAAACGGATTATGCAATCTATGTTTTGCAATGCACTTGCAAGAAACGATATGTTGGAAGCACCTTGCACCCAGTTCATGTAAGGATCTTACAACATTTGAGAGCCGTGGCTAACAATGATCAAAGTTACCCTGTGGCTCGCCCTATTAATGCTTTTCACGGAGGGAGAGTCGAAGATTTGCAATACTTTGTTATTGACTGCGTCAACAAAAATCCAAGAGGAGGTAACAGACTCCTAGCACTTAGGCGATTGGAACCGAGGTATATTATTCTGCTCGATACCAAGGCTCCTAATTGCTTAAACTACGACGCAGCATTAAGTGTGCACTTGTAAGTGGATAACACAAAAGACTAGCCCTGTATTCAGACGTATATCCTTTTCATCTGTTTGGCTCCATGCAAAATCACATACCCCGCTCCTCTGAAACTTTATGATAGGGATATGTGTAAAAAATCACAGTATTAATACTTCAGACTGAAATAAATTTTCACTTTGAGAAATTTTGGGGTTTTGTTTGAGCACACAGTTTTAAGTAAATTTTCTTTAAGGTCACAAGTTAAGTCACAAATCACAGTACTGGGTTGACCCAATATGAGACAAAAAAAGAAAGATATTGGAGGCCAACATTACCACGATATATATGGGAGTCTTACAATAGCCCACAAGTGATCAAGAGCCCACTGGGGCTAGATATTTTGTGTAAAGATGCTTGAAATTGTTGTTAATATGGGCTATTGGAGGGACTATGTGGTTGTACACTGATGGCTAAAGAATGACACAGTACTCTGAGAAGTCACATTGTTTTTAAATTTTTCACAAAATATGCAATATTTTTTTTCAAACTAAATGTGTTGCACTGTTTTAAAAACAGAAATATGGTTTTTCCTTAGACCATTGTTAGTCAGTTATGAACATGGGTACTTTCGTTGCATGATTACATTATCACAGAAATATCACAAAATTATGAACAATTGAGAGTGTTAATACATATTAGATTGTACGGGTACAAACTGGTGAAGTTTTGCAAATAGAATGATGCATATTACGACTAATATTAATCTGTAATTAGAATTTGCAAATGCCCGGAATTATTCGTGATACAAATGTTTCTGTTACCTTATTGTATCTCTTCCATGTCTATGACAAGGGGGAGGGTAACCATAGCAACTGACCGACGTCACCGGGAGGCTTTGACAAACCCACGAGAAGAAGGAATGGGGGTGTGTGTATATATTCGTATCATTTTTCACTTTTAAGTTGTTGTGAGCAAGGCGGTTGTCCCACCGAAACGCGTAAGCAGTCGTCGTTGAGGTGAATAAATTCCTCTTTGTTGAATCCCACGGAGTCAGCGCCTTTTTTCGTTGCAATAACGAAGGTTTGGATAACATATATATATAAGCAAGCATGGTAATGCTATACTGATGGCCCCCATGATGTTCGCTGGGATGAGGATTTGCGGATGACAGCAGTTTGGGAGGCAGTACCTCTGCTGCGAGGAAGCCATTTGGCATTCAGCGCAGGGTCGAATCCTGTCCTGTCTAGAAATGCCCTACTCGGAATGCCGGCGTAACTCATGGTGACTGGGCACCGTGGCAAGCGGTGAGGACTATAGGGCTAATTCATTTTTGTACAATTGGTCTCCCCCGACCTCGCTTGTGTGTTTGGACGCATAGGATATATGCCGCCATGAGAGGAGACTTGCCTGTTTTATACTCCAGTGTTTATGGGACAAATGTGTTATAAAGCCCCGGGGAGTTCAGGCTCGAACTCAGCAATGTCAGGCTTGTGCTGCCAAATGGGGAAATCAATCAACACCACTGTGTCACACCATGTCACCGCGGAATTAAGCTTGTCCACATTTCCAGCCTTAAGTCGCTCTCCATTGCGTGGATTTTGGTGTTTAAATGTAACATTACCGATGCACTGTGGGAGCAGTAGTCCTGTAAGGAGTTGCCGGACACAACATTTGAATTAACTATGAGGCCTGAAACACACTTAGGCGGACCTGCTATTTGACCTTTATTTTCCGTGTTATGCAGTGGAAATGTAACCCTGTTCGTGCTTTGCATTTACATTATGCCTGAGACTGTTCTAGGAGCCCAACGTGATTTCACAAGCAGCTTCACCTGGTGCAGGCCCGTGGTAGAAAGGATTGATATTATGTCAGCATGTCTCCCCTGTTTTGCATTTATTGCAGCGCGATGCATATTCAGTATTTTATGTAACTATGTGACCAGCGCAATGGTTTAATATACGGCCTCGATTTTCAGTTGTTTTACAGCAACATGAAAGTGTTTTTATTATGTTGGTGCTCATTTACATTTAACTTGTTGTACTATAGTGGTATTTAAAGCAAACTGACGAACTGTTTGTGACGATGAGCGTTATCATTTTACGATGTAAATAGCCACAATGTACATATTTGAAATGAAATGTATTTTTAGGTAAGTGGTCACCACATTTTAATTGATTGACTAACATTAGTTAACAATGAACTCTTTTATGTCTATGACTATGTCTGAGTATAAAGGCCACCACTAAAATGGCGCTCATTAGATTGAGAAAGCCTGCTGTGACAGGCGAAACGCGTCTCTCTTTGCTGGGTCGGAGGAGGCATAATTCAATAAAGAAGCCTTTACCTGAATAGCCCTCGAGTGCGTGCTCTTTTTCCTGATGGGGAGTAGAGGTTCTTTGGTTTATATATATATATATATATATATATATATATATATATATATATATATATTAGCCTCCTTGCCCTAAATAATTCCCTTGAAAATGCTGTAGATATTTTCCCTAAATTTGTGGCTGTATTTAATTGCTCACAACTGGACATGAACATACATTTCATACCACACTGGTATTTATTAAAAGAAAAAAATAACCAAGTGAACTTCGCACAACTTGAGTTGCGAGCGCTGGATTTAGTTGATGTACTCGTTTGTTTGACTCTGAAAGGTCCAGTGGACCGTGCCAAGGAAATCACGCAGCTCGAACCTGAACTCTTAAGTCTGTAGAAAACATTTACACAGGTTTTAACGAGGAGGCCCCGGGGCAACAGGGATGTATTGGCGAGCGGCACGAGGAAAGCTTCTCGGCGGTAGATTAGCTTCAGAAGAGCCAAGGAATTGATTCGATGGAATAGCAGACATTAGGATGGAAGCGCTGGTCATCTACTTGCTGAGGTACTCTAGACCCACTGGAGGATAAGAAGAGAAACAGGTGCAAATAAAGCAGGATGCAAACTAAATGAACCAAATAACGACTGAAAGAGGCAGGCTTACAGAAAGATCTTAAGAATACCTCAGAGCAAGGAACCGGAATGGGAGCATTATAAAACAAGCATTTACAATGCAACGGTTTCGCCTTTGGAAATGTTAAAGCTATTTGCAATGTAAATGACAATGCCATTTATTTATCTGTTTTCAAAACCAACACATAAATACAAATGTTGTCATTTACAATGCCAATAGCTCAAACTTTTCCAAAGGCGAAACCGTTGCATTGTAAATGCTTGTTAAATATTGCCTGAGCGCAATAACAGAGGAAATGCACTGATACGCAAATATGGCGATCGAATTATAATGATGTTTGGTTGTGTTTTGCATATTCGTCCCTTTTTAGTTTCAATTTCAGGTAGGTTTAGAGGAGGGAAGGGGCGGGGTTGGAGTAGACGAACCGGAACTCGCTTTTACAAACGAATGCTGAAAGAATGTTGAGACAAGTCAGGTCCTGGGCCGCGCTGTGATTGGCTGACGTCACGGGGGTGTCCCGGGCCGGCAGCCAATCACAGCGCGGCCCGGGACAAAGGGGCGGGGCTTTAAAAAAGCACCAGAAACGCCCCCGAATTGCGTTTTCTGGAGAAAGCGCGATTGACAGCCTCTGTCTCCCAATGGCTAGCCTCCATTTATGGAGCTAGCCAATGAGAGGCAGAGGCGGTGCCGACATCCCTACTGTAGACAATAGTTTTCGATCTGGGAGTGGCACTGCGTGCCCCTCGCCAGGTCGAAACCTAATAAATAACTGAAAACGAGATTAATCGCAATATGATCTCATGTCATATAAAAGGTGTAAAGAGAATGAGTATGAGAGTCGAAAGTACATAAATAAGAATGGGTCATGGGGTGAACATTTTCTAAGACTAATAAGAAGGAAAAAGTGAGATTGAAAATACATAGGAAGACATCGGAGCTGTTTGGGACAAGGAGAAACGTGTGCTTGACGAGGAAGAGAGACTAGAACATGACTGTATGAATATTACATATACTGAAGTGGGACAGTAATATATTTGGGCAGGCCGACATGAATGGAAAAACAGTAGTTAAGACGAGAAAGAACAAAAATGTTTTGAGAGACAAAATGATGGGGAAAGATCTGCTTCTGTCCATATTACAGATATTAATGTGTCCACTTTCAGTAACTGAGGAGATCTTTTGTGAAAATTTGAGTAAACTATGTGCAACAGTCTGTAGACAAATTGAGGTGATATCTCATTTATAAATGCCTGCATCTGCTAGCAAAAACACCCTAAAAGTACCAACAATTCCGGAAAGGGTAAATGGTTAGCTGTCTGAGGCCCTCGCCCTTGTAATTAGTTTATTCCTGCTATTCAATTTGTGCTAAACAATTTATCATTTACCACTGAATGAACATATCTATTCGGACAAAAAGTTAGAATCTAGCAGGCTATTTAAGAATGGGTGCTGCATAAGGGGTTAACATGTTAAAGACATTAGTCTACACCCGGGCTGATTTGTAATGTCTATTAGACTAATATCAGTACAGCGACCATCCCAGCATCCTGGAAAGAATGACTGTTTAGAGGACGTCAGTGCCTTCCAATTAGAACTTGGTGTCATGTTATTTATATAATACCCCATATCGTGGAATCCTAATAAACATCATCCACAATTTGTATGAAACAATGCTTCATAATATGTAATCGACTCATTTTATTTCTGTTCTGATTCAGAATATCCGATCTATAAAAAAAACTGCCAACACTTGTTATACAAAAAGTCACTCGCCAACTTAGGGCTCACTTATTTCTTCTTCAAGCGTATTGTGTTTCCATCATAAAAGTTATTATCTGTTTTTTTTATCATTGACTTTTGCAGATATGCATTTCATGACAGCTTTAAATTGAAAAATGTCTTTGAATTGAGAACGTTTGCCAGTCCATGGCCTGTGCTAATGTAACAGGTAATTAGGCAGCAACTTCTGGCATGGGTCGAGGGGTTAGATGCTTTGCAAATGGGCAGCCTTGTGGCAGAATGCCTAGAAAACATTGCACAACGTATGTATATTCTAAAAGTTCAAATCCAAGTCTATTGCAAGCTTGTAATGTTTATTTTCTCCACACCTGAATACCTATTAGGCTACTTTCAACATTTGTTTGGTCGAGAGTTTTAGACAAGAATGGCCTTTCAGGAATGCATGTCTGGCACATCTCGTGTCCTTCCCTGCATGTCGGTTTAATGTAAACTTTATTTTTGTGTGCAAAAATAATTATGTTTTCCGAGTTGATTACTCAAACATCCTGTCCAGCTTGTTTATAAATGCATAGTGAGAAAAAAAAAAACAGAAAGCCTAGGTGTTTATATTCTCAACAAACAATACCGGTAAAACCATCAAAACCTGTGGCTTTAAGAATATTGTTGCAACTTTCAGACTAGATCTTGCATTTCACTGAAACAAAAAGCAACAGCTCTTAACTAGGCACCACCAGAGTGACTGTCAATAGCTGTAAAGAGGCTGCAAATAACTGCGTAAAGTACAAATTAGATAAGTAGAACGTAAATGTTTACGCATAATATGAAAATGTTTATATGCCATTATAGGTTGCAATGTGATATAATCCCTACTCAAACAAAACTCAAACTAATTTGTATCCAGTGATATTACAGGGAACCCCCAGGGACGACCACGGATATTCATCCAGAGTCACGAACAGCAGCATCAAAACGTGACTTTGAGCTTGGGCACTTTTGAGACCGGCCTTACTTGGAGCTGGCACGTTGTGGTAGCCTCACGTGCAACTCTGCCACCTTTGCGAGATTGTCCCTGCTGTCTGAAAGTGGCCTGGTGATGCGGGAGGGCACAGTGCCCTCACCACAGGGACTCAGCCACCAGCTCTCCTAATGCACATCGCCCAAGCTAATGACAAGCCTTCCCGGGGCAGGTTGGGACGACTCCTCTGTCTACCAAGTACCAGCCACCCTACTGGCAGCAATTTCCTTACTGCGCCGCCCGCGCGCCCTGCACAGTGCCTCTGTCCCTACCACGCTCGCACTAAAGTTTCAGGAATGCTGCCAGGCAGAAGTTGTGGCAGAGTTTCAAATCTCCCTTAGTTACCTGCTGATGTACCCGTCTTCGTCCCCGTCGCACGTCTGGAACAGGCGCCTCATGCGCTCTTCCTCGCCAGTGCTCGAAGTGTCGCTGCTGCCGCTACTGCTTCCCACCGGCTCAGTGGCCATGGCCCCGCTGCCCCCGGGACGTTGCGCCTCGCCCTGGTGGAGGAGAAGCACTGCATCCAGCAAAGCAAGCTGCAACCAACGGCACAAAGCAGGGTCAGGCGCGCCGCCGCCCGCAGGTCCGGGCGCGCGCTCCGCTGGCCCCCGCTGTCAGCGCAGCTGGAGCCCCTTGGCAAGCGCGTGCGAGCAAAACCTTCACAAGCACACTCTTCTTCGCGGTTACTTCAGAGGGGGTTCGGGCAGCTGAGCGCATGTGCTTGTTTTTGACGGGGAAAGGGGGGAGTGACAGACTGAGAGTAGTGAGGAATGTACAGAGGGCAGAGCTGCCAAAGTGTGAGTGATGCGCTACTGCTCACAGCTGCGGAGCACGGAGCTGGGCTCGGGAGGCAGCAGCCCCCAGCTGCGACCGTCCCATGGAAACCATAACTCGCAGTGGAGAGCAGGAAGTTTTAAGAGGTATACAGATTACATATGGTAATTTGTTGAAAAAACGTGATTTATGCCTTGGATGACGAGGCATGGAGGCAAATTGCTGCGGAGGGAGGGGGGGGGGGGGAGTGGGACTGAGGAGACCTGCGGGCGGAGGGAGGGAGGAAGCGGGAATGAGGAGAGCTGCGGAGGGAGGGGGGGAAGCGGGACTGAGGAGAGCTGCGGGGGGAGCGGGACTAAGGAGAGCTGCGGAGGGAGGGGGAGCAGGACTGGAACAGAGCAACAGGTCGTTTCGCGATTCGGGGGCGTGTTTGCGTGCTCTCCCCTTCCCATTGGCTGGAAGGTAAAATTCCAGCCAATGGGAAGAGGAGAGGGCGGTACTTAAAAAAAGACCCAGAAACGCCCCCGAATCGCGTCAAGGCGGGCCCTGAACTTAGTGACGCTCCTCTCCTCCAATGGCTGGCCAGCATTTACGAGGCCAGCCAATGGAGAAGAGGGGCGTGTTCAGCCCCCGTACTACAGACAAAAGATTTCGGCTCCGCCCACTGCTTACGCAGTGCGACGGTAGCCGAAACCTAAAAACAAGCATTTGCAATGCAATAGGTCTCGCAATTGCGAGATTTTGAGCTATTGGCATTGTAAATGCCAATGCCTTTTATTTCTGTGTATTGAAGCAACGAATCCAAGGCATTGTTATTTACAATACCAATAAGTCAAAGTATCTAAAATGCGAGACCTATTGCATTGCAAATGCTTGCATTATTGTAAAGTGCTCTTTTTTTTTTTAAATAATGGAGATGTACTTAAAGCGACGCATAGAATAAGCAACCAAAACAATCAGAGCAATGAGGTGGCAGTGGTGTTCCCACAATGATGGCTTTGATAACAATTTAACTGTCCATCAATGTCAGCTACTTACAAAAAACAAAATACATTGGCTAAGACTAGTTTACGCTACCAACCTTATAGTCAGTACAAATATAAGAAACATTTAGCAAAGCAGGCACAGGAACCAAAACACTTACAAAGAGTTACTGGGTGTCTTTCTTAAAGCTGATAATTACATAGTCAAACATACAAATTGCTGACAAAAGGGCTATTTCAAATTACTTTTGTTAGCAACATCTAGTGCAATTAGTACAAGCACAGGTAATGAACACACAAGTTAGGGTCCAATCCTTGAGCTATCTCAGCAGAGAAGGGATAGAAAGGTATTTACAACCGATTGCCAAATGATCCATGAAAAAAAAAAACAGCTGGTGTAAAACAGACAGTTGTAAATACCCAAGAGCAGAGCCGCAACTAGAGCCAAATTTCGGGGTGGGCTAATAAAAATTCCAGGGGAGTGGCTAAGTCATCCAGCAATAGTCAGAGTGGAGCTGCAGGAGCTCTAAGAAGGGGTGAACAGACAACAAAGCCTCGTTAGAATGCAAATGGTCTTTTAAGGACCTGTGAAGTATTCGGGTGCGGCTGCAATAAGGCGGTCGCCAGCTCGGGAAGCTGTCTCAGCCTGGGCTGACACACACGACAGGGGGGTTAGGGGAAAGCCCTTTAAGCCCAATGGGCATTGCGCGCCTGACCTAGAAGTATGACAAGTGTAAATGAGCAGTTGCATCTAGCAGCGTTGGCTGTTTGAAACTCATTTCCTAAGCATCATGAAAGGTCGGTGGGGGAGGGGTTCAGTAAGAGGGCGCTAATATCGACTATATTGGCTATCACACCAGAAGATCAAGATAAAAAATGTAATGACAACAAACTTGTAATACTGACCACGAGGTAGGTACTTTATTGAGTGTTAACAAGGTTTACAAGAAATGCTTTGAAAACAGCAGGCAAAAATGAGGCAAGGTAGCGGGAAACTATAATCCGCTGGCTTCCGTTAACCTGGTCTGCCTTAACTGCTAGTAAAAAAAGTTGGGAAACTTGTATCTGCACAGAAATCACATCTCAACATGTCACCGTGCAATCCGTCCAGAAAAAATCACTATCCCTGCTTGCATCCTTACAGCCATTACCCAATGGCACCGCATCTTGGAAGAAGATTTCTGCCATCCAATTCTAGTTGTGAAGAACAGGGACGGCATCCCTCGCAGGCCACCGCATCCTCTTGCTAGCAACTTGGGTTGCTGCTGCAGCAGGACAGTGGACACAGCTCGGTCTCCGCGTGACCAAACCATAAACTGGTGCTACTTACCTGTTTCTATTGAAAAGTAGTGTGTGCATTGTGTATATCTCAGGCTAGGAGATATCTGTATGTGTTAGTGAGTGCCTTATAATAAATACATGTTTTTATAAATATACTGTTTGGTTCTATTTCACTTAATCTATATCAATAAGATTATGTTCTGGTAAAAGAAGCTGCTTTACACTCCTTCTGGACTAAGCCTGAAGGCTGCTCCCCTCAGCTACCACTTAGAGAGCTTTCTAAAGTTGTCTAAGACCACTAAAATCACCATAAGGGTTGTCTGGATTGGTGCAAGGTGCCCACTTACATAAGTGTACTCCATATACCATGTCAACTTCTCACATTGTCGTGGAGTAGAGTGGAGTGCCATAGAGTGGAGTGGAGTAGCGAATAGTGCAGAAAAGTGTCATAAAGTGGAGTGGTATAGCGTGGAGTTGCATAGAGTGGAGTAAAGTGGCATGGAGTGTCGTAGACTGGAGTGACACAGAGTGGAGTGTTGTAGAGTGGCCTAGAGTGAAGTGTCAAAGAGCGGCATGGAGTGGAGTGTGTTGGAGTGGAGCTTGTGACGTAGAGTAGAGTAGAGCAGAGTGTCATAGGGTGAGGGCCATAGAGTGTTGTAGAGTGGAGTGGTGTAGAGTGGTGTGGTAGCAAACTGCCACTACAGACAACACATCTTCAATTAAAACAATTACCATTAAATTTGCACACACAGTTTTACTAATGAAGCTATACAGTGCACAAAGGATAATGTGTGGAATGGCATCATCTAGTGTACTGATTTGTTTTGATCATATTAAAATATTTGTTTTGACCACACTTCCGAATTACACTTTTGTTGTGTGCTAGAACATTTTTTTCCAGTAGCCAGCAAGATTGTCACATAAATTCTCTCACTTTGAAGTCAGAGAAAGAAAAGTAAACACCAAGCTCCCTTGGAAGACAGAGCCTGTCATTCAATCTCTATCATTAAAAGCACAGCAAGTGTGACAAGATAAGAACAAAATGTAAAGGCCTGTTTATAGAAAGCTCGGACGTGTGGAAGAATACGATGAGTGATGGTGAACAAGCCCCAAGGAGGGACGAAGGCATGCTGGGCAGCCTTAAACAAAGCCAGCAAACAGAAAAGCAGAAAATGTGAGTTCCAAACCACTAAGCCATTGGTAAGCAATGGACGAAAATCATTCCTAGGGAAGCTTTCAGAATGCCCACAGGAAGCCTTTTCACAACCAGACAGCTAGGCTTCGATCTAAAAAAGGGAGGAGATTTCCTAATGAAGTTTAAATAACTAGGCATGCTAGTGCTTCGATATTAATGTGCTCTGGAGGGTGTATTGTTTTCACTGTCTAAGGCTACTTTGCACACCCAAAAAAACCCTAGAAACATTGAAGTGTGGGTGTACATTTATCAGGTAAATAAATCGGAAGATAGCCAAACTTAGCATATTTGTAAATTAATATAAAAATAGACCTATTAAACACTCGGTTACCTGAATGTCGTCCTAGTGATAAGGAGACACAAAGTAATCTAACCAGTAGAAACTAAAATGGCCATCACCCTACTTCGAGTAGAGCCAGGTTTGCAGAGCTTTCATAAAGGGCAGTAGTTGATTGCAAAATTGCAGTGGCATTGGTAAAGAAATACAAACTTTGGATGCTGCCACCTGAGAAAGTACACCCCCAAGTCAGGTACAGCCAGACCTGAGGAACACCCAATGGTTTGCATAAGAAGACCTCAACTGGAACAGGGAAGATATTTATTAAACATTTGTTGAAGGTAAGGTGGACCAAAGTGGTGCAAGGCTTGAAAGACCATGCAAAGTGCATAAAAGGTGACATGTTTGGAGACTGCTAATCAGAGCAGAGTTGTCAGCGCTGTTGAAGATGAAGAAGTGCGTGGCCACTGAGTGCAAGCTTTCATGCAGGATTTTTAATATGATGCAGGAGGTTAAACAGGTCTGAGGCAGAACCCAGAACTAGTGAATTGCACTAGTCGAGATGACTACGCATCGTGGCCTGCACCACCAGAGGACAAGTCTGAGGGGGGAAGCGCTGGAAGGATTTTATGTAGCATCTTCATTAGCAGGAAGGAAGTGGATGACGGAGAAAGGAAGTGGATGATGGAGAAAGGAAGAGGATGAAGGAGAAAGGAAGTGGATGATGGAGAAAGGAAGTGGATGACGGAGAAAGGAAGTGGATGACGGATTTCAGATTTGGCTGTTTAAGGAAAGGTCTGTGTCAAAATGAAACCAGAGATTATGTACCTTGGCCACTGGAGCTAGGGGAGGGCCCAATTGTGTGGCGAAAAGTCTACTAGAAGACTTACAGGAGCTTTCCGCCCAGGTACATAAAGTCGTTTTGACTTATCTGAATTACATTTCAGAGAGGTGTCCTCCAGTTACACCACCATTGCTATCATACAGCCATGAACACTGTCCAACAGTTGAGAACAGTGCTGGTCAAATGAAATTAGAATGTGTCATCCGCATGCTCATTAAACTGAAACAGGACAACCAAATCAGAAGTGCATATACAGATTAAACAGCGTTGGACTCAGTGAGGAGCCTTGAGGCACATCTTGAACTTACAGTTTAAACTCAGAAAAGAAGATGCAAGATAAACTGCCCGATGTTGCACTAAAATGTAATTCAATGCACGGCAGGCCCACAGATTACGACTTCTAATAACCTGAGAATTAGCCTCTCATGACACTGTGTCAAGAGCAGCTGATAGGTCTAGCAACTATGCAGAAGATATATCCTGGTCTGCTACTATTCACAGGTCATCAAAAATAGAGACTAGAGCCATCTCCATATTAAGATGTCCCAAAGCCAGATTACGCAGCACCCAAAATATTGTGCTCCTCAAAGAATGATGAAAGCTGGCTATTTTAAATGGAAATAGGTCAAAATTAGTACTCTCCGGTACCTCTCTGTGATGTCAGCCATGCATGTTGACAGTATAGGGGGTTCAGGAAAGGTGCAAGATTTATTAATGAAGCTTAGGTAGGCCACACATCATTATGCGTACATCAAAATCCTAGACACTGAAGTTTGAGTACATTTTTGTACTTAATTGTAGAAATACACAAGTTGAAACTTCATTTTACAGGAAATAAAAATGCATCCAAATTCAGACAGACTTGCCAAAATTGTATAAATAAATCAAGGAGTCAAAGGTGCAACACACTGAAGCTGCACAGGTTCTTGGCGGCTCACCAGTGAGCGATTCAAGCTCATGGTCAAGGGGCTTCTCATCCCCTGTGTCTAGGGCCAGTCCGCTGAAATGAGTCCACTTAAAACAAGACATGGCATCGGCAGCCTCATCCATCTCCCTAGGATTATGTGCCACAATGAATACTTTATTTAGGTATGTATGTATGTATGTATATGGTACTTCTATAGCGGCAACCTAGAAAAAAAAGGCCTTCCAGCCTGACCACAAGCAAATGTGCGTTAGGCCCACAGCCTCTCCCTAAAGGAAAAAGCCACTTTCAGGGGAAAAGGTTCCAGAGTTGATGCCAGAGATGTGGCCACTGGCTGCCCAGGTCCCTGGCCCTTACAGCATGCACCATTTGGGGCAGAAACTCACCACAAAGCTGAGGGTCAATCCTTCAACTGAGAAACGCGCTCAATCAGCTTGGCTGCAAGGCTCAGCTTGCAACGAAGCTATTGCGTTCAACGTAGTGAAGAGGCCAGTTGTAGGCAAACAAACGACCACCCGTGAAGGGGTTTAGAGCCCGCAAGATAGGAAAAGTAACTCCACTACCTATCAATATTAGGAGTCTATTTATGTGGGAAAGAGGCTGACTAAATTACATTGTTATAGGAGCCCTACTACAGAAGTTTAAGGACCCAGTGACATGACGTATTAGGTAATGGTTCTACAGATTGAACCTTCCCTGCAGTGTCCAAGGACCGACGTGGGTGGATATACAGGGGTCATTTAGAACCCTGAGTAAGTACAAACATAGATGCAGTAGCATTTGCAACCACTTAAACACTTGCTCTGATAATGATCTATCTGCAGATTGCACCAGGTTGGTTCTTAGCAGTCTGCCACTTTCTTGCAGCTGGTGGCAACTGCCCTACAAAACAGAGTGCAAAGGGTAATAACACAGAAGAAACAGAAGCAAAATCATTTGTACATGCTGATCCAAGGTACTAATTACAGAGGTCATTATCAGGTCAAAACCAGGTGCACACCACCCATCCTGCTGTAATGTTATTTACGCTACATTGGTGTCGCGACCTTTGTCACCTTGTGACTCTAAGCGGCTCACCAGACACACACCACTGACAGTGCGAATAAATGAGATTTGCTGGCAGTCGAGTTTCTCACCTCAAGAAAGGTAAGAACTGAACACACCCTTCCTGCATGTCACATTGAATGAAGCTTAAACATCAACCTAGTAGCACCTAACCTCCAGTTGGGCAGCACGCCTTGCTCTCGAGAGACTAGACAAACCAAGCTTCTGTTAAAGGCTGTCAATGGATGACTAACCACAGACCGATTCCTGCACTCTCCCTTCAGCAGCTAAAACCTTCAGATGACTGTTGCAATGAACAGAGCTGAAGAACACAGGTCCTTTGATAAAGGAGACATGCCGCAGAAACTGGTAGGGGCTACCCACCCCGTCAGAGGGTTGTGGTTCTTGCACTTTCTGCTTCCTATGATGGCCCAGGACACACTGTGTGCACTGATGCTTCCTGCTGCTTTCTGCCTTTTTCCTCCTGAGTTCAGTTTCTTCTTGCCTTCTTTACACTCAAATGCAACTAGCTGGATCCATGGAATTTTATTAGCCCTTTGCGCGAACAATTGGTATTTCTTACTGAGCTCTGTGGTCAGAATTGGTATTTCGGTAAGGACTGTAAACTAACATTTAAAAAAAAATTATTAGTGCTATCAGCTAGCAATTGGTATTTCTATCAGCAATGTAAACTAACAATTGTTCTAGCAGCGCTGTAAACTAACAAGTGACATCTCTATCACTGCTGTAAACTAATAATTTGTACCTCTATCAGCAACGTAAACTAACGATTGGTATTTCTATCAGCACTGCAAACTAACAATTGGCATTTCTAGCACTACTCTAAGCTAACAACTGTTTCCATCATCACTCTGAGTTAACTGTTTTTTCAATCCGCACTTTAAGCTTACAATTTGTATTTCTATCAGCACTGTAAACTAACAATTTGTGTTTGTATCAGCACTGTAAACTAACAATTCGTATTTCTATCAGCAATGTAAACTAACAATTGACATTTCTATCAGTCCTTTTCTATTATCACTCTGAGCTAACAATTGGTATATCCATCAGTATTTTAAGCTAACAATTTGTATTTCTATTAGTGTTGTAAACTAATAATTGGTATTTCTATCAGCACTGTAAACTAACAATTGGTATTTCTATCAGCAATGTAAACTAACAGTTGGTATTTCTATCAGTGCTGTAAACTAATAATTGTTATTTCTATGTGCACTCTGTTCTAACAATTGGTATTGCTGTAAGGGTTATAAACTAACATTTGTTTTTTCTATTAGTGCTATCAGCTATCAATTGGTATTTCTATCAGCAATGTAAACTAACAATTGGTATTTTCTATCAGCACTTAAAACTAACAATTTCCATTTCCATCAATGCTCTAAGCTAACAACTGATATTTCTACTTTCACTCTGAGCTAAGAATTGGTATTTCTATCAGCATTTTAAACTAACAATTTGTTTTTCAATGAGCGTTGTACACTAATGATTGGTTTTTCTATCAGTGCTCTCATCTAGCAATTGGTATTTCTACCAGCACTTTAAGCTAACAATTTTTATTTCTATGAACGCTGTACACTAATGTTTGGCTTTTCTATCAGTGCTCTAAGCTAGCTATTTGTTTTTCTACCAGCATTCTGATCTACCAATTGGTATTTCTATCTGTGCTTAAACCTACCATCTCGTTTTTCTATCAGCACTCTAAGGGAACAAATGATTTTTGTTGTTCCCTAGACAGAAGATATGCTGTCTCTTCTGGACCTTTTATTTCTCACCATGGGCTTAGAGGACACCGCTTGCTTACCATTAGTTGGCTTCCCTGACCCTCTCTTTTCCTTGCTTTTTAGTGTCCCGCTGCTGCATGCTTCCTTACTCTTCATATGACTGTCCTTCCAGTTGGAGCAGGGAAGGATTTCTTGTTTCCTTCCACTGCTCATTTTTAGGTCTCACCTGAGCCAGCACATGCGCTGCTCTGGTGAGACTTTAAGAAAGTGGGCTTCAGAAAATGCTACCACTGTGGCCTAGAGCTTGCTGTTACGCGCGCGGGCGAGCGCTAAACAAGCAGAGGCGCCATCTGGCTTTCCTCTCTCGTCATGGGTCATCAGCTTTTAAGATACGAGAGCTTTCTTTCACATTCCTGAAGTCGATAGCTTCCTTGTCATTTGCGTTACTAAGCAATCCTGGGCAGAGCCAACTGTTAAATTAAATGAATCAGGTTATTCCTGATTACAAGCATCTCCTGAGAAACGAGGGGAAACTTTCAAAGACTGGAGATGCTTGTAATCAGCTTTCAAGACAGGAGAGATTTAATTCACATGCTTGAAGTCCATAGCTTCCTTTTCATTTGCCTGTATAGCCTTATCTCTCTTCTACCCCTCTACCTCTACTCTTCCTCTCTTCTACACCTCTACCTCTCTTCTACCCCTCTACCTCTACTCTACCTATCTTCTATCCTCTACCTCTCTTCTACTCTTCTACCCCTCTGTCTTATACCCCTCTACCTCTCTTTTACCCCTCTACCCCTCTACACCTCTACCCCTCTTCTACCCCACTACCCCTCTTCTACCCCCACCCTTCTTATACCCTCTACACCTCTACCCTCTACTACCCCTCTACCCCCTTACCCCTTTTATAACCCTCTACCCCTCTACTACCCCTCTGTCAATCTCCTACTCCTCTACCCCTCTACTACCACTCTACCCCTCTTCTACCCCTCTACATCTCTACTACTTTACCCCTCTTCTACCCCTCTACTACCCCTCTATTTCTCCTCTACCTCTTTTCTACCCCTCTACCTCTCTTCTACCCCTCTACCTCTACTCTAGCTCTCTTCTGTCCCTCTACCTCTCTTCTATCCCTCTACCTCTCATCTATCTCTCTACCTCTCCTATACTCTTCTATCCCTCTACCTCTCTCCTACTATTCTACCCCTCTACCTGTCTTTTACTCTTCTATCCCTCTACCTATCTTCTACCCCTCTAACCCTCTACTACCCCTCTACCCCTTTACTACACCTCTACTCTTCTACTACCCCTCTACCCTTCTCCTACCCCTCTACCCTTCTACCCCTCTTCTATCCCTCTTCTACCCTTCAACCCCTCTACCCTGTCCTACCCCTCTTCTACCCCTCTACCCCTCTTATACCCCTCTACTATCCCTCTACTCTTCAACACCTCTACCCCTTTTCTACCCCTCTTCAACCCCTATACCCCTCTTCTATCCCTCTAACACCACTCTACCCCTCTTCTACATCTTCTACCCCTCTTCCATCCCTCTATCCCTCTTCTGCCCCTCTATGATCCCTCTTCTAGCCCTCTACCCCTCTACTAACCCTCTACTCCTCTTCTACTCCTCTGCCCCTCTTCTACCCCTCCATTACCCCTCTTCTAACCCTCTACTTCCCCTCTACCCCTCTACTACCCCTCTCCTCCTCTTCTACCCCTTTACCCCTTTTCTAACCCTCTTCTACCCCTTTACCCCTCTACTACCCCTTTACCCATCTACCTCTCTTCTACCCCTCTACCTCTACACTACCGCTCTTATACCCCTCTACCTCTACACTACCTCTCTTCTACCCCTCTACCTCTCTTCTACCCGTCTACCTCTACTCTCCCTCTTTCTACCCCTCTACCCCTCTTCTACCCCTCTACCTTTCTTCTACCACTATACCCTTCTTCTACCCCTCCACCCTTCTTCTACCCCTCCACCCCTTTTCTACCCCTCTACCACCCCTCAACCTCGCTACTACCCCCTACCCCTCTACTACCGCTCTACTACCCCTCTACCCCTACTACCCCTCTATACCTCTACCCCTCTTCTACCTCTCTTCTACCCCTATACCCTACTATCCCTCTACTACCCCTCTACTACCCCTTTTCTACCTTCTACCCCTCTACTACCCCTCAACCCCTCTACTACCCTTCTACCCCTCTACTACCTCTCGATCCCTCTACTACCCCTCTTCCCCTCTTCTCCTCTACCCCTCTATTACCCCTCTACACCTCTACCCCTCTACTACCCTTCTACCCTACTACCCCTCTCCATCCCCTCTACCTATCTACTAGTCCTCTACCCCTCTTCTACCCCTCTTCTACCCTTCTACCACTCTTCTACCCCTCTACCCTCTACTACCCGTCTAACCCCTCTACTGCCCCTCTACCCTTCTACTACGCCTCTACCCCTCTTCTACCCCTGTACCCCTTTACTACCCCTCTAACCGGCGACTCGTCTACCCCTCTTCTACCCCTCTACTACCCCTCTACGACTGTTCTACCCCTATTCTACCCCCTTCTACTTCCCTTCTACTGCACTTCTACCCCTCTACCATCTTGTACCCCTCTACCCTCTTCTACCCCTCTACTACTCTATCCCTCTTCTACCCCTCTACCCCACTTCTACCCATCTACTCCTGTTCTACCCCTCTACCCCTCTACTCTTCTACGCATCTACCCCTCTTCTACCCTTCTACCCTCTTTTACTCCTCTTCTACCCCTCTACCACTCTTCTACCCCTATATCCCTCTTCTACCCCTCTACTACCGTTCTACCCCTCTACTACCCCGCTACTACCCCTCTACTACCCCTCTACCCTTCTACTACCCCTCTACCTCTCTTCTACCCCTCTGCCCCTCTTCTACCCCTCCATTACCCCTCTTATACCCCTCTACTTCCCCTCTACCCCTCTACTACCCCTCTCCTCCACTTCTACCCCTTTACCCCTTTACCCCTTTTCTACCCCTCTTCTACCCCTCGTCTACCCCTTTACCCCTCTACTACCCCTTTACCCCTCTACCCCGCTTCTACCCTTCTACCACTCTACCCCTCTTCTACCCCTCTAACCCTCTATCCCTCTTCTACCCTTCAACCCCTCTTCTACCCCTCTTCTACCCCTCTACCTGCTACTCTTCTACCCCTCTACCCCTCTTCTACCCCCTTCACATCTCTTCTACTCCTCTTCTACCCCTCTACCCTAATCTTCCCCTCTACCCCTCTTCTACTCCTCTGCCCCTCTTCTACCCCTCTATTCATCTATGCCCCTACCCCTCTTCTGCCCTTCAACACTCTACCCCTCGTCTACCCCTCTAACCCTCTTCTACCCTTCAACCCCTCTTCTACCCCTCTACCCGCTATTCTTCTACCCCTCTTCTACCCCCTTATAACCCCTTCTACTCCTCTTCTACCCCTCTACCCTCTTGTTCCCCTCTACCCCTGTTCTACCCCTCTACCCCTCTTCTACCCCTCTATTCTTCTATGCCTCTACCCCTCTACCCCACTTCTACTCTTCTACCCCTCTACCCTTCTTCTACCCCTCTTCTACTCCTCTACCCCTCTTCTATCCCTTTACCCCTCTACTACTCCTCTACCCTTCTACTACCCCTCTATTGCCAATCTACCCTTTTACTACCCCTCTACCCTTCTACTACCCCTCTGCCCGTCTTCTACCCATCTACTACCCCTCTACCCCTCTTCAACCCCTCCACCACTCTTCTACCCCTCTATCCATCGTCTATCCCTCTTCTACCCCTCTATCCCTCTTCTACCCCTCTTCTCTTCCACTACCCCTCTACCACCCCTCTACCCTACTACCTGTCTACCTCTCTACTACCCCTCTTCTATCCCTCTACCCCTCTTCTACTCTTCTACCCCTTTACTACCCCTCTACTACCCCTCTAACCTCTAGCCCTCTACTACCCCGCTACCACTCTACTACCCCTCTACCCTTCTACTACCCCTCTTCTACCCTTCTACCCCTCTATCCCTTTTCTACCCCTCGACCTTCTACGCTCTACCCCTCTACCCCATATCTACTCCTCTTCTACCCCTCTACCCCTTCTACACCTCTTCTACACCTCTACCCCTATACTATCCCTCTTCTACCCCTCTATCCCTCTACTACCCCTCTTCTACCCCTCTACTACCCTTCTACCCCTCCACCTGTTTTCTGCCCCTCTACTCCTCTTCTACCCCTCTACCCCTCAACCCTCTTCTACCACTCTACATCTACACTACCTTTCTTCTACCGTTCTTCTAGCCCTCTAACTCTACTCTACCTCTCTTCTACCCCTCTACCTCTCTTCTATCCCTCTACCTCTCTTCTACCCACTGCCTCTACTCTACTTCTCTACTTCTACTCTACCACTCTACTTCTCTTCTACCCCTCTACCTCTACTCTACCCTCTTCTACTCTTCTACCCCTCTTCTACACTTCTACCCCTTCTATCCCTCTTCTACCTCTCTATCCCTCTTCTACCCTTTTATCCCTTTTATCCCTCTTCTACCCATCTACCCCTCTTCTACCCCTCTACCCTCTTCTACCCCTCTACCCCTCTTCTACCCCTCTACCCCTCTTCTACCCTTCTACCCCTCTACCCCCTTCTACCCCTCTTCTACACCTCTACTACCCCTCTACCGCTCTTCTACCCTCTACCCTTCTTCTACCCCTCTACTAACCCTCTTCTACCCCTCTACTACCCCTCAACTCTTCTACCCCTCTACCGCTCTTCTACCCCTCTACCCCTCTTCCACCCCTTTATCCCTCTTCTATCCCTCTCCTACCCCTCTACTCTTCTACCCCTCTATCCCTTGTCTACCCTTCTTCCCCTCTACCCCTCTTCTATCTCTCTTCTATCCCTCTTCTCCCCCTCTTCTACCCCTTTACACCTCTACCCTTCTGCTACCCCTCTACCCCTCTTCTACCCCTCTTCTACCCACTGTAACTAGCAAAGACACTGTGTCATTGCAGCATCACTCGGCACCACCAAAGCATCACTCAGCACCACCACAGCATCACTTAGGACTATCACAGCATCACTCAGTGCAACAGCAGCATCCCTCAGCGCAACAGCAGCATTACTCAGTGACACCATAGCATGCCACCACAGCATCACTCAGCACCACCACATCTTCACTCTCCGCCACCACGGCATCACTCAGCATCACCACAGCATCACTCTGCAGCACCACAGCATTGCTCAGCGCCACCACAGCAACACTCAGCGTCACCACAGCATCACTCAGCACCACCACAGCATCACTCAACAACACCACAGCATCACTCAGGGCCAACACAGCATCACTCAACACAACCACAGCATCACTCAGCACTACCACAGCATCACTCAGCACCACCACAGCATCACTCAGGGTCACAACAATATCACTCAGTGCCACTACAGCATCACTCAGCACCACCACAGCATCACTCAAGGCCACCCCAGATTTACTCAGCACCACCACAGCATCACTAAGCAGCACCGCAGCATATCAGCACCACCACAGCATCACTCAGCACCACCACAACATCACTCAACACCACATCAGTATCACTCAGCATCGCCTTTGCAATAGTGCACCACCACATCATCATCACTCAGCAAGACGTAAGTGTCATTCAGCATCACATCAGCGTCGTCTCAGCACCAGTCACCACCACCACCACTACCACCTCAACATCACTCAACACCCCCTCAGCCTGCTCTCGGAATCTGCCATTTGCTGATTCTCCCCTAGCGTCTGGCTCCTGCTAGTGTTATAATACAGGTACTAGTTCACAACCTTCAAACTCCAATTGTTTATGCCCACTCAAAAAAAAACTTTAACAAACAACCATTGGAATAGGCAAAACCAAGTTGCCAGCATTGCAAGAACAAAAGAAAAATGAGGATTTTTTTATTGTACATACATTTTTTAACATGGTCGTTCTGTTGGACATAATGCCTTCTTGGTCATATATAATGTAACAAAAATGCTTCTGGCCCTTTCTTATTACAACTTTTCAGCATGCTGCACAGCAGCTACACTTCTCTACATCACAGCTTAAACACATTGGCAAAGTCAATAGCTCTGACTAAACACTTATAAGGCCCCAAAGGTGAGACCTATTGGCTTATGCCAATGCTTGTTTTAAGTGCTACTTCTGCATTCGTCATTAAACACTCCACAAGTGTGTTTTTCTGATCTGTCTCCCTTGCCTATTTGCCCCTTCACGTTCTTTCTCCTGCTGACCCTCTGCTGTTTGTCTGCTTGCCCCCAGCCCCTACCCACCTCTGTTGTTGTCAGCTTGCCCCTCCCTACCACCCTCCGATGTTGTCCATGTTGCACTCGACTTGTCCACCTTATCTCTGTGTTGCACCCATCCCCTCCCTCATCTGTGGTTCCTCCTGCCCATCTCCCTCCGTGTTGCCTCACACCTCACAATACACAAGAAAGTACTATTAGATGGTCAGCGCTGGCTGTGTCATAGCTCTTTTATCCCACATCTTCCATTGTTCATGTTTCCCTCCCTCCCCACCCGCCCTCCATCCCTCTGTGTTACTTCTTGTCAGCCCGCTGCACCAACAATAAAAAAATGCACTAATTCTGACTTCGTCATAGCGCTTTTTTTTTTACATGCTGTACAACATGACTAAACAACATTGACAAAGTCAATAACTCTCTCATAGGAGCGACCTATTGGCATTACCAATGCTTGTTCCATCTGTGTGCTAAGCTACCAATTGGTATTTCTACCATCACTCTAAGGTAACAATGAGTATGTTTATCAACACTAGAAGCTAACAACTGATATTCTATCAATACTCTACCCCAACTCATGTCATCATTGTGAACACCCAGAGCTACTCATTGTCATTACAAGGAACACTCTAACTTACAAAACACTATCTTTACTGTTTGTAGGAAGGTGGATATCTGACTATGGTTACCCCCAAACTTTTTGCATGGTGTTTAGCTGCTTTTTTACTTTAGTTGGCCTGGGATCCTGCTATCCAGGGCCCCAGGCTAATTGCTCTCTCCTTAAAATGGACTCCATGTACCTTAGGTACATACACAATTGGAATTGGCACACCTTATTGGCCCCTGTAACAGTGTACCCAGGTATCCAGGGCATAGGTGCTTCCAAGGCCTACCAGGGGCTGCAGCATGTATTGTGCCACCCCTGGCCTGGTCTCCATATTTGACACAACTGGCTGATCACTCAGCTGGGGTAAGTCGGTGTAACCACCCCTTACTTAGGTGTAGTATGCCTATACCTAACCTAAAATGGACACATATGTTCCTATCAGTCACTCCTATGGAAGGCCTCATCAATCCTGGAGGCAGAGTGCTTGGAAATATGTGAGATGGTGCTCTGGCATGAGCTGAGCCTGTCTGCAGCTTTCGGAACCATGTCCTTTAGCTGTTCCATGATATTGCCATACCATATACTCTTAAGTGCATTATAATCCTCGCGGTTAAATGCTATCTTAGGTTTGGCTTTATCAAAACATGTCGAGTAAGGTGTCATACGAATTGGAATACTACCCCCTCGCCAGTTCTGGCGACGGGGGTAGCATTCCACCCTTCTAGAGGGACACGACATGTACCTAGCCTGAACCCCGGTTAAAGTTAAACAGAGCCTTAGCATCACAAAATGGATGCTGCCACCACAGACACAAGTCTGACCTCCTGCTGCTGGGAGTCCTTCCAGCGAGGGCAGCTTGGACAAAGGGTTTCCTGCCTGGGGAGGTGCTAGCACCACTCCAGACAGGATTTTGTGTATTGGGTAGGACAGGGCTGACAGACATGCCTGGGGCACACAAGGTGTCCCTGTGCATAGGCCAGTTCAAACCGGTGCTGGGGCTTTCCAACCCCAGTCCTGGCGCGAAACTGGACAAAGGAAAGGGGGTGTAACCACCCCCCTTCCTGGTTACACCCAGAGGAGGGACCTAGTAGGTGATCCGGCCCCCCAGATTCGAATAAGAGTGGGAGCTGTGTCCTGAGACTTCAGATCATCCTGAATCAACTTGAAATAAAGAAGAAGACTGGACTTCGACATTCTGCTGCACAGAAGACGGAAGAGAATCTCCCTTGTGGCCAAGGAGTGACCACCCTGTGAATACAGGCACCAACCAGCAACTCGACGTCTGCTTTGCTGCCGCCTCCCGCCGGAGCCCGAGCCCAGAGCCTGACAAGACCCAGACTCCCAGACTTCTCACCGCCCGATCCACAGTCCCTGCAAAGAAGGGACCCGTGGAGGCACCGAGAGACGTGGGACCGGACATCTTGGAAGACCCCCGAGACGCTGACTGCGCAGCATCAGAGGCACCCTCGACGCTGTGCTTTGGGGTTTGAGAAGCCCTAACCTCGAGCAGCCCTTGCACCAAAGATCAGCCCCCCAGTATCTCCACGATCTGCGTGGGGCCCTTTTGCACCGTGCCACTCGATGCGCCATCCCGGCCACTTGCCACGTGGCTAGCGGCCATCTTGGCGACAAAACCTACAACTTTCACTACAGGTCTGGTTGCTCCAGACTTGCCCTTGCTCCTGTGAAAAGGAGCACCTGCTCTGACCTTGCTGGTCCGAGTAACAAGCCTTTTTCGATTCCTGCGTGGCTTGCATTAGCCAAGGCCTGTTTGCTTCTATCGAGTCGCCGACACCGCCAACAGCGAGAAGCCTGCGTGGGACAGCTCGTGACCGACTCCTGGACGTCTTCGACCCCTCGTGTCCACGTGGCTGCAGAGAGAAGCTACACCTCGACGCCTGTTTGCACCCGACATCGCCTGGTTCCACTCTGGTTCCACGGTAGTCACTGGCTAGTGACTTTGAACATTGTCCCCTCTGCTTTCAGGTCTTCACCTCTTCAGATCCACCCTTGGATCCACCGGAACTCTTCACATCGAGCCGCCTGCAGCATCTTCAGCTCCAAGCACCATCGACCTGCGTGACGAAACCCGACACTACTTCGACCCTATGCACCCGCTTCCTGTGGGTGAGGTAACTCAGTTCCGCCGGTGTTCCCACACTGGTACACACCTCTAGTGTCTGTGTCTCAAGTTTCAGCTTTCTAGGTCACTCGGAAGGTTCCTTTATAACTAACTTTGTACTTTTTACGCACCATTGACATTGCATTGGTAAAGCGTGCACTTTCCGCACTGCTCCCGAGTCCCGCGGGCCTTTCCCGACTTCTTCACTGCTAGTCCCGAACAGCTCCAGCGATTCCCCAGGCCCTAGGCCTCTTCACTTTCCCCATAGTGGTTCTTATACCACTATTTTAGTATATGGTTTAGGTGGCCCCTAGGGCTCATCCATATTGTGCAACTTTTGTGTATTTAAACTGTGTTTTGTTTTAACGCATTTGCTTCTGTGCTCATAAAGAGTATCAGGGATATTTGTAGTAATACATCTATATATATTTTCAATATATATCTGTGTGGTGTCCTTTCACTTGGTATTCAAGGGATTGTGTATGGTAAAACAGCTTGCTTCACATGCTTTTACAGAGTTTAGCCTAAGACTGCTTAGTCCATGCTACCCCTAGGATAGCTTGTCTATAAGGTTGACTTTACAACCTGCACCATAAGGGTTGCTTGGCATGATACAAGGTGATCACTAGAACTAGTGAGCATCATATATCAGGCCAACTTCTCACATTGGTGAGCAGCGGATTGGGATTTGAGCTTGCTGTTGTTTTACCATTACAATCTTTGAAAATATCATTTGAAAGATCATACAGGTACCTGATAGGTACACTAAAACAAGACTAGATATACTTAAGTTCTACTGAACTTAGTTGTTGTAGAGGATAGGGAGTAGCACACCCTGACTACAACTACTAGATAGGTTTTGTAGGAAAACACCAGTGTAGGTAGATTGCAACACATCCACCACACTAGAGCAATGTCTGGAGCAGAGGGATCCACTGGACTCATCTCTGTTGAGAGTGACCCTCCAAGGGCACCATCCAAATTTGCTACCTTTCCATTTAAGGAACTGAGGCAACTGTGTTCCATGAGAGGAATCAAAACAGGTCCTTCGCCTACAGCAGGACACCTCAGAGAGCTTTTAGACCAGTCTGAAGCTCTAAGGGACTCCAAACCAGGCCCCTCAGGGACTGGAGATGGAGGATCCCCCACTGAAGATGATGACTCTGATGCCCCTGCCCCTGTAGTTCAGGTAGATGAGGAAAACCAGACCCCTGGGAATACTCAGCCTGAGGAAGAAGAAGAGGAGGAGGAGGAGGAAGAGAGTGAATCTGATGATGGGACTAGCCAGGTGTTAGTCAGCAGGCTTAACCAGGCTAACTTAAGCTTATTTGGGACTGAAGGTGGGTCCAACCCATTCAGACCCCCAAATGGACTTAACCAGGAGCATAGGAGGAGGAGGAATCATTCAGGTGAATCCAATACCTCCCATGTTTCTAGAGGTTCTCATGGCAACTCCAGAAGGGAGTTGACTAGCCCTCAGAGAAGGGAACATGAGGTCAAAATGAGAGAGGCTGAACTTAGGATCCAGAGACAAGAATTAGAAGTTGCCCTGGCCAAAGAGAAACTTGCTAGAGCAAGGCAGCCTAGAGAGAGTGGATTAGATTCCACTGGTGGCAGCACTATCCATAAGGATAAAGACAGGTCCTATGACAATAGAAACCTGAGTAAGATTGTGCCCCCCTACAAAGTTGGGGATGATATCCACAAATGGATGACTGCACTTGAGAGAGCTTGCAAAGTACAGCAGGTCCCTCAGGAGCAGTGGGCAGCAATCTTGTGGCTCTCCTTTGAAGGTAGAGGCAGAGACAGACTCCTCACAGTTAGTGATGGGGATTCTAGAAACTACCAGGTCCTGAAGAGTGCTCTGATTGATGGGTTAGGCTTAACCACTGAACAGTACAGGTTAATGTTCAGAGACACCCAGAAGACACAGACTCAGGACTGGTCTGAATTTGTTGAATGTGCCACTAAGGCTCTGGAGGGCTGGTTGCTGGGAAGTAAGGTTACTGACTATACAGGATTGTATAATTTGATTATGAGAGAGCAAATCTTAAGTAATTGTCAAAGTCAGCTTCTACATCAGCACCTGGTTGACTCTGATCTAGCCTCCCCACAAGAATTGGGTAGGAGGGCAGACAAATGGGTCAGAACCAGGATCAGGCCTAAGAACCAGGGTGGTGTCCAAAAGAAAGAGACTACCAAGCCTCAAGAGAAGGGTGGGGATAAAAGTAAGGAAAAGACTTCCCCAGGGCCCCAAAACTCCAAGGATGGGGGTGGGTCCCAAGACACTTCTTCAACCCAGAAAAAGCCTTATTGTCATGTCTGTAAACAGGTTGGGCATTACAAAACAGACAGCTGTTGTCCCAAGAATGGCAATAAAGAGAATATACCTCCAAAGCCAGCTCCAACACCTCCTGTTACTGTCAGCAGTAATCCCCCAGGAAGTGGGAGCACACCCAGGAATCTGGGTGGGTTTACTTTTGGAGGACAGGTGGATTCTGGCCTAACCAGGTCCCCTACCTCAGATACTCTTGTCTATGAGACTGGCATGGGGTTTGCCAATTTCACTGCTTGCCCAAACACTTTGAGCAAGTATTGACAGGAGCCCCTCATCAATGGCTTGAAAGTTGAGGCCTTTAGAGACACAGGGGCTAGCATCACCATGTTGGCTGAATGTCTAGTCCCCTCAAGGCAACTTTTACCTGATGCCACATATCAGGTGACAAACATTGATGGAATAGAAACCAATCACCCCATGGCAGTAGTAAATCTTAGCTGGGGAGGTGTCACTGGCCCAAAGAGAGTGGCAGTGTCATCAAACTTGCCTGTAGATTGTATACTGGGGAATGATTTGGAAATCTCAGCTTGGGCTGAGGTTGAACAGGAAACCCATTCTAGAATGGTAAATCTCCATGGAAAGGTTAGTGGGACTGTGCTGGCCACAGCCCCAATACAAGATGTCCTTCCTGAAAAGGTTGGTAGGGCTGAGCAAACCTCAGCCCCATCTTCAGCTAACTTCCCTCCTGTAAAGATTAGCAGGGCTGTGATGGTAACAGCCCATACCCAAACTGAGTATCCTCCTGAAAAGGTTGGTGGGGCTGTGATGGCCACAGCCCAAACTCAAACTGATACATGTGTTGTGAAGCCTGAAAAGATGGATCACTCCACACAAACAGAGAGCATTGAGGAGGAAGAGAAATCTCCCTCCCACCAGACTTTAGGAAAGGATCAGCCTCCTCAGGGAACTGATCTTACCCCTGATGAAGGAACTGTCCCAGAGGTTGTTAGGCCTGGCCTGACAGAGCCTCTGATGACAGTGGACCCTTCTCAGGTGGGACCCAGTCTGGAGCAGGTAACCTGCCCCTCTCTACCTTGCCTTAGTCAGCCCAGGGCTGCAGAGGACAAGAAGGACAGTGAGCCCCAAAGGGCCCCCTGTCAAATAAAGCACCCCCATCAACAGATTAGGGGCACCGAAACTAGTAGCCCTAGTGAGGTAAAAACTTTAAAAACTCCTGAGGGAGCCCCCTTAAAAGTAGTTAGGGACCTCCCACAGATGGATTCTGTTGGGCACAGCCAAACCTGGGATCCCAAGGGCCCAAACCTGAACTGTCCCTCCAGTAAACCAAAAAGAGGGACCCAGCCTCCAGCTTTAGGTAGCCAGAGGTTGACCCTGAGAGCACAGTGCAACTCAGTCAAAGAAAGAAAGGCACACATGGTGGAGAGTGATTGGAGGAAGCTGAGTCCTACAGAGGAATCTCACTTCAGTACTCCATCCCAACACCAGCCTTTAACTTTGCAAAGACACACCACAGGTAGAGATTCCCTTTGGTGGAGACCCTCAGATACCCTTAGGGTGAGGGATTGCTTAGTGGACCATGAGACAGGGGGTAACCAAGCCAGAGCTGGTACTTCCTTATATGGCCACTTAGGCAATATAGGCTTACCTGGTCAAGGATAGCCTTATCTCCTTTCGTTTGGGGGGGTTATGTAGGAAGGTGGATATCTGACTATGGTTACCCCAAACTTTTTGCCTGGTGTTTAGCTGGTTTTTGACTTTAGTTGGCCTGGGATCCTGCTATCCAGGGCCCCAGGCTAATTGCTCTCTCCTTAAAATGGACTCCATGTACCTTAGGTACATACACAATTGGAATTGGCACACCTTATTGGCCCCTGTAACAGTGTACCCAGGTACCCAGGGCATAGGTGCTTCCAAGGCCTACCAGGGGCTGCAGCATGTATTGTGCCACCCCTGGCCTGGTCTCCATATTTGACACAACTGGCTGATCACTCAGCTGGGGTAAGTCGGTGTAACCACCCCTTACTTAGGTGTAGTATGCCTATACCTAACCTAAAATTGACACATATGTTCCTATCAGTCACTCCTATGGAAGGCCTCATCAATCCTGGAGGCAGAGTGCTTGGAAATATGTGAGATGGTGCTCTGGCATGAGCTGAGCCTGTCTGCAGCTTTCGGAACCATGTCCTTTAGCTGTTCCATGATATTGCCATACCATATACTCTTAAGTGCATTATAATCCTCGCGGTTAAATGCTATCTTAGGTTTGGCTTTATCAAAACATGTCGAGTAAGGTGTCATACGAATTGGAATACTACCCCCTCGCCAGTTCTGGCGACGGGGGTAGCATTCCACCCTTCTAGAGGGACACGACATGTACCTAGCCTGAACCCCGGTTAAAGTTAAACAGAGCCTTAGCATCACAAAATGGATGCTGCCACCACAGACACAAGTCTGACCTCCTGCTGCTGGGAGTCCTTCCAGCGAGGGCAGCTTGGACAAAGGGTTTCCTGCCTGGGGAGGTGCTAGCACCACTCCAGACAGGATTTTGTGTATTGGGTAGGACAGGGCTGAAAAGAAACAGACATGCCTGGGGCACACAAGGTGTCCCTGTGCATAGGCCAGTTCAAACCGGTGCTGGGGCTTTCCAGCCCCAGTCCTGGCGCGAGACTGGACAAAGGAAAGGGGGTGTAACCACCCCCCTTCCTGGTTCCACCCAGAGGAGGGACCTAGTAGGTGATCCGGCCCCCCAGATTCGAATAAGAGTGGGAGCTGTGTCCTGAGACTTCAGATCATCCTGAATCAACTTGAAATAAAGAAGAAGACTGGACTTCGACATTCTGCTGCACAGAAGACGGAAAAGAATCTCCCTTGTGGCCGAGGAGTGACCACCCTGTGAATACAGGCACCAACCAGCAACTCGACGTCTGCTTTGCCGCCGCCTCCCGCCGGAGCCCGAGCCCAGAGCCTGACAAGACCCAGACTCCTAGACTTCTCACCGCCCGATCCACAGTCCCTGCAAAGAAGGGACCCGTGGAGGCACCGAGAGACGTGGGACCGGACATCTTGGAAGACCCCCTCGACGCTGACTGCGCAGCATCAGAGGCACCCTCGACGCTGTGCTTTGGGGTTTGAGAAGCCCTAACCTCGAGCAGCCCTTGCACCAAAGATCAGCCCCCCAGCATCTCCACGATCTGCGTGGGGCCCTTTTTGCACCGTGCCACTCGACGCGCCATCCCGGCCACTTGCCACGTGGCTAGCGGCCATCTTGGCAACGAAACCTACAACTTTCACTACAGGTCTGGTTGCTCCAGACTTGCCCTTGCTCCTGTGAAAAGGAGCACCCGCTCTGACCTTGCTGGTCCGAGTAACAAGCCTTTTTCGATTGCTGCGTGGCTTGCATTAGCCAAGGCCTGTTTGCTTCTATCAAGTCGCCGACACCTCCAACAGCGAGAAGCCTGCGTGGGACAGCTTGTGACCGACTCCTGGACGTCTTCGACCCCTCGTGTCCACGTGGCTGCAGAGAGAAGCTACACCTCGACGCCTGTTTGCACCCGACATCGCCTGGTTCCACTCTGGTTCCACGGTAGTCACTGGCTAGTGACTTTGAACATTGTCCCCTCTGCTTTCAGGTCTTCACCTCTTCAGATCCACCCTTGGATCCACCGGAACTCTTCACATCGAGCCGCCTGCAGCATCTTCAGCTCCAAGCACCATCGACCTGCGTGACGAAACCCGACACTACTTCGACCCTATGCACCCGCTTCCTGTGGGTGAGGTAACTCAGCTCCGCCGGTGTTCCCTCACTGGTACACACCTCTAGTGTCTGTGTCTCAAGTTTCAGCTTTCTAGGTCACTCGGAAGGTTCCATTATAACTAACTTTGTACTTTTTACGCACCATTGACATTGCATTGGTAAAGCGTGCACTTTCCGCACTGCTCCCGAGTCCTGCGGGCCTTTCCCGACTTCTTCACTGCTAGTCCCCAACAGCTCCAGCGATTCCCCAGGCCCTAGGCCTCTTCACTTTCCCCATAGTGGTTCTTATACCACTATTTTAGTATATGGTTTAGGTGGCCCCTAGGTCTCATCCATATTGTGCAACTTTTGTGTATTTAAACTGTGTTTTGTTTTAACGCATTTGCTTCTGTGCTCATAAAGAGTATCAGGGATATTTGTAGTAATAAATCTATATATATTTTCAATATATATCTGTGTGGTGTCCTTTCACTTGGTATTCAAGGGATTGTGTATGGTAAAACAGCTTGCTTCACATGCCTTTACAGAGTTTAGCCTAAGACTGCTTAGTCCATGCTACCCCTAGGATAGCTTGTCTATAAGGTTGACTTTACAACCTGCACCATAAGGGTTGCTTTGCATGATACAAGGTGATCACTAGAACTAGTGAGCATCATATATCAGGCCAACTTCTCACACTGTTGTTCTGCTGAAACTATTTATATCAAGAGTAAAACAGAACAGTCAATATTTATATCAATACTCTAGACCTACTCTTAATACCTCTGGTGGCACTATTTCAATGGTTTTGCCATACGCTCACTATCTCTAACAATATTCCAGCCCTCCTCTCACAATATATTATAGCTTCTTAGAAACACTCCAAACGTACACTTCATCTAGAATCTGATGCCTTCACTATCTTTATTAATACTCTGCCCAGTCACTCAACTATCTAGATAGCAACACTCAGTGTACACATGTTATCTCTTTCCACATGTAGGTGCCCTTTCTGCCCCCATCAGTGCCTCAGCCTGGCCTGCTCTCCCTATTAATCGCTGCTCTTCTGATACCAGGTCTACCAACATTTATCTGTGCACTTACTACATCTATCAACACTTTCCCTGCACTTGTTCTATCAGTTATTACTTCATGCCTACTCTTGCACCTCAGTCAGCACTATTTCTGTCAGAATTCAGAATTCAAAATACTTTATTCGGTTAAAAACAGAGAATAACCATGAAAGTAGCATGAAAAATACAGTTTACAGTGGGTCAGGTGATCATTATTTAAAATCTCAACAGAAGAACATATTCAAAAACATAAGTACAAAAAGTTAATTCATGTTTAGAGTTTTACGACACTTAAAAACTAGTTTAAGAAATTCAGAGAGTGACGCTACCATAAAAACAGTTTCCATTTTTTGAAACTCTAAAAACGCTAGGCGACATCTGTATACCTTCAAATCTTTAAGAATAGGGATAATGACTTTTTTCCGATAAGAAGTATAACATTTACAAAAAAATAAAATATGGATATCGGATTGCAGGGACACATCATCACATGGGCATGGGCATAAGTCTTTCAACCAACAGTTCATTACAGGGAAGGATAATAATCTGAAAATGATGTTAAGTCTAAACCGGGTTAAAAGGAAACGTTCATGGTTGGACATGTATAAAGTTAAATATGGCTGTAATTTCTCTCCAATTGTAGTTGCCTGATGGGCAGAGACAGTCTTCTTTTTCATCTCCTCCAATTGTCTCTTTTCCATGAGGTGAGCGATACACAATCTTTTTAGTCCTTTTCTTGAGATGTGTACCATAGATAATGGATTCTCAAAATATTGAGCACAGCCTAGTTCCTCAAGAAACTTTCTAATATAACATATCCATTTACAATTATTAATATTATCCAATGCTAGGACGTCCTTTAAAATTGCCCGGTTGACCACACACTCGCCGTTTTTCCAAACCCTGTGCCAGAGCAAAATCGGCTGAGTCTTGATTGTGTCAGTAACAAACACTAAACCTAATTCAGCGTGGCATATAAAGGTCGCAGTACTTTCAGGAATGGACAGAATATGCCGTAAGAACTTATTTTCCATGGTTTGAATTGCACTGACATTTGAGTAGCCCCATAATCCTGAACCATAGATGGCTACTGCTATACAAGTTGCGTTATAAATGGTTAAAATCTCCCTTATGGGTTTATTTTCTAACTTTTTTATAAAGCACTGTAAAGCCATAATAGTTTTGGAGAATAACAAGGTTCTAGCATTAATAGCACTACTCCATGAGCCACTTTCCTGAAACAAAATGCCCAGATATGGGAAAGTAGGAGTCTTCTCTAAGGGATTTGAATTTATGAAGATGGACTTCAAATGCCTGCTTGTTCTTGTCCCACAATACATAGAAAATGTCTTTGAACAATTAATTTTCAGGTCCAAACTAAGCATAAAGGTGTTAAAAGTTGTAACCAGAGTTTGAAGTGCCATAGGGGTGCGTGCCATCAGGACTGCATCATCCGCGTACAGTAGGGCAGGGACCGGCCTCCCACCAACCATAGGCATGTGCCTGCCCTCGTGCACGAGGCGTTGCTCCAAGCCATTTGTGTACAACAAAAATAAAAAGGGTGCTAAAACGCATCCTTGGCGTACACCACGACCAATCCCAAAGTGTCTGCTACATTCTCCCTCCTTCCCGTACCGGACCGTTGCAGTGGCCCCGTGTTAGACCTGTCTGACTTTTTGGCGAAGTCCCTCCTAATTTTTATTTATTTTGTCCCCTTTTTGCCCCTCATACCCTTGTTAATTTTTGGGTCTACTGACTTTTTGTAGGTGTTGGTCAGGGGGATAGGTGTTTTCTCCCCCCCTCATAATCTTTTACCTGAGGCCCAGAGGCCTGTTCTGACAGGAAAGTTGGCACCACCTAAAATGGTGGCCACCAACTGCCCTAACTGTCACACACAGAACTTGGCCATAGCCTAACATAGGGCATTCTAGAACCTTCTGGTCCATTCTGGACCACTGTAGGGCAGCCTATATAAGGCGGAATGCGGGGCAGCCATTTTGTCTACCTGTGGAAGTCAGCTGGAGGACAGGTGGTAGCTAAGGGTGGGAAAAGGTTAGACTTAGGGTTGACCTCCTGAACTGGGAAGCTGCCTATTTGGTCCAAACCCCCAACTCCCCTTTTAGTTATTTGTCCTGGCCCCGCTGTGGGAAGTTTCTGGAGACCCTGGGCGCCTAACTTGCCCCTTTCTAAAATATAAAGGGGAAGTCTATAGGAGAAGGAGACTGCAGCGCTGCGGAGCGCAGTCCTCTGCTCAGCAGCTTGATTCTGAAGAGACTGTGAAGAAGGACTCTCCCACGGAGAGGGGCTTATCCTGGTGCCCTCTCTTTGCTCTGCTTGTACCCCAGTGCTGCCCAACTGTGGGAATCGCGCCCCCCCTGGTGCCAAAACCCTGCTGTGACCGTCCCCCTACCTGAGACCACCAGGGCTGGAGAAGCGGAGACAGCGGGACCACAAGCGGTTCTACACCTGGGTCGGCAGGGGATTATTGAAGGAGCAGAAACGGCTGTTCAGCTGGCCGTGCTGTCCCTGCCTCGGTGTGGGCAAAGCGGGGCTGTTGTGGAGCTGTGATCGGAAGCTCTGAGGTGAGGAGCGGACTGCGCAAGCCCTCGTCAGTGTCCAAGGGGGCGGAAAAGGAAGGCGGCGACGATTGCAAAGCGCGACCTCAGGCGGTGAAACACTCGCCTTTCGCGCATGCCCATTGCGCTGCCGGGCTCCGTGAGGCGGGGCCGGATAGGAGAAGGCAGGTCCGGGAGAGAAGAGCGTCCTTCGCTGGAGGCTGCGCGTTGAGCGACGACATCAGCGTGTGCGGAGGAGCGCCGGTCACCGCTGCAGCTTGAGGAGGTGTTTGGCCTCACTCCCTCGCTCGAGCGCCAAACGGAGGAGCGGCGCGAGTGAGAGGCGAGAAACAGAAGAAACGGCTGACTCCTAGTGAAGCGGTTGAAATCCATTCCCGCTCGAGCGCTACCAGAGGAACTCGCTCGAGTGGGAGAGGGGAACGCTGGTGTCCTGGAGACTGAGGTGCCTGGCTAGTGCTAAACATCCCTAACCTGGCACATGACCCGCTCCACCCGCTCTCTGACAACTCAGGACCCTGAAATGCAAGTAAGGTGGTAGTGTAAGGGGAAAGAGCCTTCTACCTAAGGGAACTCTGGCAGGTCTTAATAAACTATTGATCTGAGTGGTTCTTAACCAGTTGCTTTGGAGAGAGGAATAGAAGAAAAGCTGTACTGTTATCCATGCAACAGGGTGTTGCTCTGAACTGATTTATGTGTAGCTCTTGCCAACCTTTAAAGTAATGCGGTGTTAAGAGTTAGGATAAGGTGCGCAGAGTACAGTAAATGAATAGTTAACTAACAGGAAATTTAGTGATGTGATGTAAATACTTAAGGTCAGTCATCCTGTTTTAAAACCAAATGCTACTCCTGGGATGATATCTGTTTGGGCTTATAGAGAGTAGTAGCTTTCTCCCAAGATTCTAGCGGGTTAATAATTAGCCTGATTGAACCTGAAGTACAGTTTATCCGAATGTAAAAGTGTGATAAGAATTCAGAAATACAGTGACTGCTAGTAATTTAAAAAGTGATTATTTGCTAATGATTTAAAACGTGTAATTGCTAACCCTGAAAGTGATCTAAACTGATTTGAATTATTTATATGTGAATTACTGACGTGACAACACAGAGCATATTATTTTTATATAAAGCAACACGTATTTTCATATAAATTTTGGTGTAGTGTTTTTCTTTTTGAGTGCTATTGCGTGAAATTACTTTTGGGTGGTCTGCAACCTTTACACTGTGCCTCTAGATGTTAGTCTTGCCCTAGGCCAGGCTACCTAATTCCAACATATTGGTGCCTAGCGGTGGGATTGCGGACTTGGTTGCAGCTACTTACTAGTAATTTGACGTAATACACCTAACCTACACCAGGAGTTTTCTCCTTGCGGCCCTCTCAATTAGTCTTTTTGTTTTTTCTAAATTTATTCCTGGTGGTGGGTGGAGTTGGCTTTAGGTTGCCTTTGCCACTCTAAAATTTCTGGTGTGTATCCAGGTTTGCCTGTCTCACAATGGAGTTTGCGGTGGAAAACCTGGAAGTCTATTCCGTGCCCCAATTGAGAATGTTCTGCCAACAAATGGGGGTCTTTTTCAAACAGGGTGCCAGGAAGGGGGAGCTCCAGACTAGCCTTAGGGCCTGGGTGGAGGCACACCAAGAGACAAAGGAGGAGGATGAAGAGGTTGACCAGGACATGCTGGGGGAGGTAGAAGAGTTATTCCGCGATGAGGGGGAAAACTTACTCACCAAACCAATGTCCTATTCCAGTAAGGGCAGTAGCATCTCTGGGAGAAGCCTAACAGAAGCCGAGCTCACCGATAGGAGAGAGAAAAGACAGCTAAAGTGGGAGTTGGCTAAGTTGGACCAGGAGAAAGAGGAGAGGAGGATGGTCCATGAGTTTAGACTGAAGGAACTGGAGCTCCAAAGTCTGCGACGGGGGTCCTCTCCTGTTAGGAATGGTGGCAGCGAACCAAAAGAGTCAGCCAGGGAGACCAAACCCTATATTCCAAAGGACCTGATAGCGAGCTTCAGTCAGGGGGATGATGTAGCTAAGTGGCTGGCCGCTTATGAGGTTTCTTTGAAGGTTCATGGAGTGCAGGAGAAGCACTGGGGGGGTAGTTTGTACAAGTACATGCCTCCTGCTGGTCGGGACACCTTGCTGGCCCTGGATCCAGAGGAACAGACAAACTACCCCACCATGAAGTTGGCGTTATTGAGGAAGTTTGGGCTCACCCCAGAGAGGTACCGACAGAAGTTTAGGGGGAGTCACAAGATGGGCACTCAGAACTGGGTGGACTTCCTTGATTATGCCAGAAAGGCCTTAGAGGGTTGGGTCAAGGGCAGTGAGGTAAAGGATTATGAGGGGCTGTACAATTTATTTTTGAAAGAACACCTCCTCGAGAAATGTTTTCCCGAGCTGCGCCAACACCTGGTAGACAGCAAGCTGACCAATCCCCGGAAGCTTGCAGAGGAGGCGGACATCTGGACAAGTACTCGGGTGTCCTCCAAGGGGACTGGAGGGGAATCTCAAAAAGCCGGACAGGGCGCCCCCCAGAAGAAGGAGGGGGGGGAGAAAAAGAAAGAGTTCTCTAAAGGTCCCCAAAATAACTTCCAAGGGAAGGGAGCAGGTTTCACCCCTAGGGCAAACCCGCCCCGGAACCCTTATCCTGGCCAAAGCCAGCAGCCCAGGGTTCCCCACTGTTTTGAATGCGGTGGCGTTGGACATTATAAGGGAGATGTCAGATGCCCAAAGAGACCACCCCCTCCCACCGGAGGAAAGTCACCGGGAGTAGCTAGTGTAGCGCTCGGGGAGGAGTTGCCCTTAGATAAGGGGGGTGAGTGGGCGGGTGTCACCTTAGTGTCCCTGGGAGAGCGGGAGATGGTGCCAAAGATCCAGGTGCCCCCAAATACTACAAAGTATGGGCAATGGGTTACCATCAATGGCCAGAGAGGGGAGGCTCTGAGGGATACAGGAGCCAGCATGACTATGGTGAGAAGTCAGCTGGTGTCCCCAGAGCAGGTTGTTCCTAATGTACTCCACCCCGCCGCGATGGCTGACGGCAGAATGGGCCACTATCCAGTGGCTGAGGTTCCCTTTGAGTGGGAGGGGGTTGCAGGTTCACTTCGAGTTGCCGTAAGCCCTGCCGTGCCAGTCGATTGTTTGTTGGGGAATGACATGGAACACAACACTTGGAGAGAGGTGGAATACCGGACGCATTCTGCGATGCTGGGTACACCTAACTGGGCCTGTGTCAGCACAAGGTCTGCGACTGCCCGGAGAGGGAGTTCGCCTGGGTTGGAGCCTGGAACAATGGCCCAACCCGCTGCTAAAAAGGGTCAGAAACGGAGACAGGGACAGCCTGCTCCTGCTTCCACGCCCCATGTGACAGATCGGTCACCTGCAGTGGTAGGCCAGGAGTCCGTGGAGGGGGAAGTAGACTCTCTGGAGGATTTGCCCATCCCTGCTGAATGGCATGTGGAGGGAGGCCCTACCAGAGAGGAATTCTGTAGGGGGCAGAGGGAGTGCCCTACCCTTGAGGGACTGAGGCGTCAGGCTGAAGCCCAAGCAGCAGGTGATGCTACGGGACACCACCATATTTACTGGGAGGATGGCCTCCTCTACAGTGAACCTAAGGTTCCTCTACCTGGCTCATCAAGGGCCTTGGTGGTCCCGCAGCAATACCGAGCCTTTCTGCTGGAATTGGCTCATGCGATACCACTGGCAGGACACTTAGGCCAGGACAAGACCTTTGCACGGCTTGTTCTCCACTTTTACTGGCCTCAGATGAAAGCCGCGTCCAACACATACTGTAGGACATGTGTATCCTGCCAGGCCAGTGGGAAGACAGGGGTGAAGCTAAAGGCTCCCCTGGAACCACTTCCTGTCGTTAGCACCCCCTTTGAAAGGGTGGGCATCGACATTGTAGGGCCATTGGATCCACCAACAACAGCTGGTCACAGGTTCATCCTGGTTCTGGTGGATCATGCCACACGGTACCCAGAGGCCATCCCTCTGAGGACTGTTACTGCACCTGTGGTGGCTAGGGCCCTGATGGGAATCTTTACTAGGGTAGGATTCCCAAAGGAGGTTGTGTCTGACAGGGGGACTAACTTCCTGTCTGCTTACATGCGGACTATGTGGAAGGAGTGTGGGGTGACCTACCGGTTCACCACTCCTTATCACCCCCAGTCCAATGGACTGGTTGAGAGGTTCAATAAGACCCTGAAGGGCATGATAAGAAGTCTGCCAGAGAGTTTACGGAGGAAGTGGGACATCCTCCTACCTTGCTTACTGTTCTCCTACAGGGAGGTGCCACAGAAAGGAGTGGGCTTCAGCCCATTTGAATTGTTGTATGGGCACCCAGTGCGTGGGCCTCTCAGCCTGGTGAAGGAAGGATGGGAGAAGTCTCCCAGAAAACCTCCCCAGGATGTGGTGAGCTACATGTTGGCCTTCAGAAGCCAGATGGCCAAGTTGTGGAAGCAGGCTGCTGACAACTTGGAGGCCAGTCAGGCAGTCATGAAGGAATGGTACGATCAGAATGCTCACCCGGTGGAGTTGGAGCCTGGCCAGAAAGTCTGGGTGATGGAACCTGGAGAGCTAAGTGCCCTTCAGGATCGTTGGACAGGCCCCTTTGAGGTGTTGGAGAAAAAGGGTAAGGCCACTTACTTGGTGGATCTTAAGACCCCGAGGCAGCCCCTACGGGTGCTGCATGCCAATCGCCTCAAACCCCACCATGAGAGGCCAGAGGTCATCCTGATGTTGGTGACTGATGGTGCTGAGGAAGCAGAAAGCGAGCCTCTCCCAGACCTCTTTTCATGTCAAGAGAAGGATGGGTCGGTGGAGGGAGTGATTCTCTCCCCGTCTCTCACTCCTGAGCAACGAGAGGACTGCCGACAGGTATTGGGGCAGTACTCTTCACTGTTTTCCCTTGTCCCAGGCAGAACCCACCTGTGTACCCATGATGTGGACACAGGAGACAGCCCCCCAGTGAAATCCAAGACCTATAGGCTGTCGGACAAGGTGAAGGCTAGCATCCATGGCGAAGTTGCCAAGATGTTGGAGCTAGGAGTGATAGAACCGTCCAGCAGCCCTTGGTCCAGTCCGGTGGTGCTAGTCCCAAAAGCTGCCCCACCGGGCACCACACCAGAACTGAGGTTCTGTGTGGATTACCGAGGACTGAACTCAGTTACCAAAACTGATGCTCATCCCATCCCCAGGGCGGATGAGTTAATTGACCGGCTAGGAGCTGCCCAATACCTAAGTACCTTTGACCTCACTTCAGGGTACTGGCAGATCTCCTTGACAGATGGAGCAAGGGAAAGGTCAGCCTTCTCCACGCCTGAGGGACACTTCCAGTTCTGTGTGATGCCCTTTGGGCTCAAGAACGCCCCTGCCACATTTCAGCGACTGGTGAACCAGGTCCTCTCTGGAATGGAGGGTTTCTCGGCTGCTTACCTGGATGACATTGCTGTCTTCAGTAGCAGTTGGGAGGACCACTTGCAACATTTGCAAGCAGTTCTCCAGGCGCTGAAACAAGCTGGATTGACCATCAAAGCCAGCAAATGCCAGATTGGGCAGGGGTCGGTTGTGTACCTTGGACACTTGGTGGGTAGGGGGTCCGTGCAACCCCTACAGGCGAAGATTGAGGCAATCATGGCCTGGGAACCCCCCAAGACACAGACTGAGGTCCGAGCTTTCCTGGGCCTCACAGGTTACTACCGTCGCTTTGTGAAGGGGTATGGCACTATTGTAGCGCCCCTCACAGAGCTCACCTCTAGGAAACAACCTCGACGGGTAGTTTGGACAAAGGCTTGTCAGCGAGCCTTTGAAAAGTTGAAGCAGGCAATGTGCGAAGCACCGGTCCTGAAGGCTCCCAATTTCTCCAAGGAGTTTATTGTGCAAACAGATGCATCCGAACATGGCATTGGGGCAGTGTTATCGCAACTCAATGAAGAGGGCCTGGATCAACCTATAGTCTTCTTATCCAGGAGACTACTTCCCCGGGAACAGAAGTGGAGTGCCATTGAGAGGGAAGCTTTTGCGGTGGTGTGGGCTCTGAAGAAGCTGCGGCCATACCTCTTTGGCTCGCACTTCCTGGTTCAGACCGACCACCGACCCCTTCGTTGGCTGATGCAAATGAAGGGGGAAAATCCCAAGTTGTTGAGGTGGTCCATATCCCTACAGGGAATGGACTTCCGGGTGGAACATCGGCCTGGAGTGGACCACGCCAATGCAGACGGTCTCTCCAGGTATTTCCGCCTTAGTGATGAGGACTCCCAAGGGGTTGGGTAGTTCTCCCCACTTTCAGCTGGGGGGGACGCGTGTTAGACCTGTCTGACTTTTTGGCGAAGTCCCTCCTAATTTTTATTTATTTTGTCCCCTTTTTGCCCCTCATACCCTTGTTAATTTTTGGGTCTACTGACTTTTTGTAGGTGTTGGTCAGGGGGATAGGTGTTTTCTCCCCCCCTCATAATCTTTTACCTGAGGCCCAGAGGCCTGTTCTGACAGGAAAGTTGGCACCACCTAAAATGGTGGCCACCAACTGCCCTAACTGTCACACACAGAACTTGGCCATAGCCTAACATAGGGCATTCTAGAACCTTCTGGTCCATTCTGGACCACTGTAGGGCAGCCTATATAAGGCGGAATGCGGGGCAGCCATTTTGTCTACCTGTGGAAGTCAGCTGGAGGACAGGTGGTAGCTAAGGGTGGGAAAAGGTTAGACTTAGGGTTGACCTCCTGAACTGGGAAGCTGCCTATTTGGTCCAAACCCCCAACTCCCCTTTTAGTTATTTGTCCTGGCCCCGCTGTGGGAAGTTTCTGGAGACCCTGGGCGCCTAACTTGCCCCTTTCTAAAATATAAAGGGGAAGTCTATAGGAGAAGGAGACTGCAGCGCTGCGGAGCGCAGTCCTCTGCTCAGCAGCTTGATTCTGAAGAGACTGTGAAGAAGGACTCTCCCACGGAGAGGGGCTTATCCTGGTGCCCTCTCTTTGCTCTGCTTGTACCCCAGTGCTGCCCAACTGTGGGAATCGCGCCCCCCCTGGTGCCAAAACCCTGCTGTGACCGTCCCCCTACCTGAGACCACCAGGGCTGGAGAAGCGGAGACAGCGGGACCACAAGCGGTTCTACACCTGGGTCGGCAGGGGATTATTGAAGGAGCAGAAACGGCTGTTCAGCTGGCCGTGCTGTCCCTGCCTCGGTGTGGGCAAAGCGGGGCTGTTGTGGAGCTGTGATCGGAAGCTCTGAGGTGAGGAGCGGACTGCGCAAGCCCTCGTCAGTGTCCAAGGGGGCGGAAAAGGAAGGCGGCGACGATTGCAAAGCGCGACCTCAGGCGGTGAAACACTCGCCTTTCGCGCATGCCCATTGCGCTGCCGGGCTCCGTGAGGCGGGGCCGGATAGGAGAAGGCAGGTCCGGGAGAGAAGAGCGTCCTTCGCTGGAGGCTGCGCGTTGAGCGACGACATCAGCGTGTGCGGAGGAGCGCCGGTCACCGCTGCAGCTTGAGGAGGTGTTTGGCCTCACTCCCTCGCTCGAGCGCCAAACGGAGGAGCGGCGCGAGTGAGAGGCGAGAAACAGAAGAAACGGCTGACTCCTAGTGAAGCGGTTGAAATCCATTCCCGCTCGAGCGCTACCAGAGGAACTCGCTCGAGTGGGAGAGGGGAACGCTGGTGTCCTGGAGACTGAGGTGCCTGGCTAGTGCTAAACATCCCTAACCTGGCACATGACCCGCTCCACCCGCTCTCTGACAACTCAGGACCCTGAAATGCAAGTAAGGTGGTAGTGTAAGGGGAAAGAGCCTTCTACCTAAGGGAACTCTGGCAGGTCTTAATAAACTATTGATCTGAGTGGTTCTTAACCAGTTGCTTTGGAGAGAGGAATAGAAGAAAAGCTGTACTGTTATCCATGCAACAGGGTGTTGCTCTGAACTGATTTATGTGTAGCTCTTGCCAACCTTTAAAGTAATGCGGTGTTAAGAGTTAGGATAAGGTGCGCAGAGTACAGTAAATGAATAGTTAACTAACAGGAAATTTAGTGATGTGATGTAAATACTTAAGGTCAGTCATCCTGTTTTAAAACCAAATGCTACTCCTGGGATGATATCTGTTTGGGCTTATAGAGAGTAGTAGCTTTCTCCCAAGATTCTAGCGGGTTAATAATTAGCCTGATTGAACCTGAAGTACAGTTTATCCGAATGTAAAAGTGTGATAAGAATTCAGAAATACAGTGACTGCTAGTAATTTAAAAAGTGATTATTTGCTAATGATTTAAAACGTGTAATTGCTAACCCTGAAAGTGATCTAAACTGATTTGAATTATTTATATGTGAATTACTGACGTGACAACACAGAGCATATTATTTTTATATAAAGCAACACGTATTTTCATATAAATTTTGGTGTAGTGTTTTTCTTTTTGAGTGCTATTGCGTGAAATTACTTTTGGGTGGTCTGCAACCTTTACACTGTGCCTCTAGATGTTAGTCTTGCCCTAGGCCAGGCTACCTAATTCCAACACCCCAGAATATAGATCTCTCAGAAAGCATATAATAGCATTGTCTACCCCCAATTCGGCCATTATTACCCACAACTTGTTATGGGACACGCAATCAAATGCCGAAGATAAGTCGACAAAAGTGAGGTATAGACGTTGTTTTTTAACCCTTATGTACTTCTGTTGCAAGATAAATAAGTTTAGCCCTTGCTCTGTGATCCCTAAACCTTTTTGGAAGCCATATTGGAAATCGCTTAACACCCCATTTTCTTCTGCCCAGCGTTGCAACTTAACTAAAACCACTCTACCCAGAATTTTTATGGAGGAATCTAATAACGAAATTGGCCTATAACATGTGCAGTTCTGCCTATCACCTTTCTTGAAAATCTGGACTATTATTGATGTAAACCAAGTAGGGATTAGGCCTTTTGCCAAGGCAGCATTAAAAAGCTTAACTAGCATTGGCCCCCATAGGTCAGTATTGGCCTTATAAAGGTCGGCTGGTATACCGTCTGGTCCAGCCGCCTTACCCCCCTTAGTTGCCTTCAAGCTCTCAAGTACTTCAGGAAGAGTTACAACCAGAGCTTTAGGTGGATCTATAGTTACCATCATGGAATCATGACCTATATCGAGCACTGGTTCAGCAGCTGTATAAAGGGAGGAAAAATGGGCCACCCACTCATCTTCTGTGACAGCAATTTCTATGCATGCTTTTTTGTCAAACAGGAGCGGAGTATTTATAACCCTCCAAAAAGCGGCTGAATCCTTCGATTGTGAAGCCGAGCATAGTTCATCCCACGCTTCCCTTTTTATCACGTTCTTCCTATCCTTCAATGCTGTATTGTAATTCCTCCTTGAGTCTCTAATTAGGATTACGTCCCGCGGTCTCTGATGGATTGCGTGTCTAAGATTTGTTAAGGCTTTAGTGCACTTATTATCGAACCATTTCCTGGTAAGCTTTAGGCAATTTTTTCGTGTAACCCACAGCACCTCCTTAATTGTGGTAGCAATAATGTTAAAATGGGCTAAAATATCATTACTCTCTGCATCTTCACTCAAACAGATCAAAAAGCTATTCAAACACTTTGTCATCACTTTGGACAAAAAGTTATCCGGGACCACTTTGCTCCATTTAAAAGTATAACCATTTTGGGAACCTAACTTCACATCCTGCACCGTGTACTTAGAGCTTACTGCATTTTCGGGTGGGACAAATAGATTCTCCATTTTTACCTCCTGTGGAAAGTGGTCACTTAGTGCTAAGTCCATTATACTAGAGCTAATCAATCTTCCAGCAGAGCTATTTGTGCAAAGACTAAAATCGATAATAGTCGAAGCCCCCCGACCCACAAAAGTTGGAGCAAATGACTTTGTGTGGTTGGCTATTTCATTCGTGAACCCAAAATCAAAATTAAAAATCATCTCATTTAATGAGTCTCCAAGTAGGGTATGTTCGAAGTGCGTTAAATTAGTATCCTGTTCCAACATCAGGCCGCATATACCCTTTTGACCCTTTTTACACAATGTACAATTAAAATCACCCCCCCACAAGATCATTACTTCGCCCCTTTTTTCTTGTCAATTTCAGTCTGCAATTCTTCAGTTATTAATGCGAGTACTTCCTTAATCATGCTACTTGAGAAGTTATTATAGAAATTTAAAAAGACAATCCTTGGGCCCTTCCTTGTGTCTATCACTATTTTCTGATAATAGCTGGATCCAGGGGAGAAAGAAATCTTATCATATACTAGCAGGTTAGATATATATGTTGTTAAACCACCCTTGGGTCTTCCATATACACCCCCTACTGCGGGAGTAAAGAAGGTTTTGTAACCATTTAAATGTATCGGTGCAGTGGCCCAAGTTTCTTGTAAGGCTAGTATACCTACACCAGTAATTACATCATCCCAAGATGGATTGACAATTTTTTGTTTTATGCCTGCTACATTCCAAAAGATCACTTTACAGAACTTTTCTTTAGGGGACACCTCTACAGCTACCCCTGCTTGGCCACCCTGCATCCCTTGTGTTATCATAGCCTCCACTCCAGTTTCGTGTGGCACATCATACCCGGATAGATTAATCTCCCCCGGGCTTATAGGAGTAGAAACCTTTAGAGCCTCTTTGGCCTCAGGGAGTCAATCCAACATTTCTAGACAGTCAAAACGATTATGGCATGGGATAATGGGAGGAAGTTGCTGATTACCAAACCATCCTGGCTCATACCTTTGCGGGAAAAAGTGCGGAATCCTCCCCCTATGTTTCACCACATTCCATCCATCCTCATTCACCCCTCCCCATTGTGTGTTATACTAAATCCTATCATAGTCCACACCACTTCTGCCTCTTGGATATTGGTTGTCCCTAGTCCAGCTCCACCCATTATCCGGATGTTCCCCATCATTGTAAAAATAGGGTAGTGCCCTAGCTACAATGGACAGGCCATGGTTTCTAGGGGCCCTCGTTGTGATGTATTCCGCAGTACGTGGGTTTTCAAAAGTTATCGCCACACAGTCGCCTTGAGCCCTTTTTTTATTATACCCAATCCATGGTGCCCTTTCTGCCATTAGGATATTACTTTTGATCGCTGGCGGGAGAGGATAGTTATTATTAAGCCAGTAAATGGCCTTATTTATTAATGCCCCATTGGTTTCAATTGATTGAGCATCTAATTCCGGAACTCCGGTCAAAACCACGACATATGGTGAGGCTTTTGGTGGTAAATTTATATTTCTGCGTGCATCACTTATAACTGGTTGGTCTTTGACAGGTACTTGAACAGGAGTTTGTGGAGCTGGAGCCTTATTGGTAGAAACGGCTAAGTTTTTAGGTGTTAATGCCATTTTTAATAGTGGATTATTAGGTAATTTTCCTTTGTCGGGCTTAGTTGTACCCAGAGAAGTACTATTTGGGACACCCTTTGGCAGTATAGGCCCAGGTTTATTAGATGATGTTACTATAGCTTGAGCCTTAGGGGCGCTTACGTTGGCTATTTGTTTAGCCAAGTTCTCATACTGCGTATGTGTGTCTCTTTTCAGGTCTTGAATTTGTTTCTCCAACTCCTTAAGATGATCTATCAGGGGAATTAATAAAGTTTTCATTGAGGTCTCCAACAGGTAGAGCATTGTAGTTTCTCTTTCCCTACCAACAGTAAGACTACCCTCAGGTGAGCTATTACTAGAGCTATTAGATATTAAGTCAGCCATCGAATCATCCAAAATGGTGTCATCCGGGATAGCTAGGCACACTGCTTTAGGGGGTAGGCTGTCTTCTCCTTGTGTATTTCCATTAGCAGTAAGAGCATTACTTGTGTCTATCAATAAGTCATTGCCACTTGTGTTAGTGAGCATAGTTTGGTTTGTCCTCTTTTTGGGGATTGCCCCTTCCTTTATCCCCTGTAGCACAACATTTTAATCTTTAGGTGTGGCTGCTATGTGTATCAGAACGCTAGTAGATGCCTGGGGGGATATAAGAGTTTGAACCAAGGGAATCTGAGTAGTTTCGAGAGGAGTTTGAGAGACAGCTATACTAGTCACATCTGTAGATAAACTGGTATTCTCTCCTCTATTTGGGCTCCGTACATTAGCAAAATGGCCCATAGAGGACCTTTTTGCATGTTCCAAGTCCTGCGATACCCTTCTTTCCATCAAAGAGATCCCCCCATCAATCAATATGTTAGTTCTCACAATAAAGTCATCTAAGGTGCCTGTTAGTTTCTTCCCTCCCGCTGCTGCCCTGCTTCTTGTCTCACGCATCTCCATACTATTAACAGAGTGATATTTTGAGATGTCCATAAATTACAAACCTATGCTAGATACCTCCACAGCTTTTTGGGCAGGGTGACTGGCCCAGTCCAGCCTCCTCCTGCCGATGAGGGCCCGCCCTTTGCCCGTCTTCACATCTAACATGGGCTTCGATAGGAATTCATAGAGCATATTATCAAGCCCATTATCGCCGCTTTATCTGCAGTTTCCTGCCGATAAAAGCGGCGATAATGTATCGCCCGTCCTTGATAATATGCCCCAAAGTTTGGAATCAGCAGCCAACAATGAGGAAACAGAGCATATCCTGAGTTGTGCAAATAACAATTAGAAAGCAACTGGATCATGTGCACATTTACAATTGAAATTAAATAATCCAGCTTCAGCAAAGACTTAACTTGAAAAAAATCAGTTGTGTTACAGCAGCTTTATATACAGAATAAAATCCAACTTCTTTATAGAATTGTTTTTTTTTTATTGCAGAAGAACAATGAGCTAAAACTAAACCTATCCCAACTATGCAAAAACATTTAAAATAGTAGCAAAACAATGCAAAATACATTTGTAAAGAGGAGAAAATATTAAGACTACATAGTAGGGCAACGGCTCAGGGATTACAGCCCATTTGAATAGATATACAATTGAAATATGTACATAAATTCCTTAAAATAGTTGAACAGTTTTACACAAACTGCTTCATTTTTTGGTCTAAAGAGAAGGTCACCAGCTGAAGCTATGTCTTTAACACCATTTTGTAAAAACATCGGCCTAAGCAAGCGACAACGACTTAAGACCAGTGCTGGACAAACAAACAAAACATGATCCAGGTTCTGAATGCTCAGTTCACAGAAATTAAAAAAAATTCTAATTTTTCGTGTTCTGGGACCAGTGTGCTGTTAAATACTTTAGAGGTAGGAGATTTATGTGAAAGAAGGAGAACCAGCGTCTTGTTCCATGATCTAAGTTCCAGGTTAAATATTTCTGGGGAAGTCTTGGGGAAGTTGTCCTGGCTATTATCTTTAATCTTTCTTTAGTATTACAGGATTCAATATCTCTATTATAACTGATCTTACCACTTAAGTTTTTTATAAAGGATTTAAATTCTAATGGGGGGGAAATCACAGATTCTTCCTGTACACAGAAACATTTTAGTGCCAGAGAGAAGTCACGATACAAGGAATATTTCCCCCCCACACCACTAAAGATTTCTTGACACATGAAACCTCTAAGGGCCAGATGTAGGAAGGCAAGTACCGGTCGGTAACGGCCGATTTCGGCCGTTACCGACCGGTATTTGGAGTTTGGGATGTAGGGGCATGTTAAATTACAGATTCTGTAATTTTACCGAATCGGTAAAATACCGAATCGTTATAATTACCGAATCTGTATTTTGACATGTAGGTAGCACTGTAATCAGAATTCTTAATTTACCACCACCTAGAAGTTGGTGGTAAATTATGAAAACCCTTTAAAAAGCATTTCTTTTGCTTTTTAAACAGTGCCATGTTGCAGACATACATACCCTAAGGGCATGTATTTCTGCAACATGTGCACCCATGCACAATTGAGGGGTGCAACAGGGTGTCAAAGTGACACCCTGCCACCCCTCAATGTTTCCACCAATTACCGAATCGGTATTTACCGATACGGTAATTGACATTCATTCCTATGGGCCTCCAGGCCCATAGGAATGAATGGCAATTACCGAATCGGTAAATACCGATTCGGTAATTACTGATTCATACCGATTCGGTAATTAATTCTGTAAAATTACCTACATCCCGATTGCCAGTTCTTAAATACCGAATCGGTGATTCGGTATTTAAAAATTGGTATTCAGGGATTACCTACATCTGGCCCTTAGTGAATAAGGTTCACTATTTTTTAACTGGTATCCCCAGCGTAGAACTCTGGAAACGCCTAGGGTATAGGTGCTTATCAATCCAAATTCCGATCTAATAGCAGCTGAAGGAACTAGGGTATTAAAATTACACAATTTACGAAAAATCTGGCCTTCTATCCTATCTAAAAACCTTCAGTCTTTTACTGGGATTCATTCAATAGCATAGAGCAAAGTTGATGGAAGTTTTGCTTTAAAAACCATTGGAAGATGTAAAAAATGCCTTCTACCCATTGCACTATAAAAAATGTGCAGACCATTAGCGTGGGACATACAGGAGCTGTGTTCGATATGAAGTTTATTCTTCGTATTGCTCGCTATCATTTTCCCTAAATATAAATATGAATCAAGCACCTCCAGCTTTTCGAGACCAATATGCCATTTGAATTTACTTGGTTTTCTACTTCTGTTACCTTTCATGATTAAAATTTTACTTTTAGAGACATTGATCTTCAAGAAATGAGCCGTTGTGTTATTCTGTAATGATAACAACCTTTTATTCAGCTCTATAGGGGTAAGATCCATCACTACTATATCGTCTGCATAAAGGAGCCATGCGAAAGGACAGCTGCCTATCCTTGGTGCATCGCCCTCTTGCTGGGAAAAACAGTTGGGTAAATCTGCTAAATATATGGAAAATAGTAGCGGCGCTAAAAAACAACCTTGTTTCAAACCATTTTCTATGGGAATTACAGATGTTAAACATTGGTTTCCTCCCACTAATACCGGACACCAAGTTTGAGAATGTAATGCAATAATTAAGGAGAGCAGGCAATCCCATACTATGTAATTTCCTCCATAGTAACGGCCGGTCTACCTTATCAAAGACCGTTGAGAAATCTATGAAGGCCATGTAAACTTTTGACCTACGAGACATGGTATATTTCTCCTCAATTAATTTCAACATGGTGATTTTATCCAGGGTGGAATGATTTGTTCTAGAACCTGCTTGTTCTATAGGGAGGACCTTATTCTCCATGACCCATTCCATGAGATGATCGAGAATACTGCATGTAAATATTTTCCCCACTGCATCTAATAGAGCTATTTGCCAGTATTTACCTGGATGAGTTCTAGGGCCCTTTTTGTGCAGCGCGATTAAAATACTTCCAGACCACGACGGCAGGGTCTTCCCCTGAGAGTAACAGAAATTAAACAGTGGGACTAGAAACGTGCCCGACAAGAGTGATTCCTTTTTAATTACCGTCATAGGGTTTTCATCCGGACCCATTGCTCCTGAAGATCTCATTTTTTTATAAATCCAACTACGTCAATCAATGAGTGTACATAGTTGGATATAGGAGTTTCCATGAGGTCAGGGGTGGCGGGGATGAAGCTGGGAGAATTAGAATTTGCTGCGTAGAGTTCTACCAAATGGATTTTCCAATCTTCTTCTTTAACCCCTCCGCTGCGCTGAATGTTCCGCGCTGGTGCGGAACGTTCTATTGCGCAGGCGGGACTGGACCGTTCAGCGGACGTGCGCAGTACTACCGAGGTAGTGCACACGACGTCCGCTGAACGTGCGCCGCACAGAAGGGGTTAATAGGAATGGGGAGAGATTTTACTCTTGTGCCACAGCAGTCAGTAATTACTTCCCAACATTTTTTGGAGTTATTTTTAGAAGCCGCCTCTTTTAACTTCACCCTTGGGTCATCATCCTTTATTTGTTTTAAAGAGCGTTTTCTTCCTCTGCCTTTTCCTCTTTAATAAGTTTATTAAATTACTTCGTTCAATAGTAAAGTTCAGGAACTGAGCCCTCACCAATTTATTGATTTCCATATTTAAGATAAGAATTGGATTAAAATGAGATTTCTGTTTAGTTGGAACCTGCAATGATTTACTTAATGCAGCCAAAGAACCTACATTACGGGAAAAAGCTTCATCAATTTGAGGCAAATCATGCTCGGTCATTACTAGATGGTGCTGATCTTTTAACAGAGCTGTTAAATTTGCTTTTACTTATACTGTCGCTTGAGTGTTCCAGTGCATTCTACCATTCTTTTTACATTAAACCCTACTGTGCTGCATTTAAAGTTCCAGGGGCCTCCCTCAGCACAGGTATAATTGAGTTTGAAACAGATCAACATATGATCGCTAAAATCAGTTCCCAAAACCTCCATACTTATGAGATTACAAAGAAAATCAGAGGAACCAATTAGATAATCTATAATAGAATTCCCTGTTGGGGCCTTATGAGTATAATATGCAGGAATATCGTTTTCTAACCTCCCGTTAGCAATTATACGATCTAAGCTTCTCAGACCTTCAAGTAATATGGCACCCCTTTTATTTGTCCTGTTTTTATTTGGAAATTGGGCAGTGGGGAGTTTTAGGGCTTCATTTTTTTCAGTGTTAGACAATACCCTAATACTATGTGAGGAAACGTTAGCATTCATATCACCTACTAACATTAAAGACTTACAATCTTCCCTTTCCAAAATAGAGGAAAACAGTATGAGCAGTAGAGGTATAAGCGAAAAACATTTCAGGGAGATTTGGAAACCTCTTCAGCAACAATATCAACAGATTTACAATGATAACTTGAACTATTAAGAAAGAATGGTAAAGGTGACCATATACATTCTCTTTGAAGAGCTAAAGAAATTGGATATACAAAAGCTCTATTAAGTCGGTGGTTAAAAGACACATAGTACCACCATGCTTTATATAAAAGATGTATGTTGTTTTTCCAATTTGAAGTTATTTGGTGGAAAGCTATTGCTAATAAGGTATCAAACCGACGAGGTGTGAGTTGGGACCAAATTTTGGATAGACTGCCCAAAAATATAATATACACAGTATATGGAATGTTAACTGTGAGAGGGGACATACTCCCAGATTTCACTACCATATCATGGGCCAGATGTAGGTAATCCCCGATTACCGATTCTTAAATACCGAATCATACCGATTCGGTATTTAAGAACTGGCAATCGGGATGTAGGTATATTTACCGAATTAATTACCGAATCGGTATGATTCGGTAATTAATGAATCGGTATTTACCGAGTCTGTAACTGCCATTGTTTCCTATGGGTCTTGAGGCCCATAGGAATCAATGTCAATTACCGAATCGGTAAATACCGATTCGGTAATTGGGGGAAACATTGAAGGGTTGCAGGGTGTCACTTTGACACCCTGTTGCACCCCTCAGTTATGCATGGATGCACATGTTGCTGACATACATGCCCTTAGGGCATGTTTGTCTGCAACATGGCACTGTGTAAAAAGCAAAACAAATGCTTTTTAAATGGTTTTCTTAATTTACCACCAACTACTAGTTGGTGGTAAATTAAGAATTCTTAACCCCTTGTAGCACTGAAAACAGTGCTACCTACATCTGAAATTACAGAATCGGTAACTTTACCAATTCGGTATTTTACCGAAACGATAAAATTACAGAATCGGTAAAATTACCGATTCTGTAATTTTACATGCCCCTACATACCAATGTCCAAATACCGGTCGGAAACGGACGAAAATCGGTATTTTCTGCCATTTCCGACCGGTATTTGGACACCTACATCTGGCCCAAAATCTTTTAAATGCCTTGGACTAATACAGTTTTAGAATGACCTCCGGTGGCATGTGCCCAATCTACTAGCAAAGCTGGTAATAGCCCCCATAGATTTATTCGGCTCACTCAGCTTACCCTCTAACAGGGTTGTCCAATGTAATTGATATACAAGAGGTGAGATGCGCTCTCACTTAGAAGCGAACACTGCACTTTAGCCTTGGGTTTTTAGGAAAACAGTCTGATTAAAAAAAAAGCCTTTGGTCTTTTTATATCGCCCCATAAGTGCGCTTTTAAATAACAGCCTTTGGTCTTTTATCTTGCCCCGCAATTGCGCTCTTTAACTAATCCCACATCTACACCTTTTTTAAAAGAGAACTTAGACAGCAGCTTGGCGCAGTAGCGTTTTCCTACCTGCATCCTTTTTTAACTCTTCCTGTTGTTTCCACTTCCCCGGTCTGATGCGGCACTAGCCGATTGATCGGAGGGAAGTGAACACGCCCCCTGACTCACCTACCTCACTTCCGGTTGGGAATTCTGAGTACAGCCTTTACAGTGCCTGGCCAGCTATTTAATCATATGCTTTGCCGGACGCCCAGCGATACGAGAGGTGAGAAGTGCTCCGTTCATCACCACCCCCTTTTGTACCGCTTTGTTCCCCATAAGTTGGCAGGGTATGCTCAGACGTGAGTCCCTTGCTCACTTTTCCACTGGATTCCAGCAAGCCTGGCTGAAGATGGCTGAAATGCCAGAAACCGGTCCTAGGAAGCTTGTTTCCGGTCCAGGGAAGGCATGGCTTGGCAGTTCGGGCTGGACTGTTCCCATGAGGTACAGGGTCATACTGATTTGCATATGGCCATGTCTGAACTGGGGTCGCAGAGTGGGCTAAAGAATGGTGATGGATTAAACCCAGATCTGTTGACTGGGTGTGAGTGTTTGATTGGTTCAGATGCTCCGTCCATCACCAACCCCTTTTGTACCGCTTTATTCGCCATAAGTTGGCAGGGTATGCTCAGACGTGAGTCCCTTGCTCACTTTGCCACTGGATTCAAGCAAGCTTGGCTGAAGACGGCTGGAAAGCCAGAAACCGGCCCTAGGAAGCTTGTTTCCGGTCCAGGGAAGGCATGGCTTGGCATTTCGGGCTGGACGGTTCCCATGAGGCACAGGGTCAGACTGATTTGCATATGGCCATGTCTGTTCAGACATGGCCATATGCAAATCAGTCTGACCCTGTGCCTCATGGGAACCGTCCAGCCCGAAATGCCAAGCCATGCCTTCCCTGGACCGGAAACAAGCTTCCTAGGGCCGGTTTCTGGCTTTCCAGCCGTCTTCAGCCAAGCTTGGGGTGGCAGAGTGGGCTAAAGAACGGTGATGGATTAAACCCAGATCTGTTGACTGGGTGTGAGTGTTTGTTTGGTTCAGATGCTCCGTCCATCACCACCCCCTTTTGTACCGCTTTGTTCGCCGTAAGTTGGCAGGGTATGCTCAGACGTGAGTCCCTTGCTCACTTTGCCACTGGATTCAAGCAAGCCTGGCTGTAGACGGCTGGAATGCCAGAAACCGGTCCTAGGAAGCTTGTTTCCGGTCCAGGGAAGGCATGGCTTGGCAGTTCGGGCTGGACTGTTCCCATGAGGCACAGGGTCAGACTGATTTGCATATGGCCATGTCTAAACTGGGGTCGCAGAGTGGGCTAAAGAACGTTGATGGATTAAACCCAGATCTGTTGACTGGGTGTGAGTGTTTGATTGGTTCAGATGCTCCGTCCATCACCACCCCCTTTTGTACCGCTCACTTAGAAGCGAGCACTGCACTTTAGCCTTGGGTTTTTAGAAAAACAGTCTTTTTTTAAAAAAAGCCTTTGGTCTTTTTATATCGCCCCATAGGTGCGCTTTTAAATAACAGCCTTTGGTCTTTTATCTTACCCCGCAATCGCGCTCTTTTTACTAATTCCACATCTACATCTTTTGTTTAAAAGAACTTAGACAGCAGCTTGGCACAGTAGCGTTTTCCTACCTGCATCCTTTTTTAACTCTTCCCGTTGTTTCCACTTCCCCGGTCCGACGCGGTACTAGCCGATTGATTGGAGGGAAGTGGACACGCCCCCCTGACTCGCCTAGCTCACTTCCGGTCGGGAACTACGACTACAGCCTTTCCCGCGCCCGGCCAGCTATTTAATCATATGCTGGGCTGGATGCGCAGCGGGCGCGCCGCCGGTGCGCCAAAGGCAAGCCCGTCTGCGCCCGCCCGCACCAAGGACGCTACAAGGGCAGGAATCTCTACCCAAATCGACCCTAAATTGGTATATTCATCCACAGCATTGAAAACCTTTAACAAAGGGGGATCAGGCAAATGCCAAATAGCACTGGAGAAATTAAAGGGGGCATGTTCATGTCACCACTGCAAATTAGAAATCCCTATTGCAACGGACAAATACAAATTAGTCGCACCCATTAATAAGACCCAAATTAAAGGGGCACTAATCAATGCCCGTACTATGCGCAAACATAGCCAAGATATCAGAGACTTAATTATAGAGCAACAACTGGACTTCCTATTCATTACAGAGACCTGGCTTAAAGATTGGTGCAACCCGGACATCGCGATAGCCGTACCACCACTGTACTCGATCTGTAGAAATGACAGAGAAAACACCAGAGGAGGGGGTCTAGCCATTATCCTCAGAGACAAAGTTCACTGTACTAACTTTGAAATAGACACACTCAAGGGAGCAGAAAGTCTTGGATTCTGCATCGCATTAAGTGGCTCTGTGTCCTTCTCAGATGGCCTGATCTATAGACCACCGGGTCATAGCACCACTTTCACTGACTCGTTAGGGGACATCCTAAGTCACCTCCTACTTAGATATGCAAATTTCACATTATTAGGTGGCTTTAACTTCTACCTTGAAGACAAAACAGAGCCAGGCGTAGGTCATTTCCTCCAAATAACAGAAATGTTAGGGCTAACCCAGATGGTAGACGCCTCTACACATCAAGCTGGCCACACACTTGATGGGGTCTGCTCTAATTTAACCCCCTTTTGATAGACCCACCCATCACTCTAATATGGTCAGACCATAACTTTGTGCCCCTTACGTTGAAGATCTCTTTGACAAATCATCAAGACACACAACCAATCAGCCTGCAGCCCAGGTGTCACTGGAAACAATTAGCAAACAGCCCTGAGCTGGCTAATACCGCACAGACCCTGGTGCCTACTTGAAAGGGTGTGTCAATACAATAATTAGGAACAAGGTTATAAAGCGGACATTTACTGACAGAAAACTAGGAAAACTGAATCATAAACAGAGTGCATGGTACAAATAAGGTTTGTGCATTTTTATTGAACAATAATTTATAAAAGAAGGGGAAAAAAACAGTATTTTTTACATTTATTATATTTTGATCTCCTTTATATTATACATTCTGCAACGGCATGAGATTATGCGTATTTGTTTCTCTATGCAGATTATTTATACTTTACAGTTCTAATACTGTGTAGATGATTATATTAAAAAGCATGGCTAAAGATTTGATTACTACTACTACGCGCGTTTTGGCTGTTTAGCCTTCATCAGGAAGCCATGATGAATTGTTCTGAAGTACCTATGCAGCCACAAAAAAGAAATAATGAAAAAACATATGTGTGAGAAAAAGATTCCTATCAGTGTCAGTGTAATGTCCTAATTATATTTACAATACAAAATCTAAAAACGTCACATATATACAAATAGGATGAAACCTAAAAGGAAAACAGTACTGAGGTAGATTACACCACATTAATTCTATTTTGTGCACATATTTACAACTATTTACATACTCTTCTGTACATATTTTTATATACATATTTTCACATGCTCAGGATAGTAACCTTCTTGACACTTCAACATGAATTATTGCACATGCAAGGGCAACAATAGCTTTTCTGTACATTTGGAACAAGGTGGCCTCTGTAATTAGCATGGCCTCAGGGATGGTGACTGTGATGGCATATGCTCTCACATAATAAAGAGCAAACAGATGGACAAAGGTGATCTGCTTGTATAAAACAGATACCAGTTTTGGATTGGAAGATAATGATTTAGAAAACTGGAATGGAACCACAAGAGGCAACTAAGTAAAAAATATATATATAGCAAAGATAGAAAGATAGGAAAAGAAGAGTGCTCACCGGAGACTGATAGATGTAGCGTCCTGCGTTGTTGACACAGGAGTAATGGGTAAGATATCTTAGGTTGCCAGTAGTGAAAAGTAGTACTCTAGTGGGAAAATACAATGGGTTATTTGTTATGGTTGGAACATGGGTGGAAGACACAGTAAAAATGTATGACTGTGAAATATAATGACGAGGAGTACCTATGTATGGACAGGATCGGTGGTGACCATTAGTGGTATGATTGTGAATAAATAACCATCATCGCAATAGGCATAGACTTATGGAAGACATGGGAAATCAAAATGCATGATTACAAAATCTTAAACAATACAGCCACATTTTGGACAAGAAATGTGCTGGGTGTGAAAAGGGGGGGAACAACATTGCGGTCCAAATATATACCGATGGTGGAATGCATTATACAGTTGCTTAAAAAGATTCGCAATACCTATCTATAGGTTGCGCTGCATCCTCCAATGAAGGAGTCTCTGGGTCTTAAGTTCTGGGGATGGTCGGGTGGCGGTGATGGAGCTAGTCAGCTATTTCTCTGAAAATGAGAAATGGTGCCCGATCAATATGACCAAGAAATGAAAAAAGAGACTAATTATGTTATTGGTAGGGACAAAATGGGAAGGGCATACCTCTTGCTGAAGTCCGATATATGCCCAAATGATGGATTCTCTCTACTAGCAGTGGGTGGATTCATAGCATGTAGTCCAAGACTCTCGTGGAATTAGTCTGGGGGCAGGATGGAACAGTTAGGGTTAGCCGACCACAGAAAGAGAGAGATTCTGTGCAAATGGATAGGGACTGGGATGAGTGAAAACCACGGATATGTACCTGGTGAGGCGGTCTGGCGTGCTACCCAATCGTGGGTGCTGGCTAGTTCGCGTGCCGGCCGCTAATCGAAAAAAAGGAAAAAGGGCCATTACAAGTTGTTCTATTTGTGCACCAAGTGTGTGCGCACAAAAAAACGGATGTGTACCTGGTCAAAGAGTCTGGCGTGCCTTCCAATCGTGGGTTCTGGCTGATTCGCGTCCCGGCTGTTGTTCGAGAAGGGAAACAGCAATCCCAGGTTGTTCCTTTTGTATACGAATTGCGCGCGCATAAAGGGGAAGGTCAAAGTGAACGGAGTTTGAACCCGGAACTACAAGGAGTTCTCTTTGAAGGGTTCGAGGTAACGTGGCCATATTGGAGAGGGATATGGGTACTAGTGGTTTTATAAAAATGAGATCGGCAATGTGCTCTTGTTTTCTATGCGGCGATCATTGTAACGTGGCGGCCAAGTTGGAAAGAATTATGAATACTAATTGTATGACGAAAATTAAATTGGCAATGTGTTATTGTATATCTATATAACGGGTGATGTATATAAAAAAGACGAGTGATGTATATGAAAAAAGACGAGTGATGTATATGAAAAAACACTGGGCATAACTGTTATGTCGATGTATCGACCCAAATTGCTGAAAAATGTCAGTAAAAGGTCACAGCGACCAGTGTTGGAGGATTTTAAAACATGGTGGCCAATATGAATGAATTTAGAGTGCCAAATGTTAGAGATGGGATGGGAAATATTTTAAACCTTTTTCTTATTAAAAATCTTTGTTCTATGGTGCAGTTATAGCTCCCTGGGTTGACATGGCTATCTATATGGTCCACAACATATTTTCAGAATGTAGACTGAATGTATTCCACATCATGATATAGTGGTGTCGATATGCAGAGGTTTAGGGAACACAGATGGGTACATTAACCATAATTATATTTGAGTACCTGTTCCCAAGGTATTTCGTTATTTAACCCTTTTGTATAGGTGTCCAGAGAAAAAATCCAGTACACTTCTCTACATTTGCGTATCTGAGTACTCAAAGTGCCTGAGGATTTACGTATTTTTTCCAAGATATACCACCGTATGTCATTGAGATGGTGTTGGGCCTCTTTGAAATGTTTAACTAGAGGTGCTTGGATTTTCCCCATGCGTATGGCCGATCTGTGTTCAGATAGACGGGTGGACATCATGAGGGCGGTTTCCCCCACATAGCCCAGGTTGCATGGACAGAGCAGTAAGTAAACCACATTTGTGGTTTTACAGTTCGTCATAGTTTGGGACGTAAGAGTTCTGGTGTTGAAAGTCCAATGTTTGGTTTCAATAGCTGAGTCACATGCAATACATGTGGAGCATTTGAAATTGCCCACAACCGGTTTCATATCGCTAATAGATCTTTGTACGGGTTCGGTATTTTTTTGTTCCATTCTTGACCGTACAATCAAGTCTTTGAGGTTCTTATTTGTTCTATAGGCGAAAACTGGTTTGGGTAGCTGATGTTCCTTAGGTTTTGTGGCATTCAATATATGCCAGTTGGAGAAAACTATGTGCTGGAGTTTTGCGTTCATAGTTGAATGCCTAGTGACAAAAACCATTTTAGGACTAGGTTCTTTTATCTGTGGTGTTAAAAGATGTTGTCTATCAAAGAACCTAGCTCTTTTGTAGGATTCACGAATTAGGCGCTTGGGGTAGCCTCGCGATATGAATTTGTTTTTCATTTCTTCTGCTCTGGTGACAAAGTCTGTGAGTGAGGTACAGTTCCTTCGAACTCGAAGGAATTGCCCAAATGGGATGCTTGATTTTTGAGCCAGCGGATGATAGCTGGTGTAATGTAGTAATGTATTGCGAGCGATAGGCTTCACATACAAATCTACAGTTAGTTGGCAGTCCTTGCTAGAGATGTTGATGTCCAGGAATTCTACACATGTTTGGCTGGTTGTAGCTGTGAAGAAAATATTCTGATCACAGAGGTTTAGCCATGACACAAAGGTACAAACGGATTCTGTTTCTGAGGCCTACTTGAAAGGGAACACTGCAGTAGACTCACATCTCTTCCATAATTGGATGACTACTGTCAGCGATGAACTCATCACACAAGCTAAAATTCGAAAACAAATTGACAGAAAGAAAACATCTCAGCAAACCCCCTGGTTTACACCTACTCTGAAACAAGCACACCTAAAATGTAAACAACAAGAGCGCAAATTGAGAAGAGGTTATAACGCAGCAGAAAAACAAGCGTATAAAGCAAGAAGAAAACTTTACCACATTCAGATCAAACTAGCTAAAAAAGAATACTATACAAATAGAATACTAGAAGCTAATCTGACCCAAAAAACATTTTTTCAGTTGTACAGTCCTATACCAATCCCAAAGTGCTTCAAAGAGAAATACCCCCATCCCAGATGTTATGTAATCAAATATCACTCTACTTTGAAGATAAAATCATGAATATTAAAAAGGACTTCACTACGGACCCAGTCCCGACCACATACGCCGTCCCTGAACACAAACCGGAAGCCACTAAACACTCCATGTGTTCATTCAAACCAGTGGTACTGGATCAAACATGAGAAGCAATACTAGCATGCAAGTCAGGCTCTCCCCTGGATGCTTGTCCCCCTACAATTCTCCACTGAATTGTAGACATAATCAACCCAGTCATAAATAAGATTGTTAACTCATCCTTAAGCGCAGGGACTGTGCCTGATGACTGGAAACTAGCGATTGTGAAACCACTAAAAAAGAAGCCGAATATTGATTCAGGATCACTCTTTAACCTTCAACCGATATCACTGCTGCCTGCTTTAGGCAAAATTAAAGAAAAATGTGTTCACAAAGAATTATCCTTCTTTATAAAGATGGCCAACATCCTCCACCCCCATCAATCCGGTTTTCATCCCAAACACTCCACTGATTCTGCACTTTTGGAAATAACCGATATTTAAAAAATGATAGCAGACAGAGGTAGGAAGGCCGCGTTTGAAACCTTATCACACAGCATCCTCCTATCAAGACTTAAATCCAGTGGGATCTCGAATAGCGCTTTAGAATGGATAATATGCTTCCTTTATGAGCGCAAACAAGTCGTGTAGCTGGGAACCTTCTTATTTGTCAAACGGAACATTACAACTGGCGTGCCTCAGGGGTCCACACTGCGCCCATTGTTGTTCAACATTTATATGGCTCCACTTATCTCACTGATCACATCATAAGGGATCGAAGTAACCTCTAAAGCAGATGATACCAAAATGATACTATCACAGGATCAGAACGCTAAGGATACAGAACTCAATTTTAAAAGATGTCTAACCAAGGTCCTTCAGTGGATGAAGGATTATCCACCTTAGGTGCAACACCAACAAGACTGAGATCCTACCCTTAGGGAAAGAAGTCTCATTTCTGCCAAGCGATTGGTGGCCAGAGGGTACCTCACCCCCACCAGAGACTGTGAAAGTAGCAAGAAATCTGGGAGTGCAATTTGACTCCACCCTCAGCTTCCAACCACATGCTGTGAAGGTAGCAGGGACCTGCTTCAGCATATTAGGATCCTTTAGAAAAAATGTCGACTTACTTACTCTCGCAGCAAGGAAATCAGTGGCGGTCGTCTTAATTCTTTCATGACTGGACTCCTGCAGCAGCCTCTTGGCAGGAGCCAGCAAAAAAACAGTAAAAAGACTCCAGGTGGTCCAACACACAGAAGCACATCTTGTTTTAAGACAGCCCTCAACACCCTCTATTGGCTTCCACTACATAAAAGAAGCTTGTTCAAAATCTTTCTAATCACCTTCAGAGCGTTCCATAAGACAGGACCAAAATATCTCTCATCGAGATTCACCCCCTATATCACAAACAGAACTCTCAGGTCCTCATCAGCTAACCTACTCAAACCTCCCAATTTTAGATGCAAAACTAAAGGAGGTAAAACAATAGCAGTATTAGGTTCCAAAGCATGGAACCTACTGCCTTTGCAACTAAGAACGCAGAAAACCGAGACCCAATACAGAAAGGCTCTAAAAACTTGGATCTTCGGAGCAACAGACAAACTCTGCTTCTCTCTCATTTAGACACATAGAGTTTCATCTCACTTCAGTATCAGCGCCAGGATGTTCCCTTCGGAGTGAGTTAGCGCTATAAAAATACCAATTTTCATTTCATCAAATAACACGCCTAAGGGAAAACCGGGACCTTAGCGAGAGTATGGTGACCAGCTTTAAAGCTTTTCATCCGTATTCCCTGGGGTCCTGCAACCAAAACATAGGACTTAGTCAAATTAAAAGACAGGTCCAGCCTGTCCATAAAAAACACAAAGCCATCTATTAAAGCCTGCAGGCCCCAGGCAGTACGGGCCATGAGCACCGCATCGTTGGAATAGACTAAGACTGGTAAAAATCTTCTACCCACTCTCGGGGGGTCCGACTGTAGTGCCAAAAGGGCCGCTTCAAGACCATTAATATTAATATAATATAAAAATGGGGCTAAAAATGCAGCCTTGATGCACCCCAGTGTGCAATTAAAATGATTGATAAGGGTCCCCTCGTGGGAAAATCTCACTGCAGCTGACATGTGGGCATGGAATGATGTAAGTAGGTGAACAATGCCATAATCCACTACCAGAGAAATCAATATGGCCCACAACTTAGTCCCGTTCACTCTGTCAAAGGCGGTCGTAAGGTTCATGAAAGCTAAATACAAGGCACCCAACTGTGTCAGTGTATATTTAGATATCAGGAGGTAGAGGTTAAGACATTGGTCTATAGTTGACATGCCTTCCCTGAACCTAATTGGACATCTGATCAAATCTGGTTATCTATGGCCCACTCAGACAATCTAGATCAAAGAACCAGGCTGTTGGAAATGGCCCTTTTTGCAGAGTAATCCCCAAACTTTTGCTTCTTCCTCCTATTTTTTCCTGACCTGTTTGTGTTGGTTTTAGGACTCTGGGCACTTTACCATTGCTAATCAGTGCTAATGTGCATATGCTCTCTGTGTAAATTGTGTTATGGATTGGTGTTTCCCTGACTGGGTATTTTATTTACTTGTTAGTCCCTAGTAAAGTGCACTGAGTGTGCTAGGGCCTGTAAACTAAATGCTACTATTAGGCCTGCAGCATTGATTGTGTCACCCACATGAGTAGCCCTAAAAAGGTAAACTCAGACCTGTCATTGCAGAGTCTGTGCGCAGTTTGTAACTGCCATGTCGACTTGGCCAGTACACACACTTGCCAGTCCCTAAACCTTCCTTTTTCTACATGTTAGTCACCCATAAGGTAGACCCAAGGTACCCCTGCGGGCAGGGTGCAGTGTATGTGAAAGGTAAAACATGTTCTGGTGTGTGTGGCATGTCCTGATGGTGAATTACAGCTCATTTCATTTTTCACTATTACAAGGCTACTTGTTCCCCATAGGACAGAATGGGAAGTTTGTTTATAACATCTTATAAACATAACTGGCCCTGGGAACTAGGTGGAAAAATAAAGTTTAGTATGCCTGAACTCAGAATCTAATGATGCATCTTTTAGTGAAGGTGATTTTTACATTCTGTGTTTGAAAATACCACTTTCAGAAAGTAGGTATTTTCTTGCTCAATCATTCCGTGTGCCTCTGCTGGAATGTGGATTGCCTGTCTGGGATTTGGATGACAGAAGGTTGGGGAGCAGGAGGGCTCCAGATAGTCTAGGTAGGGTCAGGCAAGGGCTGAATAGACCTGGGCTGCAATGGGGGAAAGGGGAGGAGATTTCCTTGTACTTCAAAGGGCCTGGGTTGCCTCTGACAATGCAGTCTCCACCTCCTGCCAGGAATTCACACCAGAGAAGGCAGAACTGGTTCTGGTTGGGCACAGACACTTTCTGCCTAAGAGATCAAAGGATTTTGAGATATAAATATTGGGACCCAGACCCCTGAACTTTAGTACTCTTTTGGGATAAAGAAGACTGCCAAGAAGAAGAGCTGGAGAAGCTGTGAGGAAGACCTACCACTTTGCTGTGTGCTTTGCTGTGTTGGCCTGCAGTGGCTGCTTCTGTCTTGGGCAGTGAAAGGACTGGACTAAACTTTCTGCAATCTGCTTTGTGAGTTTCTCCAAGGCTTGAGGGAGAGCTTGCCCCCTGTTCAAAAAGTCTCAGGAACAACAAAGACTTCAAACTCTTCTGCCTGCAGCACTGGGGATTGTGGGCCTCATTTATGAAAAGTGACGCATCGCTGCGTGAAAACAGCGATGCGTCCCTTTTCACTGCGCCCTCCTTGCGACACCAATGATGCGCCATATTTACAGTATGACGCATCATTGTGCAAGGAGTTACAGATACGTCAGTATTTCTGACGTATCTGTATGGCGCAAAAGTGACGCATTGCTGGAGTGTGTCACAAAAGTGACGCAACTCCAGCAATGTATCCTTTCACATGGGGCAAGCCCCATGTGAAAGGGCCTGCATCAGACGTACGCCTGCTGTGAGGCAGGCGTAAGAAATTGACGCATTTGCGTCCTAGAAGTGGTGCAGTGTAATCTCATAGATTTCACTGCGTCACTTCTACGACCCTTTCTTGCTTCAATACGCCCCCCTTGCATACATTATACCTGGCGCAGGTATAATGTGGCGCAGGGGTTTACAAAGTGACGCATCTCCCTAGATGCGTCACTTTGTAAATATGGCGCAACAAGGCGCATTTTTTACGCTACTGGTGTGTCACAAAAAGTGACGCACCGGCGGCGTAAAAGTGACGCACAGCCTCATAAATGAGGCCCATCATGTTTTGTGCTGTAACAGAGGAAAAGCGTTAAGAGGTATGGGAAACCCAATAAACCCTTGTAGGCTTGGGCAGTGAACAGTACAATGTAAAGATAGTCTACAAGGGATTTTATTTGTGGTCCAATTCAGTTTTTTTTAAATTCAAATCTGTGAGTGAGTCATAAGATCAAACTCAAACGTTTCCACAGGACAACAACATCATATGTGAATATAAGATGAGAAGCACACAGAAAATCCTATTTATATAAAGAAAGTTTATATATTTTATATATCAAGAATTAATTCAAGGGGATACAAAAAAGGGAAATAACACAAGCAAAAAATGTCATGAAGAGATGTATAAATCAATTAAACAAAAACAAAAGAGAGGGGGGGACCAAGGAGCCAAGTATGGTCCAGTGTCCATGGTCCTTAAACATAATATTCATACTAAAATAAGGACACTGTTCCTAGTGCGGGATAAAAATATCCAACACTCTCAAACAAAAAAGAAGGAAAGAAACCTAGGTCATAAAGGGACCCATCAGGGAGAGGAAAGAACAATTCTTATCTCCTGTTGCCCTCACACACCCGAAGGGTGTCATGCTTCATCATTGGGCACTTGCTCCTCGTAGGGCCGGCGCTGCAATCCCCTACGGGCCCCCCGAAGGACCACTTTATCGGAGATCTTTTGGAGAGTGCCGGATGGTGCATGCGGGTGTGTGTGTGTGGGGGGGGGGGGGGGGGGGGGTGCCCAAGGAGAGGGTAAGAAAAGTGCGTGCATTGTGAAATCAAAAAATTAAATCAAAAATTAAATAAAATTGACCAGGGGTTGTTCTTTAAGCATCCAGGCATATTTATACAAGCACCTTGTGAGATCTTTTTTCCACGTTTCTTCACTTCTTGAAGATTGGCGGTACCGCTTTAAGCGGCATAATTACGATCTGCAGGGGAACCTTACTTGAATAAGCAGAGGGATTAGAGCTAGTGCATCAGGTCCCTCGTACTGGGATACTAGCATCATTCCTGTGCTTCATGTATTGGGCTTGTCTTCTCTTACTGTCATTATGAATACGCCTTCAATTTAACATGCAAATGCGCAGGCCCGGGGGACCAGCTATTCCTTTCGCTGGCCATTTTCCGCACATGCGCACTACCTACCGGCACGCATTGATAGAGCGTACCGGAAATGGGAGCCACCTACGCACCATTTGCTTACGCTATTTAAGTCTGTGCCTGCATCATTCCACTTTTTGGCAGACACATGTATGGGGTAGGTGCACGGCAGCCGGCACCCGTCAAAACTGAGTCTAGGAGTGTGTGTGGCAGTAGGATGGGCCCTATGAATTATTTTAATATCGATTTTGACAACCCATGGGGTTGGTATGCCTGTTTGCTCATGTAGACTCTTTACATTACATTTCTCCATTTAGCCCGACAAGGCGCCGGTATCCATCGCCTCGAGCCATTAGATTAGTTCACCTCAGAGTACCGGGTAAGAATCCTGACAGCATAACTTTTTGTGAATGTCATTATTGGTATTAGAGAGTGAGGATATCCTGATCTGTGTATGGCATTTCTAGTGCGGCAGGACATTAAGGAGATAGGAGTTTGATACCCCGCTCCGACAAGTGGTATCCTCTCTTATAGGAGTAGGTTTATGAAGTCCTGCTGTGCTTGATCTAGCCACCAACGGGCACGAATCCTTTATTTTGGATTGCTCATTATGGTGGCACGGTTCCCAGTGTGGACATCGGTGAGGGTCGATGGTGAGACCTTGTACGTGAAGGTCAACATTTCTGGCGCTATTCACGCCGGGCTCACCATGTGACTTAGCTGTAATGCCCCATGGGGTGTGAGCTCCATGAGGCATCCTTGTAGCTCATGTCTTTTTAAACTGCGGGACGATGCGCACACGATTGTGGCACATCTCTGTACATCAAGTTTGACTGATGCACACTCCCTATCTTTCATCTCTCTTTCCTTTCTCCTAGGTGTATGCTTCAGGAGAGGCCTCGTCCATCAGCCACATTGTAGGCTACACAGTGTTTTGACGTGGCCTGTCTCCTTCTGAGGGTACTGTTTTTATTATGATTTTAACATGCACATCACGTTTTTAGTCCTGATGAAGCGCCAACGACCTGTGTGGCGGTAGAGGCGCGAAACATGTCGACTCGCTACAACCAGGCACAGAGTATCTGTTGGGGTAACTTGTACCCATAGGGGCAGATTGAATGATAATCTCTAAAGAACAACCCCTGGTAATTTTTTATTTAATTATTTGATTTCACAATGCACGCACTTTTCTTACCCTCTCCTTGGGCCCCATCCCCCCACACACCCGCATGCACCATCGGCACTCTCCAAAAGATCTCCGATAAAGTGACCCTTCGGGGGGCCCATAGGGGATTGCAGCGCCGGCCCTACGAGGAGCAAATGCCCGATGATGAAGCATGACACCCTTCGGGGTGTGTGAGGAGATTCGAATTGTTCTTTCCTCTCCCTGGTGGGTCCCTTTATGACCTAGGTTTCTTTCCTTCTTTTTTGTTTGAGAGTGTTGGATATTTTTATCCTGCTCTAGGAACAGTATCCTTTTTATGGTGTAAATCAATTAACCAGACAGTTCATAACATACATCAGCTCCTAGAAATAAGAAAAGAGCAATTGAAACCAACAGTAAATAAATGTTACTCTTCAGAAAATAAATCTCATTGGAGATGATGTGAATGTCGACGTTTCGGTCTTTGCAGCAATAGTCTATAAGACCATCATCAGGACAATTGATTTTTGCAGGAGAAGCCCCCTAAATAAATACAATACAATGTGTTATCGATTTATACATATAAATACTACACAAAATATCACATTCCATATAGGAAATAGTTAAAAAGGAAAAGACCGTGTGCAAAAGAAATAACAGTGCTTCATAATGTTATTTAAGAGAGGAAAAGCAACTCGACGAGGTCTACTGCGCCGCTCCGACTCTGGGTCCTGACGGCACTACAGAGTGCCACGCCGCACCGTGACCCTGGTCTCACGATGGCGCCTGCTGACGCCGCCACCGAGCCGCTGCTCGCACCACGACCTGTGGGCACCACACTCCGCACCACCTCACTTCACAACGATGCCTTGGCACCGCACACGTCACCACTGCAATGCCGCACCGCGAGCCTGGCCTCACCGACGCCACCTGCTGACGCCGCCACTGAGCGGCTGCTTGCACTGCGACCTGTGGGCACCGCACTCCGCACCGCTCACTTCAGAGCGACGCCTTTGTATCCCCGACGACGCTGCTCCACGCTGAAATCCCGGCATACGGCAACCAGGGGTGCACCATCCCGCTTGAGACAAGAGCTACTAGAGGAACATGACCCTTGCAGGGTATGCTGAGGCAGTACTGCCTTGGGTTTTGGAGGAACATTGGCATACGAAGTATCACAGCTACTCAGGGGATTAACAAAAGGCATGGTATCAACTTGTGGAGGGCAATATGGCACTTGGGGATGTGAGTGCTTATCCAAAGAAGTAAAAGAAAATGTTCATTTTGTTTACAAGGTCCCTGGAACTTGACTCCAGTTTGCCACGTCTGTTCACAAGTGGGGAAAAAAGTTCAGTGAGGGTCACCATAATTTTGTGTAGAGCTGGCGCCAGGTGGTTCAACAGTTCCTCTGTGTCAATACTGGTTACAACACTTACCTGCCCCTGATGCGTGACCACAGGAGCTTCAATCACCCTCTTAACCTTCCACGTCCGTTTGGGAGCTGGAGAACTCGCCACTTTAGTAATTGAGGTAGACAGGGGAGGGAAGGGCACAGATACAGGCCTAGAGGCTGGAGGCTCGGGAGAAGTTAAAACGACTTGGAAGGCAATGGAGATGTATCTAGGTGCGGCACGGCCGGGTCATGGGCCTTAGGGATCGATAGTATGGTAGGCAAAAGACACAACCGGTAGCTACCTATGTCGACTGAGAGCCACTACTCAGCCTGATCTATCTCCTTCTTAATGGCTCCCACCGCCTTTGCCAAAAATGTTTCAATAGTGAGGCACGGCTGCCCCATGGGAGTGACTGGCTGCGCCTTCCTTTTTCCCATTGTACTAAATAAAACCGAGCCCAGTGATGATAGACCCAATTGCCAAAGGCAACTCAAAGGGGACTGAACATAACAGCACAGGTGCACCACAACATTGGCATTTGATTTATACTTTCAGTAAGTCACGGAAAATGAAGTTCCTCGTTTTGATTTCTTTATTTCAAAAAAGATTGAAGCACAATACAGCCAATGCGTTTCATCCCTTAGAGGGACTTCTTCAGGGCTTCTGCTAATGGAAATTGACTTTGAGTGAAGATGGAAAATGAAGCTCTAAAGGAGTAGCACTGCAACAGACGAGAAAGGATCTTCTCATCCGATAAAGGTCAAACGTTCCAAGTAAATATCTGGTCAATGTCTCCGCTGTCCTTCAAGAATGTAGTGTGGTATCTTTTAAAAGGTATCTGTGGACCCTGTTTGTAATCCATATTAGATGTATAGTCCAACAGCGCGTAGTGAAGGATTGAATAATATGGGTTGGTTGCCCCAATCGGTATTTGATAAGTGCGATCGATAACGAGTATTCCCCTGTTGACAGCGGCGCGTCTTCCGGCAACTCAAAGGGGCTACAGATATTCACACAGGTTCAACACAGATCCCAAAGGTAACTCGCCAGGCAATAAAGGGTACTCACTGGTGATCCTGTGTCCTGTGTCAACTCTTTGAACTGACAAGCGTTGGTGGAAGTTTTTTCATGAACCCGGTCTATGTCCCGCAGAAGCAAACCAAGAGGGTAGGCCCAGCCCAGCCTCGTCCAGACACGGACGGGCGCAGACAGGCCCGCTCTTGGCCCGGTCTTTGCCAGGGCACGCCACAGGAAGTGAGGAGGCGTTTTGAGCATGTTCACTTCCTTGATTATCAGCAGCTGTGGGCCAGTTCAGTGAGCCCTGGGAGAGGTAGTCCCTCCAGGGCAGGGAGCAGCAAACAGGCAGCAAGTCCCGCAATTTATTGGGTGATGGGGTGCACAAGTCAGAAATGGCACTTAAAGTCCTGAGATTTTCTTCTAGGTGGCGTCTTCTCTTTCCTTCTTTTCTTCCAGGGTTTGTCTTATCCAGGAGGGCTTCCCAGGATACTCGAAGGAGAAGAAAACTGCGGTACTTCTGAAATTATGTATGGAGGAGAGGAGAGGTTCCTTTCACCACACCCGGGGTGATGGGGAGAGAAGTTATTCAGGCGTGATAGGGTCTTTCGGTTTGGACAGGATCAAAATAGTGGGGAATTGACTTCCTAGCTCTTTCCCATTTTCCAAACACTCCCTATTCCTTCTTCCTTTCTTGGGACAGTTACAGAAGTGAACGGGAGGTGAAGGTGAGAAGAACTATATCAGAGCAATGTTGAAAAGAGAAAAGAAATAATCAACAATAATAAAAAAATAAAAATAAATATGACTCGCCTTTGCTTGGCTTCTAATAGCTTTGACCTCCAAACCTTATATAAGCTATCGAAGATAGTGTGTATCTCGCATGTTGACACTTTAACTTGCTACCACATCTGGCGGGTTTTAACGAACACAATGTCTGGCCAATTTAACCTAATAAGTCCTCTCTCTGTGCAAATTATAACTTTCTTTACTGCGTGGTTTTCCATACGTTTTGCTGAAATCACTTCAAATCAAGAGTCCTGCCCCCACCCTCTTTTAGGTTTCCCTCCCTTCCCCTGCTCGAGGCACTTAATGCCAATGCCGCAACTCTCCGGATTTGTGGCGGCTCATAAGCCTCTCATGGGGAGTCCAACCACACCTCACTCCAGTCCTTGGGAGTTTCGTTGCTGTCCTTCGAACGATCCCCTCCCTAGTTATTAAACATTCAAGGGACTTAATGTCGTAGTTCTGGATCAATGGGAGATGGCAAGAAGTAGATGAAAATGATATTCCAATAAAAGCTTTTGAACATTCAAATTTTAGGAACTGTGGGAGCTTCTGCTGGCCGCTGCGACTCACTTGGTATCCGAGCAGGTGACAAGACCCAGCAGGGTAAATATGGTTGCCCCCTCTCTCAAAGCATGAGTGAGAAAACAAAGGAATAACATACGGAACAACTCACAATGAGGTTCATTGCATGACCAGCAAGCATCTTGTGTAACGACATTCATTTTATGTAATAATGCAGGAGTAATAAGTAATCCATTGTACATAAACATTGTTTGGGTAACCTTAGCTGCTCTGGAAGCTGCATGTAATTTAGACCAGAGTTGAGTAAACCATTCCACTTGTAAATCATTCTCCCATTACAATTCTACAGTAGATTTGCTTCTATTTGAAGGGTTTATAAATAAAAGCCAGCTTGGATTTACGTGTTAACAAAGTAAGTAAAATATGTTCATACTCAGATTACACATTATCATCCTGAAACATTGACATAGATTCTTGAATGTGCTGAGTTAATTCTGTGTATTCATTAAGGAATGGTTAAGGTAGATGAAAAAGAATCTGGGCTGAAGGAAATTAAAGACGCTTATTATTAAGAATTAGTTGGTTAGTTAGGTTAATGCCTTTATCTTTCCAAGTTTTCCAAAAGAAGGTTCTGTTATTTATTTGAAGATATTTATTATGCCAAGGGCGGTAATTTATAAAATATTTGTGTGAGAGAGGTGCTTTGGAAAAAGCAGGGGTTTTAGAAGTTTATATGAGCATGCAATAGAGGGATAAGAAAGGAAACTTTTTTTAGATGAGAAGGATAAAAATGTATTAAAAGAAAAGGGGAAATGAACGAAGGTTCAATGAAAAACCATAACGGTTTAGGTAACTCACAATTGTCTTGTAGCCAATGAGAGGATTGTTTAAGACAAAAAGCTACATGAAATTTAGAAAAATTGGGACAGTTTACACCCATATTATGTTTGGGAAGTTTCAACCGTGAGTGGGACATGTGAGCACATTTATTATTCCATAAAAAATGCAAAAGTACTGAATCTATTATTTTGATGAACTGTAATGGAATATAGACGGGGATCATGGAGATAAGATAAATCACACGGGGAGAGAGCATCATTTTAATAGAACTTAATACACCCCACCAAGATAAAAATAGAGGGTTCCATTTAGTACAATAATTATCTAATTTTTGTAATAGCTTGACAAAATGTAATTTAGGAATGGATTTAATAGAGTTGGTGAATCACAAAGTCCAGTAATCAATCTTTTTTGGGCTCCACATAAATCCCAGACTTTAATGGCATTCTTTATACAAAATGTATTAGGATGTAAAATCTCAGATTTATCTAAATTTAATTATACCCTTAAAGGTAGCAAATTAGTGGACACAGGACTGAAAGGCAGTAAAGGAGTTAGATGGGTTAGAAAGGTAAAGAAGAATATCATCAGTAAATGTTGATAATTTTAACTGGGAATCATTATATGAAAAACCAGAAATGGTGTTGTTTTGTTTGATTCTTAATATAAATGATGATGGGAGCAACCTTGCCGTACTCCTCTATGCAAGGGGGGAGGTCATGCCGTTGGCAAAAAATTGCAGCTTTAGGAGTGGAGTAGAGTAATGAAATGAGATTTAGGATTTTTGGACCAAAACCACTTCAAAGATTCAAACATAAATTGCCAACTAACTCGATCAAAAGCTTTTCAGCATCAAAGCAATGTCAGCGAATTCATGAGAAACTTTAGAGGCTCTACCGAGGACATTAGAAAGACATCTAGTGTTATCAGAGGAAACAGGTCCTTTTATAAATACAACTTGTTCTGGGCTAATTATATGGGGGAGTGGGGGATCTAATCGGAGTGCAAGAATTTGGGCGAAGATGTTATAGTCAACATTAACTAGGGAAATGGTCGATAATTTTTAAATTGTTGAGAGTCTTTATTTTCTTTGGGAATTAAACAAATAGGAGCTTCTTGAAAAGCACTGGAAGCTGTTCGAGATTGAGCCAAATGGTGATACATTTTAAGGAGCCATGGAAATATAAGTGTGGAAATGTGAGAGCTAAATTCAGATGTAAATCCATCTGGTCCTGGAGATTTGTTGGGTTTTATTTTTTTGACAGCTGCCATAATGTCTTGAACGGTAACGTCAGATTCCAAGTGGGGAAAACTCCTGTCCTTAAAATGAGGTTTAAGGAATAATATTTAAGTAAGTAGAAATATGTGAAGTGTGGGGGGGGGGTTAGTTTCCGGTGTATATAAAGATTTATAAATGGTAGAAAATATTTTCAAAATATCTTCATCTTTAAGAATTATTTGGCCTTTAAATAATTGGCTACGAGTTTGTCTGTTTTATTCTGACCTCCATAATTTCAAGCATTTTGTCTGAGAGGTAGAGACAGACTAATTGGGAGACAATTTATTGAACATGAAATTTTGCCTGTATTAGGTCTTGAAGACATTCAGGAGATTTGGAATGGTAAAATGCAAGCTCATTTCTTTGAGTAAGGAATTGAAAGCGGCTGATTTTATTTTACAGTGTTCCTAGTGAAGAATAAAATCTCTTGCCAAGGCTTTAAAAGAGTCCTATAACATATGCAGCGGGTGTCTTGAAAGGTGTTGATGTAAAGAACTCACTATTGAAGTATGTGATTGGGTGTTAAATGCGGAGTCTAAAAGGAGGGAATTATTAAATCACCATCTTTTTGGGTGAGGATGAACTGGCAATAAATCGTAAGCAATAGTAGGAAAATGATCAGAAATCAAAATATAGACAATTTCTGCATGAATGAATTTTGAGCTGGTGCTTTGGAAGTGAAGTTATAATCAGTTCTAGATTGAGTACTGTGTACTAGGAAAAGAAGGTATATTTTCTTTTAGTGGAATTAAAGATTCTTCAGAAGCCAATCAATGATTTTTATGCTATGGTTGAACAAAAGGATTTATGCATTTTAGAGGGAACTAATTTAACTTTAGAAAGTCTATTCAAAATTGGGTCTGCAATCCCATTACAATCACCACCCATAATAAAATATTCACCAGTAATATTCAAAATATGTTTAGTGATATCAGACCAAAAATAATGATTTATCATCGAGGGACCATAAACATTAAACAGTGAAAGAGGGATTTTGTTGATTAATAGATCAACTGCATCCATCTACTCTGTGTGTCTGTGGATTGTGATGTAGTAGTAATATTTTTAATAAAATAGAATTATAGTATAATTTTTCTTCTGTACCGCAAGAGAGAAACATACATGACCAACCTAATTTGTCTTTCATTTTATAGCTTCTATGTCATTTAAACAAATTTGTTTAAAAAAAGTGTAATGTCTGAATTTGATTTGGATACATGTGAGGAGAGAACTTGCTTTCATTCAATTGGATTATTTAAACCTGTAACTTTCCAGTAGACTACTCTGAATGATAACAATTAGAAAATGGTATAATAAAACAGTGCTTACAGTGATATAAACAATACATTGGAGAGTGAAACTTGAATATGAAAGGAAAAACAAGACTTCTGTTAAATAGCATTTGCTCAAAGAAAAAAGGGGAGACAGTACTGAGAAATAGAAGAGAAGAAAAAAGAAAAAGATAGATTAAACAGATAATAAACATGAAGAAAAAGACAGTACAGTTCATAAAACTGATGCGGGAGGAGCACAGGGTGTGGGATAACATGATAGGCAAGATGGACAAGGGGAAACTATAGTATTAACCAGGAGAAACAGATACAAGAACAACATATAAGTAAATAGTCAATATATTTAGAGGACAACAATCAAATTATTAGCTATTCCAGTAAATCTTCTCTACTTTGATGAAGAAACTATTTTAATTCCGTAGGGTCATCATACATCATTGTGTTATCTTTATAGATTATTTTTAAACAGCAAGGCTGAATAAGGCCATAGCTAGCATTGATAGCTCTGAGGTGTGGGAAAAGATCTAGAAATTGTTTGTGTCTGCTGTAATCTGTGCAACGTCTTGAGAAAAATAAAGTTTTTGCATGGGCCTTAATATTTACTTCTTCGTTTTTGCTGCATTCAGAACCATGATGAGGTCAGTGTGTTCCACAAATAAGATGATGACACCTCTGTTTAGAAGTAGTTCTGGGACCCAATCGATGCGCCTGTTGTATGTTCAGCGAGGTAGACGTGGGTGGATCCAGAACTTGTTGAATCAATGCTTAAAACTATTGGAGAGTGTCATTACCCACCGCATTTTCCGGTAAATCTCAAATTTGCAAATTATTTCTACGGTTCCTGTTTTCAAGATCTTTGGTAAGTTGTTTATTTCCGATTGCCTCTGGTAAATTTTGAATGCGGAATCTTGGATATCACTGACCCGTTGTTTTAGATCAGAGACATGCTTGTCCATACATGACCATTTATCTTCAAGATTGTGAAGTGTCTTTGAAGTATCCTCCATTAAAGGTTCAATGCTCGTATTTCCTCTAGTATTAGTTCAATTGGAGACGGAGGATCTTTCTTCGGACACTTATTTGAAGAAGAAGAAGGCCAAGAGTTGCCCGATATTTGAGATTTAGGAATTACCTCAGGCAAGCGGTGCCTCTGCCATTGATACTGAAGACTTACTACTTGAAGTTTAGAAGAACTTAAGAACTTATGAGAATGCCGGAGAGGAGATATGTGGCGGTTTCCAGTGTTGTATTCTTCCCATAAAACAATGAGAAAACCAATTAAACTTGAGTACAAAAGCTCTGATAAGTATAATAATGAGCAGAAAGGAGATATGTAGAATAATATTCAATGAAATGCAGTATACACTATTACATTATCTGAAGTAGTATGCTGAGAGAAAATGCTACACTGTAAAGTTAGAAAACATATCATGTAGATTGAAGTACTTCATGCAGCATATGTAACAGGACGTGAGGAAGTTAAATCATCCTGAAGAAAGATAAAATAGTTAGCTCATTTAATATGAAAATATGGCAAATTCAAATACCTCACACAAGGTCATTAAAGTGGGTTAAAGGACTTAGAGGAGAGTCACAGATAGGGTAAAAAGATTGTAATAAAGAGCCTCCTGGTAGGGAAATTTGAAGATGCTGAGGTCCTCTAAAGCTCGCTGACAGAGCAAGAAAATGGTGGTCCTTCATAGGAAAAACCAAAGTATAGTGAGGAAACTGCCATAAATAGCAAGGAATTAACAATTAAGGAAGTTCACTTGCCCACCTCGAGAATCCATATTCAGGATGTTGCTTTAAAAAACAAAAGCCAAAGTTAATGCAGTGCTTATACAGTGCATCGTGGAATCCACAAAATGGCAACTCTTTAGTGAGAGACACGATGAGTAGCTTTGAAAAGTGCCAAAAACACCAGTTTGCTGCAGGTATAAACGTTATGAGGTGGATATACAAAATGGCAACCCTTAACGAAGAAAATATTGTACAACATCAGAATTGTCGAAAAAAAGTAGGAATTGGCAATTAAATAGCTCTATTAGCTCACTGCAACGATCCCGACTTGCATTCCTGCAGCTTTAAATACTAGCATTTGATTTTGCCAGATTTTTTAAGTTTGCATTATAAATTTGCCTGCTGTTTGAGTGCTTGATCATTGCTGGTTTATTCTTTTCTCACTGAAAGACTTGAGGTTCAAAAATATTACTAACAAAATATCAGCAGTGGCAATTGTTTTCCAAATTCAACATTCTTATTGCAAGCATAAGGCAGGCAGGCTTGTTTAGGTGAGGGCATACTTTCATGTTTTACTATTTATTTTTGTAGCATATGCTTACAGTTTTTTTTATGTTCATCATACCCATGTCTGTGGATTGTGATGTAGTAGTAATATTTTTATTAAATAGAATTATAGTATAATTTTTCTTCTGTACCGCAAGAGAGAAAAATACACGACCAACCTAATTTGTCTTTCATTTTATAGCTTCTATGCCATTTAAACAAATTTCTTTAAAAAAAGTGTAATGTCTGAATTTGATTTCGATACATGTGAGAGAACTTGCTTTCTTTCAATTGGATTATTTAAACCTGTAACTTTCCAGTAGACTACTCTGAATGATAACAATTAGAAAATGGTATAATAAAACAGTGCTTACAGTGATATAAACAATACAATGGAGAGTGAAACTTGAATATGAAAGGAAAAACAAGACTTCTGTTAAATAGCAATTGCACAAAGAAAAAAGGAGAGACAGTACTGAGAAATAGAAGAGAATAAAAAAGAAAAGGATAGATTAAACAGATAATAAACATGAAGAAAAAGACAGTACAGTTCATAAAACTGATGTGTGGAGAGCACATGGCGTGGGGATAACATGATAGACAAGATGGACAAAGGGAAACTATAGTATTAACCAGGAGAAACAGATACAAGAACAACATATAAGTAAATAGTCAATAAATTTAGAGGACAACAATCAAATTATTAGCTATTCCATTAAATCTTCTCTACTTTGATGAAGAAACTATTTTAATTCCGTAAGGTCATCATACAGCATTGTGTTATCTTTATAGATTATTTTGAAACAGCAAGGGTGAATGAGGCCATAGCTAGCATAGCTCGGAGCTGTGGGAAAAGATCTAGAAAGTGTTTGTGTCTGCTGTAATCTGTGCAACGTCTTGAGAAAAATAAAGTTTTTGCATGGGCCTTAATATTTACTTCTTCGTTCTTGCTGCACTCAGAACCATGATGAGGTCAGTGTGTTCCACAAATAAGATGATGACACCTCTATGTTTAGAAGTAGTTCTGGGACGCAATCGATGCGCCTGTTGTATGTTCAGCGAGGTAGACGCGGGTGGGTCCAGAACTTGTGGAATCAATGCTTAAAACTATTGGAGAGTGTCATTACCCACCACATTTTCCGGTAAATCTCAAATTAGCAAATTATTTCTACGGTTTCTGTTTTCAAGATCTTTGGTAAGTCGTTTATTTCCGATTGCCTCTGGTGAACCAAAGTATAGTGAGGAAACTGCCATAAATAGCAAGGAATTAACAATTAAGGAAGTTCACTTGCCCACCTCGAGAATCCATATTCAGGATGTTGCTTTAAAAAGCAAAAGCCAAAGTTAATGCTGTGCTTATACAGTGCATCGTGGAATCCACAAAATGGCAACTCTTTAGTAAGAGACACGATGAGTAGCTTTGAAAAGTGCCAAAAACACCAGTTTGCTGCAGGTATAAACGTTATGAGGTGGATATACAAAATGGCAACCCTTAACAAAGAAAATATTGTGCAACATCAGAATTGTCGAAAAAAAGTAGGAATTGGCAATTAAATAGCTCTATTAGCTCACTACAACGATCCCGACTTGCATTCCTGCAGCTCAGAAAATCTTTTCTCTGTCCCTAGTGAGATGACAAGAGGACGTCGGTGGGAAGCTCCTCAACTACGCGGCCATCATGCTTGCTGTCCAAACTATGCCCCTCCGAAATGCACTTTTTAACTTTAAATACTAGCTTTTGATTTTGCCAGATTTTTTAAGTTTGCATTATAAGTTTGCCTGCTGTTTGAGTGCTTTATCAGTGCTGGTTTATTCTTGTCTCACTGAAAGACTTGAGGTTCAAAAATATTACTAACAAAATATCAGCAATGGCAATTGTTTTCTAAATTCAACATTCTTATTGCAAGCATAAGGCAGGCTTGTTTAGGTGAGGGCATACTTTCATGTTTTCCTATTTATTTTTGTAGCATATGCTTACAGTTTTTTTTCATGTTCATCATACCCATGTGTCAGGGTCACACCTATTGTCAAGTTTGCTAGTACCGTGTTCCCAGAAATTCCCTTCTGTTTTCATTCTCTAGCAGAAATTATTTCCTTTAATTTATTGTATATATAGTCCAAAGCTGTGTTAACTGCTGTAAAAAATGTTTTATTGACTAGAGCATCAAGAGCAATAAATAACATATAAGCATATATTTAACCTTAATCGGCACAAAATCGTTAACTTCATCTTTCCAGGTTACAAGCAATGGCACAATAGATCTTTCTTTGTTTTCTTTTTAAAACATGGCTATCAGAAATATCTAAAATAGAGTAATTATAGCTTATATAATACCAAAGTGCAAAAGTGCAAGAGAAAAGTGCAAATGCTAGTGCAAAACTTGCAAAACAATCACAATATTAAAGTGCAAAAGTGCTTAATCAAAGCATATTTCTAATTCCTGCAAATAGAATAAGAATAATAAAGCAATGGTTCAATTCTGAATTCCAAATATTCTATCCCTCTAGCGGGTTTTCCACATTGCTTAAAAATGTACCATTTTTAAAAAAAATTCTGGGCGCTCCCACCTACCTTGCGTAAGCTTCTTCAAAAGCCTGCATCCGTTTCATTTTGTTCAGCCATTTGTCATAGGTGGGAACATCCCTAGACCTCCAATTTTGTAGGATTAAGGAGCAGGCCACTAAGCAAGTAATAGAAAGAAAAGTTGCTTCGGCTTCCGTTAAAAATGTTCTATTTTTACACACTCCAAACAAGGCACCTCCAGCCTCCGGCAACAACCTTTTCTCAAACCCCCGGTTGAAGGCAGAGAAGATTGCCTTCCAAAAAGGTCCCAGCCTAGGACACATAAAAAAATATGTAGCCAGCCCCCTTCTCCTTCCGCCTGGCATCAGAAGCACCTATCTTCCGCATCTGGATATTTGTTTTGAGTGCTTACGGGGTAAGGTAGGCCAACCACCGGGATAGGAATGCCATCCTTTTAAAATTGGCTGCTCTCAAAGACTTACTTCCACGAAGACATAGGGCTTCCCATTCAGAAATGGTAAAAATAAATTGTGTTTCGCGGGCCATCTTTTCCAGATAGTTCTCAATCAATGGAAGTTGGCCCTGATTTCGTAATAAATTAAACCAGTTCCCTACGCCACCAATTTGGCCCCAAAAAGCACTATAACCAGTTTATTTGGTGTGTCAAAAATACCTTTCAATTTTTTTTAAGAAATGGACACTATGTAAGTATTGGAAAAAGGTGGGCTTCCTCTGGCTCCCATCCCTCAGCAACACCTCCTGCCAGGAGATCACCCTATTCTGGATTGAGAAATCACTTAGCATCCTAATCCCGCAACCTTCCCAGAGTCTCAAGTGGCCTGATTGAATATGGAGGCCGAGGCTCTTGCATTCCTGCAATTTTAAATACTGTAACCCAGAGGAACCCGTTGCTTTAAAGAATATATGCGTCTAAAAGAATAGTCCTTAAGTGTCTTATATCTTGTTTTTTTGGCAGTTTGGAGGTTTTAAAAAATATTAAGATCTGAGAGCTGGTTTCCTGTACCATTTTGTCCACAGAAAAACTATCTATAACACCATTTGAGCCCATTGAACCCGCTAATAGGTCCACAAAAGCAGCATGTTAGTAGGTTCTTAAATGGGGTAAAGTCAGACCTCCTTGTTCAGTCGTTATTTGAAGTGCTGTAAGTTTCACCCTTGTTTTTTTCCCCAAACAAACTGTCTGATCAGGGTTTCCATTTCTTTAAAAAAACACATATTTATTTATTTATATTTGATTTCAAAAACCTTTATTGTATATCAAGCACGATACATCAATGCAATTACTTCGGGCAACATTTTACCACATGGACATGCGAGATGTCAGCATCTTCTCGTGCATAGCGTCGTATATTGATACATAGAAACTTACATAGAAAACATGAAACAAAACCTCACCCTCCCAACCATTGAACATTACGCACATTGAATCAAGATAGATGACATTATCCGAAATAAGCAGCAATCGCAAAGTCCGTGATAGAGTCTAAGAGTAGTGTGTAACAGGACATACTGTCAAAGGGTGTCTCTTCGCGGTTCTTGTTGAAGCATTACCTGCACTGTTTATGAGGCAACCTGTTGATACAAAGCCCACTTCCTCAACCCAGGTGTGTGACATTCCAGAGGCTTCTGCCCATAACGCTTGTACAGCTGTGACTGATATTATGTGACTGTCAAACATGATGCAGAATTAGGCAGTGGGCTGCGATTTTCCCCCGTCAAGAATGTCAAGCCCGCCCTGTCCAGCCTCCTCACCAGCCTGCTGTCGAAGGAGGTAGGACGACAGTGGCCCCCAAATGTCTTCCCCCCTTTCCCTCAGCGGCAGTAGTTCAGTGTATTCGTGCAATTGTTCTTGCCACGTGGACATGGTTAGAATCCAGCATTTAAACTTGGGGGCGTGCCCCCGACCCCACCGGCATGCAACCAATCTTTTCGCCAGTAGGAGACTCATAGCCAGAAACTTGTTATGTACTGTCACTACAGGTTGTATCAATCCTAACAGCGCTTGCAATGGGCAGGGAGTTATAGCTACGCCCAGCATTTCAGAGAGGCCTGCAAAAACCCTTGTCCAATAATCAGCAACTTGAGAGCAAGACCAAGTGAGGTGAATGAAATCAGCCCCAGCCGCCCCGCACCGCATGCAACAATCCGTCTCTCGTAAATGAAATTTGTGTAATTTAGCAGGTGTGTGGTAAACACGATGCAGGAATTTGTAGTGTATTAGGCGTAGCCTATTGTTACCTGTGATAGCATTCGTTTGTGTGCAGGTAGTCTCCCACTGCACATCTGACAGAGGTATAGCCAGATCTTTATCCCATTCCAGTCGAGCCCGCATTGGGACGGCCCTTGGAGTGCTCTGTACGTGTCTGTAGAGTAATGATATGACATGTCGAGGGGCGTCAGCTTGTAGTGTGGCATGTAGAGGCGCAAAGATTTCAGGCTCTTCTGGAAATGAGGGGGTAATCGCTCGGACGCTCTGCCTAAGGCGAGTATACAAAAAGGTATCCATTATTGAGGGTAGTCGCTCCCCAAAAAATTATTCAGTGGTGCGGAATTTGCCCTGCACATACAGTTCTCCCCAAAGTCGATGCCCCAGCTCTGTAAGTAGTTTACGGCAAATTGCTTCACAAGTGACCAGCAGTCGGGGATCATTTTCTAAGGGTATTCTAGGGGAATAGAAGAGCGGGCTGTCCATGGCGTGAGCCATGCGGTGCCACGCCGCTGCCGTGCAATCTACTGTGGACGGGTCACGTTCTCTGTGTCCTGTCTGCGTATATATATATCCGGTCTTGACCAGTGGGGCCATGTGTCCATCTTCCACAGTCAGGTGAGCCATGTATGGTGGCGAATGGAACCAGTAGACAGCAAAGTGTGCTTGGGCGCAGTCGTAATATCTTTCAAAGTTGGGAACCTCGAACCCCTCCTGATGGAACGGCAGCATGAGTGTGTCAAGGCTAACACGCACCTGTTTACCTCCCCAGATCAATCTTGTCAGTTGAGTCTTTAGTGAGCGGAAGAAGAATCTCCCTGGGTTGTATGGTATATTGACAAAAAGGTACAGTAATTTTGGCAGTATCACCATTTTGGTAAGAGCAATTCGCCCAGCCATTGAGAGTGGGAGGCGTATCGATTTGGTGATGCTGTACGTTATCTTATCAATCGCCGCGCCGTAGTTGGCCCGCATCATGGTATCCTTTTGTCTATTGATTCGGATGCCTAGATATTTCAATTCATCCGTTTCCCACACTAGAGGATAGTCGAGCTGGTATGGGTGAGTGTTGTCAGTTAACGGGAATATTGCGGATTTGGCCCAATTGATTTGCACACCGGCAAGACCGCCAACTTTAGTGATTTCACGCAATACTGGGTTCAAATTGTCCTGGGGTTTCTTAATGTATGAAATGAAATGAAAAAAAAGAACTTGATTAAGCGCACTGCGGCCATGCGGCTTCCTGGCGCTGGGGACTTGGCCAGACTCAACGAGGGGATCCAAGGGAGCTAGCAGGGGAATGCCTGGGAGAACAAGAATGTTTTGAGAGCTTTACGGAAATGGGTATAAATGGGAATGGAACGAATGAAAAGAGGAAGACTATTCCAGAACCAGGGGGCCAGAACCGAAAATCGGGTGCCCCCCGTTCTGGATTGACGGAAGCGGGGGACGTGCAGAAGGGAAAGAGAGGAGGAGTGGAGAGTGCGGCTAGGGGCGTGAGGAGTGATGAGAGATCTGATAAAGAGGGGAGCTGAGTGGGTGTGAGCCCGAAAAGCCAGACAGGCCAATTTGAAAAAAGATCTAAGGTGCACAGGGAGCCAATGAAGGGACTTGAGTGCAGGGGTAATGTGGGAAGATTTGGGAAGACGAAGAATGAGGCGGGCTGCCTGATTTTGGATGGCCTGAAGACGGCGGGTTTCATAAGCGGGTATACCCACGTACAGGCCGTTCCCATAGTCAAGGCGGGAAGTGATAAGAGCCATGACTATGGATTTGAGGGCGTCCGCAGAGAAATACCGAGAAATCTTCCCGAATGAGGCGAAGGGACAGAAAACAAGAGGATACAACGGAGCTGATTTGGGCATGCATAGACAGGTCATGGCTGACCTTGATGCCCAGGGTCCGAACAGAGGAAACCGGTGAGGGGGGGGAACCAAAGGAAGGGGGCCAGTGAACCGTGGACCAAGGATTTAAGGGACCACCCGTGAGGACAAGCTCCGTCTTGTCCGGGTTGAGCTTTAAGTAGTTGATGCTCATCCATTCGGAAATAAAGACTAAGGTAGAGCAAAACTTAGGGAGAGAGTCAGAGGGGAAAGAGAGATCAAAGACGAGCTGGAGGTCATCCGCGTAGTTGTACACAGAGACCCCCAGCTCGAGAAGAGAAATGATAAGAGGGTAAATATAAAGATTGAAAAGAAGAGGGGAGAGGGAAGAACCTTGGGGGACCCCACAGGTAACCAAGAGAGGAGGAGCGGAGAAACCTGAGAGGTAAACCGCTTGGGACCTGCCCTGAAGAAAGGACGCAAGCCAAGAAAAGGCTGCGCCCCGAATGCCTGCTGCGCTGACACGGTTGAGAAGGATGGAATGATCGACCGTGTCAAACGCAGCGGACAAATCGAGGAGGACCAGGGTTTGGGGAAGATTGATGTCAGCTTTCCCCTTGAGTTCGTCCAGGACCGCGATGACCACTGTCTCCGTGGAATGACCTGGGCGGAAACCCGCCTGATGGGAGGCCAAGAGGTGGTTCTCCTCGATATAGGTGGACAGACAAGATGTAACATAGCTTTCAAGGATCTTACCCAGATAAGGGAGAAGAGAGATAGGCCTAAAGTTAGAAGGAAGAGAGGGGTCTAGACCAGGTTTTTTAAGAATAGGAAAAACTATGGCGGATTTGAAGGAGGAAGGAACAGAACCCAGAGCCAAGGAAGCGTTAAGAAGGGCAAGAGGAGGGGCAGGACAGCTGGTGAAAAGAGTTTTGAGGATCCGTGCAGGAGCACAGTCCGCCGGAGAACCAGACTTGACTTTTGTAAGCAGATTAAGGAAACGGTCCATGGAGATGGGTGGAAAATGATCCAGAGAGGAGGAGGGCAGAGGGAGGGAGCAGGAGGCACCAGATTGATGCACCGTAGGAATATTGGCCTTTATGTTGGCGATCTTATCAATAAAATAATCATTGAGTGAAGAGCAGAGGATCTGAGATGGGACAAGACTAGTGCTAGTGCGGCCAGAAGTAGCAAGGTTATGGACCAGGGAGAAAATTTCTCGAGGTTTATTAGCAGAGAGGGCAACTCTCTCGGTGAAGTATTTAGTTTTGGCCGCAAGGATCGCTCTTTTGTAGTCGTTAAGGAGAAGTCTGTATTTAGCGCGAAGAATGGGACAGTAGTTCCGTCTCCAGTGGCGTTCCGACCGCCTGAGATCGAGTTTGAGGTCTTTGAGCTCACTGGTGAACCATTTGTGCGCGTCATAGGAGCGGACAGATTTGACCTTCTTGAGCGGGGCGACTTGATCGTAGGAGGAAGAGAGCCAGGTACTAATGGCATCTGTCTGCGAATCCAAAGAGAGGTCGGTAAAATCAGGAGCTGAAGAGGCCAGGGAGAGCGAAAGAGAGTTAAGGTCAGTTTGGTTCCAACTGTGAGCCAGAATATTTTTGGGTAGAGGCAGCTTGTCGGCCGAGGCCGAGAAAATGGAAAATGAAATAATGGAATGATCAGACCAAATGCAAGGGAGTATAGAGGGGGATGAAACATCACGGCGCAATGACCAGATTTGGTATAGTGTAATGTATGGTGTCATATCGTCTGTGTAGAGCAAGACAAGCAGCTGTCTGGTAGGGTAAATGAGAGCGCGGTGAGTGTGTCTTTGACGGAGTTTCGCGGCTAGAGGCTCGATAGCAGTCGCGAAAAGAATAGGGGATAAGGGTCATCCTTGGCGTGTGCCTCTATGAATATTAAAAGGGGTGGACCTAGCGCCATTGAGCAGCACCGTAGCTGTCGGCTGATGATATAGTAGCCGCACCCAATCTATGAAACTGAAAGGCATTCCCATGTGCTGCAGTGTTCCAAGTAGATAGACCCATTCAAGCGAGTCAAAGGCTTTGGTGGCATCTGAGAATACCGCCACCGCCTTGCAATTTGGATCAATGTCCTGTAGTACAGCATGGAGGGTACGAAGATTGTGTGAGGTTGCGCGATTCGGGACAAACCCAGCCTGATCAGGTAGGACCAAACGCTCCTTGAGGAGATTGAGGCGAGTCGCCAATACTTTGGCCAAAATCTTGGTGTTGCAGTTCAGTAACGACAAGGGGCAGTAGGAGTCGCAGTGGGTGGGGGGCTTGCCGGGTTTGAGTAGGGAAGTTATGAGTGCCTCGCGCATGGTGTGGGGGAGGCTGCCCTCATTGAGTGCCGCATAGAATACCTGTTTTAAAATGGGGGCTAAAAGGGGAGCAAAGGTTTTATAAAAATCGATCGGGAGTCCGTCGGACCCAGGGGCCTTACCAGATTGTATAGACATAATAGCCTCTGTGATCTCATCCAGTTCCAGTTCTAAATGTAGGAATTTTTGTTGGGTGTCCCCCAGCCAGGCCAGTGCGACGTCTTCAAAATAAGTGGGCAGGTCAAGAGGTTCTTCCCTATGTGAGGAGTATAGTTTGCGATAGTGTTCCTGAAAAATACAGAGCTGATCTGGGAGGTTCCTGTATGCATTGCCCTGAGCATCTTGAATTTCGGTAACATAATTGACAAATCTGGGGGGTTTAATCGAGTTTGCCAGTGCTCTTCCTGGCCGATCTCCCTCCCCATAAATACAGGCAGCATGGGGTTTACCTAGAAATTTGCATTCCCTATCTGCCACCGCCGTATATTCAGTTAGTTTCTCTCGCATGCGGGCCTGGGCTGATCTGTCACCTGGGCTTTGAGCGATGGTGCCTCCAAGCTCGCGCAATTCGGCCTCCAACTTATGCAGGCCATTACGCAGGGACTTCAAGATTCCACCTCCCTTGGCTATGCACCATCCTCTAACAGTAACCTTAAATGCCTCCCGTACCATTGTGACACTAGATACGGAAGACATGTTGTGGGAAAAAAAGTCCCGGATATCTTGCTCCATTTCAGCCCTGAACACAGCGTCCCTAAAATGAGCAGGATTAAGCCGCCAACTCAAATAAGGGGAGCAATCTAGGGGAACTCTGTGTTCTAACATAACTGGGGAGTGATCTGAGTACGTGCGGGCCAGATGGGATGCATGTGTTAGCCAGGGGGTCATGCCCGCCGAAATAAAGACGTAATCGAGCCGAGCCCAGGTAGAGTGTATGGCTGAATAGTGTGTGCGACTATGCACCGTTACATCGCAACTTTTACAACGGGAGGCTTTTACAACGGAACTTTTACAACGCAGGATCCATTACATCGGATGCCATTACAACGCATGGCATTACATAGCAGATGCTATTACAACGCATGGCATTACATCGTAAGTATTTAATTTTTTTTAATTTTATTAATATTAATTATAATTAAATATATTTATGTTTTTTAATATTATTAATTTATTATTTATTATATTAATTAAAGTAATTTTTAAAATAAGTACAGGTGTACAGGGGTGTTTTTAGGTTTCAGGGTAGGGTTTGGGTTTTGGGATACAGGGGTGTTTTTAGGTTTCAGGGTAGGGTTTGGGTTTTGGGGTACAGGGGTGTTTTTAGGTTTCAGGGTAGGGTTTGGGTTTTGGGGTACAGGGGTGTTTTTAGGTTTCAGGGTAGGGTTTGGGTTTTGGGGTACAGGGGTGTTTTTAGGTTTCAGGGTAGGGTTTGGGTTTTGGGGTACAAGGGTGTTTTTAGGTTTCAGGGTAGGGTTTGGGTTTTGGGGTACAGGGGTGTTTTTAGGCTTCAGGGTAGGGTTTGGGTTTTGGGGTACAGGGGTGTTTTTAGGTTTCAGGGTAGGGTTTGGGTTTTGGGGTACAGGGGTGTTTTTAGGTTTCAGGGCAGGGTTTGGGTTTTGGGGTACAGGGGTGTTTTTAGGTTTCAGGGTTGGGTTTGGGTTTTGGGGTACAGGGGTGTTTTTAGGTTTCAGGGCAGGGTTTGGGTTTTGGGGTACAGGGGTGTTTTTAGGTTTTAGGGTTGGGTTTAGGTTTTGGGGTACAGGGGTGTTTTAGGGTTCAGGGTTGGGTTTGTGCTTAGGGCTAATTAAATTATATTTACCATTTATAAATTAATTAAAATATATTTATTAAATAAAATTAATTATATTATATTAATTACATTTTTTTATTTAATTAAATTAAATAATTTTTTTTAATTAATTTAATTTAATTACAATTTTAAAAATATTTAAATTAAATTAATTTCATTATATTAGATTTAAATCTATTACATTAAATTAATTACTATTTTAAAATGTATTTTATTTAAATTAATTAAATTAATTAAATTAACTTAATTACATTTTTTTTAAAAAGGTATACTTACCTATACTTACGATGTAATGCCATGCGTTGTAATAGCATCTGCGATGTAATGCCATGCGTTGTAATGGCATCCGATGTAATGGATCCTGCGTTGTAAAAATTCCGATTTAACGGAATGCGTTGTAAAAAACCGCGTTGTAGTGACACCAATCCGTGTGTGCCTTCCTTTAGAATAGGGTGGGCATGCCTCCAAGCATCTATTAAGCCATTATCATCCACTATATCGCACAGCATTCTTTGCGTGGTTTGTAATGTGTGGAGAGGGGCCGTGACCTGTCCATGAGAGGCCTCAGTGCGGTGTTGAAATCACCCCCCCCCCCAGACGACATATGTGATTCCCAGCGTCTGTATTTTCCCCCACAATATGAGCAGAGCATTAGGGTCATCAACATTAGGGCCATAGTAATTGGCAAATAAGACATCATAGGAATGTAGGCAGCCCCACACCAAGCAGAATCTGCCCTCGGCATCAGTGTCTACACCCTTAGGAGTGAACGCTACTCCGCGTTTAATTAGAATAGTAACGCCCCTGGAATAGCTAGAGTAGGAGGAAAACGTTCGACACGCGGCCCATCTGGATGCAAATTGTATAGTGTTGCTGGGTGCAAGGTGTGTCTACTGCAGGAGAGCGATGGCTATCCCATGTCTATCTAGGTATCCCAATATTTGCCTGCGCTTTCTCGGGTCATTTAGGCCTCGAATATTCCATGTGGTCAACTTAATGGTCTGTAGTGCACTCTTCTCACCAGGGGAACCCATGCCTATTTGTGTTACATTTCCCTTGACAAGAGTGTGTAAATTGTCTGTTAAAAAAAATCAACAAGAGCCCTATGCTAGACTTCTTGTGCGATCTAAATATTATCATCAGTCCTTCAGCGTACATTAATGCATTTTGCCCAACAGTACTACCCCCCACCCACACCGGCATCCCCAACTTTCCGGGCATAGAGTACCCTCCCATGAAAATAAGTCCCATCATGAAACAGCACATCTCCCCAAAGCAACAAGAAGGAGGGGATAAGGGGTTTGCCCTGTAGAGGGGAGAGGAAAACCACTAGGGGCACCAGACCTGCCCATACATCTCCCTACTTTCACCCACTGGTACCGCAGCAATAAGTCTGGTACTCAAGCATGGGACGGAGATGATTATCTGAGCATTATAAGGAGTGCATACTTTAAACAAGGTAAAACAGTCATGTACATCACCAAGGCAGTCCGTTTCACAGCATCTTATCAAGGCGATAAGATTCTCCGCCTGGCGCTTCTGTTACTGCATGAGTCAGTCCTGACGAGAGAGAGGAGAGGTCGATCTGGATCGGCTGCCGGAGTTAAACTCTCTGGAAGATGCCTTTTTGTGACATTTTAGATATTCTTCGACCTGCTGCGGGGAGGTGAAAGAATGCTGCTTCCCACGATGCGTGATCTTAAGTTTGGCCGGGTAGAGCATAGCGTAGGGGATTTCCAGGGATTGCAATTTCTTCTTCACTCCCGCGAATTTGCGTCTCGCCTCCTGCACCGTTGGTGTAAAGTCTGGATAAAATGCCAGCGTTGTGTTCTCATACGGTACCTGTTGTTTTTCCCTGGCCAACCGGAGAACCGTGTCACACTCTCTGTAATTCAAAAAGCGAGCGATAATGGGCCAGGGTGATGCACCAGGAGGGGGACGGGCCACCAGAGATCGATGTGCTCTCTCCACAGTGAGGTGTGGGGAAAAGGAGTCCCTGACAAAAAGATCAGCAACCAACTTTTCTATGAAGTCCTCCATACGTCCCGTGTTGGTTGTCTCCGCAAGGCCCAGTATCCGCACGTTGTTTCTTCGAGAACGTGCCTCCAGGTCCTCGTTCTTATCAGCTATTATTTTGAGTAGCTTGTCCATCTGCGTGACCTGGCGGCCGTTAGTTGTTGCATTGTCTTCTAGGTCAGAGATTCTACTCTCAGCCTCTTTCAAGCGGGTGTCGTGTTGGCCCAGTTTAGCTACTACAGTGTCCATTCTGGTATTAAGCGCATCTATTTTAGTATCTATGGACGTCAGGCTTTGTTTCATCCCTATTAGGAGCGATTTCCAGTCTTCCTCCTGCTGGGGCCTCAGCCCCGGATTCTGAGTGATCTGCAGTCTGGGATCCAGGGGTCTTCCGGGACTCGAATGGCAGTTTGGATTGTCTGGCGTCATTCCGGCCCATTTTGCAGCGATTTGAGAAGAGGTCTCGATGCGAGGCTTCCACGTGTAGCAGATGGCAAACTAAGCAGCAAAGTGTAGGTCGTCAATGGGAGGACGCGTCTGTTCATGAAGGGCGGGGCGGGCCGGCCGTAACCACAGTATAGTGCAGATGATAGTTATCCAAGCCCCGGCGAGCCCACGAAGCAACCGACGTGAAATGGCACCCAGGGGACAGCTGAGTACCCGATAAAGAATAAGTCCCGCAGTTGCAGAGTGTGTGGGAGTGGGGGCGAGGGAAGACTCACCAAGCCACTGGTCGGATTGCTGCAGGTAGCTGGCAGGCCCAGCAGACAGCCGGCTTTCGTGGCCCTTTCCGAAACAGGGGACCTAGCCCAGACGTCAGTATTGCAGAGCGGGTGGGAGTGGCTGGGCGGTGATACAATGCAGGCCCAAGGGCAGCTAATCGTGATTGTAGTGCTGGAGGTACCACCGTAGGATGCTCGCGGGCTGTCAGCGAGGCCAGAGGCTGGTGCAGGGGAGAAGGACACTCAAAATGGAGGGCAAGGCAAAATGGCGGCTCTAGACACTCCAGTCGTCTCCCCAAATGTGGGCCTAGCGTGGTCCAGGCAGCCCCAGTTCGGCTGCAGCTTTAAGAGGGACAGTTCATTCCTAAGATGGCCGCTATGAATTGAGCCCACGGCCCGTAGCTCACTGGAAGTCTGAAAGCGGGATCCGGGAGGTGTGCGGCGGCTCTGTCAGTGTGTGAAGAGTTTTTAGTGCCAGGTATGGCTGAGCAGCACCAGGGTGTCAGATCGTAATCAGAGCACGGCCCTCAATGGGGAAAGGACCGGGAGTAGGCAGCAGGCGTCTAATATACCGCGCCTCAAGCCGCAAATGTGGCGGGCCCGGAGCAGCAGGCCGGTAAGGCGGTAATCAGAGCTCCAAATCGGTCCCGAACCCTCCGCCGCGACACCCGTTGAAGGGCCAATGCACACTCCGCACCACCGGCGGCAGCGGCCCCGCAGGCAGCCGGTCGCGAAATGCAATGCCCGAGTCCACGGCCTCCGCTAGTGGTCTCGGCCGGGTGGGAGGTGGTGTCTATTGGGTCACCCTCTCACGGATGTGGGGCACCACGGCCGCGTCCCCAATCACAGACCCAGTGTAGGCCCCGAGTAGCCACCGCCAGTAGCGCGGTCGCGCGGGTCACCTCACTGTAGGCAGGCCGCCTCACCTCAGTAGGCCCTCAGTCCCCGGCCCGGCGTGGAAGCAGCAGCTGGGTCGCTGGCACCTCGGGACCAGGTCACAGCTCCCGGGCAAGTTCAGGCGCCTGTATCTTGGACCCAGCAGCAGGCAGCTCAGCATATGTGGTGTCGGCGGACTCCTCGCCTTCTCATGATGCCATTGGTAGGGAAATTGTCCAGAAAAGTACGCAGTAAGATGGTGTGGAGTATGATGAATTGCTCAGAAGGGCCAAAGCCTCACATAAGCGCGGCCATCTTGGTCTGGCGCCACCTAGCGCCCCCCACACATATTTATTTTAATAGGTAAATTAATAAATAGAAAAATGAGTAGCGGCAGTACGGACATCTTAATAAGTGATACCCGTCCCACTAAGGTTAAGGAAAGTAAAAGCCACTGCTCTAATAATCTATTTATTCTTTCTTGTGTTCTTACATAATTCAGATTGTATAACTGTTGATATTGATTGGACACAAATATCCCCAGATATCTAATTGGATCTGGCTTTGCAGCTTTCACCCTTAGAAAGGATGGAAGAAAATGTATATCTGAATTTAAGACAAGGACTTCAGTTTTGTTTGAATTTATTTTATAGCCCCCAATCAATTCGAATTTACTAAATTCCCTCAACACCACTTCCAAATTATAATGATTAGGCTTCAAGTATAAAATAATATCGTCCGCAAAGAGTTTTAATTTAGCCATGCCCTCGATTGGGGCCTTATTTGCAACATTGTTACGCATTCTAATAGCTAGAGGTTCTATAAAAAAAGTAAAAAGTAAAGGGGAGGAGGGAGGGCATCCTTGTCTCGTCCCCCGCTTTATCTTTACTTTACCTTCCCATTCCATATTAATCACCACCTGGGCTTGTGCCCCCTGATAAATATTACGTAACATTGCAATAACCTGGGGGGATAACAAAATTGGCGAAGGGCAAAAAACAGAGTATTCCAATTCACCAAATCGAATGCTTTTTCCGCATCAACCATCATTATACAGGCGGGGGATAAAGTTGGTGTTACAATAATCCAGAGCCTGTATTAAAAATTCTGTATTGGCTACCATGGATCTTCCTGCTATAAAACCTGCCTGATCTTTATGAATTGTTTCCTGTGCAGCCATTAAAAAACGCTCGGCCCACACCTTCATTAAAATCTTATAGCCTGAGTTGAGGAGGCTAATGGGCCTATATGAATTGACGTCATTCGGGTTCTTGTCTTTTTTTACAAACCAAATAACAATTGCCTCCTTAAAGGCCAGAGGAACCTGACCACCGTTCTTGATATAATTAAAACGTTTTTTCATATGTGGAATCAATTCTTTTGAGAACGTCTTGTAAAATTCTATTGGGAACCCATCTTCCCCACACGCTTTAGCCTCAGCCGCTGCTTTAATAGCTGCCCCGATCTCAGCGGTATTTATATCTGATTTTAACTGATCAATCCAAAAATCGGATAATCTAGGAATATTTACATTATCAAAATATTTGTTTTTCGTCCCCTCCCCACCACATACTCAGTAGTGTAGAGTTGCTGGAAGTGCTCTAAAAAAATCTGTGGAATTTCTTCCCTAGTAGTTACTTCTGTTCCGGTCTTAGGATCGGTAACCTTCAAAACAATGGATGCTTCCTGTTTAGTTTTTGTGGAGCTGGCCAGCAATTTGCTGACCAGATGACTATCCTCATAAACCTTTTGTTGAAAGGATCGGGAACTAGTGATCTCTTCAAGAACAATTTGCCGACCAGCTGACTATCCTCATAAACCTTTTGTTGAATGGATCGGGAACTAGTGATCTCTTCAAGAACAAAGAAGTCTCTCAGGCCTTTCTAGCCTTCACCAATTGCTGTGTACATGAATGGGTCCTCTGGGCGTAATCCCTTTCCACCACACCCTATAATTCAGCTATTTTCGTCCGCCAGGACCTAAACTGGGCAGCCGAAAAGGAGATTATTTGCCCAAGGGCTGCAGCCTTGAAACACCCCCAGATCGCAAAGGGTTCAGCCGTCTCCGCATTAATCCTAAAATATTCAGAGATCCAAACTCTAAAATTCTCCACCCATTCTTGATCCTGGAGAAGGAGGCGTTCCATCTGCCACCTGGGTGGCTCCCTTCTCTCTGCACCAAGTTTGAGCTCAAGCCCTACATATGCGTGATCCAAAAAGGGGTTGGTCCCGATATCTGCCCTTGAGACAAGCAGGGATCTCAATGTTAGTAAAAAATCGATTCGGGAAGCGGTCTGATAGCGGTGTGAATGATAAGTAAAGGTATTTTTATCCACAATAATATTCCGTTATGGATCTATTAATTGGTACTCCTGTCTGATAGCCTCCAAAAACAATTTCTTATTTGGTTTCAGTTGTTTTTTATTTTTATTTGAGGTGTCCTTCTTTAGATCCTGTATGTAGTTTAAATCCCCACCAATAATGGTATGCGCGGGGGCCCTCTTAGAAGTTTATTAATCGTAACCAGGCCTGAGGCATCATCCGTGACTGGGCCATAGTAATTTATCAAGTTTAGGAACCTCCCCTTCAATTTTGCTACCACCCATAGCCATCTCCCCTGTGGCTCACTTTGAATTTGTTCAAATTCCCATAGCAGATTCCTAGAAAAATATATAGCAACCCCTCTCATGGCCAGGCCTGATGACGCAAAAAAAGCGTCCAAAAATGCCTGAGGTACATATAATTTGGGTGAGTTCGTTTTTAGATGTGTCTCTTAGAAAAACAAAACATGTGCATTAAACGAGGCAAGCCACCTAATGAGCCTGCCATATTTTTGCTTATTAAGCATTCCATTAGCATTAAGTGACAGAATCTTACATTTACTAGCCATTTCTGTTTCTATTTCTTAGGTAAGCTTCTTGGTTGCTAAACAACAAGAACTTGTATATACCACTTTCTGCTCTTTTTGCTACTGCTCTTTTTTCTGCTACTGATCCCCCCACCAACCCATGCTCAAACCCTGAAACAAAAGAATCACCCACCCACAGAAATGTGGAAAAGACCGCCCTAACCAGGCTACCCACATTTCAGGCCAACTTACTGAACCCTTGGGTGTCATGGTACCACGCCTGAGGTGACCCTGCTGCCCCCAGTAAATAAAAGTTTCAAACTTTCTTTAATATTTTGATCAAGTTTAAGATCCTGCCGAGATTTCTTTCAATAGCCCCTGGACCTCCTTCAAATTTGGGAAAAGATGGAACTTCCCCTTAACCAAAACCCGTAGCTTTGACTGTTGTGCAATAGATGCTTGAGCCCCCTGAGCTTTGAATAAATAAAGCATCTTAACAAATTATTTTCGTCTACGTGCTGCCACCGCTGTCATATCAGAGAATATTCAGCATTTAGTGGTTTCATTTACAGCAAACTGTCTCTGCTGAATCGCCTTTGTTAATGTTAATGTTAATGTTAACTACATTTGTAAAGCGCAGCTACTACCCAAAGGTGTCCTGGCGCTGAGGTGAGGTCCTACCCGTGGATTGCAAAAGTGAATGTTGATGGTTAGTTGTTAAAGAGCTAGGTTTTTAGGGCCTTCCTGAAGGCCAACAGATTAGTCAAGATACATTAAGATACGTTCCTTAACACGAAAGTCTGCAAAGTTCAACAGGATTGTTTGTGGTATCTTCTACTTCCTTCTGACGGCAATAGGATGCCAGAAAGAGAATCTTTATATTCTCTGCCATCACAGGACCTAGCATTATCCCAGTCTCAACTCCGTCCTCAGTCTCAGTCCCAGTATCAGTCTCAACTCTCAAGAGGGGGAATACCACCAAGCGGCGTTTCACTGGAAAGAGAGAGCACATTAGCTCAAAATTCAAACCTGGCTGGGACGACTTCACAAATTAACTGCAGCAACTGGGTAGAAGCACCCTCTATGCATCAGGTGGATATAAGAGACATGCTGAACCTTATTTTGGAAGAGGTTCGAGAAATTTTAAAAAATCACAAAAACTTGGAGTTGCCTCTCTACATCAAAGGTTAAGGAAAATAGAAAAGGCAATGACATGTCTCCCAATCAAACTACAGGAAGCGGTAACTAGAATCTCACTGCTGTAGGACCAAATGAATGAAATGCTTGGGAAGGTGAAGGAGGCAGCGAAAAACAAAAGCGTCCTGGAGAATAAGCTCAAAGAACTTGAGAACCATTCCCGGAGGTCAAACCTTCAAACAGTGGGGGTCCCCGAAGGAATCAAAGGGACTCAAACCCTGCAATGGGTTAACATATTTATCAAGCAGAAACTTGAATTTGAAGGAGATTTAACCATTACCATGGCGCATCGAGTTCCCGCTCACCCCTTCTCAAACTCAGCCAAAGTAAAATTATTGAAACACTAATGGGTGAAATTCTTAGGCAATGAAAAAGTTGTGCCACCCTCTTCTGGCTTTTTATGAAAATGTTACATTCTCGCAATGCTGTTTCCTTGATTTCCTAACCATTTTGAAGCAGGAGAGTTTACATCGTTTTAAACTATAAAGTATAAAAGAGATGATGTTCAATCATTAAACCTCTCCTAAATCCTCAATCTATTACTCCACGTTTCCATTTCAGGGATGTGGAATTCCTATAGCCCGACGCCCTGGACATATTGTTAGGGGTCAAGGGCAACAAGTTTTCATGTGTATTTTGTCCTTGGGGCAAGTAAGCACAACCTCCTGCAGCACAGAGCCTTTGACTGCCAGTTTGCAGTACCACATTATTGATCAGGGAAGGGCACTGTCTGCAGTTAAGGTCATATTTTTGTCCATATGTTAACGCTGTTCAAGCTTGTATTTATGGTTCATTAATTGAAAGCCTTTATTATTGGTGGGCGCTCTAAGTAAATGCTGCAAGCTCTGACTGTACTACTGACAGAGGTTCCAGTATAAAAATGTGTACACACGTTTCAAAATTTAGCAGTTTGAGGCTATGTATTATGGTCCCAGAATGCTCGTTGATTTGATGCAAATATATAAATATATGCAGAAGCATGAAAGTAAGATTGATGATTCTTTGCTTTCCAAATAAAATGTTCCTAAAAAAATTAAATCAGGACAAAAAACATTGTGCTAAACTACTGTAAAATTTCAGGTACCATTTCTTTGTAGCATCATTTAGTAACATGTGTTAATGCATGCTTGTATTTCCCAAAATTATTCTTAATGGAAAATCAGTGTAACAAGTTTCAATAAGATTATGAGAAACAAAAATAAACAAGCATTGGCAAGGCCAGTAGGCCTGAAATTGTTGGTCAGCTATTTTGTTTTGTCCATGTGTGACATCTTTTGGCATGGTTTTTGTAAAACCTTATTGGTGTGGGCGCTGCCGGGCCCTCACCATTATAACAAACATTGGCAATAGCAAAGATTGTTTTTGGTCTCAAATAGCACACACTGCCACAGTAGTTACTGGCACTGAAGAAAAACACTTTGTATGCCGATATGCTCCTTGTGAAAGAGCAGAATGATGTTACTCACAGTGAAGCCAGCTGATACAAAGAGAGAGACTGGATTTTATTAAACGCAAAAGGTCATTGTCAACGCAAGACCAAATTAGGGGCCCAATTATTAAAGAAAGTCTCAAAGTCCACCCATTGTATATGTCCTTGCATTAATTTCAGCTATACGGCTTTCGTGAATTCCCAAGAATTTACAGAAGTGGGTAAAGAAATATTACTCCTAGAAAATATTTGTGTACTGCATTTTAGCTTGAGCAAACATACATGTGTAGATTTGCTCAAGCAAAAATCTGAGTGTTTGCAAGTTTACTTTCCTATAGAACAACAATGGCCTGCCCAAGTACACCATGGAATCAGTGATCCCTGTTTTAAGTATTTGTGCCTCTTAGACAGAGTGTATTCTACCACTTCTTGTCTATGTGTTCTCAATAAAGTCGCAACTTTCAAAAACTAAAACTGCGTGTGTGACACCCGTGTAACTGAACCATGTGCTCCCGGTGCCTTTCTGAACTGATGTAATATTCAAAAAAGGGGGAGGGGAGTTGGCAGAGCCTTACGGGAGCAACACCCGGGGAGGAGTTAATAGGCTGGTACTCGCCTGTATCCTCACGTTCTCATCATCAGCATCTGCCAACTATCAACATAAGAGGGACAAAAAACAGTGCAGAAAAAGAAAACCTGTACGTGTTGTGTATAGAAGACCCAATGTGGTATGCCAAACTCACACGTTGAGATCTGGTCCCACCACCTGTTAAAAAGAGCTAGGCTACACTGGCTCGACTAGTTTTATTCAATGCTGTGTGCCCACTCTGTTTAAAAAGCCAACATGTTTCATTGCCTAGTTTTATTTACCAGCTATTTCATCAGGGCTATGGGTCAGCGTGATCTCTGCATGTCTTGATTCTCCATATATTGTACCTCTGGTTGTACATGGAAATAAAAGCACACACAGACATTTAATCACTGTGTCTTGCTGGCAACTGCAACTACACTGTCTAGTGCAGGGGTACTCAAAGTACGGCCCGCGGGCCAGTAGCGGCCCGGCAAGCCTTCAGTGGCGGCCCGCGGAGCTTGAGACATCGCACCTGTGTGTGTTTTTTTTCTTATCTTCAGCAAACACCTCGGGGAGCAGCAGTGCGAGTCAGAGACACTGCTCTGTGGGGGCCAGGGCGATTCCAGCCACAGTCAAGAGTGTAGCTGCAGGGGCGCTTAGAGGTGAACAAAGCCTCATTAACAAACAAATGGTCGTTTAAAGACCTGTTAAGTACTGGGGTGCCTGGGAGGCTCTGTCAGCCAGGCTGACGCACAGGGGAGAGGGGGTGGGAGGGGGGAGGACAGCAGGAACTGAGAGCCTGGTGAGGTGGGAGGGCAGAGCAGGGAGTCAGAGCCTGGGTGAGGGAGGTGGAGGGCAGCAGGGAGTGAGAGCCTGGGTGAGGGAGGTGGAGGGTAGCAGGGAGTGAGAGCCTGGGTGAGGGAGGTGGAGTGCAGCAGGGAGTGAGAGCCGGGTGAGGGAGGTGGAGGGCAGCAGGGAGTGAGAGCCGGGTGAGGGAGGTGGAGGGCAGAGCAGGGAGTGAGAGCCGGGTGAGGGAGGTGGAGGGCAGCAGGAAATCAGAGCCTGGGTGACGGAGGTGGGAGGGCAGCAGGGAGTGAGAGCCGGGTGAGGTGGGAGGGCTGAGCAGGGAGTGAGAGCCCTGTGAGATGGGAGGGCAGAGCAGGGAGTGAGAGCCCAGGTGAGGGAGGTGGGAGGGCAGAGCATGGAGTGAGTTCCTGGGTGTGGGAGGTTGGAGGGCAGAGCAGGGAGTGAGAGCCCGGTTGAGGGAGGTGGGAGGGCAGAGCAGGGAGTGAGTGCCCGGGTGAGGGAGGTGGAGGGCAGAGCAGGGAGTGAGAGCCGGGTGAGGCGGAGGGCAGCAGGGAGTGAGAGCCGGGTGAGGTGACAGAGGGCAGCAGGAAGTTAAAGCCGGGTGAGGTGGGAGGGCAGCAGGGAATGAGAGCCGGGTGAGGTGACAGAGGGCAGCAGGGAGTGAGAGCCCGGGTGAGGTGAGACAGATAGAGATAGAGACAGATAAAGACATATAGAGACAGATAGAGGCAGAGACAGACAGAGACAGGGACAGACGGAGCTAGATAGGGTCAGAGACAGGGACAGCCAGAGACAGATAGAGGCAGAGACAGAAAGCGATAGAGACAGACAGCGATAGAGACAGCGATAGAGACAGCGATAGAGACAGACGGAGAGAGAGACAGACAGAGAGAGACAGAGGGAGAGAGGGAGACAGACATAGGAAGGGATGGAGACAGACTGAAAGAGACAGACAGAGGGAGACAGACAGAGGGAGAGAGGGAGACAGACAGACAGAGGGAGACAGACAGAGGGAGACAGACAAAGGGAGGGAGACAGACAGAGGGAGGGAGACAGACAGAGGGAAATAGAGGGAGGGAGACAGAGGGAGACAGACAGAGGGAGGGGTGGAGACGGACAGAGGGAGACAGACAGAGGGAGGGGGCAGAGGGAGACAGACAGAGGGAGACAGAGGGAGAGAGGGAGACAGACAGAGGGAGTGAGAGACAGAGGGAGGGAGACAGACAGAGGGAGGGAGACAGAAAGACAGAGGGAGACAGAGGGAGGGAGACAGACAGAGGGAAGGAGGGAGGGAGACAGAGGGCGGGAGGGAGGGAGACAGAGGGAGGGAGACAGAGGGAGGAAGACAGAGGGAGGGAGACAGGGAGGCAGAGGGATAGAGGGAGTCAGACAGAGGGAGATAGACAGAGGGAGGGAGACAGAGGGAGAGAGGGAGGGAGACAGAGGGAGACACAGACAGAAGGAGGGAGACAGACAGAGGGAGGGAGACAGACAGACAGAGGGAGGGAGACAGAAAGACAGAGGGAGACAGACAGAGGGAGGGAGACAGAGAGGGAGGGAGGGAGGGAGACAGACAGAGGGAGGTAGACAGAAAGACAGAGTGAGACAGACAGAGGGAGGGAGACAGACAGAGGGAGGGAGGGAGACAGACAGAGGGAGGAAGGAAGACAGAGGGAGGGAGGGAGGGAAACAGAGGGAGGGAGAGAGGGAGACAGAGGGAGGGATGGAGACAGACAGAGGGAGGGAGGGAGACAGACAGAGGGAGGGAGGGAGGGAGACAGACAGAGGGAGGGAGACAGAGGGAGAGAGGGAGGGAGACAGACAGAGGGAGACTGAGACAGACAGACAGACAGAGGGAGGGAGACAGACAGACGGAGGGAGGGAGACAGACAGACAGAGGGAGACAGAGGGAGGGAGACAGACAGAGGGCGGGAGGGAGACAGACAGAGGGAGGTAGACAGAAAGACAGAGTGAGACAGACTGAGGGAGACAGACAGAGGGAGGGAGGGAGACGGGGAGGGAGACAGAGGGAGGGATGGAGACAAACAGAGGGGGGGAGGGAGACAGACAGAGGGCAGACAGAGGGAGGGAGACAGAGGGAGATGGACAGTGGGACACAGATAGAGGGAGACAGATGGAGGGAGACGGAGAGAGGGAAGGAAAGAGAGGGAGGGAGACAGAGAGAAAGATAGGTAAGGCAGAGAGACAGAGGGAAACAGAGAGAGAGGGAAGGAGGGAGCGAGAGAGAGAGATAGAAGGAGGGAGACAGAGGGAGGGAGAGTTAGGGAGAGAGAGAGAGAGAGAGCGAGAAAGAGAGATGTGTGTGTATGCTGGTTTGTTGGCTCAGTGGATAAACGTGCCAGCTGCAGGGGCCTGTGTTCAACTTCATGGTCACAGTTTTTTCTTTCTAGCCTCTTCCCCCTCCCCCACTGACCCCGCCTCCACCGGTACGGCCCTCGGCCACAAACCACACTGTAAATTTGGCCCCCGAGAGAATGTTTGTGAGTACCCATGTTCTAGTGTATCAAAGAATACATTACTAGGTGGCTATTGAGCTCACGCCTACCACTGCCCCCGTAGAAGAATCAGGGTTGACGGATCCTATGGTTCACATTAGGTACCGGGAACCGCCCTTGGTCAGTTTCTACAAGGGGAAACATACGTTCAATTAAAAAACATTAGAAACAGTCATATCCCTTCATCACTGTCACTCGTTGCTGGCTCCTCCATGTCTAAATATTTATGTTGCTTGCTAGTATCGCTGCACCCTTATATGTTTTGACGCTGGTCTACTAGGGGTATCACCGATTATATGCATCATCCCCCCGTTAGAATAACATTTACTTAAAAAGACGATGCCCTGCCGCCCGATTCAAAGTTTCTTCGCTCGGCTACACCCCTTTCTCGTCTTCCTACCTGCTGTACTCAAGCCAAGCTTAAACAGCGTGATTCTGCTGATGCAATGGGAAATATGTTAGCCTATTTGGACTGCTCGCTGGTGATTGATTATTAAACACGCCGAGCCAGCCCACGTGATTCAGGCGTCCGTGGTGACGCCCTGACGGCCCAGTGCGTGAATGCCGGAGCTGGCGTAGGCTGTTTACACCGCGGCCATTTTGGAACGGGATGCTCAATCTGAGTTTAATCAGAACGCTGCTATATCTACTACCCAGCGCTACCTCAATGTTAATTTCGGTTTTAAATATAAAATCGAATGTGTGTCAATTTACTTATTACCAGTGCTTTTAGTCATTTCAAGTAGCCCACTCATCCTTCGAGTCGGGGATACAGTCATGATTTCTACACAGAGGTGGGTGTGGCTGATTAGTAGTGCATATGTATTGTTATAGCACATAAACTAGTCGCTACACTCTCGGTGGGTGACTACTACCCCTCATTGGCCTCTGAGCCCCTGGAGCTATTTTGAGAGTTCACTGTAAGTGTACCTTTACGTATATACACGTCAGTGGCTAATACTATATATTTAACTCAGAGTGCCACTCCAGTGTCCTATCAACAGTTACTGTGTATAAGCACAGGGAAAGAATGCCCAGTCGGTCACCACTCCCTCACAGAACTATTCATGTATATCATCATCCATGCATACGGTGAGTTGCTGGGTATGGGTGGATGTAATATCCTGGGCTCTAGTTAGGACATTGTGCTCTGTATTGATCATCATGAGCTGGCAGACCACCAGTTAATGGTGCGACCTGATGCTGATTATCGTGATCTCTGTGTAATTACAGTATTGTATGAACTAAGTGGTGGATATTCTGTTCCACTCAATAACATCATTCAGGCCATGACGGTCTGTGCCTTCTTCAAAAATCCAACGTGCCTCTTTCCTGAAGAGTCTTTTCTCCATTATAAATTGGTTTCCCAACACATTTTTTATCACAAGCCACCGCAGATCCCTGGGTTGATGTTTATGTGTGATGAAGTGTTGTACCAGTTTGGTGGTCAATTTGGCTGCTTTAAGTGTGCTCAGATGTTCTTGGATTCTTATTTTAATTTTTCTTGTTGTAAGCCCTGTATAGTGCATCCCACAAGGGCATGTAAGTCTGTAGATAACGTTATTGGAGTTACAGTTACTGAAATTGTTGAGATACCAGGTCTTCCCATTAGTCCGTGTGATATTTAGCTTTGCTCGTTAGTGCAATGACTGTACAGCCCCCACATGGATAATGTCCAGGTGGAATACCAGATTCCTTCGTCTGCGGCACAGGGCGCGTGTGAACCAGTCTGTCCCTAAGGCTTGAGGACCGTTTGAAGGCAAATCTGGGTTGGGACATTTGCATCGTAGTAGTGCTCAGTAGGTGCCAGTGTTTCCTGATTATCTGGCGTATTTTTGTAGAGCAGGGACCAAACGTGGTAACCACCGGAATACATTCCTTCTGTTCCCTGGTGGGTTTTTCCATTAAGGCCTCTCTTGGGGTGTTGAGGGCCCGCTTCCGTGCCTGTTTCACGACTTTCCAAGGGTAGGCTCTCGCGGTGAGTTTACTGGTCAGTTCCTCAGTTTGTTCGAAGTACTTCTCCGTGGACGAACAATTTCTGCGGTATCTCAAAAATTGTCCCACTGGGAGGTTGTCCCTGAGCGCCCTTGGATGGAAGGACCTGTAGTGTAATAACGAGTTTTTATCGGTCGGTTTCTGATGGACCGTTGTTATTAATGTGTTAATTAGAGCCTGTATGTCAAGGTCCAGGTACGTGGCATCATACCGATCCACATGCCATGTGAATCTGAGACATCTGTCCAGGCTATTGAGCCAAGCCAAAAATTTCTGCAGTTCAGTCTCAAGTCAAGTCAAGTCAAGTTTAAATTTGTATAGCGCACTACTCACCCAGAGGGTCTCAAGGCGCTTCAGGGAGGGGGGGGGAGCATTACTTGTCAAATATCCAAGTTTTTAGTTGTTTCCTGAAGGAGAGGTGGTTCTGTGTAAGGCGGAGGTGGGTGGGGAGAGAATTCCAGGTCTTGGCCGCTAAGTAGGAGAAGGATTTTCCTCCCCTGGTGGATCTTTGGATGCGTGGAATTGTGGCGAGGGCTTGATTGGACGATCGAAGTTGGCGGGTGGGGGTGTAAAAGGACAGGCGCGTGTTGAGGTATTCGGGTCCTAGGTCGTAGAGGGCTTTGTGTGCATGGGTGAGGAGGCGGAACATTATTCTCTTGTTGACGGGGATACAGTGGAGGTCTTTCAGGTGACCAGAAATGTGAGCTTGGCGGGGGATGTCTAGGATGAGTCTGGCTGAGGCGTTTTGGATGCGTTGGAGTTTTTTCTGTAGTTTGGCTGTGGTTCCGGCATAAAGGATGTTTCCGTAGTCCAGTCGGCTCGTGACCAGTGCATGGGTGACTGTCTTTCTTGTTTCGGTGGGGATCCAACGGAAGATTTTTTTGAGCATGCGTAGGATGTTGAAGCATGATGATGAGACGGCGTTGACTTGTCTGGTCATCGTGAGGGAGGAGCCAGAATGAAGCCCAGGTTACGTGCATGGTCCGTTGGTATGGGTGCGGTTCCCAGGGCCAGTGGCCACCATGAATCGTCCCAGGCGGAGGGGGATGATCCTAAGATGAGGACTTCCGTTTTGTCCGAGTTCAGTTTTAAACGGCTGTTCTTCATTCACTCGGCTACTTCTTTCATCCCTTCGTGTAGGTTGGTTTTGGCGGTGTTTGGGTCTTTGGTGAGGGAGAGGATCAGCTGGGTGTCGTCTGCGTAGGAGATAATGTTGAGGTTGTGTTGGCGCGCAATGGATGCGAGGGGACTCATGTATACGTTGAAGAGGGTGGGACTAAGTGAAGATCCTTGGGGTACGCCGCAGATGACTTTGTGGCCTCTGATCTAAAAGGGGGGAGGCGGACTCTCTGGGTTCTTCCGGCGAGGAACGAGATTATCCAGTCTAAAGCTTTTCCTTGTATTCCGACGTTGCTGAGGCGTTGTATAAGGGTGCTATGACAGACTGTGTCGAAGGCTGCGGAGAGGTCAAGTAGGATGAGGGCAGCTGTTTCTCCGTTGTCCAGTAGAGTTCGAATGTCGTCTGTTGCTGCGATGAGGGCGGTCTCGGTGCTGTGTTTGGCTCGGAAGCCGGACTGTGAAGGGTCGAGGGATTTGTTGGATTCGAGGAAGACGGCGAGTTGACTGTAGACGGCTTTCTCAATGACTTTGGCAGGGAATGGGAGGAGCGAAATGGGGCGGTAGTTCTTAAGTTCAGTGGGGTTTGCTGTAGGTTTCTTCAAGAGGGCGCTGAGTTCGGCATGTTTCCAGCTTTCCGGGAAGGTAGCGGGGTTGAGGGAGCAATTGATGACGTCTCGGAGATGGGGTGAAATAATGGAGTCTGCTTTGTTGAAAATGTGGTGGGGACATGGGTCGGTCGGCGCTCCTGAGTGAATAGTGTTCATCAGGCGGATGGTGTCTTCAGTGGTGATTGGGTTCCAGGCGCAAAGGTTGTTGGGGGGGGTTTGAGTTCGGAGGTGGGTGGGGTGGACTGGTCTCCAAAGCTGTTATGTATGTCAGCGATTTTGTTGTGGAAGAACGATGCTAGAGAGTCGCAGAGGTCTTGGGAGGGAGTGATGTCGTTGGTGCCGGCGGTGGGGTTGGTAAACTCTTTGACGATGTTGAATAGTTCTTTGCTGTTGTGGGCGTTGTTGTCGAGTCGATCCTTGAATGTTGATTTCTTGGTGGATCGGATCAGTTGGTGGTGTTTGCGGGTGGCGTTCTTGAAGGTGGCCAGGTTGTCAGTGGTTGGGTTTTTTCGCCAGGCTTTCTCGAGGGTGCGACAGATCTTCTTGGATTTCTTAAGGTCATCATTAAACCAGGGGGCTTTTTTGCTGCCTTGCTTGATTTGATGGTTTTTCAAGGGTGCTAATTCGTCAGCGCTGTGGGTGATCCATTGTGTGAGGTTGGTGGCTGCTTGGTTTGGGTCCGATGATTTTGCAGGAGGGTTTAGGTGAAGCGATGTGAAGAGCTGGTCGGTGGTAATTTTGTTCCAGTTTCTCCGGGGAATTGGTTGTGTGTGGTTGTGGGTCGTAGTCTTTTTGTAGTTGAAGTGAACGCAGCTGTGGTCCGTCCAATGGAGAGTTGTGGTGTCAGACCCCCAGATGCACAGGATGTCATCGATATATCTCTTCCAGAGGACAATGTTCCCCTGGAAGAGATTAGATGCATGGTAAATATAGTTGGTTTCGAACTGTCTTACATAAATACACGCCAAGCTGGGGGCAAAAGTTGCCCCCATCGAGGTCCCAGATGTTTGGAGGTAAAGCTGGTCTTTGTACGTAAACAAATTGCGCGTCAGTGCAATCTCAATGCATTGCAGTACAAATGTGGGTGCCGTGTCGTAAAACCATTCACACTCCCCCAAGGAGCGTGCTGCTGCCACCAGCGTTGCTTCCTGGGGGATGTTTGTATAAAGTGACTCGATGTCTATCGTCACTAGAAATTGTTCAGCCAGATCATATGTCATTGTCTGTAGGTGTCTAAGTATGTCTGTAGTGTCTTGCACATAGAACAATTGCGAAATCATACATTCTCTGAGGAAGAAGTCAGAGAACTGGGACAGAGGTTCAAGTACTGAATTGATACCAGAAACAATCGGCCGCCCTGGGGGGGGGGGCGCTGGGCTTTATGTATTTTCGGCACGATGTAAAAAGCTGGTATCCTGGGTGATGGATTGACCAGGAATTCAGCTTCCTTAGTTGTGAGCCATTTCTTCTCCTTAGCTTCCGCTACCATGGCACGTATGATGGTTTGTAACTCTTCGGTGGGGTCCTTGGCCAGTGGTCTGTAATGTTCTCTAACTCCAAGAAGTCTGTTAATTTCGCTCTCATAATCTGTGGTGTTCATCACCACCACCGCCCCGCCTTTGTCGGCGGGTTTGATGGTGATGGAGCTGTTGTCCTGGAGGGATTTAATAGCCATCCAATCTGCTTTAGACATGTTGCTGTGTGTTATCGTCTGTTGTTGTTCTAAGTCACTGATGTCTTTGAGGACCTTTTGCTCAAAGACCATCACTTCCAGGCCCACTTGATGGTTAAGGGGTGTGAAGTTTGAGGGTCGCCGTAAGTTGGTGCAAAACGAAGTCGTGGGTGTCATTTCTTTGCCTTCAATTTTTTTTTAAAGTTTTCTCTTCCGCATTAATCCATTAAATTCCCCCCTGAATTGAAAACTGTCATGTTTCGGAGTAGGGACATACCCCAAGCCTTTATTTAGGACTGCGTTTTCGCTTTCAGTGAGTGTATAATTTGATAGATTGACCTCAATATTGTTTCTAGGGTCTATATTGGCGCTCGTCCCCTGCTACGGGAAACCAATTTAACATGGATAACAGACTCTTCAGGAAAGAGGCACGTTGGATTTTTGAAGAAGGCACAGACCGTCATGGCCTGACCGATGTTATTGAGTGGAACAGAATATCCACCACTTAGTTCATACAATACTGTAATTACACAAAGATCATGATAATCAGCATCAGGTCGCACCATTAACTGGTGGTCTGCCAGCTCATGATGATCAATACAGAGCACAATGTCCTAACTAGGGCCCAGGATATTACATCCACCCATACCCAGCAACTCACCGTATGCATGGATGATGATATACATGAATAGTTCTGTGAGGGAGTGGTGACCGACTGGGCATTCTTGCCCTGTGCTTATACACAGTAACTGTTGATAGGACACTGGAGTGGCACTCTGAGTCAAATATATAGTATTAGCCACTGACGTGTATATACGTAAAGGTACACTTACAGTGAACTCTCAAAATAGCTCCAGGGGCTCAGAGGCCAATGAGGGGTAGTAGTCACCCACCGAGAGTGTAGCGACTAGTTTATGTGCTATAACAATACATATGCACTACTAATCAGCCACACCCACCTCTGTGTAGAAATCATGACTGTATCCCCGACTCGAAGGATGAGTGGGCTACTTGAAATGACTAAAAGCACTGGTAATAAGTAAATTGACACACATCCGATTTTATATTTAAAACCGGAATTAACATTGAGGCAGCGCTGGGTAGTAGATATAGCAGCGTTCTGATTAAACTCAGATTGAGCATCCCGTTCCAAGATGGCTGCGGTGTACACAGCCTACGCCAGCTCCGGCATTCACGCACTGGGCCGTCAGGGCGTCACCACGGACGCCTGAATCACGTGGGCTGGCTCGGCGTGTTTAATAATCAATCACCAGCAAGCAGTCCACATAGGCGGGTGAGCGGAGGCCATTCCTGCACGAATTTTGGTAAGGCTGACATATTTCCCACTGCATCAGCAGAATCACGCTGTTTAAGCTTGGCTTGAGTACAGCAGGTAGGAAGACGAGAAAGGGGTGTAGCCGAGCGCACTTTGGCTTCCCTGACGCCTAAGCCTCCTCTTCGAAGAAACTTTGAATCGTGTGGCAGGGCGTCGTCTTTTTAAGGAAAAATTTATTCTAACGGGGAGATGATGCATATAATCTGTGATACCCCTAGTAGACCAGGGTCAAAACATAGAAGGGCGCAGCGATACTAGCAAGCAACATAAATATTTAGACATGGGGGAGCCAGCAACGAGTGACAGTGATGAAGGGATATGACTGTTTCGAATGTTTTTTAATTGAACATATGTTTCCCCTTGTAGAAACTGACCAAGGGCGGTTCCCGGTACCTAATGTGAACCATAGGATCCGTCAACCCTGATTCTTCTACGGGGGCAGTGGTAGGCGTGAGTTCAAAAGCCACCTGGTAATGTATTCTTTGATACACTAGACAGTGTAGTTGCAGTTGCCGCTGGGCAGACCCCAGCAAGACACAGTGAGTAAATGTCTGTGTGTGCTTTTATTTCCGTGTACAACCACAGGTACAATATATGGAGAATCAAGACATGCAGAGATCACGCTGACCCTGATGAAATTGCTGGTAAATAAAACTAGGCAATGAAACATGTTGGCTTTTTAAACAGAGTGGGCACACAGCATTGAATAAAACTAGTCGAGCCAGTGTAGCCTAGCTCTTTTTAACAGGTGGTGGGATCAGATCTCAACGTGTGAGTTTGGCATACCACATTGGGTCTTCTATACACAACACGTCAGGTTTTCTTTTTCTGCACTGTTTTTTGTCCCTCTTATGTTGATAGTTGGCAGATGCTGATGATGAGAACGTGAGGATACAGGCTAGTACCAGCCTGTTAACTCCTCCCCGGGTGTTGAACCCGTGAGGCTCTGCCAACTCCCCTCCCCCTTTTCTGAATATTACATCAGTTCAGAAAGGCACTGGGAGCACATGGTTCAGTTACACGGGTGTCACGCACACAGTTTTATCTTTTGAAAGTTGCGACTTTATTGAGCACACATAGACAAGAAGTGGTAGAATACACTCTGTCTAAGAGGCACAAATACTTAAAACAGGGATCACTGATTCCATGGTGTAAGTGGGCAGGCCATTGTTGTTCTATATGTCTTGAGGGGGGGCGGCCTCTATAAACCCTCTTTTTCCCCCTAAGGCCCCTAATAGGTAAAAGTTTACTTTCCTCCCAACTCTGGAAGAAGATTTACATCTGCCATTGTCGGGAGTACATTTCTAACGTTTCTCAGTATAGGAAAAGATAAGAGAAGAGTTGTTGAAAACCCTTAAAACATGCACGTTAGTAGGTTTGCACAGACTCAAAAGGAACTACTTCTTACCACTACCTTCAGCCCAAGTATGTAGATCTGTGGAAACGTAGCCACATAAGGGGATTGCTAGTATTCAAACCCTACTATTATATGAGGCTTGGCATATTCAGAGAGGCTATATCAAATCTCTTATATAATGAGATTGCTGCCATCATTTGTCGCCGCACTACATGGCACCAAAGAGACAAGTGGATTTTGTTACAGGACAAGTAGAGTTATGAAGCTACCTGTCCCATGGACAAGTAGATATTTTATTAAATTCCACACCTCTGCATTTACTGTTTTCCAGCATCTTACGGTGCATAAAACAGATCGACTTATTACAAAAGGTTTCAAACCTCCCTTACACGAACCTACAACGTAAATAAAGTCTGTCTGCCTACCAAGCATTGGAGAAAACTTGCTGCCACCATTAGACATATTGGAGCTGAGCTGGCACTCAAAACACATTCACCATCTCTTTACTGATGTTCCAGGGGCAGTGTAATGTGTGCAATAGGTACTTCAGTGCCACAAACAATGTTTACCTTATTTTACTAACATTATTTAGATGAGGAGTGGCCAACTTGGGTCCAGGAGGCTATAACTGAAAGAGGCCTGATCTGATTTTCAGTTTATCTGCATAAAACTAATTTAAATCTAATCAATTTAAATGGTCCTTAAGTACATAATAGTTATCCTGAGAATCTGTAATGGATCTGGCCCACCTCAACCTACCTCGGCCACACCTTTTCAGATAACATTACATTCATTTGTTCTAAAGCACTATATACAATCTCTGTTCTTGTTACAAAAAGCCTGTAAGGGCCAGATGTACAACACTTTAGCGAATCAGAACTCTATGTATCAATGGTTTGCAACCATAATTGTGGTCACAAATCATTGCTAAGTTTCCAACTCTCAAGTTGAGGTAGTAACTGATTGTCAAAGGAAAGTGTTTCATTTGGGCACCTTTCCCTTTCGGAATGGGGGTGCCAGCTTCAAGGGGAATAGGCAGTGGTGGCAACGCTTTTTAGGTCTTGCATGCAGGCAGGACGCATGCGCTGTTGACTTGGCGACAATCTATTGTATCGAGAAAAAAAAACGCTAGAATAATCACTGTTCATTGCTACCTTCTAATCTGGCAGCGCATGTGAGGCTTCAGTTCTTTTTCTTCGTGTGGTCCATGGACCAAGTACAGATTGATTTATCCAAATTAGTCTCTGCCCTCAGCTCGCGCTAATATTGAGGTACTATTTCTTCATTTTTTGTCATTTTTATACAGAGCAAACTTGACTCGAACCGACCTGACTGATGCCTGCCTGATTGCTGTTATGGAGACTGGTGTTACATATTTGTATTATTGTGCTTTTCACAGTATCCTGTTTTTTAATTGTCTGTGTGCAGTATCTTTTGGATGGATACATATTTGTATATCTGGACATTTTAAAACGTTATAATCCAATTCTTTTGATTTGTGTTCTTATAACTGATCTGCAAAGTACTGTAGATAGACAGGAGCTACAGATGTCCTGTTATTTTGTAAAATCTGAGCTTATAAAATCTAAATTTTATAGTGGTGCTTCTTTCCCTCCCAGCCACATCCACCTGTCGTTCAGGCCCCACCACCAGAAAAACAAGCATTTGCAATGCAATAGGTCTCGCATTAGGAAATTTTGAGCTATTGGTATTGATAATGACACATTTTTTATTTTTGTGTTGGTTTTGAAAATAGCTAAATTAATAGCTTTGTCATTTACAATGCCAATAGTTATAACTTTCGCAAATGTGACACCTATAGCATTTGTAATGCAATATGTGTTGAATTTACGTGACTTAGATGTATTGCTATTACAAATAACAATGGCTTTTAATTTTTTTAATAATTAATACTTAAATAAAGTTATTGTAATTTATAATAGCAATAGCTTAAACTTTTGTAAATAACTTTTGTGAAGATTGTGTTGGGTGTATTTTATTGTGACGAAAATCCAAGACCAGAAGTGAAATATTAACATCTTTTTGTGACATTTGTAATAAAGGTTGAGACATTGAGAGAACATATTTGAACCAGTTGTTGAATGGATGCACAAATTGATGCTGTGGTGCCCCTGAGTGATACTGTGGTGATGCTATAGAGTGAGTGCGATAGATAGAGTGAGTGCGATAGATGGAGTGAGTGCGATAGATGGAGTGAGTGCGATAGATGGAGTGAGTGCGATAGATGGAGTGAGTGCGATAGATAGAGTGAGTGCGATAGATAGAGTGAGTGTGATAGATAGTGAGTGCGATAGATAGTGAGTGCGATAGGGTGAGTGCGATAGATGGAGTGAGTGCGATAGATAGAGTGAGTGCGATAGATAGAGTGAGTGCGATAGAGTGAGTGCGATAGATAGAGTGAGGGCGATAGATAGAGGGCGATAGATAGAGTGAGGGCGATAGATAGAGTGAGGGCGATAGATAGAGGGAGGGCGATAGAGAGAGTGAGGGCGATAGAGTGAGTGAGGGCGATAGATAGAGTGAGGGCGATAGATAGAGTGAGGGCGATAGATAGAGTGAGGGCGATAGATAGAGTGAGGGCGATAGATAGAGTGAGGGCGATAGATAGAGTGAGGGCGATAGATAGATAGAGGGAGGGCGATAGATAGAGGGAGGGCGATAGATAGAGGGAGGGTGATAGATAGATAGAGGGAGGGCGATAGATAGATAGATAGAGGGAGGGCGATAGATAGATAGATAGATAGAGGGAGGGCGATAGATAGAGGGAGGGCGATAGATAGAGGGAGTGCGATAGAGGGAGTGCGATAGATAGAGGGAGTGCGATAGATAGAGGGAGTGCGATAGATAGAGGGAGTGCGATAGATAGATAGAGTGAGGGCGATAGATAGATAGAGTGAGGGCGATAGATAGATAGAGTGAGGGCGATAGATAGATAGAGTGAGGGCGATAGATAGATAGAGTGAGGGCGATAGATAGATAGAGTGAGGGCGATAGATAGATAGAGGGAGGGCGATAGATAGATAGAGGGAGGGCGATAGATAGAGGGAGTGCGATAGATAGAGGGAGTGCGATAGATAGAGGGAGTGCGATAGATAGAGGGAGTGCGATAGATAGAGGGAGTGCGATAGAGGAAGTGCGATAGATAGAGGAAGTGCGATAGATAGAGGAAGTGCGATAGATAGAGTGAGGGCGATAGATAGAGGGTGATAGATAGACAGATAGATATAGTGAGGGTGATAGAGTGAGTGTGATAGATAGACAGATAGATAGAGAGAGGGTGATAGAGTGAGGGCGATAGATAGAGGGAGTGCGATAGATAGAGGGAGTGCGATAGATAGAGGAAGTGCGATAGATAGAGGAAGTGCGATAGATAGAGTGAGGGCGATAGATAGAGTGAGGGCGATAGATAGACAGATAGATAGAGAGAGGGTGGTAGAGTGAGGGCGATAGATAGAGTGAGGGCGATAGATATATAGATAGAGTGAGTGCAATAGATAGATTGTTGTGTGTGTGGCTGAGTGTGGTTGTGTGCTTGTGGTTGTGTGTAGTTTTGTGGGTGTTGTGTGTGTGGGTGGGGGGTTGTGTGTGTGGGGTTGTATGGGCGGGGGTTGCATGTGTGGGGTGTTGTGTGTGTTTGGTGTGTGTGGGGGGTGTTGTGTGTGGGGTGTTGTGTGTGTGTGTGTGTGTGAGGGGTTGTGTGTGGGGGGATGGGGGTGTGGGGTTGTGTGCGGGGGGGTGTGTGTGGGGTGGTGTCCGTGTGTGTGTGGGGGGTTTGGGTGAGGGTGTGTGTGTGTGTGTGTGGCGTTGTGTGTGGGGTGGTGTGTGTTACTGGGCATTCCACTTTATTTATGTGTGCCTCAGAGACTCCCTCTGGCAAAAGTGACCGGATTGGGGAACAGGGTAAACAACGGTATTAAAGCGCTGTCTGAAACAGAACGGTATTGAAGCGCTGTATGAAACGGAATGTTGTTTATCTGGAAAGCAACCACAAACCGGTAAAACGATGCACTTGTTAAGAGTAGACAAGTGGTGGAAGGGAAGAACTGATATAAGTGCACTCGAATCTTAAGTTACCAACTGTGACATGAAAGTGAAGCTGATCAGAATATATAAAGAGGGCTTTATGAAAGAAATCTGTTAACATTAAGTTTCACAGTACTCAGTTTTTTCTTATTATTATAAATGATTATAGACGAAAACAATGTGTTTTCCATTTTGTGTTTTTTACAGGACAGGTACATAAGATTATTAGTCCTTCGAGTGACTCCCCAGGATGTCTGTCATAGCTACTGATGATAATCTACGGTGCCATGATCCGCCGTTTACAAGCATCCAAATTATTTTGTCACTATGCCCACAATTCGTAAGGCTACCTTTGGCGTACAGCTGAGAAATGCTACTGGATCGCTGTCCCTTGGGATGGTTGTTGAAAAGACATTCGGCCATTTCGGCGCCTTTGCATACCGTGCATTTGCAAGCAAAGGAGTCACTGGAAAAACAGCATGTTCAAAAATACATCGACTGGGCACATTTCACGAGTTTTGGATGCCTCTGAATCCATGTATGTTGTGGTGGCAGTCACAACCGTGCATGTCGCACACAACTCATGCATTCAGCAGAAGCTGTATACATTCCTAAGGGCAGTTAAATGGATATAATCCACCGATCTATTGAAACGTGCTTGTGGTACTCGAGTAAGCACAAAGCGGAGTCTAAATAATGCAAAAGACGAGGAAATTAATTTTAATCCTAAAACACATATATCCTGCAACAAAAGCCTTTAAATTAGAAAGCTCTGAATAATTATCTTGTGCGCTGTAGTAATATCCGGTCTAGACTAATTGCATGCAGGTAAACAGGTCGGTGTAATTTTTTGTGCATGTGCGTAGGCATGACACATGTCTGAGGGCAGGCGCTACATTCAGAACGGAGAAACGCAGCCGAAGCTCTGAGCAGGAGGCAGCACATGATTAATTGTTGTGACAGATGGCGAGTTACTATACCTGCAGAGAGCTTGCGCACACAGCCAAACCAGACACACACACACCACATCCCGGGCATGCCGCAATTAGCTACTATTCCCAATGCAAAGGAGGGAAGGAGCACTCCTCAAAGCAGTTACAGGCCAAGGCAACATTCCTGAATGCCTCACTTCCTAGGGTGTGGGAGAGCGGGTGAGAAAATACAAAGCACATCACCGTGCCGCAGCTCCTCACAAACTGCTGGGCTGGGAGACTCGAGTCCGCGGAAGCTCCTAACACTCCGGGCACCACACTCCCAGCAGAGCGATCGCTCCGCAATCAGCCGCAGCCAACACATCAGTAATAGGTATATTGGGTATTATAATAAATATTATGGAATATAAACCACAATGCTCGAACAGCGGGCGTGGAGGAGGGGAATGTGAAAATACACGGCATGCTCACAGAGGCCACCTGAGGTCAACTCGTTAACCGGCAGCTGGAATGGGTGGAGAATTAGACAGGCAGCCTATTTTTTGTGGTGGGAGGGAGGGCCTCCTACGTGGGGATCGAGTTTTGTAGATAAAAGCACAGCGCTCATAAAATAGGTACGCGCTGAATAGGGAGATCGAGTTTTGAAGATGAAAGCACAGCACTCATGAAATGGGCACTGCGCTAAATAGTGTAAATGAAATGGGCACCGCAATAAAAACCAGATCTTAGAAGGTAGCGAAAGCAACCAGCCGCCCGGCCGGACAGCCAATTGCATCGCGGCCCGGCCGGAAGTCCCGCCTCCTCGAGCACCCGAGAAAGGAGAGGAAAAGTCTTCCCGCGGCCCGGGGCTCCCGTGAGCTGCGGAGTGCCCCGGAGCCGCCTGCGCAGAGGAGTAGCTTTTGTCCCGCGGCCCCGGAGAAGAGCTGCAGAGCCGAGGAGTCACACCGGGAGCAAAGAGAAGTGCTACGGAAAGAGCCCCGAGGAGCGGGAGCTCTCGTGTAGCCCCCGCCAGCAGAGCCCGGTGCCGGTGAGTGTTGTCAGGTGGGGGGGAGAGCTGCGGCGGGGGCGGGGGAGGGGGGGAGAGCGGGGGCGGGGGAGGGGGGGGGAGAGCTGCGGCGGGGGCGGGGGAGGGGGGGGAGATGTCTCTGTATGTATGCGGCGGCCAGGGGCGCTTCTGTGTATGCGGCAGGGCGGGGGGAATGTCTCTGTATGTGTACATGCGTGTGCACATTAGATGCAGGCAAAGCGCGCTCACGAGGTCAAAAGGCACTCCACATGAACAAACAGACCCATTGACGCGTGCACTTTCAAAGTGAAACTGACTGGCGCGCTCACGAGGTCTAATCTCCAGCAGAAGAAATTCGAAACAGTCTGCTGTCCACATTCCCCTTCATTCCCCAGAAAGCGGCAACATAAGTTGTCTCCCTAGACAGCAAAAGCTTCGCTTTTGCTTTCGTCTAGGCGAGACCTAAAAAGTGTTACAATGCTTTTTTTTGTCTTGTTGCCCTTATTGCAGCTTCCCATTGCCATAGCGCGAAAGTTTGCGCAGTATAGAGAACCAAAGCTGTTGTTAGCCTGCAGGTCATCAGCCACTCTTTCGTGGCCATGGCACCGCACTTTAGAGCTCCTGAGGCTAAAATGCCAAATTACAACTACTCTAAGGCGCACAGATTACGTTCCATGAAAAGGCAATAGACTTGGCACTCATGACCCTCAATAATGCTAGAGAACATTACCAAAGCTTAGATGGGTAGGTGGAGGGTTGTAAGACACCAACCCACTGAGTAGCCTGCAGAGACAGTCCATACCTTATATCAATCCCATTTAGGTCTGGGTGGAGCAGGACCCCTGGATCCACCGTGTGTGCTTCTGCCCCCTGCACCCTCCGCTGACCATGGTTCGAGGCCTGCACCTTGCTCTGCCTCGCTATTAGCCTGCTTCCCCTTGGCCTCTCTGCTGCCTTCTCTTCCCTCTAGTTTCCTACCTTTCTCCTCTTCTCATTTCCTTTATTTCCTTTCTCCTTTATTAATTTCTTTCTACCTACTCTCCCGTATTCTCTTTTTTACTGTCATTTCTGCCTCCTTCCTGCCACTGCCGCCCCCGCTGGCCCTCCCCCTCCCGCTTGGTCACACTCCAGCCCGCTAGCTGACCCGCCACCCCCCCTACTTAATGGTGGCCGCTGCGTGCCCAAGCGAGCAGGTCCCCTGACATTCTGGCCATGATACTCCTCTCCTGGCACGCAGCTCCACCGTGAGTGCCTCTGCCCCCTGCACCGTCCTCTGACCCTGGTTCAAAGCTTTTGCTCTGCTCTGCCTCGCTATTAGCCTGCTTCCCCTTGGCCTCTCAGCAGCCTTCTCTGCCCTCTAGTTTCCTGCCCTTCCCTTCTCCTCATTTCCTTTATTTATTTATTTCCTCTTCTCATTTCCTTCATGTATTTCCTTTATTCATTTCTTTCTCCCTTATTCTCTTATTTACTTTCATTTCTGCCTCATTCCCGCCGCTGCCGCCCCAGTGGTCCCTCCCCCTCCAGCGTGTTCCTGCCCCCAGATGGCTCACCCTCCCCGACCCCTACCTAATGGCGGCCGCTGGCGTGCCAAAGGTGTGCCAAATGCAAGCCAGCCTGCGCCCGTCCGCGACCAGCGCCAGGAACACTGGCTCTCCGACTACCCAGAGATATGACTCAGCTGCCCTCCACGCACTCAACCCCGGAAGAAACAACTGCCAGCTATCGTCGCCGGACACCACTGACGAACATTTTTCCTGCTGACACTGCGGCAGAATCTTCATCAACCTCCGGACAACCACGGCCCCCGCCCACCCTTCGGACACCAGTGCACCCAAACCCCTGAGGGGCATCCTCCTCAACATACGCTCCCTGCACAGACACCCAATAGAGATCTGGGACCTCGTCGACACCCTTTCCCCAGACATCGCCTTCCTCACGGAAACCTGGACAAACTCCACCACCGCCGCCAACATCGCTACCGCCCCAACCACCCAGGAGGAGGACTCGCCATCGCACACAAGAACTCCCTCCCACTCACCACGTCCAGCATGAACGACTCCTCGTCCCCCTCGGAACACCTCCATTTCCGTATCCAGACCAGCCCCAGACCGACCCCACGCGGCACCCTCGCCTACAGAACTCCCGGACAGGGAACCGCATGCACCACAAACATCAATGACTTTGTCGCGCCCCATGCCAACGCCTCCATCGACTACATACTGCTCTTAGACTAGGACTTCCACCACAACAACCTCAGCGACCCCAACTCCATCCTCCTGGACAACCTCGCCAACATCGGACTGAAATAGCTCACCACCAGCCCTACTCACAAGGCAGGACGCACCCTCAACCCCATCTTCGCAGGAGGGAACAACATCCACTTCAGCCACACCACTCAACACCTCTGGATGGACTACCTCTGTGTAAACTTCTCCTTCAACAAAACCACCGCCCACAAACCTACACCACGCCCACTGCAAAGGAACTGGAGAATGGTCACCGAGGAGCACCTCAACGTCACCCTCAACCACGATCCCCCTCCCACCACTACCAATGTCAACTCTGCAGCCAACAAACTACACAGATGGATCACCAACTGCCCAGACAAACTTGCCCCCCTCCGTAACTGACAGACAGCGCCCCGTGAAAGCCATCTGGTTCACCACCTACAGCCGAGAATCCAGACGCACCGCTTCAGACATCTCAAGAAAGTGTGAAGAAACAGCAAAACCCCGGAAGCCCTGACCACCTACAATGACACCATGACAGAATACTACTAATGCATCAGATCGACCAAAAAGACCTTCATCCAGGACAAAATCCTCGCCAACTCCAGTAACTCGAAGAAACTCTTCAGCATCATTCAGGAATTCACCAAACGCCCCAGCGAAGCCTCAGAAGTCACACCTTCCCAGGAACTCTGCCACAAGCTCGGCTCCTTTTTCCATCTCAAGATCAAGTCCCTCTATGACAACTTCAACGAACAGACACCAGAAACCGAAACCACTCATACCTCCAGCAACACCAGCCAGCCTATCATCTCCGCCTGGACCCCGGTCACCACCGAAGACACAGCAACCATGAAGAGCATTCACTCAGGAGCCCACAAAGACCCGTGCCGCTCTTCAAAAAGCCCTCCGCAGACCCGACGGACCTCAAAATCTACAGCCCCATCTCTCTCCTGCCCTCTGCGGCCAAAGTCGGTGAGAAGATCGTCAACATCCAGCTCACAAACTTCATCGAAGTCAACTCTGTCCTCGACTCTTCCCAATCCGGAATCCTCAGCAACCATCACTGAGACCGCCCTCCTCTCCGTCACAGACGACATCCACACCCTCCTCGACCAGGGCCACATGCTGGCCCTCATCTTACTGGATCTCTCTACAACCTTCAATACCAACTTCAACTGCACACCTACCGCCAGACTCTACATCGGAATACAGGGAACAGCCCTCGACTGGATCCGCACCTTCCTCACCGGCTGAACCCAAAGAGTCAGACTCATGTCTTTTCTCTCCGAACCCACAGGGATCATCGCTCAACCCCACGCTCTTCAACATCTACATGGCCCTCCTCGCTGCCGTAGTCACACAGCATTGACTCAGCATAGTATCCTACACCTCTCACGAAGGAACCCGACACCACCAGACTCAGCTTCTAGGAACAAATGAAAGATGTTGCATCCTGGATGAGCCGCAGCTGCATGAAGCTCAACTCGGAGAACACAGAAGTCCTCGTCCTCTGACCCACCCACTCAGCATTGGACAACACCTGGTGGCCCACTGCCCTCCGCAACCCCCACACCCAGTGACCATGCCCGAAACCACGCCATCCTACTCGACTCCTCCCTCATCATGACCCGACAGATCAGCGCCGTCTCCTCCACGTGCAGAGTGGACTACGGAAACGCCCTCTATGATGGAATCAACATATCCCTGCTCCGAAAACTCCAGACCATCCAGAACACCGCTGCCAGACTCGTCCTCGACATCCCACGACATGACCACATCACCCAGCACCTATGTGACCTCCACTGGCTCCCCTTCGAGAAGAGAGTAAGCTTCATGCTACACACACCTACAAACCCTCCACAACACCGGACCCCAGTACCTGAGCGAAAGAGTCTCCTTCCACGTACCCAAGAGAAACCTCTGCTCCACCGCCCTCGCCGAAATCCCACTCATCCGCAGAGCAAGTGGGGGAGCCTACTCCTACATCGGTTCAAAGACCTGGAACGAGCTCCTGCTCAACATCAGACGTTCCCCCACTCTGCACACCTTCAGGAAGAGCCTCAAGACCTGACTCTTTGGCTGATTTGAAGCTGCATGCACCTCCCCCCTCTCCCCCCAGCACCTTGGGACCCTCATGGGTGAGTAGCGCACTTCACAAAACCCTCATTGATTGATTGTTGTCAGTCGTGACACAGCACCACAGCGGGAAAAATCCTCACATTACAATACACACACTCCGCATTTCACTGAGCAAGGAGATGCTAAGGACATTATTTGTACCCTACTAGGGCAAAGAATCAAAGTCCATATTCATCACACTAACCTCTTATTCATGGTCTAAAATGTACAGAGTACACCAAAAGCGTTTTGGCATCTCTTCAGGGTTATGAAGAGATATATAATGTGATTATATGCAAATAATGCACTCACTTGGGCAAGATTAGTCTGATGACCTGCCAAACTTCAACCACCCTATTGAGACACCCTGTGGGTAAGCCCATAAGCGCAGACTCATGCTCTGCAACAAAAAATGCAAAAATGGCAAGTAGCTGTAAAACGAGTGCTATATGAAAAACACATAACATAAAATGTTTTTGTATTATATTGCAAAATAGAAAAAATACTATATACTATAGCCAGTCACACTGAACAAAACTTATATAAATCTGACACTTATGTTAATTAATACAGCTGTCATGCTGCTGCAGGCTATTTCACGCCCACGCAACAGGTTTGCAGTTGTTTCCAAAGCGATACATTACTGCTTTATTGTCACGAGCTGTGGATTTACAAGTGCAATTACAGGAATCTGAATGACCGGTTTTACTACTTTTAATCCGAGAGCAAATCGAAATTCTAATTCTACAGCCCCGCCCATCTAGAAGGGATTTCACGCTCAGTCTGAGCTGTAAACCAGTGTTGACGGCAACCGTGCCCAAATCAGTGTTATTTACAGTAGGCCTGCTGCAGCGATGAGTCAAACTGGGTCTCTGTGGGCTATGTTTAGTAGACACTTGGGTGTACCCGTCGCCGTTCAAGAGGAGGGGGGGGAGCTGCTCTGGCAAGCCTTTTGTTATATACTTTAAGTTGTATAGTTTCTGTGACTATCTACTCGAGCTTGTATTTACATTTTAAATATTTGAAGCACGTCATCTGCTCTGTGGTTCGTTTCCCCTCCTGCTTACTGATCCTTTCCCTTTCTGAACCGCCACACATGCTCTTTAGTTCTGTCCCCTTATGTGTGTGTCCCCCCCCCAAACTCTCTGGCCCGGTTCTCCTCTTGACCTGCTCCTGTTTCTTTCCCCTTGCTCTAATACTATACCCTTCCACTGACAACCCCCTTTCTTTAGTCATTGTTCCATACTCCCCAAACCTCTCCCTCGTGCCTTGTTCCTCTTCCTCTCTTGACACTGCCTGGGATGCTTTTTGGTCTGGTCCTCCTCCCTCTCAGGTCCTTGTCCCCATTATGTGGCCTGGCTGCCTTTTCCATTCTGTGCCCTGGCTCCCTCTCAGCCGCTTGTCTCCAAATCTTCCTTCCTGTTCTCTGGCCTGGTCCTATTCAACCACTACCCCTTGAACATCACTTTCTGACTTCTGTACCATCTCTAGTCCTCTTTCAATCCTGTTCTCTGATCCAGTCCTCTCTGTCTCTCAACTTATGCCCCTGGTCGCCTCCTTCTCTCTTGAGTCCTGGCTCCCTGCTCACCAATCCTATTCCCTTGTAGCCTTGCTTCTCTTCCTCTATGGTCATCGCCCCAGATCTCTAGTCCTGTTCTTTCTTTCTTTCTCAGGTCAGCATCCCTGCTCTTTACATATATGCCCCACTTTTTTTTCATATTAAACCCTGCTCTCTTGTCTTGTTTCCTTCCCTCTTGGCCTTTGTTTTCGTTTATCCTTGTTCTATGTTTTCTGGGCCGTTCCCTCTCGATCTCGAACCATAGTTTACTGCTCACTTTTGGTCCTTTTTCTTTCCATCGCTTGAGATCTTACTACACTTCCCTGCTCTCTGGTCCTGTTCCTGCTTCCTTCATCCTTTATTCGCTATCACCTCCATCTCTGCATCTCTCCCAGTGCAGTTCTGCCCCCTCCGCCTCTGGTCCTGTTCCCATTCTCTATAGTTCTTGAGCCCTGCTCTCCAGGAAGGCTCCCTCCTGGGCTTGTATTTTTGTCCCTCCAAGCCTTGCTCTCTGGCCGTTTCCATTCCACTGGGCACACTCTTCCCTAGTTCTCCTCCAGTTTCCCTCTATATTAAAAATGTGCGGGCCACTCAAGGCTCCAGCCAGATGCCTCTCTCCGGTTCAGCTAAAGTTCCTCTTGGACCCTCGTGACCAAAAAAAGATTAGCTGTCGGGTGGCTTCTGCCTGCTACTCCAGAATCTAAGTACATGCGCCACGAATTAAAGACAAAGCATTATTCTTTGATGTAAAACTGGAGAAAGAGATACCCATCTAGTTGCTGAATTGCACGAGGTGAACCCAGAAAACATGGGATCAATCCCCTTCACCAAATCATGTGATGTGAGGCAAATATTGGTTATGTTTGCTTCAACTGGTTAAAATGTTACTCCATGTATAAATAAATCTAGGCCACAACAGGGTGCGCATGACAAGTGACTTGCCTCCTAGTTCACTAATTGCATTGTTGGCACGGGGATTGAATGCTTCTAAGTTCATGTTTAAAAACTCCCGCTTTTAATGAATGCTTCTTACTGCAGTGATATCAAATGATGTATTAACTTGAAACTCTTCCATGAGTTAAGTAAACTTTTTTGAATTTTGAAGAGACTGTATTTTATTTTTATATATCTTTATTGGCATTTATATTTGATACATCATACAGTACAGAAATGCAATTAAAGGTATCATCAAGAAGGGAGTACTCAACCATGGCCCAATGTGTAAAGTAGATAGTAGTTTTCAAGCATATCATACAAGGAAAATAGAAACATGTGGCACTTGATATAATCAGGAAAAACCATTAGCAACATATTGCATCTAATCCGACAGGGAAATTATAAAATTGCCTGTTAGAAACTAAAAACAAAACGACAATCAACAAAAATCTTTTTGCTAATTCCGCTTAGAAACAGCAGAACGGGGAGCGATAAGACAAATCAGGCGCTCTTTGCCAATACTGTGTCAACAAATGGCTGCGAGTGGGTGAACAGAGTGGTGGGGAGAGAGGAGGGTGCAAGGAGCACCTCCACAGGGACCTCTCCAGGAGCCCACTCGGGGCACAGTGCCACCCCACACCCATGCAGGTTCAAGGAGAGCCATGGTACCTAAAACTCCTGTAGTATTTCCCTGGGTCAGTGTAGAGAACGCTATCGCCTAGTTGGTGGGGGAGTTGGGGTGGGGGGGGCTGGGGGCTCATGTACTTTGTCAAACAATTTAAGAACGTGCGTGTCCCAGAGCGTAGCAGCACCATCACCACCTCCCCTAAATGGACAATCACGCCCATCTGCCTCAGCTCGAGCCCATTTGTCAACCACCTGAAGCCAGGATCCAAGCGTGGGCAGCAGCGGAGCCTCCAAGCTATATCCATTAGGCCCTTAAAAAGACTAGCGCCAGGTCCACCAGCTTGAGATAGTGCTTATTGCGCTTGGTGCGTTTCGTGATCCCAGCAGACATAAGAGTGGGTCCGGTGGTAACTAAATATCAATCACCAGCAATACCGGTTTCATTACCTGGGTCCATATCCAAAGTAACGGGGGCACTCCCATACTATGTGAAAAAATGTGTCATCCGCATGTCCACAACGTGGGCAGGCTGGTGATACTACCGGAAACATTGAGTGGAGGCGGTGTCGTGTAAGATATGTCTGATGCAGGTAACTGAATTGTGTAAACTTCAGACAGTTGTTGCGGGAAATGCGTTTCACCTGCTCCAAGGACATGGTCCATTGTTTGGCTGTTAAATCCTTCCCTAAATACTCATCCCACCTAGGCTTGTCTCGAGTCTGAAGTTAAGTGCGAACTGTCTGTATACCCTCCGCTGCCCAAGCCATGTATCAAGAATCATTACAATTCAGAAGGCAATGGAGGGTTGGCCTATCCAATTGACCATATATATATTCCCAATCGCGGCCACTATTGAATTATGAGCAAGAAGGAGGCCTGGCCCCAATCCATATAGTTCCCTGAGGCCCTGAAAGGAGTACAAAGCCCACTCTTCATACGCCCAGCTGAGTAATCCCTGCCTCCAGCCAAGGGGAAGGTTTGTGTGCCACAAGCAAGGCCTTAAAAGTGGGCACGCTCCATAAGTGTAGCTGCAGTGCAAAAGGGACCGGCGCGCTGCGAAGGCGCATGTGACATACAAAGAACAACTTTGCCTCAAGTGATAGTCTGCGTAGGCCCCATCTGGATACCCCGGAGACACCAGCCAGTCTAGCACATTCAAGTCCCCTAGGTCTGCTTGTATAAATCTACCCTCCTCAGCTTCTACACTAGCTAGCCGGCGCATGGGCATTGTAACTGGGATGCAGTGAAATACAATTCCAGATCTGAAGCCCCAAACCCTCCCTCAAGAATCGGATGCCGAATCATTGGAAACAAAACTTGCTTCCTAACGGATCCCCAGACCAATGCAGATTCTAAGCTTTGTAATATAGCAAAAAAGGATCTTGGGAGGTGGAGGGGCTGGGTGGGGGAGAACCAACAGTAGAGCCGCGAAAAAATATAAAAGCCTTGGGAGGATAAGCATCTTAGCTATTGAAGCGCGGACAATTCTTGAGAGAGGTCATCTAGTCCAAAAATAAAGGGACTGGCAAAGCAAGGTCAGGGTCCTACCATAATTCCCATCAATCCAGTCCCAGTCTGTGTGATAGACAGAAACACCTAAGCAGCGAAAGGTCTCATAACTCCAGGCGAGATGTCCCTTCGGTGGTGACATGCACCATTCAGGTGCAACCCAGTGCTGCAGAAAAATAAAAGACTTGCCCTAATTAATCCTGTGACCTATCATGTCTCCAAAAAAATCAAGCAGGGCATAGAGGTCCGGTAGAGCAAGAGCATGGTCCTGAAGAAATACTGAAAGATCATCCCCGTATAAAGACACTGTGTGCCAGTCCATTCCTGCCTTGACAGCCCATGCCTGGCAGGCAGCTGGACAGCTAACGGCTCCATGGCCAGCGTAAAGATCATAGGTTTAAGGAGGCACCCTTTTCGGGTCCTCCTGATGGGGAAGAATATGAAAACTGACAGCCTATAAGGACTCTTGCCTGTGGAGCATTATACAGTATCCTGACACATTTTAAGAAGAGGGGCCCATTCCTCACTTGGAGTTCATAGGACCAACGCAGTGTATCAAATACTTTCTCAAAATCCACCACTGGGAGGTCGGCCTCCTGGGAAACAGTGTCCATGATATGTTACAAATGCCAAAAATTGGAGTGACTCGCTCGCTGCGGCACATACCCACATTGGTCTGAGTGGACTAAAGAACTGAGCACTGGGATCAGTCTGTTGGTGAGGACCTTGCTTAATATTTTATAATGAATGTTCATCATGGACAGCATGTGGTTCATTCAACAGGGACTCTGCCTGGCTTGGGTAGCACCACTATAAGGTACTCCTGAAGAGTCCTCGAAAAAGACCCTGGCCGTTTGCCTCCTGGTAAATCTCCAACAGACGAGGGGCAAAGATTTAATTGTAGGCGGCATATTCCACAGGAAACCAGTCGGTAGCGGATGTCTTATTGCAAGCCATCTGGCTAATAGCCAGATGAATCTCCTCTAGCTGGAGGGGTTGCTCTAATTCCCCCAGCTGTATTGGGGGTCAGACGGGGAAGTGTCACTGTGCGAAGATAATCTCGCAGTTGTGTTGAAGTCGGTCCAGGGGGCAGGGTGTACAACCATTCATAGTAGTATTTGAACACCTTATTAATCTCAGTTAGCGTGTTCACCACCCATTGTCCCGTATGGCACCAATCGTTGTCTTGGTACCTCAGAGCGCCGCAACCATGCTAATATATGTCCTGGGTTATCACCATCCTCCTGTCATGGAGGCGAGCCAAGGAGTTCTAATAGTCCAGGACACAGAATTGGTGAATTTCCTCCCTATATTGACGACTTACGGCGGGGACGAGCGGCAGGTGTTGCCATTGCCTCTGCCTTTCGAATACAAGTTTCTATGTCCAACACGGTGCGTGCAAGTGCTCTTCAGACACGCCACATCGTATTTATAAAGTGCCCTCTCAGGACCGCCTTCAGGGCATCCCATTCAAGCCCTCGAGAGTCCGTTTAGCCCGAGTAATCAGCAAAATATTGGTTGTGGTGTGTAGTGATGGTATCCCAGTACACTATGTCCTGTAGCAACTCCGGACGGAGGTGCCTGGTCCAAATGACGGCCCTCGGCCTCCTCCACCGGAACGTGCCTGAAGTGGATTGTGGTCAGATAGAGTCTGGCCTATATACTCAGAGCCACATATAAGGGGCCAACAGTCGGTGTTACTAAAAAAGTAGTCTAGCCTAGTATGAACCTGGTGCCCCGATGCACAGTAAGAATATTCCACCTCCCAGGGCTGTACAAGGTTCTACAAATCATGCATGTTGAGGGCCAGGGCCAAGTGTTGAAAGTGTTTGTAGCCTGCAGACTTTGTATGCCCGGGAGTTGGGGAGACAGAACAGTCTAGGTCTGTATCATGTAGGCAGTTAAAATCACCACCCATAGCCCCGGAGCTTATGACTCAAGCAACATGGCTGGGGAGAGGCACTCCAAAAACTCACCCTGTGAAGTTTTGGGTGCATATATAGATACTATGAAAAATAAGCGGCCATCTAGGACCCTCTCTAGGGCCACATATCTGCCTTCTATGTCGATCAGGAGCCTACATCTTACGGAAAAAAACTCTGGGGCAACCCAAATCAAAACCCCAAAGGGCATATGTCGAGAAGCTCATACCATACACATGACGGTTCCATTGTTTACCAACTATTTCAAGTTACTCCTTAGTTAGGTGTGTCTCCTGAAAACATGCAAAGTGGACATGTCGGTGCCTAAGGCAAGCATATATTCTGTGCCTCTTGGCAGGGGTTACCATGCCTCGTGCATTCCAAGTCAAGGCGTTAAATGTGTTAGCTTTTTTATGCAGTCAAAGGACTGCAAATCTGACACTATCAACGGCACACACCCCCACCAGCCAAAGGGTAAAGAAAGAAAAGGAGAACAGTGAAACAAATATGATAAATATCTCCCAATCCCTTAAAGAGACTATCATATTTTCACAAGATGTTTGTTGCACAAATTACATGCCAAACATTGTAATGGTTTGGCTCTCCCTGCTAATCTTTTGGCTTGTCCTCCCGTGCTCCATAATAGGGAAGGATGGTTTTGCAATCTGAATGCTCACTGCTGACAGATGTGGTGGTCCAGACTTCATGCGTTTGAAACCTGACATGTAAGACTTGCGCTCAAGAGCGATGGCTGGCTAGACAGTCGGCAGGTGTTCCATCCACTCACTTCATACCCTCAACCCGCCCATCCTGACAATGATGCGACCCTGCCATCAGCCAGACAAATGCAGCACCCCGGCGGTGCTACCGAAGTATGATTTCAGCGTGCTGATCGACTTGGAACCCACCTTTATCCCCCGGGGCCTCCGCTGGCATCGCTACCTCTGTGAGCCTTCCTCTACGGCTGTCTCGCCCCATGCCAGCTTCATAACTAGCAACTGATCATACTGACCCGCTCACAACCTCTGTGATCATGTGGCACTCCAGCTCCAGGGGGGGACACCACTTTTGCTGCAGCACCACAGCTCTGAAACAGCTCGCTACCGCATATCGCCGGCTGAACAGCACCAAATAAGAAGCGGTCTCTTAAAACTGCTGCAAGCGGCGTACCTGCCCTGCTCTTTCACTCACAGATATTCACCCATTCCCAAATGTTTGACACCTTAATAATGAACTCTTGGAGGGTGACCTATCCATATCCAAAATTAGTGAAGTAATTCAACAATTCTTGCAAGAAAACAAAGAAGGTGACACCTCTGACTTGATTAGGTAGGACGCCCTGAAGGCCACTCTCAGAGGCACCTTAATTAATCTAGCTGCTACCAGAAACAAATCCCCGAATTAACGTCTCGATTGTATTGAGTCAGAAATAAAGTCTATAAATGAATCCATCAGGCACTCTGCAGGCTCTCAGGACATCCCTAAACTGCACAAACTACAATATGAGTACAACCAAATCTCAAGTATTAGAGCGCAGAAATGATTGGACATTGCCAATGCGGAAAAACCAACCACTAGAAACAAAGCCGGAAGGCCCTTGCTAACTATACAAAATACTCCAAAAACAAATGCATCACCATGGCTATCAAAAAGAAACCCAGCTCTACAGTCACCTCCCCACCTGAGATTCTGGAGGTCTTCCATAACTTCTACTCTGATATCTACACTTCAAACAATAAAATCAACCCAAAGACTGCGTTTTGTACCTCAACACCTGCTCACTTCCATCAGCCTCAGCAGATGACAGAGCCCGGCTGAACGCTCCAATCACTTCTGAAGAAATCTACTTGACTATTAAATCCCTCACGCCAGGTAAGGTTCCAGGCCCTGACGGCTACTCGGTGACTTTTTAGAAAAAATTCCCTGCTCTCCTATCAGAACCTCTAACTGCCCTGTTTCACTCTTATGCATACACCAGCCATGTCGCCGGCTCGCCCTCAGAGACCACAATAGTTATCTCAAAGGAAGGAAAGGACCCATTGGACGTCAAAAGCTACAGGCCGATATCGCTAATCAATATCAACTGTAAAATATATGCCAAAATCCGGACACAAAGACTAGATAAAGTAATACAAGAAATCATCGCCCCAACCCAACTGGATTTCTGAAAGGCAGGCTAGCTGCCGATAACATCGGAGTCTTCTGCCACACTCTTGAAAAAGCCCCGTCATCGTCCTCGCCCAACATGGCGATGGCTCTTGACGTGGAAAAAGCCTTTGATAAGGTCTCCTGGACCTACCTACAAGAGGCACTTTGCAAATTCCAACTATGCGACAACTTCATCTGAATGGTGATGAATCTCTACGCAACACCAGTGGCAAAAGTCAGGATAAATGCCTTCCTGTCCAACTCATTTCTTTTACCCAAGACACCAGACAGGGATGCCCCATCTCTCCCCTCCTTTTCGTATTAGTTATCGAACTTCTCTTATGCTCCCAAAAAGGAACTAAAACATCTAAGGTGTGAAATTTGAAATGGGAAGGCAACTTGTTGCATCCACGCCGACAACGTTCTAAGCTCTAAAAATGCAGACAAAGCTATCCCACACATTATAACTGAAATAAACTACTCTAGGGTATTTAGCAACACTCATAACCACACTGAAATGGAGATCTTCCCCATGAATATCCACTGTACCCCCACGATTCTTGGCGACTCTGGTCTGAACCCGAGGCACTCAAGTATTTAGGCATCTGGTTTGGCAAAGACCTCCATGTCTCAGCCTCAATCAATGAGGGTAAAACACTTTCCAAAATCAAAGACCTATTAGCCTCTTGGTCTCCCAAATACCTAACTTGGTGGGGCAGGGTGGACACACTGAAAATGAGGATAGCACCCCTAGTCAACTTTCTATCCAGCATGCTTCCCATAAACCTACATAGCCTTGTTCACTGCGTTAAAAAAGGGGGTTATTTTGAACTTCATATGGAAGTGGAACAGAGCTAGGATCGCCGGTCTGATCCTAAAACTGTTAGCTGGTGGTCTAATAAGACCACAGACTCCACCCCCCCCGCATGAAAATTTAATCTCAGCTACTCTCCCCCATACCGCTAAACTCCACGCTGACTGTTCACGGCCTCCAAAAACTAACAGTGGCCCATTCTTTTCCCATAATAGCAGATATGGAATCAGCTGTCTAAGAGTTAATAAAGCCCTGTACAACCGTCTCGCTGACTCTACCATTGCTTCTGTATGGCATAATCACAAAATTAAACTAGAAGGCAGAACCCTATTCCGGAAACAATGGGTCGAAAGAGGCTTTAACTCTATTGCAGACCTAGGTACAACACTAAATCCCATCCCATTTGCTGACTTGAGCGCACGCCATGAACTCCCCCGATTGAATTCTACAACTTCTTAAAACTTAAAAGAAGCATTAGGAGGCTCCAAAAATTGCACAATCCAGACCCTCTGAGGAAACTCAAAAGAATAGGCCATGTTGCTTCTCTCATCTATAAACCATTATACCCTCCAAGGCTACACCGCCTCAAAAATCTGCAAAAGAAAATGGTCTTCACATATTCCTGAAGACCTAATTTCATACTTCTCTGACTCTACTGGACGTAGCATTTGGCACTCTCCTTTTCTGTCTAAAACTACACTGGCAATTGCACAATCCAGATTTTGCCCGATGCACAATGGGACTCCATCCATAGTACACAAACTGGGGATCCTGCAATCAGACAAATGCTAGCACTGTGAGGCATCCCCCGGATCGCTTGAACATATATTCTTAACATGTAAACTGGTCCAACCGCTATGATCCAAAATACAACAAACCTTTCACGACATCTATAAAATTAAAATCACTCCACCCCTACTGACCGCAACACTTGGCCAAGTGGCACACCACCCTAACATTAACCTATCCCTGCATGACTCGCTTCTACTGGACCTTATGCTAATCCTAGGAACTTAAACAGTTATACTACAAAGAAAATCCACCAGAGAAATCCCCTTCAAGATGTGGTGGAACATTTTATGTGCCACTAGAAGCACTGATAAAATGATGTAATAAAAATGTATGCAACAGTACATGTTCGCGTGGCCTATGGAACACACTCTACCTTTATCTCCAAAAAGTGTATCCTCCATAGCCTTCGAATATCAGTGTGAATACCAAGTCCATTCGTCTTACGCCTTGCTGACCTACCTTCACCCACCCACACCACAAAACCTGGATTTATTGCTGCTTCTCCGCTTAACCAAACTGAGTGAGCTTAGGCAAAGATTTTATTTCATCAAACCTCTGTTTTCTTCACTATTGCCTATGAAAGCACTTTCAAATAATTGAGTTTAGAATATAAGCTGTACAAAATCCTATTGTGTGTGATTTTATAGACTAAAACGTTTCTCTATCTGTAAGAATCTGGGCCATATACAGTGTTCATACAACATCTGCCTTCCTCTTACTTCATTAAGAAAGTGTGGGCCAGCAGCAGTGATGGCCTTAAGTTGATATTTAAGACTATAACTTCTAATAACTACTTCTCAGTGCGTAATGGGATACGTTAATGTCAAAACGTCCACATTTTACTGACGTACACTTTTTTTTAATTCTGAAGAGACGTTATCATATTCGAGGGGTGTTTTCTGTATGGTTTACATAGCAAACATGTTCAAGGTTCAAGACTCCTGGCTTAGTTCGCCCTGTTAGTTTGCTGGCTCGCCCACCCCCTAAAAAAGAAATCCTTTAACATTTCTGAGGGACGGCAGAAGGGAGGCATTTAGCGCCATATAAAACCCATTTATTTATACTAGTATTGATGTTCGTTTTCTGCTGTTTTGTCCTGTTCTACTCCATCTCCCAACCCTGCTCTCTGATCCAGCCGGGCTGCTTCCACGGTCCCCTGCTCTATGGATAGGTTAGCCTCTCTTAGACCCGTTTCCATCCTCGAGTCCTCGTCATCTGCTCGCTGTTACTACCCCGCTCGGGCCCGTGTCTCCCTTCCGCCCCGTTTCACCTCTCGCTCGGTTCCTGCGAGGACAGGTGCAGCCGGTGGGGGCAACTCCCTCCCTGTGTCCCCGCCTCTGCACCACACGCGGCGCTGCCTCGCCGCTGGCTGCAGTCAGGCTCTTGCCGCTGCCGAGGCCTGCCTGCTCCGCTGTCAGGCTCGCAGCCCCGCCATGGACGAGGGGGAGGCCGACGAGGAAGAGGAAGGACCCGTGAACACCCACAGGCCGTGGGTAAGTGACGGCTCCATGTACCCATCGCCCCAGCCCCCTCTCTGTACCCCTTGCCGTCAGCACCCCTCGGTACCTCTTCACCCCGGCCGCCCCGTCACCCAAGGTAGCGGACCCTCCTCCCCAGGGGCGCACATTGATGACGTTTCCGGACCCCACCATCGGTCTCTTAAAAGGGGAGGATATTGGTTTTAATAATCACTGCTCATGTCATCCTCCTTTAACGTTTATATCCCCTCCACTTCTACAAAGGCACCAGGGCGTGCGTCTTCGTCGTCAAAATAGCGCGTTGTGTCGTATTCTTTTTGTTGAACCGTTAGCCGCAGAGTGACGCATTTCCGGTCAGTTGTCAGTTATCGAGGTTATTCCATCCCCCTGCCCGGCTTTCTACTTTTAAATGATTCATTGGTATGTGCAGGGATCAGCGAAAACCTCACGAAATGCTGTGTGATTACACTTGAAACTGAACAGATCTGAATGGTTGAGAACACAGCTAAATAGGATAAACTCCCCCGTCCTGTCCAGGATGCCATATCTGCTTTCCCTTCAGTACCCTTGAACTTGTCTGAGCCCGTAGGAATCCTTTTCAATGCTTGAGCTTTTTATGGTTTATTTGCAAGCCTCGCTTTAGAAGTTTCCTAAAGATATTTTTTGTTACATTGCTTACTGGTATGTATAAGGAAAATACTAATGCGCTATTACTACAAAATTGCTTATTCAAGATTGTCACCTTTTTTTTTGCTGAGAAAAATATTGCAACAAGAGTTTGTGGCACAGTAATGGCAGCTCCTTGTTGTAGTGTCTTCCTTAGCGCAGGAACATGAACATAATTACACCACACATGGAACTTTGGTATTACATGTCTATGTCCTAATTGTGTAACTGGAAAAATAACATTCTAATGCATGAATTCCATCCCCGCGCCCAAGCACATATGTCCCTGTTTTACGGAGTCTGTCAAGGACCAAAAGGGACCCATCTTCTCTAACTCACACAACATTACATCTGCATTGTTAAATAAAAATTACAAATAATATATATATATATATATACATATATATATATATATATACACACACACACACACAGGGGTGGCTCTAGGCTCATGGCGGCCTTGGGCAGGGAGCGTAGGTAGGGGGCACGGGAAGAGAGGGTCTGGGCGGGGCGGGGCAGAGCGCAGAGGCCAGTGAAGAGGTGGGGTCAGGGTGTTTGGAAGTAGAACAGAGCAGGAGGCCGCCAAATCCCTGCAAATGTGTATCCATCCTCAGAGGATTATTATATTAAGGATATATATTGGCGTGGTGGCCCCTGGGGTATGGTGGCCCTGTGCAGGTGCACAGCTTGCACATGCCTAAGGCCGCCCCTGATATATATATATATATCCACTATGTGCTTGTTTTCGCGTTCCAGGCGCTGCTTCCCGGCGCTGCTTCCCAGCCGTGCGGTATCCCGCGGTCGAGCAGACCGCCGTAAATTCAATAATCTCTTTCCAGTAAAGAAAAGAAGTTGGGTCGCACTCCAATACTTCTTAAAGCAAATCCATTTTGTTTTCAAAAAGACCTCCAAACACCAACGCGTTTCGATCTCCCACTGAGATCTTGATCACGGTACCGCCCTTCTTTTGCCATTAGTTTTTAAAGGTCATGAGGTACGCTACAACCCTCCCCCTTTATGGGCAAGGCACACTGGTTAATATAGTGCTATTTACAACAAACAGTGACAATAATAAATAAAACTTTAAAGTGGGTTGCTATTCAAACTTATATGTGAAATTAATTCAATTCTAATAACAAGTTTCTAATAATTACTGAGTTCATAGTAATTAAATTCATTCATGACTCAATCTCCATGTATTTTATAACGGATAACTCCAATTAGTCCATGTCTATCCTGTATGTTGTTGGCCAATTCATTTGTTTCCAAGAATCACCAAAAAACCTCAATGTCTTTGACACATAAATGCCTGCAGTGGCATAACAAATATTATCATCATTAGTCCAAACACAATTTTCATATTTTCCTAACCTTGATAATAAACCCAAAGTTTATAAGTCCAACCATTTGTTCAACATGTGTGATTTATCCTCATTATTAGAACTTGTTGTGCACTTAACTCAGTTCTAAAGATTTCCACAGCTAACTTGATGCTAAATTCGAGACATTACTGTTTTTCTCTGCCTGTTTTGCATGATGTCATTCCAGTTCCAAAAACTATTTACAAGTGTATATACATTTCCTCACTCTGATTCAGACCGTACGGAAACATTGTTCGTAGGCTGAGGATGTATCTGGATTCTTTCTTCCTCAGCATTAGTTCTCGGTTTCCTCCTCTCAGTGTTTTTTTTACTGTATCAATCCCATAGATTTTTAGATTTTTCCATTCGCTGTTATGATGAGACTCCATATGTTTGGCAACTGCATTGCTTCTATCCTGATGTATTGTTGCCCTCACGTGTTCCAAAATTCTCTTTTTTAGTTCATTCTTTGTGCTGCCCACATATTTTAGTTCGCAAGGGCATTGAATTACATAAACCACATATGGTGTTATACATGTGATTAACTCATCAATCTTCCAGATCTTACCATTTGCCAACATTATTTCCTGGATCGGTTTACATATTTGACAAACCTTACAGTTGAAGCATTTTTTGAAGCCTTTTCCTTTCAGCCATACTTTCTTTTCCTCTTTGAAAAAATGACTCTTTGTTAGGCGGTCTTTCAGATTTGGTGCAAATGGTAAGATCTGGAAGATTGATGAGTTAATCACATGTATAACACCATATGTGGTTTATGTAATTGAATGCCCTTGCGAACTAAAATATGTGGGCAGCACAAAGAATGAACTAAAAAAGAGAATTTTGGAACACGTGAGGGCAACAATACATCAGGATAGAAGCAATGCAGTTGCCAAACATATGGAGTCTCATCATAACAGCGAATGGAAAAATCTAAAAATCTATGGGATTGATACAGTAAAAAAAACCACTGAGAGGAGGAAACCGAGAACTAATGCTGAGGAAGAAAGAATCCAGATACATCCTCAGCCTACGAACAATGTTTCCGTACGGTCTGAATCAGAGTGAGGAAATGTATATACACTTGTAAATAGTTTTTGGAACTGGAATGACATCATGCAAAACAGGCAGAGAAAAAGAGTAATGTCTCGAATTTAGCATCAAGTTAGCTGTGGAAATCTTTAGAACTGAGTTAAGTGCACAACAAGTTCTAATAATGAGGATAAATCACACATGTTGAACAAATGGTTGGACGTATAAACTTTGGGTTTATTATCAAGGTTAGGAAAAAATGAAAATTGTGTTGGACTAATGATGATAATATTTGTTATGCCACTGCAGGCATTTATGTGTCAAAGACATTGAGGTTTTTTGGTGATTCTTGGAAACAAATGAATTGGCCAACAACATACAGGATAGACATGGACTAATTGGAGTTATCCGTTATAAAATACATGGAGATTGAGTCATGAATGAATTTAATTACTATGAACTCAGTAATTATTAGAAACTTGTTATTAGAATTGAATTAATTTCACATATAAGTTTGAATAGCAACCCACTTTAAAGTTTTATTTATTATTGTCACTGTTTGTTGTAAATAGCACTATATTAACCAGAGTGCCTTGCCCATAAAGGGGGAGGGTTGTAGCGTACCTCATGACCTTTAAAAACTAATGGCAAAAGAAGGGCGGTACCGTGATCAAGATCTCAGTGGGAGATCGAAACGCGTTGGTGTTTGGAGGTCTTTTTGAAAACAAAATGGATTTGCTTTAAGAAGTATTGGAGTGTGACCCAACTTCTTTTCTTTACTGGAAAGAGATTATTGAATATATATATATATATATATATATATATATATATATATATATATATATATATATGCATTAAACCTCCTGGCCACCGGATACTAGGCGGACCATTGCAGGTGCGGACCTCTTATGTATTCCTTTGAAATCACGGACCAACACAGGAATTTAAGGTGCAAGCCGTGTAAGTTTTTAATCTGACATTGCAAGACAAGTGTCTTCCCTGAATATATATTTATACATCACAACTCTTCAGTAAGTCGATTTGGTGCTCAAATCACTTGCCCAGATCTTGTCCTGTGAGGCTGTTGACAAGTGTCCATGACGGGCAACAGAGACATTGATACAGTTGTTGAGCTCTCTGACATCTGGACTTTGTGAATGTCAAGGCAGGTGCTTGAAATGCAAAGAAACTCACGTAATGGACTTTCCAGGACGGTGAGCAGTCACCATGTGTCCTTTACTAGTCACAACCCTCAATGAGTCAAGGAGCTTCATATTTGCTTTTCTGTTTGCTCCTAACAATGATATGGTCTCCTTTTTTTGAACACAGTGATTCAAGCACAGCAGTGTCTATCGGTATAGGTCTTCATTCTTCGTTTATGATATGAATCAGTAGCATGATGTGCATCAATGTCAAATGATCTTTCAACGTCCTTTGTGGTAACTTGGTTCCTATGGCTCCCAAAAACATTAAGATGGCCGGGTTTTCACCAGTGGTAGTATGGGGAGTTGACCTGTATGCACGAAGCGTAGACTGAAGAACTCATTTGAGGGCAAGCTTTTCTAACACAGCACACTTAATGGACTTCCTAAGGGTGTTCATGAACCACGCGACAATACCATTCACCTGTAGCCAGAGAAGTGTGTTTTCTGATACTTGACATTCAGATGAGTGAGAAAATCTTTTAAGTTCTCAACTATTAAAAGGTGGAGCATTTTCAGATTTCAAAATAAAAGGTACACCCCATGTTGCAAAAATACTTTCTAATCTCTCAGTGACGCTTTCGACACAACTGACAGGCCCTTGATTCCTTTTCAACTCTTTAATCAAGACGAGCGAACCACTCTCTGTCCTGTACAGCTCCACGATGTCCCTCATGTGCCAGCTCAATGACTTGTTTTCTCAGATTCTCAGGTATGATAATTCTCGCTCCTCTTAAGAGGATACCTTCTGGAAAGACTGAAAGCTTTTTCTGCACATTTTTGAATTTTTGGTATTCTACGTCATCATGAAGAGGTTGAGCATGCTTTCTCCACAATTGATGGGTAATGTCTTTGAGAATTTGCAAATTGCTGTCACTGCTTGTAGCAGCACTGATTTGTTCTACCGATATGGCAGCAGGTGTACTGGATTTGACGATGAAGTTACCATAAGTATCAGCCTCTTTAGAAGTGGTGCCATGACACAGTGAAAAATAACAGTATTTTTATATTTTCCTGGATGATGCACAATCGTATACAAATATTCCTGCATTTGCAACCGCACCTCTCAATGGGAGGGGGCATCTTGGCTTTACGACTGTAGAAAGTGGTTGCTCGGTGATAACCGTGAAATGCTTCCCATACAGGAACACATGAAAATGTTCACAAGCCCACACCACAGCTAGGCTTTCTTTTCAGGTTGTGAATATGCACTTTCTTTTGATGACAAACTCCTGCTAGCATAAGCCACGGTGCGTCTTGGTGCATTGGAATGTCCAGTGTGCTGGGCAAGGATGGTACCTAAATACACTGGGCTCGCATCAACAACAACCTCCGTCTGCAATTTTGGATCAAAGTATGCCATTTCAGTGGCATTCTCAATTGCATGTCTGATGTTCTTTAAGCTTTGTTTGCAGTCACATGACCATCGAAATGGAGCATTTTGTTTAGTTAAGTCTTTCAATGGAGCTTTCACGGAGGCAAAGTCACTTTTATGCCTTGAACAATAACTGGCCCTACAAAGGAAGGATCATAGTTACATCTTGTGGGGGAGTAGTGGATGACAAGGCTTGTACTTTACTTGAATCAGGAGTCATTCTCCTATTAGAAAAGGTATGACCAAAAAACGTGAGTTTTGTTTTATGAAACACACTTTTCTGCATTTAAAGTGAGACCTGTGTCAGCAAGTATACAACATACTTGAGTAAGAGCTTTGGGCCAGATGTATCAAGATACCCTTTTGCGATTCCCAAATAGCGATTTTTAAGGAATCGCTATTTGAGAATTGCAAAATGGTATGTATGTAGAAATTTGCTATTTTTTAGCGATTTCTTAAAATTCCTTAATTGTGATTAGCAAATTGCTAATCGCAATTAAGGAATAATTTCCCATTCATTTCTGTGGGCCAGGAGGCCCATAGGAATGAATGTGAAATTATTCTCAATTTGCGATTCGCAATTTGCTAATCTCAAATTGAGAATAATTTCAAGGGTGCAAGGGTGTCTTAAGGACACCCTGCTGCACCCCCTGAAATTGACATGTGTGCGCATATGGCGTACATACATGCCCTAAGGGCATGTATGAGCGTCACATGCCACCTTTACAAATTGCAAAAAGTGCATTTGTAAAAGAATTCGCAAATTACCACCAACTACAAGTTGGTGGTAATTTGCGATTTTTTAGTGTGAAATCGCAAAACTTTCTTGTTTCTTACATACCACTTAAGGAATCGCTTTTTGCGATTCCTCAAATGGTAGCGCAAAATGAAGGAATCGCAAATTTTGCGATTCCTTAATTTTGCGATGCGATTTTTTTCATACATCGTATTTTCCGTTTTTTTGTCGCAAACGCTGCTATTTTGCGATTCGCAGCGTTTGCGACAAAAAAACCGCTTGATACATCTGCCCCTTTTTAGGTCTCGGACAAGCAGCCCACGCAGTGGGCGGAGTCCGAGATTTTATGTTTTGCAGTATGGGGGCTTGAACCCGCCCCTCTTCTCCATTGGCTGGCCTCGTAAATGCTGGCCAGCCATTAGAGGAGAGGGGCGTCACTTGGTTCAGGCCCCGTCTTGAGCAGATTCGGGGGCGTGTTTTTTTGCAGTTTTTAATCAGTGACATCATCCGTCACTCAACTGCAAAAACACGCCCCCGAATCTGAAAATGGCCGTGTGTTTCTCAGAGGCATTTCTGCTTTGCCTCGGAGAAATGTGGTGGTGTTTCCGGAGCTGCTCGCCTCCCTTCCCTTCTGCTTTCAGGAGCTGCTCGGCTCCGCTTGCCTCCCCTCTTCCCTCTGCCCTCCTCCGTCACGCTCTCGCCTCCCCCCCTTTGCCGCAGCTCTCCTCCGTCACGCTCTGCGGTCCCCCGGCCCCAACCCCTCCCTCCCTCTCCAGCGGCCATGCTGCCTCAGCTTGTTTTACAATTCGATCACTTTCGCGATCGTTTGAAGTGCCGCTTGTAATGTGGGGGGTGGGGGTGTCGAGTTCACTTAGCGGTGGAGCAAAGTCGCGGTGGGATGGGGTCTACTGTTAGACGAAAGTGTGGTTGCAAGGGAGCGACAGGCGAGGGATGCTGGCATAGGTCTTGGTTGCTGTTTACGCGGATTAGTAACATCATGTGAGGAAGAGGGCGATTTGACCTCTGAACTATTATCACTGAGTAAGTGCCGAGTAAGATAAGGAAGGTGCAGGACCTCCTGTGAAAGAAGGCACTTCACGGGGTAATTTGTATCATGCATAGTTGTGTAATGTCAAGGGATAAATACAGGTATCTTGCTCGGTTAATACTGCGGAGTGAGTATGGGATGCGCGAGAACGTCTCTTTAAGGCCATGGTAAAGAGAGCGAAAAGCGAGCCAATTAAGTAGCCAGGGAGGAGGCATCATCGGGTCCGATTAGGGCCGGGTTGGGTGGAGGGGCCGTCCAGGAGAAGGAATGTTGAGAGATAAGGATAGGGGAGCCGGCGAGGGTTTGTATCTCCCCCTTGTGTGACTTTACACCTTGTACATTTGCAATTTTTTGTGTGTGTATCTTTTATGTAACGCATGTAATCCCAAGTCCTTATGTTTTTCAACTGGTTCTCATGTAAATCGCTCTGACATCTTCGGGTACAGTTCGAGCTATATAAAATCGCATTAAATAAATAAATAAAAAAGTATGCGCCCGGAGCACCCCTCCAGTTCACAGTCCTCCTAGCCCAGTGCGCAGCAGCACCACCCCGCCGGGCACCATCTGCATTTACAAACAACCCGGCCGCAGCCATTGTGTGCAGCCATCTGGGGCAGGGCAGATTAACACAACAACTAGCACAGGGGAGGTGTCCTTCCCTCACTGTCAAATAAACGCATTGTTGTCTGGGGCGAGTCCACACAACACCCACCTTGAGGGAGGGCCCAATTACAACTTTACATCACAAAATAACTGCTTATTAGCCGGTGCCGAGGCACCGCCGGCAAAGGACTGGATAACAGGGGCTTCGACTGCAGGAAAACACAGGAGGGGATGCACCCGACACCGCCCTACAAAGACATGCAAAGAGAAATACAGCAATATATGCCCAAAGGAGCCTACGAAGGGCCTGGCTGGACACCACCCGGAGTGCATCCACCCAAAGACTGACGGCCCATCTCGCATAGCGCACCGAGGACCTGCTGGTGGGCACTTTAAGGCGTGGATCCAGCGCTCAGGAAAGTTTGATAAATATCACAAGAGCGATAGAATTCAACACCGAAGGAGAACGGTATTCAACATTCTTATCTGTGGTAGGGGTGTATGTTTTTCTAATGGACTGTGTGGGCCATCAGTTTAGCGTCTGCTTACGTACAACGCACCTTCCTTCCGTGTGTAACAAGAAAATAATTTATGCAGCAAAAAGTGGCACATTTTTTCTTGGTACTTCATTATTTTGCAATTTTCACACAAAGTAATAGTGGGCAAATAATTCAAATCATTAGTTCCAGTTTAAGTGCGAAATACAAAAATAAGCAACTGAAAGCTGACCATTTAACCTTTGTGAAGGTCCTTCCACTGTGAGCGAATACGTCATCACGTTTTTAGGAATTTAGTGAGTGCAGAGTGAGTGTGACTGCAGAGTGAGTGCAGAGTCAGTGAGTTTGTTGGTAAACCTGGATATTGTGGTGAGTTAGCTTTGGTTTCATTTACTAAAACTCCAACTCTCCCCTTGCCCCCTCCATCATTAGAAGCTATTAATTTTACTTTGCGATCTGTCGTCAGCTTGGCTAAGATCCAGGGAGACTGTTAGAAATTGGGTTTCGGGTTGACTGGGGTGTGAGCCCTGATAGAGCAGTAATCACAATCCTGGTCAGGGTATGGCAGCAGCAATTCCCAAATTAACCTGTGCTCGCCCTCTCGTAGCTTGGCACAGAGCAGTCAGGCTGCGGTGTGAGGTCTGTGCTTCGTCAAGAACTCCGTCAATGGAGCTTGTGAAGCGGTCAGGGCTTCGAGGACATGACGCACAACTGAGGTTGGTTTAGAAGAGCTATGAGGCTGCGATGCAGAGGTCAGCGTTGACGGAGCTGCTGTCGACGAGGGATGCGAGCATCTGGGTCGGTAATGTGCCGCAACCTAGGTGAGGCATCAGTTTCAAAGATGCGAGGTTTATGCGAACCTTCTGTGCCGGGCCCAATGCACTTAGTAGCGGCGATGCGTCCGTTCAACTGGGGGATGAGCCACTTAGCCGAGGAGATGCATAATTTGGCTCAAGGGTGCACCGCTCAGCAGAGAAACTGCAACGATTTCACCGGTAAGCACCTAAGGCCAACTTCCAAGGGTCAGGACTGGAGTGGCAGCAGTTGCAAGTGCAGATGCAATGTGAATCGAAGCCTGGTATGTCCCTAAGGCTTCAGGTCAGAAGGCCAGCAAACTAGCCCTTGGAGTCAGTGATGAAGGTCCAATCCTTCTCACCCAGGCAAGGAGGACAGCAGGTCAGCACAGCAAAGCAGTATGTTATCCAGAGCACCACTCCAGCAGAATAGCAGTCCTTAAGCAGCACATCAGTTCTTCTTCCTGGCAGAGTATTCACAACTCTGACTGTCCTACAATTAACGTGGTTCCCTTGTTAATCTGCCTCTATTTCCTTTGGGTTCGGGTAGTTAGATGTCATCCCAATCTGCTTTCCCGATAGAACTACAATTATCACCTACACATGTTTCATGATGACACCCCTCGTATCTGTGGACATTATTTCGTACTATGACGTTGTTTTATTCACATAGCAGATGTGTTATAAACTGGTTTTCAGTGATTTTGAAACTCACACCATGTTTGGTTTGCTCCACTACTGTGTTTTCGATTCACTATTCACTGACATGTTTGGGTATTTCGCTTTTGTTTAAATTACTGAAACCGACAACCCATGTACTATTATATGACAATTTCTGCACTTGTGATAGTTTCTAGATAGTAATAATAGTTTTCTTACTTTGACATAATCCAAAAGCACATAATATGACATTTCAAGCATGGGCAAGTTAAGAAGTACTGCAGTCGTTGTAAAACATGTTATTCTGCATACCAGGAGTACATACCACACAACATCACGAGGCACATTTCAATAGCACATCATTTAAACAAGCATTTGCAATGCAATAGGTCTCGCATTATTAAAGTTTGAGCTATTGGCATTGCTAAATAATGCAACACCAATACCTCAAACTGTAATAATGCGAGACCTATTGCATTGCAAATGCTTGTTACAATTATGGCAGATACACAAACTAAGGTACTAAGTGACTGTATTAATATCAGATATCAGGTCATGTGACAAAGCCACAATTCCAACTAAGACGTCCTAGGTCTCAGCAGAAACCTCAGCCCTCAGACCACAATGCTTCTCGACCTGGTACCCAAATGCAGGATGACAGCGAGACGGCCGAATACTCACCATCGATTGGGCTGCATCCTAAAGTTCCAGAAAGATGTCTGTTTATATCCTGAGCACAGTAGTCAGGTGAATTTGGGCACTGGATCTCCTTGCTTGAAGCAAGCAATGCACACAAGAATTCCAAATCCCTGCTCATGAGGTTCAACCTAAAAATACCTTGTTCGCCATCACCGACCTCAATAACTGCATCCCAGAATCTGTTCACAAGAACACCATCCCTCAGCCAAAACAACTGTTAACCAAATAAGAACAAGGAGGAAGAACATTAGAAAAAGAAACAAATAAGAATGCTAGGGCAAAGTAACAAAATGGTAATTAAAGACATCCGGATCACAGAAGAGGTCACAAAAGTAAAAGTGAAACTGATAGTACTTTTAGTTTTTGTAATGAATAAATGAAAGCGTTTTGCACGACCTGTTTGTGATCATGTTCGCCTATATTTTGCATTTTATATGTAAATTTGTATTCCTATTGTGTGCAAAACAGCTAAAGTTCATGAATGTAGATGATGCTAAGCAGATAAATAATATTACAGAAGGTATATAGCAGGGATGTTGTAATTAGAGCACTTTTAATAGTGATTTTATTATTTATTTATGAGGCATTAAGAGCTCCTGCTAAAGAGAGCATTACATTTACACAAGAACTGTATGTGGCATTGCTCGTGTATTGCCGAATATAACATGAACCTTAAAGATAACATATATGAACCCTAGTAGCGATATTACCAAGTACACTATTAACCTTAGAAATGGCTAGTATGAAAAATATCATAGGTAGTGACAATTAGACTATTTCTATTAACGATGACATATACAGGATACATGAGAAGTAGTGTCTACAACATTCTTATTGACAAATAACATATATGGAGGATAACATAGGAAGCATGGCCAGTAGACCGCTACCCTTACAGGTAGCATGTGTGGAAGATAGCCCAGTGAATTGTTGAGTAGCCTGTGACTGTGTATAAGTCTGCCTCTGCATATGTTTGTTTGTGAAAGCCTGTGTCTATCTCTTTGTGCATGACCGAAGGTAACTAAGTGGACAACCCTACTTGCAAATAGGATGTATGGAGCATAACAGAGGAAGCATGGCCAGTAGACCACTACCCTTACAGGTAGCATGTGTGGAAAATAGCCCAGTGAATTGTTGAGTGGCCTGTGAGTATGTATACGTCTGCCTCTGTGTATGTTTGTTTGTCAAAGCCTGTGTCTCTCCCATTGTCCATGTTCGCAGGTAGTGCCAAGTGGACAACCCCACTTGCAAATAGCAGGTATAGAGCATAACAGAGGAAGCATGGCCAGTAGACCACTACCCTTACAGGTGGCATGTGTGGAAGATAGCCCAGTGAATTCTTGAGTAGTCTGTGAGTGTGTATAAGTCTGCTTCTGTGTATGTTTGTTTGTGAAAGCCTGTGTCTCTGTCTTTGTGCCTGGTTGCTCGTACCTGCCCAGATACATGCCAGTACATTTAGTAGCCACTGTATGTCCTTCTTTATAGTACCGCATATACTCAGGACAACACGCAAACACAGACCTAATGTAGCGGACATTAAAACGAATCTCAGGAAAAGTAACCTGAAAACGCTTACAACGGACTGACATAGGCCCCCACAGCAACATCCTTTTCAAGTGCAGTAATCGCACGTGCAAAACACATAGTGTTTGTCATAAAAAGTGCTCCTATGTGTATGTAAGTCACAGCACGCCCCGCCCTGTAGCTAGAACAGGAAGACCCCAATGATGAAGCATGACATCAAATGAATACTTGGCGTGTGAGGGGTATCTTACAAAAGTATGGCTGTTTTGGAACATTGTACTTGTGTACAGGCCTGTGGGTACATTTATATTTCAGACTCTGTGTTGGTGCTTGTGTTTCTTGGTTTGTAGCTGAACATTGCATATGAGAGTACGCTGGTGGCTTCAGTATAACTTCCTGTTTGTGAGTGTGTCTTTGTACATACATTGTGGTCAGTGTATGCATCACTGCGTGTTCATCTACTTGTTTCAGTATACATCACTAGTCCAGGACAGCTGCAAGTACGTAATTGGAAAACATGCATTCTTCCTGCTTGTATATCACTCCTCCTACCATTATACTCCTCTGTGCAGACAGCCAACTACAGTTTAATCCCTTAAAGCACGCCGTTCACCCCAAAAAAGCCCGTAATTGCTAAACACACACAAGTCTAATTTACAAGTAAATGGTGTTTTAAATATCACTTAAGTAATGCTGTACACCTGCAAGTACGTAATTGGTAAACACGCGCATCCATAAGAAAAGCCTAAGGGGACAAGTGAATTGTTTTCGGGGGTGGAAGGTAAATTCTAACAATCATAGACAAAGTGCCCGGGAGAGGGACTGAAAACATAAGGAAACTTGCATAAGTGCTACCATTGCCTACTTAACGTTGGTTCTACTGCCTAAGCATCTAGCATATATTGCAGTATTATTACTCTAATTGTACTGTCTTTTCTCTTGTAACCTACACACTTGCAATGTGCACTTTTTGATACCTCATGTATTTTGTTTACTGACATCTTTCGCTTTTACTTTATGTAAGTTAACGTCTGCTTTTGTAATCTGTTAACGTGTTATGTTCTCCTCATGTATCAGTTTTGTTCCTAGTGTGAAGCGCTCTGACGCCTCGGGGTAAAGTCCGTAGTACATAGAAATGCATAAATAAATAAATAAAGTAATTGGTAAACATGCGCATTCTCCCAGCTTGTATCTCACTCCTACCATTGTACTTCTAGCCCGTAATTGCGAAACACACGCGCGCGCTACAGCAAGGCGTGTCATTGCTCTCACGTATTTTGTTTACTCACAACTATCACTTTTACCTTATGTAAGTTAGCGTCTGCTTTTTTAATATGTTCACGTGTTATGTTCTCCTCATGTATCAGTTCTGTTCCTAGATTGAAGCGCTCTGACGCCTCGGGGTAAAGTCCGTAGTACATAAAAATGCATAAATAAATAAATGAAGTAATTGGTAAACATGCGCATTCTCCCAGCTTGTATCTCACTCCTACCATTGTACTTCTCTGTATCGATAAAGACACACGCGTGCGCGCTACAGCAAGGCATGTCATTTCTATTACTGCTCCTTAAAGCACGCCGTTCAACAACAAAAAAAAAAAACGTAATTGCGAAACGCGCGCGCTACAGCAAGGCGTGTCATTGCTCTCATGTATTTTGTTTACTCACAACTATCACTTTTACCTTATGTAAGTTAACGTCTGCTTTTGTAATATGTTCACGTGTTATGTTCTCCTCATTTATCAGTTCTGTTCCTAGTGTGAAGCGCTCTGACGCCTCGGTGTAAAGTCCGTAGTACATAAAAATGCATAAATAAATAAATAAAGTAATTGGTAAACATGCGCATTCTTCCAGCTTGTATCTCACTCCTACCATTGTACTTCTCTGTATCGATAAAGACACACGCGCGTGCGCTACAGCAAGGCGTGTTATTTTTCTTACCATGCCCGTAGCTCTGTTGCTCCTCCTACGGCCTATTGGTGTCGGTTACGAGCTTCATGCGCGTAATAGACACCAATAGGCCATGGGAGGAGCAATGCTCGCGGAAAAAGCCAATAGATTTAAGTCTTTCATTATGGAAACAACGCCAAGGCCAATGAAGTAACAGTAAACAAAAAAAGGACACGCACGAGCATTTTACTGTGAAAAGTGGCTCTGAAAACCCCTTTTTTCGTTTACAAAATGCCTCGCGCTGCGCCAAGCACTGCTACGGAGTGTAACGCTAGGCGCGAGACCTAAAAATGTTAAGCATTCATATGTTAATAAGTGCTGCAATTGTAAAATATGGCATTTTGTTTAGGAGTATTGCACATCAAGATTTCTGTATATCGACATTACAACAGTCTATTCTGTGGTTTTTGTATAGCAGATGGCTACCCATAGGCTTCCTAGCGCTTTCGCAACTACCGTATAATCAGGGCACAAGTCCTAAAAATAGAAGTGGGGGCACTAACCGAGTTAGACAGTATAAAAGTAGCATCATGGGCCATGACATCACAGTACAGCATCACGGGAAGTGGCATCACAACCCATGACCTCACAGGAAGTGACATCAAATCTTAACACCTCGCACATATGTTTCTTAGGTCTATCATGAGTACATTTGAGCACATTACAAGATTTAACAAACAAGATCTTGCGTTAGGGTTTTGCCAAAAAAGTGACGCATCACTGACACAAAATGTATGCCTCAACGTATGCATTTATTTTGTAAAAACTCTGCCACAAAAAAATTGGCAACCAGAAGAAATGTGGCAGCATATCTATTCTGCTTAATTGGTTGCAAAGTCTGCATTTTTAAAAATCTTATGGGGTTAAGGCACCTGCTGCAGAGATCTTTGTGTGGGCAGTACATTTCATGGAATAATAATAATGGTAAGGTAACTTCAGAGGGTAACGCATTTGCTGGAGAGTTCTGTATTTTCTCTAGTCCCAGCTTTGAATCAAATTAAAGATTTTAATTTAATGTAGCTAGGTTAATGGATTACTGCTTTTATTACAGAGATCATTTTGTTGCTTGCAGTTCTTAAATTGACTCCTACAGCATGTAACGCTCACTGTCCTTTATAACACATCATATCATTTATTGTCAATGTATAATGTGTATGTGTGAAGTAAAGCTCTCTGACACCCTGCATTGGGAAGATTAGCGCTATAGAAAAATAAAATAATGGTATTTTAAAATGTTATTTGTGTAAATACAGGGACAGACCAGCACATTTGACATCCTTACAGTGCATGCATATCTTATATACAGGGATCAAACAAAGCAAAAAGCATGTCTCTAAAGTATTTTGTGAAGAGCTAAGATGTGTGCTTTTGTTTCCCCTCCATTGCATTGAGGTGTGAGGCTCGTAAAGCTCCCTGTCAGGATAGTGGAACAAAAGGAGGCCTAATGGCCCCTTAAATTCGGCATTTGTTATGGGCCCAGATGAAGTCTAAAATACGAAAAAACACCTTGCCCCATTCACCTTTCCGCTCTAAAAGAAAGCAGAGAACCTGCAAGCGCTGCTGAAAGTGTCTGGTGTCTGAAAATCACACCAGGAGTAGTTCAGCATATTTCACTGGAGGCCACTTCTTGCAAGGTGTACGCCGTCCAACCTTTGACCATGTGAAATTAGTGGGTGGACGCCGTGTACCCGCGTGTATCCCCGACTTGTGCCCAGCGTATAATGTAGCATGTGTTTGTAACTGTTTACATCAGTGATTCCCAAACTTTTGACTCCTGAGGACCCCCATTGAGTCACCACTGGAAGCCGGGGACCCCCAAGAAATTTGTATGAGTTAAATTTCAAATAATAAAACAGTAATTTGAAAAAAATACACGTGTGCACACACAACAAATACTCAAAGTTCTAATGATTTTGGGTCCAGATGTACGACCATTTCATTTAGCACCTCGCAATTGGCGACACATTGCGAGTGGCAAATTGCGAGTCGCTAAAATGAAATGTCCAACAGTGGGTTTAACACTGTTTGGGATTACCAATGGGGTCGCAAATTGCGAGGTTAATTAATATTATTGAGCCTCTCGCAATTTGTGAGCCCATTGGGAATGCCAGCCCTCCCAGGTATGGTGGCCTGCTGGGCTCTGCAGGCCACCATGTCTGGGACTGCTTTTAAATAAAGCAGATAAAAAAAAATGCAGCCCGTTTGCCATGCATTTAAAAAAAAAAGAAAATTACGTTTTTGATCCATTTTCTAAGGGCAGGCAGAGGTCCCTGGGCCACTGCCAGCCCTTAAAAAATTATTTTGCATGCATTTGCAAAGGGGAAGAGGTCCCCTGGGGACCCCTTCCCATATGCGAATGCATTAACATCTACTTTAAGTAGGAGCTAATTGTGAGTGTTTTGCGACCGCAAAACATTTGTACATGGTTTTGAGACTCGCTATTTGGAAGGGAATGCCCCAGCGGACCACAGTTTGGGAAACACTGGTTTACATGATTACAATAAAAGTGAAGAGCAGTACTTGGCATTGTAGTTTAGCTCCGTTTAATCATTACGCATTTGCATTATGCTCTTCACAAGATCCGATTTTTTACTTTTTTCTTCACTTAGCAGCCCAGTGCACTTTTCCTATAGTTCAGCAGTCTGTTTTCAGTTTGCATCATTTCCATGCGTTGCACGACTTGGCGTCCCTAATTAAGAACACCTGGTTTCGACCTTTCACTTTTTCCTACGAAATTTTCCTATGGTTGACCACAAGTTTTGCTGTCCGGATCTCGTTAGCTTGGGTACGTTTGGGTTATCTCTGTACCCAGGGTTTTAAGTGGGATAAAAAGCTGGGGGTGGCTCTTAAAGGGGCGTGGCCTTTGTAATTAGGGCGTGGCTTAAAAGCATTAAGCTAAAAATCTCTGCTTAGCATAGTGTGCCACCTGAGTTGTATTTTGCTGTTTCTGTAATTGCATCCAGATATATGATACAACAAGTAACATCATACTGAAAACACGTCAGGGCTATTGTCTTTGTCAATGGTTTTTAGTTGCTTAAGATAAATAAGCAGCAACTATGGATTTGTCCTATATAATATTGATAAAGCTTCCACTTAAAGCTCTGGTGACACCTCAACAAATGTTGCTGCTCCTGAGAGTTTGAAAAAGAGAAAGGAAATCCAGGGAAGAAATAACTCTCTTTAAAGGATTTCCCTTCCCCTACAATGTTTACCTGGCATGACGTCATACCGTAACTGAGAGGTGAGCAGTGTAAGCACGCGCACATCGATGTGCCTGCAGTTCCGAAAAAACCGGACACCCTGTGCCATGGCACAAAACAGAGCCCGATAGAGACCCGTTTCGAGCGCCCCTCTAAAAAACTGCTGGTGCTCAGCACTGTCTAAATCTTAAGGGTTGCAAACCTGCATAATCGAACACATTATCCTGTCGGGCACTGATTCCTTCTTATGCACTAGTTATTTGCAGGGGCGGCTGGTGACATTTGAAAGTGGTAGGGCGTAAAATGATTGGCATACTGCGCCGTGAGCCCGAACCACCATAAGAGAAAATTTTGAAAAAAGAGAAGAAAAATGGTGCACTTTCAAGCAAATTTGAGAAAGCAGGAAGGTTAATAAAGCAATTGCCAGCAGTCAGCAGACAGTCACTAACTCACTACACGCACCAGCACTAGGTCTAGTGTGACTGTGTGCGCCGGTGACGTGGGCTGTGCTGCACCTGGGACGTCACCACACACACAGCCATGGCCAATCGCTACTGCATGGCTTCACTAAAGTCACACAGTGATTGGCCATAAATCTGTAATGACAGGCACACAGGTATTACTGCACAGTAATTACCACAGTATGTAGAATGGTAATATTTAAAGACTGTAGAAGTGGGTGCCTTAATTCCTCCATCTCTCCCTTCATTCTCTGTTCAACCTGCCCTTCTTTCTGTACTTGGCCTTTCCATCCTACCTTCTCGATTCCTTCCTCCTTTCCTCTCCTCTCCTCTCCCATCCCCTACCCCTTTTCTCCTCTCCTCCTCTGCCGGTCACCCTCCCCAGCCCAGCCCGCCCCTCCTCTCCTTAGCTCCACTTCTTTCATGTACTCTCCTCCCCTTCTCTACCCTTCCCACTACCCTCCTCTCCTCCCCTCCCCTCAATTCTCCTCTCTCTTCTCTTCTCTCTCTTCTCTCCTTCTCCTCCCTCCCTCCCATCCTGTCCCCTCCCCCCCTCAGCTCTCCTCTCCTTCTCTTCCCTTCCTTTCTTCCCGTTTCCAGAAGGGGCCCTGGCACTCGTCTCGCAGGCCTCATGGTCAGTTTTCCAGGCCTCCTCCTAATGTTCCGTTTCGCGCTGACACGAGTTTTATCATAAGAGGTGCGAGCCGGCAATTAGTCTGCGCGAGTGTTGCAATGAAGGACAACATACATAGAATAACTTCAAGTGTGAAGTTTATTGCAAGATAGAAAAGTTGAGGTGGTCACAGTGACGACGTGACGAAGCCAGCCAGCAGTCAGACTCAGCAGACAGTCACTGAACTCACTACACGCACCAGCACAAGGTCTAGCGTGACTGTGTGCGCCGGTGACGTGGCTGCACTGTGCCTGGGGGGGCACAGTTAGTATTCGCCCTGATCGCCCATTTAGACCCGGGGGCTGCCGCGGCCCTGGCGGCATGAAGCAGCACCCTTGGGTCCCTTGTAAAGGTGGAAGCCTGTGCTCTGCGCATGCTCGGGCTGGTTATAGCCCTGTGCCACTCAAACAAGCTGCCGCAGCCCAGCCGGTGTCGCCCCACCCCCAGGCTTCAGCAGCGTGACGCATGAGGTGAGGAAGGAGTCGAGGACAGAAGGTCAAGGTAAGGAGCATTGGCAAATACAATTGCATTTTGCCTGCTTAGCGTGCGTGCTTCCATGTGGCTTAGTGGGGCTACGCCCCAACGCCCCAATGGACGCACCGCGCCTGATCAAAAAAATCTCTTAAGAATAGTGTCACATTTGGCGTTTTTTGGTGATTGTTCAATTTATAGTGGCTTAGTCGTGCTGACAAAAAATAGGTCCAACCTCCCCCTTTTTGTTTTTAAACTTTTTAAAAGTGGCATTTTAACAATTGAAATTTACAATCCGACTACACCATAAGTTTGGATTTTAAATTGTGATTTCAGAAACACCAAACTTGAGTTAGTGATAGCTTCCACTTTGGAAATTATGCTTATAAAATGTAATAAGTTAATCCTAGTTTTATCCTTCGGGCGATATAGGCATTGCAGTAGTAAAAAACAAATTTAGGAGTATTTCACTACCAGGGCAAAACTTAAAAGTACATGCCCTACTTTTTAAATACATTACATCCTGCCCTCTGGGCTGTCCAGGGCCTACCCTAGGGATGGCTCATACGTATCAAAAAGGAAGGTTTGGGCCTGGCAAGAGGTTTAACTTCATAAGTAAATGGTAGAATGCACTCCTTAGTATGATGTAGTTTCAACGTTCTATGATGCTTAAGGCAATGTGTTGATGTGTGCTCCCCTGGAACGCGCCCCGTCTGTGCTCGTGCGTAACTCATGCAAAATGTTGGAGCCTGGTCAGGCCCCACAACCCAGGATACATAGCGAATATGATCTGAAAATCCCAGAAGGTAATCCAATGCATTTCGAGCTCATTAGCCCTTCTTCAGGTGTAACTAGGATAAAAAACATACTTGCATGCATGTTTAAAAAAATATTTTCGTTGAATTGATGACAATTCAGGTTCTCTTTCAAACCATAGTTCAACACATTGGGAAAATGAACAATTAAACTACTGTTGTATAGTCTAGCAATCATTTTCTTGTCTTTAAATCTCTCCAACTCTTACTTCACATGCAGTTAGCAAAGTAATCAAAGCACTGCTCAGAAAATAGCATGCAAAGGACATGAATAAACTGTAACTTTAATTGATTACTTTAACGTTAAAATAATGCTTATCTCTGATTCCTAAATCAGCACATTACAGTACAACAGTGCATGGGAGAGCCGCAACAGCCTGTCAATCTAGCTGCTGATGCCAACTAGTTGACAGTTTTGCCTCACCTCAGCTCCTTTACCTATCGGATGTTAAATAGAAGATCAATTGGAAATATATTGTTAAAGGGCACTTGATGGACAACAACTAGTTCTTATGTGCTGGATTACATTTTAATCATAGGAAGTACTCTGCTGTCACAGTTTATTATTTTTGAGCGAAGGACAGCAACCACATTGACCACACACACCAAAAACCCTTGTTACATGAGAGTCTATTCGTCAGCTGTGACAGAGATTTAAGAAAAATGTAGGAAGGAAGTCATGACGAATTGGCAGTGGGACTGGTTGATTTGGTGTTGAAAGAAGGGTAACACACTCGGAGGTAAAGCAAAAAGTCAATATGATTTGATCGCAATTAGACTTACCAAATAGATCTGGGTTGCACAAGGAAACTCGGGATAAACACAAAGAAACTCAGACAAGAACTAAAGAATGTTTTCACATTTAAAAAAACTCTTACCAATAAACAACGATTGGATGATTTGTGAGCGGTATTAAAACAAAATGATATTAAGAGATTCTTGCCTTTGATTACTAGGGGAGCATGACACCTGAAACACCACACAAGCAAAACAACTATTTCCCCATCGCAGTGGGAGAAATATTTGTAGGAAGCAATAGGTCTTAGTAAGAAAAATCCAATAGCCATGTGACAGGGTCCTGTCTGTAGCAGTATTGTATCACGGTTGCCTAGCTAGTAGAGGATGCTGTGAACCATTAGGGAAGTTATATCTGCTAATCCAAGATGACCACATCTCTAGAATATGCAAGAGTCTGTGGCCTGCCAGTATACTGCAGTGCAACATGTCCTCTGTATGTGCAGCCTCAATTCAGACATCAATGGCACTGCTCCTTCTCTGAAAGGAACTTAGTGCAAGCAGGTCTGGAGTGCCACTTCCCTGTTCACATGGCACCCTACACGATATACATCAACTCCATCCCCACTTCCTGACAGTCCAGTAATGTTGAGAGAGCCTGAAGAACCCTCCTATTGGCTTTGTCTATTGGAACACAGAGCCCATTATACAGCCACTGATCCTGTTCCAATCTTTCTGTACATTTGACCACTTCACCTTTCCTGGCCTTTCTGCACGGATGCAGCAACCCAGAACAGGAGCACCACCAGTATCACTAGCCCATTGTATTCCAGCCAGTTACTGGACCAATACTAGATAAACCTCACCCTCACAGTGGATGTCTTCCCCACATTATTCTTTCTTAAAAATACTTTGATTTAATTAATCAGGAAACAGAAATGTAAGTCTCTAAAGAGGATGTCCTGTAGGCTCACATTGGACGTCATCATTGTACTCATTTGTTTATGCCTTGAGAAGAGGGTTTCGTTTATGAAATATGTTAGCAGTTGTGGGGGTTTTAAAGAAGAGAAGTCACGTCCTGATATTGAGAATGATGGTGCTAATGAACTTTCCTTGTGATTGACGAGAATAAGACATCTCCAACCGAAGTCAATTGAATTGTGAAGAATGTGTACTTCATATATGTAGTGTTTATACTTGTACATATACATTGTATGCTGCCCTTGACCCATTTCACATTTTGACACATTTCCTTAGTAAGGATAAGTATAGATCGGTTTTTAAATAGTTATGTATGAAGAAACATAGTACCGTTCCTTACTAAATAGCTGTGAGCCAATTGGAGACCTGTGTATTGACCTGTGTTGTGAAAGAGATTAAGCAGAAGAAGCTATGGGTGCCGATACTTGGTTATCAGGTAATTTGAAGCGCACAACTGCTGTTCCAGTTCACGCAAGACACCACACAAGACGTTTCACTCAGGGACACGCCAGCCCAGTCCCAAACCCCACCCCTGTCCCCGGTAGCGTCAGCACATACCATGGCGCAATAGCTGATCCATACGAAAAGCCGGTCATGTATCGGGAACCTACTTGATACGCTCACAGACAACTGCAGGGAAACATAGCCTCACTGTAGATATCCCCCATCCTGATTCTGACACCGTAGGCATCTCACAGATGTACTGGTACCCACTGCAGAGTAAACACCTGACGCACCATATCCCCTTTTTTTCTGTTTTCCTCTCCCCCTTTATCTATGCAAATTCCCCGGATTTCCCCCTTGCCTCAAACCCACCCCCCACCATTTGTCCACAGTTTCATGTTCATGTTTTGACAATGCAGAGTAGAAACATACACTTTGGGAGCACACTGGTCATTAAGCAAGGAGGGGCACTAATATGGAGTAGGGGACTACATACCAACCCGTGCCATTCCGGAAACTCCCTCAGCCTGGCACACAGCGGTAGCCACCCCACTGCACCCCACACAGGCTTTTTAGTGGAGAAATATAGTTCAACGATGGGATAACTCTCAGTCGATGTGGGCGATGTCTAATGGGATGGCGGTTACAGAATGTGTCTATATTATTTGCCTGTCTGTATGTACCTGACATAACATCTAACTTGCATATGCAATATGTTGCACTATGAAGACCAAAACTCTCAATAAAAAAAGTTAAACAAAAATCAGGTAATTTGAAGTAGCGAGACCGGAGATAAAATTGTCTTGTGAGAGAAACCTTGTGATGTCCAACAGAATTGAGGTCATCGTGGGCCAGGTCATGTGTAAGGAGTCTGTTATCTTCATGACCTCTTGGCTTAGGAAGATGGTCGATGGATTAGCCCTGATCTCAGCGTTAGAGAGAGTTCCAGATTCTTGTGGCAGATCTGGTGAATGTGCAGGTGTAAGTTTTCTTTTTTAAATCTCGTTGGACCCAGCAGGAGGGAGCTGGAGCTCCGTAGAGAGTGGCTGCCTCATGAAATCTTAATGTTTTGTGACAAATACCTGTTTTTTTTTGGTAAAGGGCTTTGTCCGTTATGCACACTATTTTCATCTGGATCTTGGTTTCGAAAGGGAGCCAGTTGAGAGACATGAGGGAGGGTATGATGTGGTCTAATCGTCTCTTTCTTGTTACTAGTCTTGCTGCAGCATTGAGTGTTGCCCTGAATGGAGCCCTTCGTGATTAAGGTAGACCAGTTAAGAAGACACTCCCATAGTGTTTTCTGGCTACATCTAAAGATTGCATTGTAGTCTTGAAGTCTGGTGGCTGGATGTACAGTTCCACTTTCTTGAGGAAGTTGAGTTGAAAAATAGCATTGCGTGTGACTGCCGGGATGTGTGCTTGCATGTTGAGTTTCTTGTCCAGGGTTATTCCAAGGGATTTTGTTGAATCTATAATGGCTCGTTTACAATTGAGTGTGTTAAGGTGATTGATTCATTTCTGAATGGGTAGGGAAGATGTGTAGGAATTCTGTCTCCTTGGAGTTTAATTTAAGATGGTTACTTGAAAGCCAGGTTTGGGTTTTCATCATGGTGTCACTGGCGAGGATGATGTCTGGAGAGGAAATCTGTAAGTAGATCTGTGTATCATCTGAATACGTATGATATTCAAGGTTCGCTTGATTGAAGATCTGTGTCATTGATGCCATATAAAGGTCGAAAAGTGTGGTTGATTCAGAGAATCAGCCTGTTTGCGAACGGGAAAAGGGCTTGATACTTAGGGCCAAATGACTCAAGGACTTAAGTCCTCACAGCTTTCCTTTTATTGTCACTAACAGGTTATGTATTTGAGTCCCACTAAAATCAATGCAGGCTTTCGCCCTTCCTAAGGTGATAAACTAAATTGCAATAAACTCAGGAATGTGAATATCCGTATTTACAGTTAATTGAAATGCCGAAGAGTGCAGCATTTAGCACATTTAAAAAAATTAATTTCGTATTCGGGGAGATTGCCAGATGAAAACTGTCCCGATACAGTACGACAAAAAAAAACAACCATCCTCAAGGTGTGAGCGATGGTGCACTTGGTCCGTTCTATGTCATCTAAATTGTGATGCCATGTGTCTGTCCTTTAACTTCAGAAATGTACATAAATTCCATTGAAACGCTTCATCTGAGATCATAAACTCCTTCTGATTTAATCTTTCTTTATTACACTTTAAACTTCAATAGTGAAAATATCCTTGAAGTATGTGAATTCTCCTACCACTGTTAAACATTAATCCAATCAGTCCATAGCAATGAGCAAAAAAATAAATATTGCCAGCTACATAACCAAAAGAATTAAAAGTTCATTGGGGCAAGATTATCAGACTGATATTGAGATTGTGGTCCTCCAAGCACAACATGTATAGTGCGATCATCGAGACAACAAAGCATTGAATTAGCTTTGTGCCCGCACCTGTGTTTCTGCTGCTCCTCCCTCCAGCCATTATGTAAACAAACATTGGCTGCTGAAAAGCACCTCTTTACAAATCATGAAGTTCTCAGCATATGGGTCTGAAAAATGACAGAAGGACATCCTGCTTGGATGCTCGCGGCACCATACCCATCCGCTCCACACATCACATCCTCCTGCTCCTATGCCCTTCTGTGCTGTATCATCACTGATTGGCTGATATTGTGACATGTTTGTGTTACACCCCTGGGGGAGGGGTTTACAGCAGTACTTTGCTTTGCCCAGCTTGTCCCAACTTGCAGCTGCGGGTTCTGGACCTGGTCCTGCGCTGTTGGAGGGAAAACACCTCACACAGCCCTAAGCTTCCAGCCGTCAAGCAACTAACGACAACCCAGAAGCCCCAAAGGACGCAGGGGCAGAGGGAGACTGCAAGCAACCCCTTACGAAGGGAGACATCAAGTAACCCACCAGCAACAGCAAGGTGAAAAAAGGTGAGGTGTGGTGGACACTGGGCTTAAAAAATAACCAGACTCCAGAGAACGGAGGGTCTGACTCAGTGCAGCTTGCAGTCTTGTGCAGCTCCACTCCCTCAGAGCCCAGTCCCAGACTGATCCCTCGGTGGCCCGCAGTCCGTCTTGCCACCCGGCCACATCTCCGGTCACCTCAATCGCTACCTCAACCTCTACTCCTGCCACTTGAGGCCACGTACAGAGACAGCAGTAAGACCCGCTGGTGTAACCCAAGGGTCTGGGAAAAATAGCAAGGAGCCAAATGCCTGTTGGGCACTCCATGGCCTCCGCCATACAACAAGTAAACCCAGCGTAGGGGTGAGGCGGCTCAGGCCTACCAGGAAAGCATAGGTAGCACCAGGCCAAAAAAACTAAAAGGAAAAGTGAAACCCGTAACTATTCATCCTTAAAGATCCACTGCTGCAATAATAATACATTTGGGTTCGCAGTGCAGCATATGCTCCGTCCCAGGTACATCAGAGACCACACAAATCTGCAAAACACCAGAAAGGGAGGCGTCTGTATATTTGCAAACAAGGATCCAGAAACCGCCAAGGAGCCACATTGGACAAAAAGAATCAGGGGCTAACTTTGTACAAGGAGGATCCTGCCCTGGCTTGCTCATGAATACAAGGGAAGCTAGACCATCTAAGAATGACATACAGGGCTTCTTGGTGCAGACAGAAAATCCCAAAACATCAATCACAACCCAGTTAAAATCAACCAGGAGGCAGGAACCAGACCGCACAAGGCTAGACAGCGGGCCCCAAAAAAACATTGTTGGCTCGCGGAGGATTCATCAAATAGGAACCATCATCCGCAGGCAAAACAAAGGTCTACCTCAAGTCCCCTCAATTCAGGTCCTAGCCCAGATCCAATAAAAGTCCATTATTGGGGAACCCCTCCACCCCTAGCACTGAGTCCAACAGAAGAAGCCTCAGCTGCCCCTGAGAACGATACCAATAGTGTGACCATCAACTGGCTAATGCGCTGAGTGGTTCCATTAAGCCGACAGATATGAGTAATAAAAGGAAAGTTGACTACAGAGAAAGATAGCATGAATTTAACTGGGAATGGAGAAACAGCCCCAGGCTATGAAACTCTGAGTAGGCCCCTCAAGCACTTACGCCTCTATAGCCCCTCTCCTATTGCCCAGACACCACAAGACAGAGCAGCAACTACAGGAGATGTCATGACACCCAAACAAAAAAGAGTAGAGGTAGAGAGCCACGTAAGAACAGGAACAATAACAACCACCACATAAGAAGGAGCTTGCAAATAGCAACATCATAGAAGGTCCAAAAGTCACGCCCCAAGCCAGTTCCCCGACAAATGCCTTGGCAACATTGAAAAGACCAGCTAGAAGACAAGCGTGTGGGGCAAGGCCATAAGAGATCACTCAAGAAAGGTCCTCTCAGTCAAGCTGGTGCTCGGATTTCTCAAGCACTTGCTACACCTATACCCAGGAACGCGAGCAACCAGATGGAACTACAGAAAAGCAAACAGCCGCAACATCTCAAATTGCTATTGTAAACATCAACAAAACACTGGTACAATGGCCACCGCTGCACTTTTACATGCAGATAAGCTGGAAGTACAAATCTCTATGCTGCAAACAATTGCTACATTAAACACACAAATATGTTGCAAGTCAGACACCCTAAACAACTTAATTGTTACAGCTCAGGACTCCGTCAAAGCAGAACAAAAGTGGGATACGTGCACTTGTGGCCAAATATTAAAAAATGTTGCGACTCTACCAGCAATGATGACCACTTTGATCTATGACCTGAAAAAATCCGCCATCTCTCAGGACACTAATAACGAACTGGTTCAAAATCAAAACGCAAGAGAACAGAAGACTCCAAGACAGCCCCCTGGCCAGAAAGCAATCAAACCCAGGAGGATAAAGATGCATCTCCCAAGAACTGGAAAAGCCGGGCAAGGACACAGGCAGAAGCCTCACCTGGCAACCTTAATGCAAGTGAAATCGATCCCCCACCGGTAAGCAACAGCCTACTTCAGCTAGGCCCAGTGCAGAGGATGCCGCAACCACAAACACATAATAAAAACTTAGAAATACAGGAAAAAGGGAAACATACCATGGAAAGGAAAAACAAGAAAAGACAAAAAAAGTTACACAAAAGTAATAATTATAACATGAGATCGACTCTTATCCAATGGTTATGATCAAATCCAAAAGAGGAGCAGGGGCAAGGGAAGCACGGAGCAAACCCCTTTAGAGGTAGAATGGCAAACTGGCTCGACAGGACCCAATCAGTGTGCTATCAAAGAGTTTGTTTTTCATCTCCTGAATTGCACGGCACACGCTCAAATAAGAGGGGAGTTTTGCCTGATCTCACAGCACTGGGCACTCAAAGCCACATTCTTGATATTTTGTGTGAAAGCCAGAAAAGCCAAGGAAAAGTCGCAAAACAATATAATCTGGGAAACCACAAAGAATGCCCAGACAAATTGGTGTATGTATTTCAGCTCTGCACTGGACTCATTAGAGGCGCGAGAGATTTGTTCTAGTGGCTCCTCATTACCAACAGCCTCGAGATTAATAATCAAGCTAGCAAAAATCAACTCAAGGGAGCAGGACATGCAGACAATCAAGAACCTGGCCCATGGCGGCTGGGTGCTCGCTCTATACGAACCAGGGGCTCTGCCGACTTACCTCTCCCTGCCTTTAAACCCGGCACTAAAACAGGAGCTACTAAGGATGCGACTGGGCTTAATTCGATTAAAATCACTCTGGCATGGTCTCAAAATTAGGGAAGAGCAGGAGAGACGCAGCAGATTCTGCGCAAAAATAGAAGAAGCATTGACCTACATCCTCTGCTTATGTGAAAAGCTGTCCAATATGGCGCTCGCTAAATATTAGACCCTGCAGCGAAGCAGTCGAAGCATGCCTGAAGAGCGAGTCCTCACCGTTGGTGGACTAATTCCTGAAGTTTATGTTATGTTATCTGGATTTATAAAGCGCATTACTACCCTGAGGCGTCTAAGCGCTGTAAAGTTACGACTGCAAGTGGCAAGTAGGAGTAACAGGGTGTGCTAAGACCTGAGTAGCTGAGTTTTTACCAATTTCCTAAGACAAGCAAGAAGGCTGGGTGCTGTTTTTATACCGAGAGGAAGTAAGTTCCATGTTCTGGAGGCTTCAAGCACAATGCTTTTTCCTCCCTATTGTACTTGTTTGAATCTGGACACTAATAATAATTTTGTCTTTGCTGACCTAAGATTTCTGCGGGAGATACTGTTTGAAGCTCTGGTTCAAGAAGTCCGGACCAAGACCATGAACTTCCTTGTAGGCTAGACCTATGAGAGCTGCTCTAGCATTACCGGTAGGGACAGTGAAAGCGTGTTACAATAAACTGTTCAATTTCCCCAAAGAGCTCAACAACTCTCCTCCGGTTTAAATGCAGTGTCAATGAAAGTCTAGCCGAGAGGAAAAGCCCTGTCAGTGTCCCGCTTAATGACACATTATACCCAGGGCCGGAATGGGAACCACAACTGGCCCTGGCAAAGTGATCGGCCGGCCCCTCCCTCCCCACCCGGGCGGGTTGGGGTTGCCGCCGAGCTCTTTGCCGGGGCAGGTTTTCGGCCGATTTTGCTACAGGGCCGATTTTGCCGCTATGCTGCAAAAGCGGCCCTGTAACAAAAACGGCCCCCAGGGGCCCAAACCCTCCGACCCCGCCCCCCCTGCCCCCCCCCCACCGGTGCGTCGCACCGGGGGATTGCCCGGTGCCTGCTATGGCCAGTCCGGCCCTGATTATACCACTCGTGCGACTTCATCGAAATTCCATGAGGTGACACCTCCGGCAGACTTGTTTTAGTTCAAGACTAGCCGCCTGATTCATCAAGCTAAATTGCACTCGCAAAGGGCAAGATTCTCAGAATCTTGCCTTTTGCGAGTGCAATTTTTGCATTTGGGATTCATCATCCCTAATGCAAAATTCGCTATTTAAGAATTCGCACATTTGCGAAGAATTGAATTTAAGGAATCTCTATTTGAGATTCCTTAAATGCAATTCATGAAGCATTTTAAAATTGCGAAAATGCAATTTTGGGCCGCTATTTACCGAGAGGTCAGACCTCTCGGTAAATAGCCAAAACGTAGAAAAATGCTTTTAAAAGCATTTTTCTAAGTTGCATGTTGCACACACACATGTCCTTTGGACATGTGTGTGCGCAACACCTGTTTCAATTTGCATTTAAGGGGTGCTACAGGGTGTCCTTTGGACACCCCTGGCACCCTTTAAATCGCTATCTTATTTGCGAGTAGCAAATTGCTAATCGCAAATAAGGAATACTCCCCATTCATTCCTATGGGCCTTTTGGCCCATAGGAATGAATGGGGAGTATTCCTTATTTGCGATTAGCAATTTGCTACTCGCAAATAAGGAATGTGTAGGAATCGCTATTTATTTAGCAATTCCTACATGAATACCGTTTTTCGAGTCCTTAATAGCGATTCACTATGAATCGCTATTAGGGGCTCGCAAAACGGCCCGTTGATGAATAAGGCTGTAGGTCTTGAATAACAGTTCAGCCATTGTGTTTTAACTGGGGCCTAAGCAGTCCATATTAAGAGGGGCCTTGGTGGTAGGTATACAATCCACCAAGGGACAAGTATCTCATTTTATTGGCGTGCTTGCACTTTAATCAAATGTACTTTTTTTTTGTACTTTCGTACACTTTAGATAAATAGACTTTTGATGGACACACTGACCAACTTTCATCTATAACATTTTATGAATTCGAAAAAAAATAAAAGTGTCCATCCCTCGTTCATGGCTCTGTAAAGTCCACAATGCTGCTGATGTGTATGACCGAATTAATGTTTTTACTGTAATGATTGTAACTAATCGCACAATAAAGAACTTTCTCCTTCTTCTTTCTGGGAACAATTTCACTTTATTAGTAGCAAATGAACACCCAAATAAGCAACTGAAAGATGACCTGTCAATCTTTGTGAAGGGCCTTCCACTGCACAGTGACACCTGTGGCCATACATTTACATCCGTCTGAGCTAGAAACTATTTTTTGGGTTAACATTTGCAGGCTATTCAGCAGATGGTGGATTATGTGACAAATACAGCCAAGCCATGATTATGCTGAAAAACTGCAGCCACTGAATCTCTTAATTCCAGTAGCTGTGCCTGTATTAAAGAATGTTATTACCATGGAATGTATTGGAGGCAAACTCTCTCATACTCTTTAAACATGCCTACTTCAAATCGGAATATTCAGATGAAAGAGTTTCAATTGATTTAAGGCTGAAAAAGAATGATTGTGTGTAAGATAAAGTGCTGCTATAATGCCACAACATTTTCCTTTTTGTGCTACAAAATTCCCATTTTTTTTGCTGCAAACATTTGTAATCTATTACTCAATATCCTGGGGGCGGGGGAGGTGTATATTCAATTAATAGGACTTAGGGGTGTCTTTGGTAAAATGGTGGTAGGGGGGAATCTGAATTTATACAATGGTTGGCGGTATTAATAGATGAGCCAGAGGAGATTAGGTATTATTGGCCTTATTACAACTTTGGCTGTGTTCCAATGGGACCCCACTGCCACGGTCCCAGGTAGACCACCAAGGCTGTGGTGAGCCCGCCCACCAGATTGAGTTTAATCCAGGGTGTGCGGCGGTGCAGTGGCTGTCTCACGACGGCAGCTGTGTTTGGCTCATAGGAGAGCCTTATCCTACCTCCGCCGTGAAGGTGCCTGCAGCACCTTCCTGCATGGTATGGCATGCACCATGTCATGAATGCTCACCGTGCAGGAATGAGGGTGCAATTCCAGGGGGCCCTTAGAGTAGGCTGTGCTTGGAGAAATGAGACATGCAGAGCATGGAAAGGAAGGAAAGAGTCATTGAAAAGAAAAAGGAGATGTAGAAAATTGGAAGTTTTAAGTCAAAGCCAGTTTGAATGCAGGGTTTTTGGAATATTGTGGAGGCTTTCGGAGATAGCAGGTAAAACCATAGAAAAAAATTATTTGCATGTGTTGCACTATCATTGCAGGCCATGAAAACACCAGCACACACACACTACCATCCTGAGGGTAACTAGAATTCAAATAAATATGGTTTCATTTTCTCATCAAAGGCAATAGAAGGAAATTACAATACAGGAATGCTGTACTTTAAATGTTTATGCTCCTAAACATGAATACATTTGTGTAAAGTGATGCTTCCCGGGCAAGTAGCACTAGCCACGGTTGTTTTCCCTCACAGTGATTCAAGAGTCTCCTGTGAATGAACCACTAGGTGTGAAGAAACAAGTCAATAATGTGCGGCCCATCTTTCTCTGTTTCCACCCTTAGCTCCAAGCTCGTGTTTTGATGTTGACCGTGTGCGCTGCTGGCATCGGCGGCACCTTCCAGTATGGCTACAACCTCACAATCATCAACGCCCCGACAATGGTGAGTCTTGAACAGAGCTTTGCCAGGAGACGACCTCTTCAAACAATTATCAATGTCCCAACTATTGGGAGTCGTAGACTGAGATGGGTCACCCGATAACCAGTTCTAACTCCATGCCCCACACTGAGTTGCCCTAATCAACACCCCCAACAAAAGTTATTTGTGAAGTGAGCGGAGTCACATAACAGCCATTTCAAACTACCTGCCTAACCTACTTTGTATTCATTTACAACCCAACAATGGTGAGTGTTGAATTAAGCTCGGCCAGGGGACAACCACTGCAATCAGTTTCAATGCCCCTACTATTACAAGCCCTTACTAAGCTGTGCCACCCGAGAACTCGTTCACATTCCCTGCCCCATGCTGCGCTGTAGACATCAACACTCCCAGTTCTGAGCTCAGGAGCCGAAAACCAGTTCTAACTTCCTGCCTCATCCCACTTTGCAATCATCAGTGCCCCAACTATGGGGATCCCTGAACTAATCTGTGGTATGGAACATACTTCAAAGTTCCTGCCACTCTCTACCTCACAGTCATCAATGCTCCAACCTGTGCGAGTCCTGGACTCAGCTGAGGCGCTCTCTTTTCCTGCAACCTCTGGCATTGGTTAGACCTATTGCATCTGTAAGGATTGGTGGGTGTATGGCATGGGCTACTGACAGCCACTTCTCCCAAGGGCTGTTACGGGATGTTACAAATGTGTTGCCTTACAGTACTTTCTTGTTGCAAAAAACATTTAACCGGTAAATCCAGCTATTACATGCATTCCCGACCTCTTTTTGGCCATTTTTAGGTCTGGCGTTAGCCATGGCTTTTGATTTTACTATAGACAGACCTCTTCATCCATTGGCATTTTATTGTGTCCATCATAGTTTTATCAGCCTACTACAGCATGCGGCAAAGAGTCAGCCCAGTGCAGTCGTTAGCTAACTTCACTATGAGTTACAGGTTGTCTTCCTTCATTTGGATCACGTGCACACGCAAAGTAATTTCCTTCATTGCTTGGGACTTCTATGGCAATGTGTGTTTGATGAGCAATCTGTTTGCTTTTAGCCAATGTTGTTTTTTTTAATTTAGCAAGGCCCAGAAACTTCCTCATCAATACCGTTTTGCAAAAACCCTAACACACCAAAGACAAAATAGGATCTGCACTGACCAAGCAAAAAGCGCTAGTGGCTAACTCCAGACCTATTGGCTTTGCGAGTGCTTGCACTAGTCCTTGTGGCCTGCCTGGGAGAGATCGTTTATAATTGTAGCAGCTGCAGCAACATTAGTAGGTGCAGCCATCTTTATTAACTTAGACTTCATGTGCAGAGGCGTGACATCCTGCTGTGACGACCTTGTGAATTCAGAGTTTATAAGTTTTGTTTGTCAACATGAAAACATTTCTGAGGAAGACAGGTGTGTCACTGATATGCCAGATTAGAAGAAAAAAAACAGTCATCAGCAGATGCCCTGGGGAGGTTTCACACCCTGGAATGGACATAGACTGCACAGATCCCCCATACAATTGGCTGGAAACCTTCTCTCTGCAGGAGTTTCCAGTTACTGTTTGCACACTCTGTGATATCTGCTCCTCACCGGGTGAAAGGAGCTGATATTGTGTGGCATATGGTGGCCCTGTGTGAGATGGACGGTCTGGTGTTCTAATTAAGCAATATTATCCAGGTGTCAGGGCACTCCTTGGCAGATACCCAGTGGAGTGGACTTCGCCCTGATCCTACGCCACTCCTGTGAATATTTACTTTGCAGTGCTAATCCCCGTACTTAACAGTGCTATTATAAACCGGACCTTTGAACTATGATTTACACAATTGATTGTTAGCTTTTGCGTCTTTTTATGGTTCTTTATTGTTGAGGGTTACATGAAGGATACCGATTTGGTTTTGGTGATTAGGCTCTGGCGTGTTTTTGTTCTTGAGCAACATGAGTTTTCTATTGAAATACATTAAAGTGAGTGAATGCTCTTGAGGGTTACATCAATGGTTGATAAAAACATTTTCTTAAAATGTAAATGCTTGGTTGTTGATATCACATTCATTTTAGGAATTGTAAAACATTCTATGGGGATTTCGCCAAACCCAGCATGAAACTTAAGGCTCTGGCACCAGTTCTTTTCAGTAAAACAATTCACAGTCCAACGCGAAAAATCAGACAGACCCTTCTACTTCTGTTCTGCCTTGCTGTCCATATTATATTGCGGTTTTGTACTCCAGGGCGCAGGACTGAGTACATGTAAGACTCCATACACATATTATAAGGAATAACAGTATTCTTTATCTGGTTATTAAGTGTTATGGGTCATTCTATTTCTAAAACATTTCAGGTAAGTTGTCAACGGGTTAATAAAGTAACTAAAACACAGTACAATTCTAAAGCCCACCACCTCCTCCCATAGGCGCTCACCTGAACCAGGCAGCTATTTTAAAACAAAGTGAAGCCTATTACGTATCACAATACAATGTTTTTGTACATTTATAATATCTATGCCAAGTAATACCCAATTGAAAGGCTGATAGACCTCACTTCAAGACATTTTTCAAGAAGGCATCCCTCCTGGGCACACAAAGCACCGCACAACTAGGACAGTATCTCAATAGACTCTTCATACTCCGCATAACACTTTGGCTCATAAAACCACAATACAATTTAGACCTGGGATACCCTGTCCCATCATCAAGCACTACTTCTAGCAAACCCCTTCAGTTTCTCAAGTCATTTCAAAAGTTTCTCATCAGTGAGAAACCTTTGCATACACATTTCCTTGGCGATAAGCCCATTAAAAAAAACACATTTTACTGTATTTTTTTCATCACAAAGTAGATATACAATAATATCATTGTAATACCAGTATTCACTGACCAATCAGGAGCACAATTTTAACACCAACAATATCCATGCGCTATTCTAGACACATAGATTGTCAATCTCCCCTACTAGCACAGTATTTTTGGGTTTGTGTGGGGTTGGATGTTTGTGGCATGTCGAGAGTGCCACTCCTCTCCAGAAGCAAATCTGTCCCCTCCCCTCAGACGTGTACATCATCCCGCAATTTTTCATTAGTCCGAACCATTTCCAACCGGATTGCATCTTGTAGGGACCATTCGAGATATCTTTATACCACAGTTGTAGTGAAGGGCTATCGGTTGCATTAATTGGATTGTTAGCCTACATTTGGCAAATACCCGCAGAAAATATATAATCTTTACTCTTTACGCTTATCTTCCCTTCGTAGGTATAGGATGCAACACCAATATAGATTGGGTCAAAGAGCAATCTATCCGTACTCCTGGAACCAGTGCCAGAGCCTTCACGATCTTCGCCAAATATTCACTAAACACTGGGAAAGCCCAAATCAAATGCATAAAATCTGGACCACTAAGGAGGCATTGGCACATTTGTCCAATTGAGTCTGATATATTTAACTGAGAGTTTGTTGTGAAAGGTACGCCTTGTGTAACATGGTAAATTGAGCCCGGCTGAAGCAGGCTTTGCAGCAAGCTGTTTTGTGATATTGTAGTACTCTAACCCACTCTGGGGCTGTGAATGGAGTTGCCCAGTCTCTTTCCCACATGGCACAAACCTTCAGATGTTCTGATTTCCGATCTTGTATCAATGCTGTATATAGGCAGGAGACTCTCCTACCCTCATCGGCGAGGTCCGCAATCCCCTGCAGTGTTGCAGATTCCTGCTGGCACCATGGGAACCCTCTCCAGCATCGCCAAGCTGTGACCGTCCTCTTGGTAAATGTTAGAAACTGGCCTGGACCCAACTAGAATTTTCTTCTAGCCTCGTCAATCAAAATAAAGTCCTCTCCTCATATAGATCCCTTAGGTCGCTACATCCGCCCTCCAGCCTGCCCTCTCTGTCATCCGTTTTATCCTGTGGAAGAAAGGCAAATCCCCAATTTACATATCTGACAGGAAAGGGGATTCCCTCCAACACACGTTTGCAATATTGATCTCGGATTTGAGTCATCAAGACCAGAAGGTAGGGGACTGGTTGCTCTGCCAGATGCGCTGTTCCCAAAGATTCTACGGCATTCCGTCCTGCCAGGAGGCCTCGTTCCCTGTTGATGCCCTCTTCTCTCGAGTGGCAGGTGCTGCATCTTTAATGCAAAGTTGTAGCATTCATAATCTGCCACTGTTAAGTCTCACTTTGCATAAGGTAGTTTAAGTGGAATAGGTTTCATTCTTTTTTGTGATCCGCCCCGTAGGAGAATGGTCAGTATGGTATCTAGTCTACGGAATACAGTTAGAACAAAATTTGTGATTCCCTATTTTGCGCAGTTTGCGTTTCCCTAAATGCTATTCTAGTAGCCATCGCAAATTGCAATATTGCTTTAACGAATCTCAAATTACCACCAACTTCAAGTTGGTGGTAATTTGCGATTTTCTAGAAAAATGCACGTTTTTGCATTTGTCAAAGTGCCATGTGGCTCACATACATGACCTTAGGGCTTGTATGTGCGCCACATGTGCACACATGCACATTTCAGGGGTGTAACAGGGTGTCCTTTTGGAGCCTTGCATCCTTGAAATTGCATGCGCAATTTGCGAGTACCTATTGGGTACTCACAAATTGCGCATGCAATTCCTATTAATTCCTATGGGCCCCTTGGCCCATAGATATGAATGGGAAGCCATTCTTATTTGCGAGTCGCAATTAAGGAATGCGTAGGAATCGCAAAATATTAACAGATTCCTACATACATTGCATTTTGCGAGTCTATAATAGCGAATCGGTAAAATTTACTATTATAGATTCGCAAAATGTAATGTTGATACATCTGGCCCTTTCTACCCTACATTGCACACTATGATTTTGTGATCGCAAACGGTGTAATTTTCTGCGAATTTCGCCTTTTGTGATTGCAATTTTGCTTGATACATCTGGCCCTACATTGTACACTATGATTTTGCGATCGCAATTTTGCTTGATACATCTGGCCATTTCTATGGAGTGATCGGACGGAGGGCCTCCACCGCCAGGTTCACCGAGTGCAGCCGGTACCAAGAGTCACATTGCTGTGTCACTCTTTATTTTTCGGGTCTTCTCGTCCTCTCTGAGGTACGTAGCTTGGGGTGGTCAATCTCCCGCCCTCCATGCCTTCAGTCGCTGTCCGGGCAGCCCATCTGGGGTCTCGATTGCCGCTGCAGACCGCAGATGCACTGCGCCGTTTACATCGAGGGATTCAGTTGGGCTCACCGGTGCAGGTTCCCGGTCGACACTGGCTTTGCTGGGTCTCGGGAAGTTGGGTCTGGTGATCGGACCTCCTCCTGCACTGAGGGAATTCTTCGAGGCTCCCGACCGTCGAGTCAGTGTGGGACAGCTTCGCGGGGCTCGGCCAAACAGGCGAGTCCGCGGCTTTCATGTAGTTTTATGCCCGATGCAGGACGCAGCGTTTCTGAACCCTCAGAGATGGCCAAATCGCTTTCAACCACCTCCCCTGCTACGTGTCTTCATGGGTCGTGAACTATGGCGGTGGGTACAGAGTCATTAGTTGGATTAATTATCGGTGAGCATATAATACGAGAGGAGCTACTGTAACCTCAGTTCATGTCGATTCGTAGCCACGCCCCCGACCACCACACTTTAAAGAACAGCTGCCCTGGTTTGTTGGTCAGCTATGGCACCCCACTAGGTTTGCAAATCCAGGGAGAACTTTTTGGCTCCTGTCTTACTTCAGTAGAAGCAGTATTTTGAGGTCTTTGGCAGTCTACTTTTTTCTGTGCAGTATTTTGCAACTCACTTTCTTTAGCACCAACCTACGACATTTTAATTTTGTACCTGGTGAAAATGTGTGTGCCTCGTAAGGGACACACATTTTGACACCCTTACTAATTAATATTGTTTGTTCCTCTTGTTATCTATTTTTTTCGTCTTTTCCGCTTCTGTGAGTCCTCTGTTCCTGAGACAGAATACATGTTTACTTTTACTGAAGCTCTTGAGTTGCATCACTTCTGTTCTGACTTACATGGCTGAGTGTCAGCCTTCACTTCTCCTCAGAGTTGTACATGCAAGCTTGTTACTTGCCATGTCCTAATGATGATCCTATAAATGACCTCATGCCATGGATTTAAATATTTGTTAGTATTTGTGAATGCATTCTGGTCAGAAGCCATACTCATATTTACAGACTTATCACATAACTGTTTTTTCTCACTGTGTGACGACTAGGAGCACCAAGAAAGTGCTACATTTTATGTTATAAATGCTTACCTATTGATTAAAAGCAAGCACACTGCTTGAACACCTACATAGTCTGTTTCCTTGTTTACAGTAAATAATGTTGGAATGCCAGCCAGCAGTCGCTGAGATCAACTTACACACATAAGAAAATATTACAGGCACCACTTGTTTGTAATGTTTACCCATGCACTGCTGGTGCTCAGGGTGTGATAATACTACTATCTCTCGTTTCCTGCTTAGGAGGTCACTGAGGTCACTTCAACCTTTCAAGGAACTGATATGCTAAGAGTCTTGGGTCTAAAAAACATGGCACTCAATCCCCTAAGAGGTTTAAGAAATAGGCAAGGTCAGTAACCAAAGACGTGTAAGGAAGAAATCTGACCAGGAGAGATTGTGCATCCCTTATTCAGAATTTGGGATGTGACAGAACCGTGGCCAACCCATTTGGTGCAGAAAAGGGTATTCAATAGCTAAATTCCTTAAAACTGCTAAGCATTTATGGGGCACTCATGGATATCAACCACCAATGTACCCATAGAGGGCCAATGTAGAGAATGATACAGACCCTCCTTCCCCGGACTGTTTCCTGAGGGTTTCTGAGCCCAACGTTGTGCTGCAGACACAATGGGAGCAAAGAACCGACGTGCTTAGCCTGCACAGCAGAGCAGTGTACGTGGACCTGAAGCCCCCTCACAGGATCACGAGAGCGGCCAAAACCTGGAATTCTCTCCCCACTCACCTCCGCCTTACACAGAACCACCTCTCCTTCAGAAAGCAGCTAAAAACCTGGCTTTTCGATAAGTAACACACCCACCCTCCCTCAAGCGCCTTGAGACCCTCTGGGTGAGTAGTGCGCTATACAATTTTTTGGAACTTGAACTTGAACTAGGTCTGAACAAAGATCAGACTGACCAATATGCAATAAACAGTGCTTAAGTATATCTACTTTGTTCATTACTTCTTTTCCAAGTAAGATGGTTTCTTCATTGCTAAGATCCATTTCCTCTATGCTTTCGTTACATTTGAAAAACAAATTCCTGTTATCCCTATATTGTGCAGTCATGAATAACATAACAACCTTTCTTCACTGACAATATCGAGCACATTCTGAAGTGTAGGCAGTATAGGCTCATTATTACCCGTTTGTGTGCTTAGCACACTACATCCCTTGCATTATCAGTTATTTTGATGCCAAATCCTAGTAATGCTAGTTGTATGGTGATTTTGCTTACCTGTGATGCCCTCCTCAGCCATTTCCAATCTTAAAATACTAGTCGACGGTTCAGCGGCTTATACCTAACAACATTTGTATGGGGAAAACTGGTCAGAAAGATGGAACATGCACATAAATAAGATGTTCTAACTCAGACTCCACATGTTATGTCGCATTCCTAGCAGTAAACAACATGTATTAATTCTGCCCCTGGGACCAACCACATTGTTAGCAGAACTGCTGCACTGTATTTCCGGGGTGCTCAGAAAGTGGTCCTAAATGTTTCCAAGGGCCAAGTTTCATGCAATTAATGTTTTCTTAGCTCTTGTTTTTATTGGCCACTGAGTGATATTGAGGATGTTGTGTTTGAAGAAGTAGATTACTCTTGACCGCTTAGTACTGAGAATACTGTTCCTCTCTTTCAGCACATTCAGAAGTTTGTGAATCAAACGTGGTTGGATCGCACGGGCAATGTCCTGGAGAGCTACATCATTACTCTTATTTGGTCGATCATTGTGTCTGTATACCCCCTCGGGGGCTTCCTAGGGGCTCTGCTGGCCGGACCCATGGCTATCCGACTGGGAAGGTAAGGCTGTGTTGATCGGCTTATCAGGCACACAAAGTGCGTCAGTATGCTTGATTAACATTTGAATCTCAGACATAAACATCTCTGAGCGTTGAATTGTGAAACCTACAAGGTCAGGCAGTGCTGTCCCTTATCCTTTTCTATTTTTGCCCTTTAAGGAAAAATTCGCTGCTTTTCAACAACCTGTTTGTGATCATCGCTGCCGTGCTCTGTGGGTTCAGCCAGCTTGCCAAGTCTTTTGAGATGATCGTGCTGGGAAGGATCTTTGCTGGGATCAATTCTGGTGCGTATGGTTTGGTCTTTGTTGGCTTGGCGCTGGGTCTTATATCACACCTGTGCAGTGTCCCCTAGGCGACATATTGAGGCAGTGCCTGAGCAATGCTGCACAGCAGGGCTCAGTTAGACTGTATCCTGCACCAGTTAAATCTTGTCCATTTGGCTAGAGACGTTGTCAATTCTACCTTTTATGGATTGATGGCATATTGTAAAGAGGGAAAGTAACATATAGCGCAGAAGGAGGGATTTTGTGTGTTACATATGAGGTGTGGCTGATTTGAAGAGCATTATCGTGGTTTTTAACTTTATGGTGTATTGCAAAATGAAGTTAGAATGGAGGCTTCCTTATTCCATGTATTCATATGTTACATGTTTAGTATATGCCTGCATGTCGACGGATACACCATGCTTCAACCTTGAGCTTTATTTACATTTGCAAGGCATTGCAATCTTGTACTTGAAATCCAGTTCATTCAAAAGGACTAAACCAGGATTCCAGCTTCAAGAAAGGGCTACTTTATAATGCAAAAGTCTATCATTGGAAGTGTATTGTCCAGTGATCTTAAACCGGCTCGTTATCCCATCTTCAGCATAGTGGTTCCTACTGCTCGGCGTGCGATGTAAGCTCTGTCATACCAAGCAATGGATCAACAGTGACACAGTTGGAAGGCCAGAAAGTAACACTTACAGGATGACTACATGAAACTGCATCACCGTCTTTAGAAGCTACTGCTGTCTCTAGTTTGTGTTTTACTAAACCAAAGAAGTGATGGTTACATATTAGATATCACCTTTAATGCTTTACTTCGAAACACTGTATCAGAATTGAGTGAGGACCAATGGAGAGCTTTCAAATGTGGTGGAACTGGGAGCGTATAGAGGGAGGCCTCAGAAATTAATGTTTGAAGGACATCTAGGTGGATAGAAATACAGTGAGTGGCATCAGACAAGGAGGGAGTGTGATTAGAATAAGCACAGTATCCTCTTGTATTTTTTCCTTAACGTCTTAGACCCATGTGGGAATCAGTATACTTGACAACACAAGTGAAAAGTGTATTATATTTCGAGAGATACGCGTCACAGTTGGTTTTGTGTCATAACAGTTCAGACTATCTATCTATCTATCTATCTATCTATCTATCTATAAATATATATATATTTATATGGTATTGTGTATTGTGTCATAACAGTTCAGACTATCTATCTATCTATCTATCTATCTATATATATCTATATCTATATATATATATATATATATATCTATATATATATATATATATATATATATATCTATATATATATAGATATATATATATATATATATATATATATAGATATATATATATATATATATATATATATATATATATCTATATATATATAGATATATATATTGAAGCTCCAAGTTGTACCGGTAATCCCAGGGCACTCTTAACAGCGGGTGCAGGCTCCACGCCGATACTCGTGAAAAATATTCCAGCTCATGAACCGTTTCATTCAGGAAACGAAAAGCGCACTCCAGGGGTAAAGCAGCAAAGTTTATTCAGCCCACAAACACTCGTGCAACACATGTTGCACGAGTGTTTGTGGGCTGAATAAACTTTGCTGCTTTACCCCTGGAGTGCGCTTTTCGTTTCCTGAATGAAACGGTTCATGAGCTGGAATATATATATATATATATATATATTTATGGATAGATAGATAGATAGATAGTCTGAACTGTTATGACACAAAACCAACTGTGACGCGTATCTCTCGAAATATAATACACTTTTCACTTGTGTTGTCAAGTATACTGATTCCCACATGGGTCTAAGACGTTAAGGAAAAAATACAAGAGGATACTGTGCTTATTCTAATCACACTCCCTCCTTGTCTGATGCCACTCACTGTATTTCTATCCACCTAGATGCCCTTCAAACATTAATTTCTGAGGCCTCCCTCTATACGCTCCCAGTTCCACCACATTTGAAAGCTCTCCATTGGTCCTCACTCAATTATATATTGATATATATATATATTATCTTTACTTTTTGCATTTCTCTAGTTTTAGAGATCTTAGTACAACTCAACTGGAGTTTGAAATGAATGTGGCTTAGTTCACAACAGAAGGCTTTTACTAAGATTAGGGAAGAAAGGGCCTCAATTGGGTGTTTTCTTGTTGATAGACATAAAGAATGGCAAGGATAAGGAAGGAACACAGAAAAAACACTTACCCATGGTTGTTGTGATTGTGTTTTGGAGACGGTAGTATGAGAACTCAATAGATTCGTAATGTACTTTGGACAACTAGAGCCTTGAGCATGTGCACAAGGTACAGCAGTTCTTATTTATTCAGTATTTTCTGGAAAATGTAAAGGTGTGTATATATGGACCTTAGGAAGCACTTAATGGTAGAGTCCTTTGTGATGGGCAGTGAGGGTTGAGACCTTGAAGAGCAAAGAGTGTGCAGAACAAGAAGGGAATCAGTGGAAAAAGACAATTGGAAAGAGAAAATAACCTTGGGAAGGAAGTACAGGGTAGTCTTCTGACTCACACTTGCATTTTTTAATCCAAGCGATGGGATTCTGGTGAAGTGTTATAAAAAGAATTCAGGACAGCTAGCTGCCATTTGTACCATAAATGTCGACAATTCATGTAAACATTTATATTTCATATCTTTTCATACTACGACCTTAATGCTAACATTGGTCTTATGCCTCTATTTCTGCTCAGGTGTAAGCATGAACATCCAGCCAATGTATCTCGGGGAGAGTGCGCCAAAGAAATTTCGAGGAGCAGTAGCAATGACCTCTGCCACCTTCACCGCATTGGGGCTGGTCCTGGGACAGGTGGTAGGACTCAGGTGAAACATGCCTAGACTCGAAATGTATGGGAGATTAAGGAATAAGTGTGGGGTCTGTAACCATATATCTCATTTGTATTGTTATACTTAATTTTTTTTTTTTTTATTGTTTTAATTCTTTTTATTTGACAAAACAACAAAAAGCTCAGCATTACAGGTAGCAATTTGACAACAGTCAGGTACATCACAGATGCTCATTACAATTGGCGTATCAGTCCGAGACATTCCAACATTATTATAACTCGCCCTCTGCATCCAGGGAGCCCCGCGGCCTCTCCTCCTTCTGGCGTAATTCAACAGTGGGAGACAAGCATATTTCGCCTCGATATGTTATCCAAGCTGCCTACTTACGGTCCCATTTTTCAGGGCAACCCTGTTTTCAAAGTCGTCTTTCTCTGCTATCATAGCCTTGTCCATGTCGACTACCCATCTTTTTATCAATGGTGGTTCCTCGACTCCCTATTTCTGGGCAATGTTCTGTTTTGCGAGGGCACACCCCAATGAGACCCAGGATTGTTCGGTATGGGTTAGGTGGGTGCCTTCCCATATATTTAATAAGCAGAAGTTCAGGAAGGCGTTCCTCCCCCAGACACCCCTCCCCCCCACACACATTTTCCATTTTAGACATAACCGCAGCCTAGTATGTTTGGACGGCCGGTCATTCCTACAATGTGTGGAAAAAGGCTCCCTCTTGGGAACATTTTCGGAGGCAATATATGTCCGTCCTCCTCCCCATCTTAACCGGGGTTCTCACGGCCAGGCAGACTCGATGTAGAATTTTGAGTTGAACCAATTTGAGTCTCATGGGGATGGCGATTTCCCAGTGGGAGGCCAGTGCGTCCCGCCAGTCTTCTTCCTCTATGTCTCCCACATCCACCTCCTATTGCTGTCTAATGTGTGTCAACAAATCCGGTTGATTATTAATTCACTTCTTATATGTTAAAGATATGGCCTTCTTGGGCATAGGAACTAGTAGCAATCTATCTTCTAGAGGGAATGCTTCAGGTAGAGAGCTTCCCTCAGGTATCGCTATTTTCATGGGGTGACTGATCTGGAGGTATCTGAAGGTTTCAGAATGCGCCATTTGATATTCTTTCTGTAGATCTGAAAATGATATCAGCCCCTTTTTGGTCCAAATGTCTTCCACAACTGAGAAGCCTATTAGGTCCTATTTATCAAATCCGGGACAAGCGCTCAGTCTGCCTAACTATTCGGGCCCCCATAGTGGGGTTACTTGTGTGATCTTTTTATGCCACCCTATTTTTTTAGTAACCCATTGCCAAATTTCTATAGAGCGGGCTGTGGGGCCTGTAAGTTGTAGGCTTTTGGGATTCGTGTAGAGGGCTCTACGATATCCCCCCTTTCCCATTAGCCATCTATCTGTATGAAGGCTTGGTTCACTTTGCGGACAGTGGACCCAGCGATTGATAACCGTCAATTGGGACGCCCAGTAGTATAGCTTGAGATCGGGTAGAGCGATCCTACCATCATACCATCCCCCGTCAGTTTCTGCATTGCAATACGTGGTGCCCTCCCATCCCACAGCAGAGTTCGCACTGCACTTTCAATGTTCGTAAAATAGGAATCTGGGACCTTATAGGGAGTGTTTTGCAGTGTATATAGAAGTGAGGCAATGCCAACATTTTAAAAAGAGCTTCCTATCCCAGCAGGGTCAGTGGGAGGGCTCGCCAGTGTCGAACATCAGTGCGCAGGCGAGTTAATGGCCCCTGTAAATCAGTGTCATAGAATAATGTTGGGTCGGTGGTTACGTAGATTCCTAAATATCGAAAACCCTCTGTTACCACGGGGATGTCCTAGCCTTTTGGCAAGTTTGACTTAGGGCCATGAACTAAAAATAAAAGGGATTTGGTCCAGTTTATAGTATAGCCAGAGTGATTGCTGAATATACGAAATATGTGTAGGATGCGATGAATTAACGATGCCAGGGATGCTATGTATAATAGTATGTTATCCGTGTAAAGGAAGATTTTGTGTTGTTCTGTCCATTTAAGTTCTCGTATCAGGGGGTCCCACCTTACCCATGTCGCTAGTGGTTCTAATACCAGCGTGAAAATTAATGGTGATGGAGCATCCTTGTCTAGTTCCCCTACTCAGGTGGATGTGTCGTGATGTGTGGCAGTTACCCACTATTTGTGCTTCTGGCTTTGTATATAAAAGCTTAACCCATTTCATAAAGTTGGGTCCAAAGCGCATTTGTTCCAGTACTGTAAACAGGAAAGGCCATTCAATAGTATCGAATGCCATCTTGGAATCGAGAGAGATCAGGGCAGCGTCGGCCCGTATTGTATCCGCTCTTCACAGAGCACTATGCAGACAGCGTAGATATAAGGCAGTGTTTCAGCCTGGCTTAAAGCCTGATTGATCAGGATGAACTAGATGTGTGTTTATGGGGATAAGTCTGTTCACTAATGCTTTCGCAAGGATTTTGACTGCTACAGTAAGGAGTGAGATGGGTCTATATGCACTACATTATGCCACTGGTTTGCCCTGCTTGTGTATTACAACTATTGTAGCTAATCGAATCTCGGCTGGCAGTAACGCTTTCTGGTAGCTATCTAGATACATTTCTCGAAGGTGGAGTGTCAACTTAGTGGCAGCTAGTTTAAAGAACTCAATAGGGAGTCAGTTGGGTCCCATTGTCTTACCCGAGTGTATATCTCGGATTGCTGTCTGTATCTCTTCTTCTGTCAGGTCTCCCTCGAGGGATTCCCACTCTTCTGAAGAGAGGCCAGTAACCTGGATAGTTGCAAGTAGATTTCGGGTATCAAGAGCAGTGGACTCAGAGGCAGACTCATAGACCGCCTCGAAGTAAGTGGCAAATGTGTCTGCTATCTCCTATGGTCGACTATGTCCCTACCCTATGCCGCTGTCCCCTTCAACCGGTGGACCCATATTAGCACCTGCTCCCTTCTCTCGAGCCAAGCCAATTGCTTACCTGTCCGCTCCCTGTGTTCATATATCTTGTGGTATATTGTCTTTTGCCTGGATCTGGCTGCTTCTGTAGGAAGCTGTCTATAATCTTGCCTCTTGGAGTCTAGTGTTTGTATGATCGAGTCGTACCTGGCCTGGGTAAGGTTTTTCTCATCCTCTAAGATCTCTTCAAGCTTTTCTCTATGGTTTGTCAGTTCATTTTTGTGGGCCCCATCATTAGAGCAAAGGTTCAACTTTTTATAACGGCCCGAATGCTCCCCATATAGATTGAGACGAGGTCACTGGGCCAATATTTCCGCTGAAGTATAGATTGGTATCTTTCAACAATTCTGTTTTAATTTGTGGAATTTTGAGAGTCCATGGGTTCATTGTGAGGGTTGTGCGCTAAGGTGGAACGTCCACAGCCATCCTAGTGAATACTGGAGAGTGGTCGGAGATTCCCCTTGCCAAACAACGGGCCTCAACAGAATCAGGGGCGTCTTCGGTGTGGGTGAGTAAGTAGTCTATACGGGACTGGCTGTCATGGGCTCCTGAGTTGAAGGTATACTGGCAGACAGTGGGATTGAGCTGTCTCCAGATGTTGACCAAGCCAAGGGCCGAGAGGAATTCCACCAACTTAGACCCGGAGCTAGGGTCTTTACGCGGTGGGATTCGGTCAGTGATTCCATTCAGCGTTGGGTTGAAATCCCCTCCTATAACTAGGGAACCCACTGGGAGGTCTAAAATGAATTTACCTTGGTCAATTAATGTGGTTTGCTGTAGTGCAGGGGGATCATATATTGACAATACGCTCAGGGGCTTCCCTTTCCATGTGCCAATGGCCGCCACGTATCTACCCTGTGCATCAACACATGTTTTGGTGACCAAATAGAGGCAGCTTTTGTGAATAAGGATGCCCGTCCAACTGGAGCTAGGAGCTAATCCTGCATGTGCTATGAGCTGATACCCCCATTGGTTTATGGCTTTAGAGGTGTTGCCAATGAGATGGGTCTCTTGCAATAGTGCTATGTCTGACACTTAGCTTATCACCTAACCCGTTCACGTTCCACGTGAGGAACCTCAGGTCTCTTCCTTTCTTACTAGCCATGGTGATGGGTGTGTGTTATTTGATGACGGAGTAGCGAAGGATCTACATGGGCCCCCTCTCCCAGGCAAACAAAAACCAGAAGTCTCCCTCTGTACACCTGTCCTGGTTCCTAGTTTACTGAGCTACTTCCCTTTCCCACTACTTTGTCTGAGCCGAGACATGAATATGATACCCCCCTTTCACGAACCCTGGTGTCTCTAAGGTGTGTGGCCGTGTGTTCGACTCTGAAGGCGACCACTGTGATGTGTTTCGTTGCTGAGCATGAACAATAAAACAAACAATTCTGCAACCCCCCCAACAGCAACTCCCCCCTACACCCACCCAGCCTCCCTGCATGACGGTGTCCATCGGCCCGCCTCCCCAACTGTGCAGAGTACCCATCCTCCTCCCATCCCTGTGTTGGAGAAGTCATATGCCAAACCTCCTCTTCTCACTGACCTCTGTTTCCATCTGCTACAGGAGACATATGTGAACAGTCAATTTACACTTATCCGCTCCTTGTGTCGATGACCACTGGTCGTTGTTTCCGCTTTTCTCCCTCTTGAGCGACCTTGTCTGGCTTGTTTCAGGCTGATGATATCTTAAAGGTTTCCAAGGTCACTTATCCGTCAAGGTTGGGAAGCACCGATAGGTGTTGTCTGATTCCCCATTTCTCAAAAAAATACCTCTCAGCCTGATCCTTTTCTGAATCTTTACAGTCGATTTACAAGCCGCCCATGCAGTGTTGGTCTCTGTCTCCTTGTGTGGTGTCTTGTCTTTTCTGCGTCTTCCCTATTCGTCGATCCTGCTGGTCCGGGTTCTCTCAATCGCCTACTCTCCGCCATCCATCCAGCCAATCCCAGACATCATCTGGCTCGGTAAAAAAACAACTTTTGCCGTCCGCCTCGACTCGCAATTTTACTAAAAACAACATTGAATATTTAATTTCCCACTCTCTAAGGTTTTTTTTTTTTTTACCTCCAGGAAGGAGTGTCGTTGTCTCTGTACCTTTGTGGTGAAGTCAGGAAAAAATAATATTGTGCTTTTTTCATATTTGAGGGGCGGAGCACTGCATGCAGTTCGAAGAATAGGGTCGGGGAGGTGCCCCTGGCTTAGGCCTGCCCCCTGGCATGCGATATGCTCGTTCTATGGAGAAATAGTTTGAAAGGTTTTTAGCTTGTAGGTGCTCATTACCAAGTCCTCGACAAGTAAGTCAGTTGCTGGTCCCTCGGCCCTCTCTTGCACTCCTAGAATACAGTCATTGTTGCGTCTTGATCTGCCCTCATAATCATCAAGCTGCTCTGTTAGGGGTTTGGTGCAAATTTGAAGATCAGAGACTTCTTTCTTTAGCGTTGTTGCCTTTGCACTCAAGTCTCGGGCAGCATCCTCAACCTCTTTGACCCTGGAGTCCATCTTCCTATGGTCCGCCCAGAGCAAGGATATGTCTGTGGTGATGGAGTCTAGGGGTCCCTCCAAGAAAGTGTGCACACTAGTTATCGTGGTCATCACATCGTGTAGCGTGGGGGATTCTTGCTCGGTTGGTTTCTGTCGTGCCTCTAGCTCCAGACCAGGGCACGATACAGCGCCCTACAGAGTTTTTTGCCACACAAATTTAATAATCTTAGACTGATGTGAACCGCGTCCCCCCTTGCTTGACAAAAACAACAGGTGATGGACAGAATGCAGAACATTGTCATACATTCACCCCAGTACAGAGATCTGGGCCTAAATCCATCATTTTTTTGCACTCCACACCACCCCAGGTCAGACATGGCCATATGCAAATCAGCCTTGACCCTGTGCCTCATGGGAACAGTCCAGCCCGAACTGCCAAGCCATGCCTTTCCTGGACCGGAATCAAGCATCCAAGGACCGGTTTCTGGCTATCAGCCGTCATCAGCCTGGATAGCTTGACTCCAGTGGTGTGGAGAGCATGGGACTCACGTCTGAGCATACCCATCCCACTCGGGGCGACAAAGGCCAAAACAACAGGTGATGGACAGAATGCAGAACATTGTCATACATTCACCCCAGTACAGAGATCTGGGCCTAAATCCATTGTTTTTTTTGCACTCCACACCACCCCAGATCAGACATGGCCATATGCAAATCAGCCTTGACCCTGTGCCTCATGGGAACAGTCCAGCCCGAACTGCCAAGCCATGTCTTTCCCGGACCGGAATCAAGCATCCAAGGACCGGTTTCTGGCTATCAGCCGTCATCAGCCTGGATAGCTTGACTCCAGTGGTGTGGAGAGCATGGGACTCACGTCTGAGGATACCCACCCCACTCGGGGCAACAAAGGCAAAAACAACAGATGATGGACAGAATGCAGAACATTGTCATACATTCACTCCAGTATAGAGATCTGGGCCTAAATCCATCGTTTTTTGCACTCCACACCACCCCAGGTCAGACATGGCCATATGCAAATCAGCCTTGACCCTGAGCCACATGGGAACAGTCCAGCCCGAACTGCCAAGCCATGTCTTTACTGGATTGGAATCAAGAATCCACGGACCGGTTTCTGGCTATCAGCCGTCATCAGCCTGGATAGCTTGACTCCAGTGGTGTGGAGAGCATGGGACTCACGTCTGAGCATACCCATCCCACTCGGGGCAACAAAGGCAAAAACAACAGGTGATGGACAGAATGCAGAACATTGTCAAACATTCACCTCAGTCCCCGCTTGTATATGGACTTGTAGGGCATGTCCCAGTTGGAGATAGCTCAGCCACTCTCCTTGTGTTAGTTCGTACTCTTTTTGCAAGACTGCAAATGTTATGTAGGCCCTGCCTCTCCATACATCCCCCAGTCTTTCTAAGCCCAGCAAACTCCAATTCTAGAAGCTCTGCAGTTCCCATCGAGTTGTTTACTTTCTCATAGCGGGGTCTTCTCCGTTAATTTGTCATCCCAGCCCAAGTATTTGTGGACGCTTTCCTTTCCTGTATAACTGTTTGCGTGTGTGGTGGTAGGTTTTCGGTTTCCCTTGAGTTGTAAAGGAGGCGTGGGTGTCCTCCCTCTCCCATACTTTATTGACTTGATAGTCTGGATCTATCCTGTCTCCGAACACCCAATCATTAACACATACTAACTGCGAGGCCTAGTAATACCACTTGACATTTGGCACTGCTAACCCTCCATCGTATACCCCTTTTTGTAGCTTCCGCAGAGCTATTCGCGGCGTGCCGCCGCTCCAAATGAAGGCTCGTAATTCAGCCTCAACTCGGGTAAAGAATGTGTCTGGAATCTCATTAGGGGTGTATGGTGTATAATAGTCGTGAGAGGGTCATCATTTTGTATAGGGCCGCGTGACCCATCATGATGAGGGGAAGTGTTTTCAAGCTTTCGGCATGTGCCTTGAAGTGGGTCAGATGTTGTTCGATGTTTCTCTGATAAAATTCTTGCGGGCTTCTGGTATTATTAATTCCCAAATATTTCATTGTTTTAATTGGGATTGATTGGGATCGCGCATCTACTTGTGAGTGTCGGGGTGCCACCCGCTAGGGGGAATAGCAAAGATGTATCCCAGTTGATGCGATATCTGGCATAATTACCATATATAAAGAAGATTTGGAGCATCCTGTCTACCGACTGCGTGGGTTTGCTTGCGTATAGTAGAACGTCTTCAGCATATAATGATATGCGTTCTTCGCACTCCTCCCCGATTGGTATCCCCCAAATCAGTGGATCACAACAAATCCACACTGCCATGGAATCAAGGGCCAGGGCAAAAAGGAGTGGGGACAGGGGGCACCCCTGTCTTGTGCCCTTGTGCAATGTAAAAGCTGAGGAAATAGTTGAGTTAACCCTAATTTGTGCGAGAGGTAGACAGTATAGGAGCCTCACCCATAGGGTAAAATTAGGTCCGAAGCCTAGGTGGCCCAGCACCGCAAACAGGTAGTTCCACTCTATGTTGTCGAAGGACATTTTGGCGTTTAGGGACAGCAAGGCAGACGGGTTTGAATCATCTATGGATGTTATGTGTAGGACCCCAAACAAGCGCCTTAGATTGAGCCCTGTGCTTCTGTGTGGCATAAATCCTGCCTGATCTGGATCTATAAGGGACGTAATTACCTTCATTAGTCATGTTGACAACGCCTTGGCCAGAACCTTTGCCTCATAATTTATCGGAGATATTGGCCGGTATGAACCACAGTTCTCGGGGTTTTACCATCCTTTGGGATTACTTCAAAATCATCGCCAGCCTCTGATCGGGTGAGAGAGCCCCTTCTATTTTGGCCTCTGTGTACATTGCAAGTAGGTGTTCCGTTGTTTTATCTAGTAGTGATTTAAACAATTCAACCGGCAGACCATTCGGTCCAACCTCTTTTCCCGATTGTAGCGCTTGTGTGGCCGCTTTGAGTTCCTCTACTGTTAAATCACCATCCAGCATTTCCTTGTCAGCGTCGGATAGGGACGGCATTCAAATGTCTTTTAGGAATTCCGTACATTCGACTTCAGTTTTTGTAGAGTATTAGAGGTATAGCGACTCGTAACATGTGGCAAAGGCTTCTGTCATTTTTCCTGCCAGCCTCGTGTTTGAGACTGTTCTCGTCTATGATCCTGGGGGCCCATTTATTTTCCATTCTTTTTTTATCTAGCCATGCTAGAAGTTTATTTGCTTTATCACCTACGTCATATAGCCTATGCTGTGTGGCCCGGGCCAAGGTTCTGGCACTGTCATCCATTAAGTCCCTCAAGACTTTTTGCTTTAGTTGTAACTTGTGTCTTGTGTTGGTATCATCTGTCTCCCCATTCCGAAGTTGGACCTCAATGGTTGACACCTCCCTCTCTAGGGCAAGACTTTTCTGATTTTTTTCTTTTTTGGACACTCCTATATGAACCTGTGCCTGCCCTCTTATCACCGTTTTGAACGCTTTCCAGAGCTTTACTTTCTAATCAACTGAACCCACATTTTCTATAAATTACTGTTCCGCCCCTTTCCTTAGAGCACCCCTGAATTTGGGGTCTTTAAGATACCATGGGCCCAGTCTGGGGGGGGGGGGTGGGTATGGTCCTTCAGTGGTCCTTCTAGAATCACTTCTACTGAGGAGTGGACACTCCTCGTGCTATGTGAGAAATCCCCCTGGTTTTGGACCGGAGTGAGAATGTAGTCAAGCCTGGTGAGGTGATGAAACGTGTGTATTGTTTAAACCCAGGATGTAAACGTCGCCAAATATCAGTTAGCCCCAATATCTCGAGGAATTCGCTCAGTGGGCCCAATTGTCTTTTCGCCACTGCGCCTCTCCGGTGTCAAGGTCTCCCGATACTACGCCATTCATATCGCCTCCAATTATTAACCGGCCCTCTGGGAGCACCAGTAGCACTAGACCCCCCAAGTAGAGAGTTGCCCCTGTAGCCCCGGGGGCCGTACACCGAGCATAAGTTTAAGATCCTAACATCCCACTGGCCACTCACCGCCACAATGCTCCGCCCAACGGGTCGGAGCATTGTGTTGTCGAGGTATAAGGAATTTATGCCCTACATAATATACCCACCCCCCTGACCATGTTGTGTAACAACCTGCGTGTGTCAGCAAGGTATATCCATATCTGTTTAGTGCTTTGCATTGATTGCCAAGAAGGTGGGTTTCCTGACTCAAAACGATATCTGGGGTATACTTTTTAATGAACTGAAGCACCATCGTTCGCTTCAACCCTCCATTCAGTCCATTGACAATCCAGGACCTAATTTTTAAGTGTCCTCGTGCAGTTTCAAGGGACGCCATCGGCTAAGTCTAATTTGACCTCCCTCGTCTTTTCCCGTCTCTTGGTGGGATGCATGCTGACTAAGATGTAGGTCTGTATAGTGTTGTAACTTCTTTGTGTTATTTCCTGAGCTTGAACCTGCACTATAAAACGACTACAGTACAGTACAGTACTACAAGCAAGCCGGGCCGAATACGGCTGTAATGCCAGAAACCGGTCCCCGGAAGCTTGTTTCCTTTCAAGTGAAGAATTGGCTTGGTAGTTTGGTCTGCCCTGTTCCCATGATGCACTGGGCCAGGGACAGACTAATTTGCATATAGCCAGGTTCTGAACTGGGATGGTGCAGTGGGCTAAAAAACGGTGATGGATCAAGCCCTGATCTGTTGACTGGGTAGGAGTGTTCTGATTAACTCAGATACTCTGTCCATCACCACCCCCTTTTTGAAATTATTTTGGCCACCATGAGTGTGGAAGGGTATGCTCAGATGTGAGTCCCTTGCTCACTGCACCATCAGGATTCAAGCAAGCCGGGCCGAAGACGGCTGTAATGCCAGAAACCGGTCCCCGGAAGCTTGTTTCCTTTCCAGTAAAGAATTGGCTTGGTAGTTTGGTCTGCCCTGTTCCCATGATGCACTGGGCCAGGGTCAGACTAATTTGCATGTAACCAGGTTCTGAACTGGGATGGTGCAGTGAGCTAAAAAACGGTGATGGATCAAGCCCTGATCTTTTGACTGGGTAGGAGTGTTCTGCTTAATTCAGATACTCTGTCCATCACCACCCCCTTTTGAATCGTTTTGGCCACTACAAGTGTGGAAGGGTATGCTCAGATGTGAGTCCCTTGCTCACTGCACCATCAGGATTCAAGCAAGCCGGGCCGAAGACGGCTGTAATGCCAGAAACCGGTCCCCGGAAGCTTGTTTCCTTTCCAGTAAAGAATTGGCTTGGTAGTTTGGTCTGCCCTGTTCCCATGATGCACTGGGCCAGGGCCAGACTAATTTGCATGTATCCAGGTTCTGAACTGGGATGGTGCAGTGAGCTAAAAAACGGTGATGGATCAAGCCCTGATCTTTTGACTGGGTAGGAGTGTTCTGCTTAATTCAGATACTCTGTCCATCACCACCCTCTTTTGAATCATTTTGGCCACTACAAGTGTGGAAGGGTATGCTCAGATGTGAGTCCCTTGCTCACTGCACCATCAGGATTCAAGCAAGCCGGGCCGAAGACGGCTGTAATGCCAGAAACCGGTCCCCGGAAGCTTGTTTCCTTTCCAGTAAAGAATTGGCTTGGTAGTTTGGTCTGCCCTGTTCCCATGATGCACTGGGCCAGGGTCAGACTAATTTGCATGTAGCCAGGTTCTGAACTGGGATGGTGCAGTGAGCTAAATAACGGTGAAGGATCAAGCCCTGATCTTTTGACTGGGTAGGAGTGTTCTGCTTAATTCAGATACTCTGTCCATCACCACCCCCTTTTGAATCGTTTTGGCCACTACAAGTGTGGAAGGGTATGCTCAGATGTGAGTCCCTTGCTCACTGCACCATCAGGATTCAAGCAAGCCGGGCCGAAGACGGCTGTAATGCCAGAAACCGGTCCCTGGAAGCTTGTTTCCTTTCCAGTAAAGAATTGGCTTGGTAGTTTGGTCTGCCCTGTTCCCATGATGCACTGGGCCAGGGTCAGACTAATTTGCATGTAGCCAGGTTCTGAACTGGGATGGTGCAGTGAGCTAAAAAACGGTGATGGATCAAGCCCTGATCTTTTGACTGGGTAGGAGTGTTCTGCTTAATTCAGATACTCTGTCCATCACCACCCCCTTTTGAATCGTTTTGGCCACTACAAGTGTGGAAGGGTATGCTCAGATGTGAGTCCCTTGCTCACTGCACCATCAGGATTCAAGCAAGCCGGGCCGAAGACGGCTGCAATGCCAGAAACCGGTCCCCGGAAGCTTGTTTCCTTTCCAGTAAAGAATTGGCTTGGTAGTTTGGTCTGCCCTGTTCCCATGATGCACTGGGCCAGGGTCAGACTAATTTGCATGTAGCCAGGTTCTGAACTGGGATGGTGCAGTGAGCTAAAAAACGGTGATGGATCAAGCCCTGATCTTTTGACTGGGTAGGAGTGTTCTGCTTAATTCAGATACTCTGTCCATCACCACCCCCTTTTGAATCGTTTTGGCCACTACAAGTGTGGAAGGGTATGCTCAGATGTGAGTCCCTTGCTCACTGCACCATCAGGATTCAAGCAAGCCGGGCCGAAGACGGCTGTAATGCCAGAAACCGGTCCCCGGAAGCTTGTTTCCTTTCCAGTAAAGAATTGGCTTGGTAGTTTGGTCTGCCCTGTTCCCATGATGCACTGGGCCAGGGTCAGACTAATTTGCATGTAGCCAGGTTCTGAACTGGGATGGTGCAGTGAGCTAAAAAACGGTGAAGGATCAAGCCCTGATCTTTTGACTGGGTAGGAGTGTTCTGCTTAATTCAGATACTCTGTCCATCACCACCCCCTTTTGAATCGTTTTGGCCACTACAAGTGTGGAAGGGTATGCTCAGATGTGAGTCCCTTGCTCACTGCACCATCAGGATTCAAGCAAGCCGGGCCGAAGACGGCTGTAATGCCAGAAACCGGTCCCCGGAAGCTTGTTTCCTTTCCAGTAAAGAATTGGCTTGGTAGTTTGGTCTGCCCTGTTCCCACGATGCACTGGGCCAGGGTCAGACTAATTTGCATGTAGCCAGGTTCTGAACTGGGATGGTGCAGTGAGCTAAAAAACAGTGACGGATCAAGCCCTGGTCTTTTGACTGGGTAGGAGTGTTCTGCTTAATTCAGATACTCTGTCCATCACCACCCCCTTTTGAATCGTTTTGGCCACTACAAGTGTGGAAGGGTATGCTCAGATGTGAGTCCCTTGCTCACTGCACCATCAGGATTCAAGCAAGCCGGGCCGAAGACGGCTGTAATGCCAGAAACCGGTCCCCGGAAGCTTGTTTCCTTTCCAGTAAAGAATTGGCTTGGTAGTTTGGTCTGCCCTGTTCCCATGATGCACTGGGCCAGGGTCAGACTAATTTGCATGTAGCCAGGTTCTGAACTGGGATGGTGCAGTGAGCTAAAAAACGGTGATGGATCAAGCCCTGATCTTTTGACTGGGTAGGAGTGTTCTGCTTAATTCAGATACTCTGTCCATCACCACCCCCTTTTGAATCGTTTTGGCCACTACAAGTGTGCAAGGGTATGCTCAGATGTGAGTCCCTTGCTCACTGCACCATCAGGATTCAAGCAAGCCTGGCCGAAGACGGCTGTTATGCCAGAAACCGGTCCCCGGAAGCTTGTTTCCTTTCCAGTAAAGAATTGGCTTGGTAGTTTGGTCTGCCCTGTTCCCATGATGCACTGGGCCAGGGTCAGACTAATTTGCATGTAGCCAGGTTCTGAACTGGGATGGTGCAGTGAGCTAAAAAACGGTGATGGATCAAGCCCTGATCTTTTGACTGGGTAGGAGTGTTCTGCTTAATTCAGATACTCTGTCCATCACCACCCCCTTTTGAATCGTTTTGGCCACTACAAGTGTGGAAGGGTATGCTCAGATGTGAGTCCCTTGCTCACTGCACCATCAGGATTCAAGCAAGCCGGGCCGAAGACGGCTGTAATGCCAGACACCGGTCCCCGGAAGCTTGTTTCCTTTCCAGTAAAGAATTGGCTTGGTAGTTTGGTCTGCCCTGTTCCCATGATGCACTGGGCCAGGGTCAGACTAATTTGCATGTAGCCAGGTTCTGAACTGGGATGGTGCAGTGAGCTAAAAAACGGTGATGGATCAAGCCCTGATCTTTTGACTGGGTAGGAGTGTTCTGCTTAATTCAGATACTCTGTCCATCACCACCCCCTTTTGAATCGTTGTTCTCGGTTGGGGTCTCTTTGGTTCTGTCACGGCATGCTTATTTGGGTCTGAGCTCCTGGATAGCACCCCTCCTGCCATTTCCATACTTCCTCCGGGTCGGTGAAATGCGATGATTTTACTGTCCATAATGACTTTGAGCTTGGCTGTGAACAGCATCATGTATTTGCTTCCCTTCTCACATAATTTCCTTTTTGCTTCCTCAAAGTTCCTTTGTTGCTTCTGCATCAGCAAGGTAAAGTCTGGAAAGAATCTATGTTGAGTATTTTCGAACTGTATTTATCCTGCGGCCCTGGCTGCCTGAAGGATGGCATCCCGTTCACAATAATTTAAGATTCTTGCGATTATTGTCCTGGCCTGGCTGGTGGGACCGAGGCCTGATGCACCCTTTCGATGGAGAAAAATGTGGACAGTCTCTTAGGTTTCAACTTATTCACAATAAAATCTTCCTTGAACAGCTCCATGCCGGGGCCTTTTGTTGCCTCCGGGACCCCCACTACTCGAATGTTATTCCATCTAGCCCTGTCCTCCTGGTCTGCAAGCTTAGCCTCCATCGTCGTGGTGTGGTGGGTTAATTTCTGCACTTGCCCCTCTAGTCGTTTAGTCACTGATGGTAGTTGGGCTATTTGTGTTTCAGCGGTCATTACTTTTTCTCTGAGCTTGGATAGGTCTGTTTGGATTAGAGTTACTTAGATTGTCACTGTGTCTATCTTTGGTTCCAAGGGGCTTTTTAAGTCTTATGTGGCGGCCATGATGGTTTTCAGGGAGCGATACGGGGTTTCTTTGCTACCCCCTATGGGTGGAGGTTTCGGGATTGTGTAGCTGTCCATTTTGTTGGATTATGTTGTGGATTGCCCCTTGGGTTTCACCATCCTAGACCTGGGGGCCGAACAGCAGTTGTATTAGCACTCCGTGGGCTTGTTCTCACCCGGCCGCCCTATATGTTCTCACCTGGCCGCCCAATGTGCCCACTTTTATTTGTCTTCTCCCACCCTCTCGTCGCCCAAACCGAACGGTGGCGCTACGTTTCCCAAGGTCTGTGGTGGACTGTTGTGTGCCACCTCTTAACTCTACTCGGGCCGCCGAGGATCTCGTGGGCAAAGTGGCGCCCTGGCGCCAAACTTTCACTGTCTGATCTGGTGACAAGTGTGTTCTGCCCCCACATGTGGTTCGAGTCTTTGGGCCACGGCTCCCCGCAGCACTTGGTGACTTTAGATCACCCAGGCAAAGCACTCCATACACTCTGGGAATGTTCCGCCGCGACACCGGGCACCGCCCCTCACAATTGCTATCGCTGTTGGGGAACAGGCGCCATCTTCTCGGTATACGAGCCCCAGCACACTCCAACCCTCCTCCACGGCATCCCCGACGCGGCTCAGTTGCAAGACCCTTCACCACTCCATGGGACACCCCAAGGTATCTTCTCACTCTGTTGGGATCACCAGGTAGTCACTCTGCGGCTGGAGCACCTATCCACTTCCCAGATCACGGCCTCATGGCTCTCGGCTCGTCTCCGGGGCTCTCTTGTAGACCCGCGGCCGCTGCTCTCACTCGGTTTTCACGGTCCTGGCCAGGTCGTTCAAACCCCAGGGACCTCGATTCCGGTGCTGGATGTGCAAATATCCGATTATGGTTGGATGACAGGATTAGTAACCACTAAATGCGGAGCTCAGTAGAGCGCGGCCATCTTTGCTTACGGCCAAGCTCCGCCCCCCTGGAATTTTACTTTTACCGTTCCATAGCTCCAGTTTCCGTGGACTTCCATGTTGACCCTTCTGTTCCTGTTGACGTACCTTGAAATGGTTAAAACCTATTTTTTTGTTATCAATTGTGTTCACATTTTTTGGGATAGTAAGGCAATACATTAATTTTTTTTTTAAATGCATATAGAACTTATCCTTTCTTCGCTTGACTGTGTTACTTATTTTATTTCTTGATGCTTGCACCCTCTGAGTGCATTCCTCAGACTAAGGGCCAGATAATGCTAATTATTTATTATTATTTATTTAAAATTTTATATAGCGCGCAGCTACCCTTAGGCATCCCAGCGCTTTTCCAGACACCATCAGATAGTAAAAAACGGCCAATTTAAAGCCCTCAAGCGGGAAACAAAAAGGTTTTAAGGCCTTTGCGAAAACGCAATATGCAGGTCTCGGCGCGTAATTTTGAGGGGAGCGAGTTCCACAGCTTTGCCGTGTTGAATGAGAATCTTCTCCCGCCAGTGCGAGCCCTTTTAACTCTGGGGACTAAAAGAAGGTGTTTTTGGTCAGATCGCAACGTTCTGCTTGCTTTGTATGGGATCGCTAAATTCTTTAAAATGAGGAGACCTTTCCCTGAAAGGATTTTGTGGGCTGTACAAAGTGCCTTAAATATCACTCTCTCCCGCACTGGAAGCCAGTGCAGCGCCTTTAAAGCGGGTTTCGCTGATTGCGTCCTCGGAACGTCCATAAGCAGCCTTGCCGCTGCATTTTGGACCTGCTGAAGTGTCTTGAGGGTGGATTCAGGGGCGCCCAGCAAGATGGCATTACTGTAATCCAGTCTGGATGTTATCAGGCCCTGAATCAACAGCTTCCTCGATGTTACCGGTAAGAGAGGGAACATTTTTCGGGCAGACAGTAACTGGGCGAAACACACTCCTGCAGTTTTCTTAGCTTGTTTCCGAAATGACAAGTCTTGATCTAACCAGACTCCCAAGCTCTTAATCGCCTCTTTGGGGTCCGGGAGGTCTCCCATACAGCTCGGCCAGCTGGTCAAAGGGAGGCGAGGAGTTTTGCTCCCTAGCAGCATTATTTCCGTCTTCGAACCGTTCAGCTTGAGGGCCGATTCTTCCATCCAGGTGTGAACGTCCGACAGACAGGAGCACAGAATATCCGGATTTTCACCCAGTTGGGATAACGAAACCACCAACTGCGTGTCGTCCGCATAACTAACGATATTGATGTCATACGGGGACACTATGTCCTCCAGGGGGGCCATATAAACATTAAATAAAGTAGGGCTAAGGGAGGAGCCCTGTGGCACTCCACACTGGAGGGGAATCGATTTAGATCGCTCGCCGCCGTCCCAGACCTGATTATCGTCCGGTGAGAAATGATCTCAGCCACTGCAGGGCCACCCCAAACACCCCTACCTCAGCCAGCCGCCGAATCAACACCTGATGGTTCACGGTGTCAAACGCCGCACTGAGGTCCAGGAGGATCACTGCCACTGACCCTCCTGAATCCAGAATACGTCTGGTTTCATCAACGACCGCCAAGAGAGCAGTGTCGGTACCCTGACCTGGGCGAAAGCCGGTTTGCGAGACACGGAGCAGTCCGTTGGACTCCAAGAAGGCTGACAATTGTTGATTGACCAGCCGTTCCGCAAGTTTACCGAGGCCCGGCAACAGAGAGATGGGCCTGAAGTTTGACAGGTCCGAAGGGTCCAAATTGGGCTTCTTTAAAAGAGCCTTAACAACAGCAGTTTTCCAAGTAGGAGGCACTAGGGCCTGGGCAAAGGAGGCGTTCATTAGGTCTGTCACCGGAACCACAATGGAAGCTGCTGCTTGTTTAAGGAACTTCATAGGGGCCGGATCCATAGGGGAGCCACTTTTCAGGGATGCTAAGACTTTGGATACCTCGCTCACTGATACTGGGCCAAAGGAGTCGAGATGTATAGCTGTCTCTCTGGCCTGTGTTCCTAAGTTCAGCTTACCATTATCCTGAGACAGCATGGGTTGGGGCAGAGTGTTTAAGATCTTCACACTTTTTGTGTGGAAGAACTCTGCAAGCTCCATACATTTCTGTTTGTCATAAGTGACAGCCGGCTCGGGAACTTTGAGAAGTTCTTTGACCACTTTAAAACTCTCTCTAGAAGAGCTAGAGGCAGATTTTATACGCTCTTCAAAAAATAGGGCTTTTGCCTGTCGAAGAGCGGACTTATAGCCCCTCATTGCGACACGATATTCTTCTCTCCTGGATGATTCCCATTTCTTCCGCCATAACCTCTCCAGCTTTTTACAGCCCTTCCTAAGGGTACGAAGCTCGACAGAATACCACGGAGCAGAGCCTACTCTTTTCTCCCTCTTTTGAACTCTCTTTTTCGGAATGAGAGCGTCCAAAGAAGCAGACAGCCAATGGTTAATATTGGCATCCACCTTAACTGGGTCCGACTCACAAGGAAGAGGCATATCTTCCAACTTGGAGGTCCAGTCGTTGATCGATAGTCTGGACCAGGCTCTGTCGACCAAAAAAGCCTGCTTGGCGCTTATAGGCCGTGAATCGACTTGCCAATGTTAATGTTAATGTTAATCTGTCAGTCATCGTGGTAAATGTAATTACATCTGCCACTGTGATTGAATACTGCTTGTAAGATATAGAGATTACTACCGGCCCAGCAGTGACCTCTGCATCTTTAGAGGAACCGCTGCCCTGTAAATTCCTCTGAAGGTACAAAAACATCTGGGGAAGGACATGTCGGTTATGATGGCTGTCCATCAAACAAGTTTCAAAAGTGGGTGTCTGTGACCACCAGATTTTTCCTGGCAGTAACAGACAGAGGAAAAAGAGTAAACAAATTGTCCACTTTAAATAGGGGGGGATGGTCTGATGGCTTTACTCCGACTGACCCTACTCCACTTTGACCAAACTGCGTTTCTCTCGACTCCGTATTGAGCAGTGGACCGAGGGTTTAGCAGACAGGGTACTTTTGTCACCTCTGTGGCGAAGAACCCGCATCCCAAATGCTCATTTTGGCTGTAAGTCTTGAGGTTGGACATAACTACACAGTGGAAAGACAAGAATACTTTATGGTAAACTTTGGTTTGCCCTTTATGAGCTCAGCCTCACCAGAGTGCTATGGGTATTTACAGCCCATTTAAATTCTTTGTGCCATTCTTTACCCTCTGCCATGTTGGTTTTCTAAGCTGCATGGCCAGGTTCCAAACTCCACAGGGCGACATTTGTAGGATGGAACTCTTTTCCAGAGGCAAGGTATCTCAGACAAGGGTTTGTATGACAGGCCTATCCTTACGACCATCGTTTCAGTGTGTTTTTCATCTTTTAACACAGTACCATTCAACTTAGCTAATGCCTCATATATGTGGAAATGCAAAGAAATACAGAACTTTGAAAATATGATTAGTGAAATGACACAGTTTGCATTGAGCATCAAGGAAGAAATTCGATAGGAGATGAGTGTGTCTCTCATAGCCTGCTGGTAGCGTAACATCCAATGTTTATATGGAGGTAATCCACTTGTGGAATATCCTCCGCCATAGTGATTGTTAGCACTACTTGCAGTAATTGCATGATTTTCTAAAACAACATGTAGGTTATCATCTGCCACACTATGCCTATTGTGAATACAATTCCAAAGGTGGAATCGATTCCTGATAGATAGAACTTTGAGATAGAAAATTTGAGGATTGACCTTTATCACCGAGATAATATCTGGCCTTTAGTTTTGTTTTTACAGTGGCTTTTCAGTGCCTATTGTCATGGGTTGTAGGTTTGGATGCTCTGCACAATCTTCATGGGTTCCAAACTTTTCCTGAGATATTCACCATGACAACAACTATAAAAGCTTCTTTTGAAAACTTGGCAAGCGCAAAGAGTCTGTAGGGTTTGTAGAACATTAGAAATTATTATGATATGAGTATATCTACCTTTCATGCATTGGTTTATTTGTATCCATGTTCATGGTTTCAGGGAGATCTTAGGAAGTGAAGAGAGCTGGCCTCTCCTGCTAGCCAGCAATGCAGTGCCAGCCCTGTTGCAGCTGATCACCCTGCCATGGCTCCCAGAGAGCCCACGATATCTGTTGATTGACCGTGGGGACAAAGATTCCTGCATCTCCGGTGAGTACCCTGTGACAACATTGGTGCAGTACCTGCCAATAGCAAATTGGTGTCTCTGAACTGTGTGTCATTCAGCGCCCCCTCTCTGCTGATTAGTGCCAGGATTACTGCATTCTGAATACTATAATTCATTCCTATACCTTTCTGATCTAACCTTTCCCATCTGGTTTCTAGTTTTGAATCAGTTTTCATGTTCAGTCCACAGTGTTGACTATTCGCTTCCGGGCACCAAGAATAATTTAGGATTGAAATGTTGTACCGGAGATAGGGGGCAGATTGAGAGCCTTGGAGTGTAAAGGCCTCCGAAGCTTCTCACATTGCCCACTAGCAGCAATAATGTCTTCTCAGGTCTGTGAGAAAACAGTTCAGAAGCAATGCCTCTTAAAATGTAGCAGAAAGAGCAACTTGCGTTTTGGGAAGCATTTTGTATGACCGTGACACATTGAAAATATAAATTAACCAAGCATATAGGCCATACTTTGGTTGCCCTGATCACTGACACAATAACCAAAACAACAATATCGTGATACAAAAATATTGTGTCAAAAAAATTGGTTACAAAAATAAAGTTTCCCTATACTTATAATGGTAAGTACAAAAATATCAGACAAAAATAATGTTTAACACTAATATCGTTTGAAACATAAAAAAATATTGTTTTTTTAATATATATATAGTTTTAAATAGTAAATCTTAAATATTGTAACCTATAACAATGTAAATTGAATACATATAAATAATATGTAATGCCATATATAAATATATGCTTATATAAACAAATATATATGTGTATGTTTATATAAACATATTACCTACTGGCGGTCGCCAGTAGGTATATATAGTTAGGATTTTTTCTCTATGGGTTTTTTGAAAATTCTATGTCTAATAACTTTGGCGTTTGTGGACGGAATTGGCTGAAATTTTCAGGAAAATGGCACATTTTGTTTCTGAGCAGCCCTTGAAAATTTGGGGGGGGTTCGTCCAGTGGGGGCCGAGAAAAAAGGGGGGTCCCAAAACGTGTTTTTAACATTGAGTTTTCCATAGGGCGGTTGGCCTCACTTTTAGCCCGAACGGCTGAATGGATTTGCACGAAACTTGGCAAAATTGTAGGGACTGGTAGCCCGATGTGCCTTTTGTAGGTCTCAATATATGTGCTCCAGTGGATTTTGAGAAATTAACGTTTAAAAAAAGATATATATCTGTAACAGCGGACTGGGCAGCGCACTGGTTCGCGGACTTTTCGCGCAACGGAGCTTTGTGAAGCGAAGCTGATTGGTTCTCCGGCGTCTGTCAACATTCCAAACAGTCCGTAGCGGCCGCCATCTTGTCTCTCGGTAGGATCGAGAGACAAGAGGAGGTCAAAACAAAGGGGGAAATAACTATAAGGGGGCATAGTAGATCCTCGCTGACCCCCTAGGTTTGATGTGGAGGTTTTAAAAGGGCCCCGCGGGGCAAAAAAAAAAAATAATAATAATAATTGAACGGCTGAATGGATTTGCACGAAACTTGGCAAAATATTAGGGACTGGTAGCCCGATGTGCCTTTGCTAGGTCTCAATATATGTGCTCCAGTGGATTTTGAGAAATTAACGTTCAAAAAAAGATATATATCTGTAACAGCGCTCCGCTTCGCGTAACGGAGGTTTGCGAAGCTGATTGGTCATTCTGTCACTGGGCTATAGTTGGGCTACATCTGGCTGATATTTGGGCTACATTTGTTTTTTTGTGTGTCTGGCGGCCATCTTTGGGCTACATTGGGCTACATTGGGCTTCATTGGGCTACATTCGGCTAATTAGCAAATAGCTCATCGCAAACTAGGAATGGTAAAGAATCGCTATTTATTCCTTAAAGTTCGCTATTTAGGAAATGCAAATAACTTTGATGATACATATGGCGGTTCATCTCTAACAAGATAAGAAGCATAGGGATACATTTATGATGACTGGCGCATCACCAGGGATGTGTTAGTCATTCTGTGCCGCTGTTCCGTCACCTATGGTGTGCTGCATTTACAATGCGGCGCATCATGGGGCAAAAACAGCACAGATGCGTGATGTATCTGTGCCGTAAAGGTGGCGCATTGCTGGAGTTGTATCGCAAGTGTGATGAAGCTCCAGCAAGGGTCGGGGGTGCCCCTGTCGCAGGGTTTCTGTTCTCACACAGAACTGTGGACAGAGGATTGGAACCTCGGCGAATTAGGGTGTCCCAAAACTCACGTTAGTAATCAAAAACTATTTAGCAAGCTAGGTACAGTGTCACATTGGATATAACAAACTCTCAATGTTTAGACAATCCAGAATATGAACTTATAGTACCTCAGGATACGTGGAACTCATGAACAGTCGGTCGTTATAGATTTCTTAGAAACCAGAACATGGAGTTAAGAAGAACAGATGTGTATTTGAAATGTTTATTTACTAATGCCGTCTTCTCAGGCGTAGTACCTTAGATAATAAAAGTACACATATTATCAGTAGCAAAATTACCAGCATAGTTACTAGTACATAAAAAGTGAATGGTGATAGTATGTTAACATGCTGTAAATGAATAAGAGTTAGCAACACTTATAAGCAGCCGCGGGCCGTGGAGGGAGTTACGGTGAGGCAGGGAGGCGGGGAGGGGGAGAAGCAGGGTGGAGAATACAAGTACACATATTATCAGTAGCAAAATTACCAGCATAGTTACTAGTACATAAAAAGCGAATGGTGACAGTATGTTAACATGCTGTAAATGAATAAGAGTTAGCAACACTTATAAGCAGCCGCGGGCCGTGGAGGGAGTTACGGTGGGGCAGGGAGGCGGGGAGGGGGAGGGGCAAGGTAGAGAGGGCTCCACCCTGCTTCTCCCCCTCCCCGCCTCCCTGCCCCATCGTAACTCCCTCCACGGCCCGCGGCTGCTTATATCTCACCCTCCCTAATACACATATTATATTATTTGCTAAGAAGGTCTCTTTGTGTTGGTTTAGGGCGTGCCCATACTTTAGTGTCTTAGATTTGAAGGAATCACATCAGCATACACCAGCTCTCTCTTCATGTGAACCGCATCACCTGTTGTGTATGTGTGTTCGGCAAAGCAATATAAAACCCGCCTCATGCCCAGAATTGGCAGAAGTTGCACTTATGTTATGAGTATGAAGTCGTGGAGATCAGACCTCATAACAATTCTGTATCGTGTTGTTCTTGAAACTTTAGCACTCGCTGTACAGATATAGTTTAACAAGTAAAGCAGATAGTAGACCAATAACATATTATTCTCATGTAAACCACGATGAACTACTAGGTGGAAAGCTAAAGCAACAACTAAGTGTCGTGTGCAGAAGTTGCAAAAAAGGAAAAATGGCGTTTAAACCGGTAATGAGCCCATGCTAACTTAACACGGTGTAAAGATATCCAGGACCTAGATGACACCTCCTCATGATCCGGAAACGAACTGAATAAGATAATAGAAGTGCCATCTCATGAGAGCAGATTGCAAGTTTATATGTGGACGGTCCGCAAGGTAAAGCATTAAAAACTAGGAAAATTTAATGCTAAAGAAAAATAAAACAGCCAAGTACTTTATCGAGTCTTAAGCCAATAGGCAAGGTAAATAATAAAAACTTGACAAATAAGTCAATGAATTGTCAATGAAATGCTAGTACTCAGCATATCAAACATGAAAAAGGTCTATGACATAACTGTGTATGCAAAATAAGCTGCAACAGCCTCCAATAGGAAGTCACCGTCTTCATCCGAAAACAGTTCAGCCATCCAATTTAAAAGCGGAAAAGAACATACGTGCTCTCCCAGCACCGGATCCTCTATCACCATCAGAGGACAGCTCGGTGGGTTTTCAAGAAAGCTCTCTTCCAAGAAAGACTGTGCTGCCGCCAGTAAATTCCAGGGACCAAGTAGTCCATGCATCAATGCCACAGCCATAATCCTTTCGCCAGGACAAACCAACTCGTGAGTAATGATAGGAGTCATCAGCTGATTAAAGTCGACGTCAGGAGAAACCGGTCCGCAGAGACACAAATCAATGGCCCAATCGAAATCACAGGTCAGGCAGTGAAATACAGGCTGGACACAGGTGAAGTAGGAGAACCGAAAAGATAATCCATATGCCGTGCTTAATATCGCCAACGGCATTGTGCCATAATATTCTAGCATGCGATTGCGGAACAGTGTCAGCAGCTGCAGGGTCGGAGGTTGCATAGGAGGGACATCCATATTTAAAAATGTAAAAAAGCACAAGAGCGTCCGCTGGTAATGCAAGTAAAAATGCCAATCCACGAACCAGAGTGCAGAAAATACAATGAAAGGAAGGAGGGATGACTCCAAAGATTTTCTCAAATGAAGTCACGAGACCACTGGTAACAACTTTAAAAAAGTGTGCCAGGGATTTTGTGGAGGATGCGTTAAAGATAGTCGGAAACATGTTGCTGAAATTGAAAGGCAAACCTGTGTACGGGTGTTCGCTATGTGAAGTACGAAAGTTTCACGGGCCGAACTCAAGGCCACCTCTCTCTGAGACAAAAGAGCTCTTATTCTTGCCATGCCGTTGAAACGTGTCCCAAGGTTGGTATTTGTGGCCAGATTGAAAACTCCCTATGTTCATGTGTGGGAGGAAATAGAACATTTCTGCAGCAAATAACCCGTTCACTTACTGTTACGATAAAAGGAATACTTTTAATTAACTCAGAACAATCTTCATTATTGAGCATCAAATAACTACCATTTTCCAACAACTTGAACGTGGGGATGATAGCAGGAACTGGCGTGCCTTGCAACACGCAAGCCATATTTGATCGGTGTTTGTTGCATGAATCGTGTAACTGTATGTGCCTACACATTAGTGAATGATCTGGCGTCTCAGTGCATTCCTCTCCATTCAGATAAACTTCTTGATCATCTTTGAAACATCTGTATGTGTATGGAAGCGACCAGACCTCATGAAGAAAAGCACTACCTAAAGGTTCATAACGACCTATTGGTATATATTTCATACAATTTGAAAACTTATATAAAGCAAAAGGCAGCGTTATTAAACCGTGGATAAGGCATGTTGCCAAAAAACCCGCAATCCTCTGCTGATGATGTCACTGAGCATGTCATGAATGATGTAATATGTGACATCATCAGCAGTGGATTACGGGTAATGGTATCTCTAGTTTACTCCCCTATAGCTGTCTTTCTTTTAACATAAGTGTGTGTTTCCTTCCCTTATACTTACTGTTTTTGGTTCGCTTCCAGTTCGCGTACCAGCGAGCGAACTAGGAAGCGAACTAAGAGAAATAGAGGTTGGCACAGTTCCAAATATTGTACCAATTTTTTAATAACGGGGAGGTAGTTCTGAAAAGAACTTTTTTTTTTTTTTTTCTGAACATTTTTTTACTGTTTTTGAATTTTTCGGAACAGTTTTATATTTTTTTGGGTTTTTCTTGGAGGGGGCAATGAAAACGATTCATTGTAAAGGGCTCAACAGGAGCAACAAAACAAAAAAAAAAAGAATTTATTGTTTGGGGCGTTTCGGACAAACATGAGCATGATTGTCAATAGCTCTGTTGATCAGAGTGATGCTTCTTTCTCCGTAGGAAATGAATCCATCGCAAAATACGCAGGTGTGTTTTACATCACCAAATCTCATTTGTATATTTGGCACCATCTCCCTGCCCTCTGGTCCCGTTACTTCCGGTACAACAGATCTTCTGGCCATAATAGGGAGATTATCTAGGTCGTTCCGAAACTGTGCAGCACTGTAGTTGTTAGGATGCCACCTAGTCATATGGCGATGCATTGTGTAGTTTCCGAAACTGTATTTTTTGTCGGTCCCTCTGGACAGTCTATCTTGACATATAAGGCAAGTTACGTATCTTGCATTTACTTTTTTCTGACCTTTGGGAATTTTAAAAAATTGCCAAATGAAGTTTTCTTTCCGGTGAGACGTCCTGGGCTGCTCAGGCAAAAACTGCCTCTCTTCGTGCTCGTCCTCCTGTTCCTCTTCTTCTTCTTCTTGTTGAATTACAACTTGAGCAGGTGGTCCACTCTTCCTTGGATGTGGTGGAGGTGGTGGGGAAGCACCAGCTGAAGCTACTAAAGAAGCCATTGCTCAGTGATCACAAAGGGTCTTTCTCTCACAATGATGAAAGTCAGAGTGAGGAAAGAAGGAGGGATTTTCATCATTTGGGAAAAACAAGAGTTCTCAACCAATCAAAAGTGTTCATTTTAGATTATATGACCTAGTCTTACATCATTAGGAAACCAAAAGTGAAATGAACCAATGAAAAGTGTTATTACCAAGTCACATGACTTGCTGTGTTTACGTTAAGCGCTTTGCAGGGCCTCCCGGTTTGCTTCCAGAAACCTGCGCTTTGCGACTCGCTTCGCGTACCAGTTCGCTAACGTAGCACGTCATATGACGTATCACGCGACAACGTGAAACGTCATGCGGACGGGAGGCGTCACGATGTTGTTTTCTAACGCGGCACTTGCGGTAAAGAAACGTTTACCGGCTCGCGGTCTATTTCGCGGCATCAAGGTCAGCTAACGGGAAGCTTCCCGATTCGCGAAGCGGGAACGAAGAAAAAAAAATATTTTAAAAAAAAATTATTCATAAACATATAAAATATATTTTTGGATTTAAAGAAGAATACATTTTACAGCTACAGATATTAGCTGTTAAAAAACCAATGAAATTCACAGAAAAAACCATAGGTTATAGACCATATATAGTTAGGAATTAGCATTTACAAAACCTTGAAAATTCACTGAAAAAACCATAGGTTATAGACCATATATAGTTAGGAATTAGCATTTAGAAAACCTTATTTTACTCACACAAAACCATTGAAATTCCATATATAGTTAGTTGCACTAACTATATATCGCGCACCCGCAATCCACTGCTGATGGTGTCACATATTACATCATTCATGACATGGTCAGTGACATCACTGATGACATCACTGATGACATCTCAAATGACATCACTGATGACAACATCCAGTGACTGTATGTTTCTGTAAAGTTAAAATATGTCTTAGATATTGAAGAATGAGTGGATGTATAAGTGTCTGGATGAAGGATTTAGTAGGTGCGTGACTGACTGTATGAGTGAGTGATTAAATGTGTCTCACTGAATGCATGGGTTAGTGACTAAACTGTCTTAATTTGTGCATCATTATGTCTGTTGTGATGTAAACTGCTGCATGTGTTGATCATTAGCTATACGAGAGGCTATATGTGTTATTAATTGGTTGCCCAAGTATTTCTATGGGAGATTGAGTTTGTGTGGGGGTGGCTGGGAGGTGTGTGACTCTGTGCATAGATGTGTGAGCAGTTGATTCACTAGGTGTATGAGTTCAAGAGTGCATGTGGAAAAAGCTACATGGGCGGTTGACTGTGTGCATGAGTGTATTGATGAGTGAATGGATATCTCAATGCTACATGTCATAGTAAGTACATATGTAAAACACAGTACATGTGAGAGTTGGCATATATAAATAACTGTGCATGAGAGCCACTGAATGTGTGAGTGGCTGTATGGATCATTGTGAACTTGTATCAGGGATTGTATAAGAGAGTAAATATGTGTTAGTATATGTTTGAATAAGTAAGGTGTGTATAACTGTATAGTTGAGGAAATGGAGGTGAGATTGTTTCTTTGCATGACTGACTAGGTGTGTGAGTAACTCCATGGATGAGTGACAGTGTGTGAGTGTCTGTATACACTGAGTGTATCTAAGGTTATATTAGAGTCTGAAGAGGTTTATCGTATTAGCACAAGAATGATGTCAAATGAGATGTCATCAGTGATGTCATCAGTGATGTCATTTGAGATGTCATCAGTGATGTCATCAGTGATGTCACTGACCATGTCATGAATGATGTAATATGTGACACCATCAGCAGTGGATTGCGGGTGCGCGATATATAGTTAGTGCAACTAACTATATATGGAATTTCAATGGTTTTGTGTGAGTAAAATAAGGTTTTCTAAATGCTAATTCCTAACTATATATGGTCTATAACCTATGGTTTTTTCAGTGAATATATATATATATATATATATATATATATATATATATATATATATATATATATATATATTCACGCTCCAAGGTTGTCCACCTTATGAGTAGCACGCGAGCAGCAGCTTTATTTATGTGTAGGTGAGGACGGGGATCCGCTCGTAGACGCCGCTCCGTAATGGATCTGCCCGACGCGTTTCGAAGCTCCATCTGCTTCTCTTCAGGGGCTTTAACGGAAGCGGTGTGCGCACCCGTTACACTTCTCCAATTTCATATAACTCACCCGCCAATCGCGTCGGGCAGATCCATTACGGAGCGGCATCTACGAGCGGATCCCCGTCCTCACCTACACATAAATAAAGCTGCTGCTCGCGTGCTACTCACAAGGTGGACAACCTGGAGCGTGAATATATATATATATATATATATATATAATGTAACATGTTTATAAAAAATATATAATTTACATTATATTAAAATGTTTGGGAGTATTTATTTAAATTTACTACTATAAATGTATATATGAAAATCAGGGCTCGAAAATTCCACTCGACCGCTCGCATAGTCGAGCTAAATTTAACAAGGTCGAGCTGTTTTTAGGTCCTACTCGCCCTTTCTGATGAGTAGGAAAACAAACCAACTTTTGTCCTCTGTCTGTGAAAACGGAGCAAATGTGAAAAGATAACAAGATTTAAAGGCATTTGTATTGCTCACAAAGTTAATGAGCAATAAAGATGCCTTTAAATCTTGTTATTTTGTCACATTTGCTCCGCTTTCAGAGACGGAGGTCAAGTAGGTTGCAGTTAGGTCGAGGACATTTTTTAAGGTACTAGTCCTGCAGGACTAGTACCATTTTTTGGATTTTTCGAGCCCTGAAAATCCAGACGCTCAAAGACGAAAGTCATGCATGCGCTGGGGAGTCGAACATAATAGGTTTATTAAAAAAAACATCAACCCCTGCTACACGTTTCAGTCAAGACCCCAAACGCGTTGCAGGGGCTTGTGTTTTTTTTCCAATAAACCACTTATGTTTGACTTTCTTGAGTGCACGTACCTTTTGTCTTGGATTGGACCATCTGGATTTCCATGTATTGTGGGTGGGTGCCATGCCCGACACCACGCAACACCCCTGCAGAGCCACACATTCCAAAGATGACTGCAGCAACTATATATGCGTCGAAGAACTGGGATTAGCATCGGAGTGGAGAGAGACACCAGTGTGAAAGAAAAAAAATAAAATACATATATATATATATATATATATATATATACTGAAACACACAAAGGTTAAAGTAACATAGTTAAGTGAATTTGTCAATGATAACATTAACGTTTTGAACAACAACAAAAATAACTGTAACTATAACTTGCGCTCCTGCCATGCACTGCTTATGGTCTCACATATGACATCACTCATGACATGTTCTATGACATCACTGATGACATCTCGCATGACATCATTGATGACATCACTGATGACATAATCCAATGAGTATGCTAGTTTGTTTTATAGTTTACATAGTGGTTGGTAACTACCATATTACTTGTTTACCTAATTTTGTACAACCTGGATCTAGCAAATGAGTGTAAGTATTTACAGAAAACATGTGCTCTTAATGCACCATAAGTGTGTAGAGGTATTGAACTTGAATAAATATTTCTATTCAAGAGTAACTCTGTATGCAGATGACAGTTGACTTGTGTTCATTATGTTCCAACTAGGTTTTTTGGTTCTCTACAGCAGTTTTCAACTGGATTAAGGTTTTTGTAAGCAGCCTTGAGTTATTAGACAGAATTGTCCCAGTATAACAATTTCTACATAACATAGAAGACTGTGTGCATAGGTACTAACCTATGTACATGTGCTTGTTTGCTTGAGAAGATGGGCTATCTGTACAGTTTTCACAGCAGTATGAAGGGTGCAGGTAGTGGGGTGTTTAGTACCTTCAGATCTTGGTTAATTTGAGCAAATATTGTTTTTTTTTACAACTATTGCATAGAGTATAAACTGTTCTTAGCAGATATTTTTAATACTCTGTTGTGTGTTTCTCATGAAGGTTTCAGTGTTTGCAAACAGTGTGGTATAGAGTAAACTCTCTCCAAGGAGTAAACACTTTTTACAGTACCTAGTTCTCCATTATCAACTTTATTTCTCAATGTAAGTTCGGTAAGCTTCAGGGGTTTGATACAGATAAGAGCTGTCCATAGTAGGTCATTTGTTTTGGAACTGACATTCACTATTTTTAGGAACTTGGCTTTCTGGGAACAGCTGTGTACAGATTGAACACCGTACTCAATAAGGGTTTCCAATATATCTGTGGTTGATTGTTAATATGAACTATGGTTGCTGTAAATTGTGTGGTACAGGGTCAATGTTGCACATAACACATGTTTTCTACACCTAAGGGAGTTGTGTCTGTGATGACAGTAATGATGGTTGATATTCTCCTGAGCTATTTTGTACTTACTGTCAGGCCTCTAATGCCATGGTAATTTATAGAGCAGAATGCAGTAAAATGAACCTTGGGCGATGTAATCAGTTTGCGTTTTCCCCCCGATGTAATCAGTGATGTCATAGAACATGCCATCAGTGATGTCATAGAGAAAGTCTTCAGTGATGTCATAAGCAGTACGTGGCGGGCACGGTTATAATTATTGTTGACAACTATAACTAGTGGATTTCTGTGTTTTTTTAATCTCAAAGCGCTATGTCGTCATTGACAAATTCACCTAACTATGGAGCCCATTAGGACTCAAGTCCGTCCGCGACCCTTGAGGAGGAGGGAACATCCGCATGGGCTGTGGCGTTCCCTCCTCTGCAATTAGGATGTGACCGCCACCCTGGCGGTCACATCCTCTATTTTTAACATTGCGGCGGGTGCGGCTTCAAGCTGCGCCCGCCGCAATGGTAAAAAAGCACGCATTGCATTTACATGCAGAAAGCTGAGGGCACCGCGCGGTGCATGCCGCTGTCTGCATGTAATGCAGGGGGCTACCCCCCATGTGCACCCCCCACACCCCCACCCCCCCTTCACCCTGGGGGCCCGCAACGGGCCCCCGAAATGCACATCCGTAAGCTTTTCCACGGCGGAGAACCCGCCGCGGAAAAGCATATCAGATACGCAATCCTAATATGGCTGGCGGTGTCTGAGAGACACCGCCACCATATAAGAGCTTTTCCGCCGCGGTTGTAAGCCGACCGCGGCGGAAAAGCGGCGGACATAAACCAAGACCCACCAGCCATCCTAATTTGGCGGTGGGTCTGTGGAGGCTCCGCGGCGGTTTTCCCGCATCCTCCGGGCCGGCGGTGGCTTCCGCCGGCCCGGAGGATGCGGGAAAACCGCGATCCTAATGAGCCGCTGTATCGTTACTTTTATCTTTGTTTTTTCCAAAGTGAATTTCTAAGGTTTTGTAAAAACAAAAAACGGTCTTTCTTTCACACCTAACTATGATGTTACTTCAACCTTTTGTTTTTTTCAGTGAATTTCTAGGTTTTTTTTTAACATAAAGTAATACTTATTTACCATACTTAAATGCAACTCCCCTGCCATGCATGGGACGAGGGCCTGGCTTGTGGAACCCCATCTGCCAGGGCAATTTCTGAAAAGTAAGGGGAGGGGGCCTGTTCAGCCTGCCTCCCTGAGCCTCTTTCGGCCTCTGGGAACCCCATCCCTTGGGGAAAATCTTATTTATTTAAATAAAGGAGAGGGGGGTCATATGACTCACCTCCCCAAGTCTTGTTAGCTCCCGGGGACTGCATCACAAGGGCCACTCTTTTAAATAAAGGGAAGGGTGGTGCTCATGGCCACCCCCCCTATTAGTAAATGGCCGGTCTCTGGGGGGCTGTGATCCCTGGGGATGAAATTGGTCTAGGGGTTGTAGGGGGCCTGGGGGGGGGCGGGTACCTAGGTCCTAACTCTAACTACCTACTGGCGACCGCCAGTAGGATATATATAATACACTGATATGGCCTCCCATATTACATCACTCATGACATGGTCAGTGACATCACTGATGACATCTCAAATTAAATCACTGATGACATCACTGATGACATCATCCTGTGAGTTTGTTTTAAGAGTTCATGTGGAATTCTGTTTTATTAGTGGCGTGTTTCCGTCTTTGAAATTCTGCCATAAGGGATCCTTTTGTTCTTCAGTCATGCTGTGATGTTTGTGAAATGTTTTGTAATTGTTAACTTTTTTTGGTTGATTATTGCTTAAAGAGTGAAATGCAGTTTTCAGTGGAATGTTTTTCAAAGGTGAAGTAAGCTGCCAGTAGAGTGGTGTGTTGTTTTTGAGGCTGCCATTTATGGATCCATGTTTTGTATATGACATGTGAAGCTAATAAGGTATGGCTCTGGAGCTGATCTATTGTCTTGAGTTACTACTCATCCATTGGTCACATGGTCTTTTTATAATTGCAGTTCTCTATTTATCTTGCAGCACTGAAGCGGCTGAGAGGCAACAGCGACCTTAGCAGTGAAATGGAGGAGATGTTGGCGGAACAAGCGGCCATCAAAGGTCAGAAGGCCAAAGGGCTGTGGGATCTGTTCCGGGATCGATCCGTCCGGTGGCAGCTGATCACCGTCATTGTTCTGAGCAGTGCCATGCAGCTATGTGGCAATGATTCGGTGTGTTGGACTGTACCCCATAAACGTGTTATCAAATAACAAAATGACAGCACTAAAAAACAATATTTTGTGAAGAACACTCTATGGTGGAAATTCTGTTTAATTGAAGTAAACATCCCCCAAACCCCAGTTTTCTTTCTTTTATAACTAATATATTTAGTTCAGACAACCATCTTCCTCGCCCTTCCATGTAAAATGCATGGTAACGGTGTGATAGGTCTAATCTTTGGACTTTCACTGCGTATACTTAATAGCTTGTACATTATCACCATATCATCATTGTATCACAACATGCCATTACCAGTTCTTCCCTTGACACAGTCAGATCAACAATTCCTGCCCTGCAAACAGTTTATTGACGAAATTCCCTAATTGTAAAATCTGACCTAGTGGCTTCCACTTCTAAAAAAAAAAGTCTGGTCCACTGATCTTCATGACACATGTAGCCTGAGCACCACATCTTCATATTATGAAATTCTTTCACTTGCTTATCAGATATTACTTCATAGCAATCTTATTATCTGTATCAAAATATTAACTATCAATCGCCTCATGCTCATAATTCAATCAATATATTCTTAGTTACTCCTGGTCTGAAAACCAGATCCCTCCCTTACTCATGGTCTAAACAAATCACCTCTTACAGATAATAATTTTGCAAATAGTATGATCCCCTGATGTTGTCCTTGCACATGGCCTGAGCAGCTCATCTCCAGCCCACCAGACATATGTTCTTGAGCATCCTAGATTGAGATCTGTTGTGTTCTTATTTTTCATTGCATTGAAGTCCTCAACAAAGTTTAGGTATTTTGTACCATTAGTAGTCAACAGATATTAACAGTGTAAGACTGCCTCACCTTTTGCTGTGTGAAATCATCACAACAAAGAGATGAAACTTCTATACTGCAAAAACACACTTAAAAGTAACTTATTCCTATCCTTCTATATGAACAAATTCACTCCAAAAGCAATTTAAAGGGACATTATGGTCCATTACAAAACCTAAAACCCCTGGAATTCACCCAGTTATGTTATGCTACACAATCTATAACTTCTGCCCACACCATGCACTTCTTTCGACCTCGGATGTGATACTTTCGATAACATCTCAAATGACATATTTGGTGATATCACTGATGATGTCTCACCTGTGATGTCACTGATGTGTTGATATTGATCCATTAAAACCTACTGAACAGATATTCACCGGATATGCATGTTGTGTAGGTGTATGATGATGGATTGGAGGCCTTACAATGGTGTATGTATGCTAGTGTATGATAGCATCTTTGTATATTTTTGTTGGGGTGATTGAGTAGCTGTAGTATGGCAGCTATGTGGCTGTTTGATGGTGGGTTTGTGGCACTCCTGAATTTGCGTGAGGAGTAGTATCTTTTGTATATGTTTGTAAATTGTGGTGATTGTGTAATGGCTATGTGTCTGTATGATGGTGTGTGTTGGAGCATAAGAGTGGGTGTGTGTTCAGTAACAAGAGGAACCCCAACAGTTTTAGAGAACCTGGGATTATAAATCGTATTGTAAAAACTGTTGTTCACTATAGATAATTACTCATGTAATTATAGCAGATTCTGGTGTAGAAAAAGTTTTAACCAGATAATTAGTTATTATACAAATGCAAATGCTGAAGTAGGCACAAAACCAGTATTTTTGATTGCAATTAATTTATTCATTGCATATTTTATATTGCAAAATATTTGAAGTATATCGATCAAGTAGTGTCAAATAAGATCCAGTGCTCACAATTAAGTGGAAACGTGCAGTGACAAGTTATGTTATGTTATGTTATATATGATTTGTAGCGCGCACAATTACTCAGGAGTATCCTGGCGCGAACAGACTGAGACCAAAGGAGCCCAATTAATTAGCTGGAAGGGTTGAAAACATGAGTTTTAAGTAGTTTCTTGAAGACGCGGAGATCCTGAGGATGTTGCAAAAGGTCGGGAAGGCTGTTCCATAGAATGGCCACCTTTACTGACCATGACTGGCCTCCCATCCTAGGACGACAAAACCGGGGAATGAACAGCAGGCGAAGAGAGGCAGAGCAAAGTGAGCGGCCAGGGTTGTAAAAGGCCACGCGCTTCTTGATATACGATGGTCCAGAATCATGCAGGGCTTTATGGGCCATGGTCAAGACCTTATATTGAACCCACTGAGCCACAGGTAGCCAGTGTAGGTCACGTAAAAGTAGCCTCACACTGGATCGTTTAGAGATGTTAAATAAGAGTCTGGCCACCGCATTTTGAATCAATTGAAGTTTATTCGTCAGGTAGCCAGGGATGCCAATGAATAAGGCATTAGCATAATCAAGCCTAGAAAGGATAAGTGCCCAGGCCACCCTTTTCTTTGCTGATTGCGGTAGCAAAGGAAAAAACGTTCTAAAAGTCTTAAGTGTGCCGAAACATGTGCCGGTTAGTTTTTTGATATGTTCGGAGAACCGGAGATCTTCCCCGAACCATACCCCTATGTTCTTGGCCGGGCTGCCCTCCGACCGTGGGCATGGGAAGTCCGGCGGCCACAAGGCTTCTCTAAAAAGCGGGGGAACTTTGCCATACAACAATATCTCCGATTTTTCTTTGTTGCACTTGAGATGAGCCTGGGCCAGCCAAGTAAACATGGCTGATAAGCACCTCTGAGCAACCCCAGTACACAATTCAGACCCTTACCAAGTAAATAAAAGCTGTGTGTCTTCGGCATATGCCATGATTTTAGCACCCAGCCCCTCAGCCAGGGCAATCAGAGGAGTCAAGTAGATATTAAAAAGTAGCGGGCTCAGAGTAGAGCCCTGCGGGACTCCTGTTGATAGCTTCCTGGCAGAGGATGAAAAGGGGGGCATCCAGACCTGTTGGGTGCACTCATCCAAAAAGGATTTTAACCAAGCCCACACCTCACTGGAGATGCCAATGGAGGAGAGCCGAGCGAGAAGGAGCCGGTGAGGTACCGTGTCGAAGGCGGCAGAGAGGTCCAATAAAATCAGAGCCGCTCTGCCGCCCCCATTCAAGCACTCCCTAATCGCCTCAGCCATCTCAACCAGCGCAGTCTCCGTGCTGAAAGATGTTCTAAAACCAGACTGGGCTGGGTGGAGCGCCCCTGATGTTTCCACAAAGGTCTCAAGTTGACGGAAGTCCACCTGTGGATTATTTTTATACAGTTAAAAAAGGAGTCAGTATGTATATAGTTGACAACATTTCAACCTATAAAGATGTGAGGTCATCATCAGGACACGGTGTGCGAGCACCTAGTATCCAGTAAGTAACTTTGGATTTAGCCCTGCACCTCAGGTCCTCCCAGTGGGAAGGACTCCTTGAAATTGACCATCAGTGGGTCTGCAGAGGAACGCGCGTCCAGCTAAGGCGGTGGGTTGTTTAATCCAACTTCGAACCGTAGTAATTTAAGCTTGAACCGTCACAAGGCACAAATTATTTCTGTTAGTATTGAGGAGTCTCGTACGTAATCGGAATTAGCCAGATGAATTACTCCACCAACTAAGAACGTCCTTGCTCCAACACCCACTAAATCGAAAAAGAACTATCAATCTGTCAATCCTTTCCGTGTCCGGGCCATATAATTTCGATAACGAGCGAGACTCCTCTATGTTAACTAGTTAAACCCCCCTTACTGGATGCTGTGTTCCTCTGCAACTAATAAATTCAATACAAAATACAATACAAATGTACTGTTTTGTGCCTACTTCAACATTTCCCTTGATATATTATCTTATTATCTGATTAAAATATTTTCAAGACCAGATTCTTCTTTGCTTGCATGATTTATTATCTATGGTGAACATTGTTTTTACAATAGATTGGTGTGTGCGCTCGTCTGTAATTGTTGTGTGGATGCTTGGCAGTTGAATAGATGTAGATTGGTTATTGAGATGGCATATGATAGTCGCTTTGTGGTCATTATGGTGGGTGCATAGATGTATCAGGTAGATGTACGTCCATGTGGTGGTAGGTGGGCTGGAATATAATGGCAAGTATGTGAGTTTTTATAGTGGTTGTGCAGACATGATAGTGAGTATGTGGATGTATGATGTTAGCTGTGCTGTCATTTGGTTGTGTGTGCATGTGCCTACATTATTGATTGTGTGGGGATATGATGCTGGGTGTGTGTGTGGTTATGTTGATATATGAGTGGTTTAATGGTGGATGTTAGTGTATGCTGTTTGCTTGTGTGGTGCTATATGATGTTAAATATTTGACTGTGTGATGGTGCATGTGCTCACATATGAATTAGGCTGTTTGGATGTATGATGGTAGGTGTGTTGACATTAAGATGGTTGTTTGATAGTAACTGTGTGCTTGCATAATGATGGGTATGTGAGGTGATGGATGCATGAATATCTGAGATGGTGGTTTGTGTGTGTGTATCTGAAATACCCATAAGATTGAAGCTAGGCCACAACTGTTACTTAACTGTAAATATCTTAACAGTTTTCTTGATAAACAATTAGCACATCTGTGACATTACTAGTGATATCAGTGGCATTGTCATACATGGTGTCATCTGAGATGCCTTCAGTAATTTCATAAGGAAGGTTATTAAAAATGTCATCAGTGATGACGTAACTAAGGTTGTGAGCAGCGCGTTTGGGGTCCGAGCTGTACTTTGTATAGTGCACTGCACTGCATGTATCGTAACTTAATTTAACTGGGTTTTTCCAGTGAATTTCAGTGTCTTCCTAAAGAAGATTTTCATGAGTTACTTTCAGTGTTGCACTAGTGGTTGTGTGGATATATGTGATGTGAGTGTGGTATGTGTAGTGGTGAATGGTAGCACCTCTGTGTCATTCTGCAGCCTGCCCACTTTTGATTGCCTTGAGCTGTGTGCAGTGGGAGTAGTCTGCAGGGTTGAGCCACAAGCCAGGCCCTAAGCACATCATAGTCCTTCCCTTAATGTGCTAACAGCTGGCCAGACTCCATGCAGATTAATTAATCACTGTATTTGTTATTAGTTCATGAACGCCAAAGTTTGTTTTTAAATGCCCCCAGGATGGGCCAGGGCCCAGTGTTCAGCACATCTGCACTTAAATGTAATAATGGGAAGGGGGTCTGTGATCCCCCTTCCCTGAGCTGATGTCTGACCCCAGGCACCCCATCCCTGGGGCCCGACACATTGCTGTCCCGCAGACCCCATCCCCGGGACAGAGTGGGTTCATGGTCGATGCCGGTCCTTCTAGCGGACAAGGAAGCAGGGCTTTCTCTTACCGGGCGGGAGCCAAGAAAAAACACTGCTCCAACACAGAAAATGTTGCCTTCTCCCACACTGCCAATAGGACCGGGCCTGCCTGTGGTGACCCGACGAGGCAGGGCGGCGGGGGCCCGCAACATTAAAAGAGGATGTCCCGGGTGAGGCGAGGGACCCAAATAGAAAATGTAACTGGCAAAACAAATAATAATAAATGAGTGACCGTAACTGCTTATTTATTATTTACTGTTCTCTGCCATAATGCCCTTTGTCTGCTAATTTTCATATTTTGTCCTGCTTTGTGATGTCCCACCCTGGGCATTAGCACCATTACCATGTTACAAAAGTGTTCTTAGTGTGTACAGGAGAGCGCATCCAACCAGAAATCATTTTTTAAAGTAACATGTTTCGGGCCCTGGGAAACGTTGATGGTGTTTCAAAGCATTCCAAGAATTGGAGCTTTTGCTCTAGTGTAGGGTTTCAGGGGTCTCTTTTTATTAGCCTTATGGCTGCATTATGTGGCCTGAGGAGTGTAAAGGAAACATACGTTCCTTATTGTTGACTAAGCCAATAGGCTTGCCTTCATATATTGAAGTGGTGACACCTCGATATAGCCAATAAGCTTGTGTTGTATAACATGGTGACTGTGCTACAAAACCAATAGGCTCACCTTATATTTAATGATGTGAAGACCTCTTGACAAAGCCAGTAGTCTTCCATTGTATAGTGATGTTATCACCCTTTGACAAAGCTAATAGGCTTGTCTCTTATATTGACGTGGTCACCCTTGACAAAGCCAATAACTTGCCTTCATATAAGGATGTGGTGACCCCTTGACAAACCCAGTTGGCTTGTCTTGTATATGTGATTACCCTTTGACAAAGCCAATAGGCTTGCCTTCAAATAATGATGTGGTGACGCCTTGACAACGCCAGTCGCCATGCCTTGTATATTACCTTTTGTACCGCTTTGTTCGCCATAAGCTGGCAGAGTATGCTCATACGTGAGTCCCTTGCTCACTTTGCCACTGGATTCAAACAAGCCTGGCTGAAGACGGCTGAAATGCCAGAAAAATGGTCCTAGGAAGCTTGTTTCCGGTCCAGGGAAGGCATGGCTTGGCAGTTCGGGCTGGACTGTCCCCATGAGGCACAGGGTCAGACTGATTTGCATATGGCCATGTCTGAACTGGGGTGGCAGAGTGGGCTAAAGAACGGTGATGGATTAAACCCAGATCTGTTGACTGGGTGTGAGTGTTTGATTGGTTCAGATGCTCCGTCCATCACCACCCCCTTTTGTACCGCTTTGTTCGCCATAAGCTGGCAGAGTATGCTCATACGCGAGTCCCTTGCTCACTTTGCCACTGGATTCAAACAAGCCTGGCTGAAGACGGCTGAAATGCCAGAAAACTGGTCCTAGGAAGCTTGTTTCCGGTCCAGGGAAGACATGGCCTGGCAGTTCGGGCTGGACTGTCCCCATGGAGCACAGGGTCAGACTGATTTGCATATGGCCATGTCTGAACTGGGGTGGCAGAGTGGGCTAAAGAACGGTGATGGATTAAACCCAGATCTGTTGACTGGGTGTGAGTGTTTGATTGGTTCAGATGCTCCGTCTATCACCACCCCCTTTTGTACCGCTTTGTTCGCTATAAGTTGGCAGGGTATGCTCAGACGTGAGTCCCTTGCTCACTTTGCCACTGGATTCAAGCAAGCCTGGCTGAACATGGCTGAAATGCCAGAAACCGGTCCTAGGAAGCTTGTTTCCGGTCCAGGCAAGGCATGGCTTGGCAGTTCGGGCTGGCCTGTTCCCGTGAGGCACAGGGTCAGACTGATTTGCATATGGCCATGTCTGAATGGGGTGGCAGAATGGGCTAAAGAACGGTGATGCATTAAACCCAGATCTGTTGACTGGGTGTGAGTGTTTAATTGGTTCAGATGCTCCGTCCATCACCACCCCCTTTTGTACCGCTTTGTTCGCCATAAGTTGGCAGGGTATGCTCAGACGTGAGTCCCTTGCTCACTGTGCCACTGGATTCAAGCAAGCCTGGCTGAAGACGGCTGAAATGCCAGAAACCGGTCCTAGGAAGCTTGTTTCCGGTCCAGGGAAGGCATGGCTTGGCAGTTCGGGCTGGACTGTTCCCATGAGGCTTAGGGTCAGACTGATTTGCATATGGCCATGTCTGAACTGGGGTGGCAGAGTAGGCTAAAGAACGGTGATGGATTAAACCCAGATCTGTTGACTGGGTGTGATTGTTTGATTGGTTCAGATGCTCCGTCCATCACTGCATTCTTTTGTACTGCTTTGTTTGCCATAAGTTGGCAGGGTATGCTCAGACGTGAGTCCCTTGCTCACTTTGCCACTGGATTCAAGCAAGCCTGGCTGAAGACGGATGAAATGCCAGAAACGGGTCCTAGGAAGCTTGTTTCTGGTCCAGGGAAGGCATGGCATGGCAGTTCGGGCTGGACTGTTCCCATGAGGCACAGGGTCAGACTGATTTGCATATGGCCATGTCTGAACTGGGGTGGCAGAGTGGACTAAAGAACGGTGATGGATTAAACCCAGATCTGTTTACTGGGTGTGAGTATTTGATGGGTTCAGATGCTCCGTCCATCACCACCCCCTGTTGTACCCCCTTTTGTACCGCCTTGTATATTAGTGTGGGCAAAAGAAGGAGGCTTTGCCCATATAACCCCATATAACCTAGGCTTAAACAGTCAACAAATGATAAAGTGGTATAGAATGGGGTTCAATTGCGTCCACAATATTCATCACAATGGGACATTTATTTCTCATTGAAACCTGATTTAATTAAGAACATTACTGCACGCAATAAAAAATATTATATTACCCATCACTTATTACATCTAGAGTACCCCACAAACCTGAATACAAATATATATACAATTTTACACGGATAAACCCTTCACCCCTCCACCCCCCGGCACTGAGGAATAGATAAATAAATTATTGGAAAATGTGTCACTATTAAGTGGCGACAAGGGAGTGATACCAAGCACTTATCTAGATAAAATAGAGCGGTTAAGGAACTTAAATGAAGAATATACGCACACAGTTACGTGCCCAAGTGTTACCTGAGCTCCTGAAAAATAACACCAGACCATTAGGTTTGCAGGTCAAAAATATCCCTGTCAGTTTTATTAATGACAAGCATTATTATTCAAATTCACTCAAAAAGCAAATGTTAAAGTGACTTTATTGTTAGGTCCCATAATAATATCTTACTTTATGTTACACGTCTAAAGTGATGTTTTAGCTAGGTGAAAATGTCTGTTAAAAATACAATTTTAAGCTGAGAAAGCAAACCCTGAATTCTACTAACTAAAACATGTGCCCCCACCATGCACTGCTTATGACCTCCCATATTACATCACTCATGACATGTCAAACAACATCATTGATGACATCTCAAATTATATGATTGATGACAACACTGATGTCTTTCACCGATGGGAGAGAGGGGATACATATTAGCTAATTGTGTAATATGGCCTTTTATTCCCGTTTAGGGATATTACAAGTTCGTCATAAGTTTGCTGGGAATGCCCATTCGTGGGACCCTTGCTCACTTTGCCACTGGATTCAAGCTAGCCTGCCTGATGAGGGGTGTTAACCCGAAACCGGTCCCAGGATGCTTGTTCCCAGTCCAGGGAAGACTTGACTTGCCAGTTCGGGCTTGAGTGTTCCCATGAGGAACAGGGTCAAGACTGATTTGGTTATGACTGGTTCTGAACCTGGGTGTTGAAATGAGCAAAAGATTGATGACGGATTCAAACCAGATCTAATAGTGACTGAGAGTGTGTGTCTGAAAAGTTCCAGCGCTCCGTCCATCATCTTATTGTGTTTGCTTAGTTCACTATACTATAACAGGCATGTTTCTTTGGTTTTTGGGTTTCATGTCTCCTTTGAACAACTAACTACAATGTCACTTTAACCTTTTTTTGCAGTGAACATACATAAACGTGTGTGTGTGTGTGTATTTATATATATCTATTTGCAAATTAGGTTTCTGGTTCGCGAAGTTATGCACCCTGTCCAAGCAGTCCTTGTCAGGGTAAGCCAGATACACACCATGAATTAACCTGTGGTGCTCACTCTCTGGTAGCTTGGAGCAGAGCAGGCAGCTTAACTTAAGAAGCAATGTGTTAAGTATTTGTGCAATACAACAAACAGTAAAACAGTGAAGTCACCACGAAAAGACTCCACACTTATTTAAAAAAATAGATTATGAATTTACCAATAAAACAAGACCAAAGCGCCAAAAATACAATATGTTGAAGTTGAGAAATGTATTTTTAAAAATTAATGCATAAATAGCTTTGAAGCAAATGGCACTTAAAGTATTATTTGTTCGCCCTGGGCCAAGACAAAGTCAAGAGTTCAGGCTGACTGCGGTGGAGCACGTGCCAGATACAGAACCATTTAGGAGCCGCTGAGCAAAGTAACCTAATCTGATCACAAAAAGAGATGTGTTGATTTTCCTCAGGCAAAGATGTCGATGCGTTGGTTTCAAAGACGAAGCTCCGATTTTGAGATGTGTTGGTTCCGAAGCTGATGCACCTGGTTTCTCCAAGCAAATGAAGGGCTGTGCCGATTGTCCTTTAGCAGTGACGGCGATTCAGTGGTTCTAATGCTGCTGTTCCGATGGCGATGTGCTAGTTCCAGGAGCAATGCACCGGTTCTGTGCCTGTAACCGCTGCAATGCGTTGGTTCTGCTCGTCACAGCAGAAGATACATTCTCTTCCAATGAACCAGGCACAGGAGCAGGGTTAAAGGCTTTGATGTCCCTTAGTCTTTGGGGAACTGGAAGCTAGTCAGCTAGCACTTGAAGTCACTCTGGGTTAGGTGATGTGGGTCCAGTTATAGGAAGCAGTAGGCAGCATTGAGCACAGCAAAGCAGCAGACTTCCACAGCAGCAGTCCAGCAGTGTAGCTGTACAACTTCTAAAAGTGCCATTTTCAGAATGGTAACTTCAAATACAGCTTTACCATTAAAGAGGATTTATCATTACCATTTCAGAGGTACCAAACATCACAGCTCTACCTTCTCTCAATTAGGTATTACAGCATATTACATTTAATAAAGAATACCGAATGCTAACCAATAAGAATGGTAGGCCTCACAATAGTGAAAAACGAGTTTGGAAGTTTTTCACTACAAGGACATGCAGAACTTAAAAGTACATGTCCTACCGTTTGATTGCACAGCATCCTGACCTATGGGGTATCTAGGGCCTACCTCAGGGGTGACATATATGTAATAAAAGGGGAAGTTAAGGCTTGGCAAGGGGTTTTAAATGCCAAGTTGAAATGACTGTGTAAACTGAGCACTCAGGCTTGGCAGTAGCAGGCCTGAGATATGTTGAAAGTGCTGCTTATGTGGGTGGCACGATCACTGTTGTGTGCCACTGGTAGCATTTAATTTACAGGCCCTGGACACATATAGTGCATTGTACTAGGGATGTGAGTAAATTAAATGGGCCAATTATGGATATATCAATCAAACAATGTTTTAGGGGAGAAGCACATGCACTTTAGCACTGGTTGGCAGTGATAAAGTGCTCAGAGTCCTACGGTAAAATAAAGAATCAGCAAAAGTAGGAGGCCAGCAGGAAAACTGTTTGTGGGAAGACCACCCTAAGGATGTCAAGTCTAACAATATATATATATAACATGAAGACAATACATGCAGAAATACAATTATAAGAACTTAGGTATAGTCTTGATTACCAGATCTCTGTCTTACCCAGTTATATTAGAATATCTCTAATGTGAGCTTGGTGTGAACACCTGATCTCCTGCTGTTCTCTTGCATAATACCAGATCTCCTCTTTACATAGTCTGATCACCAGACTTCCCTGCTTGCACACTGTAATTTGCAGATCTCTTCCTTAGTCTACACAACAGAACTTTATGTTATGGTATTTTATGTTAGACCGACTTGTATAGCGCAACAGCTGCCTCGGCAACGAGGCGTCTCGGCGCTTACTACAGGCAGACCAAAACACTAGAGCCTAAACCGCAGGGAAAAGATGAGTTTTTATAGCCTTCCTAAATGTCAAATAATTCTCCAGGCTGCGGATATGTATGGGGAGGAAATTCCACGGTTTGGCCGCCAAACAGCGGAAAGAACGTCACCCAGCACGCATGCGTTTTACCCCCGGAACAACAGCAAGACATGACCCCAGAGAGCCCAAGTGGCGCGTAGGTGTGTATGGTACCAGTATGTTAGTCAGAATACATGGAGAGGAGAGTTTCCAAATTTTAAAAGCCCGGCAGAGAGCTTTAAGTTCTATACGCCTGGCTACAGGCAGCCAATGTAGGTGCCGGATTGCGCCTGAAGTGGAGCGTCTTCTCGGAAGTCCTAACAGGGCTCTAGCCGCTGCATTTTGGACCCTTTGTAGGTGTATGATCTCGACTTTATTTGCCCCCTAAAAAAGTGAGTTGGCATAATCAAGCCTAGACAGAATGGCCGCCTGGACAATCAATTGTCTAGTAGACAATTAAGTCTAGTAGAGTATGAAAGGTAGTAGTACCTTTCATACTCTGTCTTCCCTCCAGTTCTCTCACTTGCACACACTGATTGCCAAATGTCTGCCTTACTCAGACCTCGAACTTCATCCCATTAAATCTGTATATGCACCACATCAGCACTGCACACTCTCTAGTCTCATCATCCCTCTTACACATGCTGGTTGCCAGAAATTCTCTCTGGTCTCTCATTCAATTTGCCTTCATCCTGTCTGATGGATTGCCAGATCCCCTTACAGTTAGATAACTTATTTAATGAAGGCTTCATTTTTTAGAGATTGATGAACTGAATGCTAGCTTACTCCTAGTTTTGCTGAGATCCTAAATAAAAAATTCTACAGATCCCTAGATTTCTCCTCTTGCACCAAGCCTGGTCAATGTTCCCTCTACTCATAGTCTGGTCTCCACAGTGTGCTGCTGTGTAACAGAACCAGGCCTTTTTTGCTTAGTTTTATCACCATTACATGTATGTCTTACCCATGCCTTCTGGTTGACTTCACCACACATTTACCCTCATGTAACGTTACCTGGGTTTCTTTTGTAGATGTATTTTTATGCATCATTTGTCTTCCAAGAGGCCGGAATCCCCTATGAAAAGATCCAGTATGTCGTGATTGGCACGGGGAGCTGCGAATTCATCACCTCCATCACTTGTGTGAGTATCTCCAACACCATGCTGACGTGTTTATCCATACAATGTGGCTCTCCACAGAACTAATCTCAAGCAAAAGGTCACTTGTTTGATTCCTGCCAAAGTGACACCATCATTCATAAGTACCAATGACTAAATAAATAATGGCACACTATTAAAGATCAATCATTATTATTTTATATTTATGCATTTATTATAACTCTCCAGATATTTACACAAATATAAACATAGTTGTGTACACGTAACCATGTCCAAAAAGGCACCCATTCCAAATGGTGCATGTATACATGAGAGCGTATATGCTTGGAAATGTGGGCACACAACGAGTATCCCTGCATGAAAGGTGGTAGCACACCCTTAAATCTATCAATGATGGTGCCCCTCTGCGTGAGGTGCCAGTTACAGGCTCAGGGTAACCTCTGGAATGCTGGTTCTTATTATGACTCCGCCGTTTATTTTTCATAGGTAGATGCTGAACCCCAGTACTATCAAAGTAGTGTGTGGAACATGGCAGTTTATTTCCTCTCTAACTAATTGTTTGCTCTTTTATTTTAGACCTTTGTCATTGAGCGCCTGGGGCGCAGGATTCTCGTATACGGGGGATACGGACTCATGTCAGTCTGGGCCATTGTATTCATGGTTGCGTTGTCTCAACAGGTATTCCAAGCTTTCCTTGTAACTTTGTTAGTATTAGTGGTATTTTTACTAAAATGTCTTTCTTCCTTCGCCAGTAGTATCAGGCTGCCTCCACCAGTAATAAGAGACCCACCACCACCATGATTAAGCTGTCAGCACCAGCAGTATTCACAGACTTAAAACGTAGCACACCCAACTACCCAAGCATGTCTTGTTATAAGAGATGACACTGGCCCACACCTTTTTTAAGTGTTGTATGCTAAATCGGATTGGTGGAAGTGATAAGGCACTTCCTCAAATCATAGCAAGTATGCGATACGTTGAACACCTACCGTGCGATTGTGGGAAAAGAACGGATGGAAGGACAAAGTTAACAAACAAGTGCCTTGTTGGGTAAACCTCAGTACAATAAACAAACCAGGGGTTAGTCCCTAGTAGCAGTGGCACAAAGCAATAGGCTTTCTCCGAGAGAAATATGACTTCCTTAAGCAGCACCAACACAGCATTTAAGTAAAAAACAGACCAAAACAAAGCAATAAAGCACCCAAAAAAGCTTAGTAAAAAAGAGATAATGTGATTAGGAGATATTACACAAAATGATCCGTTATCAATACCATTACCACCTCCATTAGCACTATTGCCACCAACATAACTGCTACCTCCACCATCATTACAGAAACCTATCATGCATCCACACGACCAACATTATATGCCAACACACAAAAGCAAAAGAAAAACAAACACAAAAAAACACAATTCACAAAAAAAACTAAAATTGAACGGGAGTTGAGGTTAACAAGTATAAAAGCAATGGATTTGGCATAACAGCTTAAAAGTAATGAAAAATCACTACTTGGGGAGCTGCTTTCCTCTTAGGCCTCAGTCACTCCCTACTTAGTCAAACTTATCTCCTGCCCACAGCATGCAGCCTTTGCAAGTACACACACCATTTTAAATAAAAAGCAACACACTACTCAATATAAAATGTCAGTATATCATATGCTAGCACACTCACCATTATACCTAATGAACGCCTGGTAACAAATGCACCATAATGTGCCAACTCCCCACCTTCATACTTGTGTCCAAACTCTAATATTTGGAAACACTTCCGCAATCATAAGGTCACCTACCCATCATCATAGATGACCACACACTTAACATTATATATGTGCACGACCACCTGTATAGGCCTAGACACCCCATAACCAATAACTGTAAAGCCACATGCATACTCTAACATCCACCAATATATGTTCACACACTCATCATTAAATACTACACAGCCACAATCAAACATCCACACAGCCACCATCATACTCCAACACACCTACCATATGTATCCAAGCAGTAGGGCTGATTGGCCATTTATTCCATTGGTCATTCCGCAGGTGACTTGAGTCTTTAGAAGCTGCTCTTTCAAGCTGGGCGACCACTGCCTCGGTCTCCAGCTTCCCGGTATTTGTAACGGCCGGCAGAGTTGCAGAGAAGACAGAGAAAGAGGATTGGAAAGAAACAGATAGACAGTGGGTGGGCGCTAGTTTGAACCTTTTCACCTGAGCTTCCTTTGTTTCCCAATCTAGCCCTGTAAAGTCATCCGCCATCATACGCTCTGGACGTATTCGAATACCTGCGCCATATTCCATCATCTCAACCTTCATGAACCCAAACACTCTAGGCTCGATTCACAGAACTAACTTAAGACAAAATCCTAAACTTACTACCATTTTGGTATTCACAGAAGGCACTTACTCATTTCGGTATTCACAGAAGTTAGGAGTCCTAACTTTAGGACTCCTAAATGCCTTCTGTGAATACCGAAAGTCTTAAAGTTAGGATTTTTCTCAGTTTAGGTGTAGTAAAGTTAGGAGTCCTAACTTTAGGACTCCTAAATGCCTTCTGTGAATACCGAAAGTCTTAAAGTTAGGATTTTTCTCAGTTTATGAGTGGTAAAGTTAGGAGACCTAACTTTAGGACCCCTAAATGCCCTCTGTGAATACCGAAAGTCTTAAAGTTAGGACTTTTCTCAGTTTAGGAGTAGTAAAGTTAGGACTCCTAACTTCTGTGAATACCGAAATGGTAGTAAGTTTAGGATTTTGTCTTAAGTTAGTTCTGTGAATCGGGCCCTCTATGCCCTACAATAACACTTTAAAAAAAATGAATTTTGCCAAAATATAACCTCTTGCACATCTATAGACCTAACCAATGACTTTTTAAAGCACATTTCATTTCAAGCTTTCTCAAGTAATAACAGGGGTTGTAGCTAAGGTGAACTTGGTATGTGGAGTATGGTGGGGTTGGAACCGGAGGTGAAGGCAGCACTTTAACTTGTGAAATTCATGCCTTTTTAGTTTTATTGGCACATCCTCCATTCTCATATCAGGCTACTTTAACTATCTTTCAACTTTATTTTTTTAGGAAATGTAAAAGTATAAACATATATTTATCTATATCAAAGGATCCGCAAAGGTGACTGTGTACTTATAGTTCTAACATGATAACCTTTATAAAACATGTAATGAGTAGCAAACAGATTTTTGGAAATAGGCTGGAAAGTTGAGTTTGTTATAACTTGCTTTTCTATACGTGAAAGACTGGTTAGTGCTTAATTCAGTTCAAACCAGATTCTCCCCTCTCTAGATGGCCTTATTAGCTCTTTGCTGAGGTGTGAAATACTTGCCACAGGAGAAGACTGTAGGCTTGGTGTGATAGCATGAAAGCGAGGGGGAGTTACTGTGCAGGTATTACACTGCTTTTTATCTTGACATGTGGGAGATGTGTGGACAGGAATAGCAGATGGTATCACAAAGTCCAGGCTGAAGCATGGCCATGTGTTTATACAGAAGCTAACAGGCGTCCTAGTGTGAGAAGGCATTTGATTCTGGTCTGTTCCCAGCCAGCCTCCCTTTGCTAACTTGGAGTCGACCTGGTCTGTTAACCAGCCAATGTTGGATTTCATTGGGAATTTCTTCATTGTTAAAAGGCCGCCATGGGATGGGGATGGGACTCGAACTCCACACAAGGGCCCTGGGCCCCTGCCACTTTGATAACACTCGCCCAGACTAAGCTTTGCTCGAATGATTCATCAGAAACTAATAGGATGTATTAAAGGTATGCTGGGCACAGGGAATTTCTTGGACTGGACCCAGAATTGTCACCAATCACTGGCTAACATGCTCTATAAGAAAAGCTCCACAAACACAACTAGCTTTTGAAGAAGAACAGACGGGTCGGTGTCTGTCTAGAGAAGGACTGAGGACTAGATGTTGCTCCACCTTTGTAGCCTAGCTCTGGAAGTACTTGCAGGAGTTATGCCAATAAAAATATTTTATTTAAAAAAATATTGCCACTTAGTAATGTTTCGACCTTCTAAGGACTTGGAGAAGGTACGTCAACTGCCAGGAAAAGGAAAATACATTTGGCCTTGTGAAGCCCCTCACAGCCACAGCTGGGTGCTGGTGGAAGATGTTGAGCTCCAGAAATACCCTTGTAATATAGATACCTTGACATTTTTATCCGCGCACATTTTTTTATTTTATAAAATTAAGCCCTTTTTCTTATATTCCTGGGTTGGAGCTAAGATGTTTATATTGGAAGAGAAGTTCATCTGCATATGAATGCCCTGGAAGTGAGTGCATGGCCGCTGACTGCAGGTTTAACTGTGACTGTTGCTGGGCAGCTGTTCTGGGGCTGGTATTGGTACTGCAGTACACCAGGACCATCCTGGCTTCTTACTTCTGCTCGCTTTTTTCTGAGACCCCACCGTGTAGTCTGACTATCCCTGGGCATTCAGAGAAGTGCTGCAGCTCTTTCTTAGCAGGCTAGTAGTTGGTTGGACATCAAACTCTCTCTACCTGTAAGCCTCATGCTAGAACTTTGCAGGAGACACTTTGCAAATGGTCTGATGTCTTCCAGGCCACAGTGTGCCAAAGAAGCATGTGCTGGGAATGGCAGGTTTGCTGGACTCAATGATAAAGGTGTGTTGAGGTACAAGAGTTCTCAGGGCAATAGGTGACTGGCTGGTCTAGGTCTAAGAGGTTAGGCGCTGTTATGTTATGTTTACCCGTGGGTGTCTTGGCGCTGGTATGTTTAGCAGTTTGGGAAGAATAAAAAGGATTAAATGTTAAAGGGCCAAGTTTTGAGCAGCGTCCTAAAAATCAATAAGGTGGGACCGCTCTAATACTTCTAAGCAGGCCGTTCCAAAGTGTGGGGGCTACTGAGGAAATACAGCTGCTCCCCTATTTGAGTCTCTTAAAATTGGGGTGGGAGACCCTCATTGTGTTCTGTGGGTGATTAGGCGCTGTCGTCCAATGGCCTTCCTAATTTTTGTTATTACATATAGGACAAAAATGCATGGGAGCTTATGAACATCCTTTGTAAGAGAACCAATCTTTAAAATTGAACCTGCGGGCTGGGCCAATAAAATAGAGTGGCTAATGAATAGCTATGCCCCGACTTAGTGATATACTTCCTCTGGAAGATTTAAAAGGATTGACTCTGAGCAGCTTGTAGGTTTCACCTGGTCTTGGTAACTAGCTGGCTGTGACTGTGCGCCCAAGAAGGCATTTCAAAATTAGTTGTGTCTATAGTTATTGTTAAAAAGGTGATAGGCCACACCCATCAGTACTCGTGGATAAAGAGTTATGGGCAGTTTAAGACCCACTACATTTTCAAAAGCTGAGTAGTGAAGATTTCAGCGGCCTGAGCTTGGAGGAAATGCCCTTTTGCATTCAGTGTAATGTTTTTATGGCAACAAAAAACTGCTAAAATTGGAACACTCTTTGACTCTCTCTCCCTCTCTCACTGTCTCTCTTTGGTCCTCAGGGGCGTGTTAGTTGGATGCCTTACCTGAGCATGGCCTGTATCTTCGCCTATATCCTCAGCTTCGGAATCGGACCAGGTAGGTGCCAGGAGAATACATAGGAAGAGACTCTGAAGAGCAGGCCACAGACCCTTAAAAGGGAAGGATGGATGTACACAGGAGTCCATCGCTGCTGTCAGTTACTATGTATTTCTGGACTTTAGTGGCTGGTCCATGGGGATGTCCACTGACTCACTGTCTACAAATTCACATAACATACACGAAACAGGCATGATCTCCTCCTCCCTCCTCAGGCTCGTCCTACTGAGCGCCTGGATACGCTCACCGGTGATTGGTCGCGCTCTACAAATTCACATAACATAACAACATAAGATAAGGTGCTGTCGATGAAAATCTGTGTGTAACCTCCGATTTACAAGTTCGAATCTCAGAGGAGCTAGTTGGTTCAGGTGTTCATATTTTTTATGTAGCAACAGGACCATTGAGGGTTAAAAGTAATACATTTCTATAAGAAACAATTATATTTCAACATCTCACAGCATCACATGGGCTCTATCCGCAAGAGGGTCTTATTTAAAACGGTGAGTGATGCACATGAATCAATTTAGAGACCTCTCCACTGCACATAAAACAATGTTCTCAGAGAATGAAGAAACTATTGCAGCTCCAGCATCTGGTGCCATATGGAGGTAGGTTGTGTTTGCAGCCACTTCATTTATAAACAGTGCAGGTTTGTCTCAGAACTTTATTTTTAGAAGCTGCAGAAGCTTATGAGGTTGAAGATTACGAGGTACTGATAAATCGTTCTCATATATCCTGCCCGTTCACTGACAAAGGCAGGCAGGTTAAGCACTCTTTGAGATCCAGCAGAGTCTGTTACCTCTGAATACACGAGCTGAACCCAACCTGGTAAGACCCAGGAAGAGTCATAACACTTTATTTCTGGAGTTGGTTAAGTTATGTAAGTTAGCCCTTCAGGAGTCCATAGAAACCTCTGGGTGCTAGTGCGCTTCCCTAAAGAAAACAAATAATCCACGTTATTTTTTACAGCATTTTTTCATTGGATTTTCACTATTAATGTAAACCATGACCAGCATATTATTATTTGACCTTTGCTTTAAGTTGTGTTTGGGTTTTGGCCAGAATGGACCATGATTCTGACCTGAGCTCATGAAGGGAGTGCCTGTTGTGCCCAGTTGTACTACATCAAGGAAGGACCCTAGTTCTGTTCTTCAATGCCGCTGGTGGTTAGACTAGGATTTGATAACCGCTTTGTTTATTTCCTCGACAGCGGGTGTGACCGGGATAATGCCCACTGAGATCTTCGACCAGATGGCCCGTCCAGCTGCCTACATGCTCATGGGATCTCTCATCTGGCTCATGCTCTTCATGGTTGGGCTGGCCTTTCCGTTTATTGTGGTGAGTTGCTGGTGATTTGTTTTCAGTATTTGTGTAGTACCGTTTTGTATCTCAATGTTTACGTTCCTACTTCATGCCTTCTAGCATCCTTGCACCTTGTGCCCCAATTTATTCTGTAGAGCAGTCAAGTGCTCCTGCACAATGGTAACAGCATCCATAGGTAGCGACCCTACACTATCCATTGCAACATCCGGCAGTCATTCTTCCTTTGTTATCCTTATGTCCAGAATATATGATGTTACTTAGCATACCGTTACTCCGCAGGTATTTACTTCGAAGTTTTACTTCGCAAATACCATTACTACGTATGATTTTAGTGCGCAAGCTTTTACTTCACAAATATATACAAATATATTAAAAATGCTTTTACTTCGCAGTTAATTATTACGCATACCATTACAACGTGTTATTGGTACTTTAAAACAAAAAATGAATCGTAATAGTAACCTATCCCCTGGCACGCACCCTGAACCCTAAAAATACCCCCTAAACCCTCAAACCCTATCTCCCCTGACCACTAAAAATATCCCAGCACCCCAAAACCTAAACGCACCCTGAACCCCATACATACCCCAGCACCCGAAACCTTAAACACACCCTGAACCCTAAATATACCCTCTACACACCAAAACCCTAACCCACACTGACCCCTAAAAATACCCTTGTACCCCAAAACATAAATGCTCCCTGAACCCCAAAAATACAGCAGCACCCCAAAACCTTAAACACACCCTGAACCCTAAAATAATCCCATACACCCCAAAACCTTAATCCCATACACCCCAAAACCTTAAACACACCCTGAACCCTAAAAATACCCCCTACTCCCCACTCCCTGACCCATAAAAATATCTCAGCACCCCAAAACCTAAAGGCACCTTAAACCCCAAAAATACCCCGGCACCCCAAAACCTTAAATGCAACCTGAGCCCTAAAAATACCCCTACACTCCAAAACCCTAACTCACCCTGACACCTAAAAATACTCCTGTACCCCAAAACCTAAAGGCACCCTAAACCCCAAAAATACCTCAGCACCCCAAAACCTTAAATGCACCATGAACCCTAAAAATACCCATACACTCCAAAACCCTAACCCACCCTGACACCTAAAAATACTACTGTACCCCAAAACCTAAACGCACCCTGAACCCCAAAAATACCCCAGCACCCCAAAACCCTATCCCACCCTCACCCCAAAAAATATCCTAGCACCCCAAAACCTAAATACACCCTGAACCCTAAAAATACCCCTACACTCCAAAACCCTAACCCACCCTGACTCATAAAAAAACCCTGTACCCCAAAACCTAAACGCACCATGAACCCTCAAAATACCCATGCACCCCAAAACCCGAACCCATCCTGACCCCAAAAATACCCCAGCACCCCAAAACCTAAACACACCCTGAACCTTATTACCCCCTACACCCAAAACCCTAACCAACCCTGACCCCTAAAATTACCACAGCACCCCAAAAGCTACATGCACCCTGAACCCCAAAAATACCCCAGCACCCCAAAACCTTAAATGCTCCCTGAACCCTAAAAATACCCCCTACACCCCAAACCCTAGCCCACCCTGACACCTAAAAATACCCCAGTACCCCAAAACCTAAACACACCCTGAACCCCAAAAATACCGCAGCCCCCCCAAAACCTTAAACACACCCTGAATCCTCAAAATACCCCAGTACCCCAAAACATAAAGCACCCAGAACCCTAAAATTACCCCCTACACCCCAAAACCCTAACCCACCATGACCCCTAAAATTACCCCAGCACCCCAAAACCTAAACTTAACTTAATTTGCACAGCAGGTCCATTATGCATAGTAAGTGCATGCTAAGTAATGGAACATGTATCGTTTATTCAAGCTAAGTAAATACATGCTAAGTAATGGCACCTGCGAACTAAAATAGGCATAGTAATGGTAATACGAAGTAATGACCGCGTAGTAAAGGTAGAATACCTTATTTCCAGTGCTCCTATACCATCCCCTACTTAGTATTCTTGTTCCCAGTGCCCCCACGCCATGTTCTACAGCACCCCTTTGTCTAGAGCTCCAACACCATCTCTCAACATCCAGCATTTAGCATTCCTTCAGATTTGATAGAGCAGCCACAGATTCTGTGCTCATGCATCATTCTCTACAGCATCACTACACTACCTCCAGCCCTCCTATACCATCCAATACAGTAACATTCCATTCGGCACCCCCACACCATTCCTTAAAGCAGACTTGCATTCCTGCATCATTCTCTGCAGCAGACCTGCACCCAGCACACTTTATATATTCTACACAGCATTCCTCAACAAAGTGCTTCACACCATGTCCGACACCCCTACATTCAGTGTCCCTACAGCATTCTTACACCAAGCTTGCAATATACATAGTCCATGGCTATCAAACATTCCCTAAAATACCCAAGCATCCAGCACCCAAAGGCCATTACAGCCTGCAGCATCACTGCTTCTAGCATTCCTGCACGTTGGACTCAGACCCTTCCACTTCCAGGCCTTAAAGCAGCACATCAGCACCATTCCTACCAATAGACTGCATTTTCCCAAAGCAGCATTTTTGCCTGTTTCCCCGCAGGTAGGACTTTCATAACATTCACTCTCAATCCTTCAGCCCATTGTGTAGTGCCATCACTTGCTTACTTTCCACAATTGTTACCACTCCTTGAGAGTTCCCACATTAGTTGATCAAACAGGGTTAATACATGTATCAAAAACAGAACCTTCTTCAGCAGAGAGGAATGACCAGGCAGGGAGATGCTCGTTGGTACCAACTTTAGCAGAGTCAGTCATTTGTGATATGAAATGTCATTTGTGATAGTAAAAGTAGGGCGGTAGGCTCCATATTTCGGCATAATGGAGTAAGTGGTACAATTTCTTCTTTCACTCCTAGGCAGGGTTGGGCCACTTCTGCTACATCCCGTTCTTCACCGTCTGTGTCTGCACATCCATCTATGTTGGCTGCTTCCTTCCAGAGACCAAAGGGAAGACCCTAATGGAAATTACAGAAGAGTTCAACAAGCGGAACTTCAAAGGTGCAGCCGGAGGCAAGGCTTTCAACGGACCCCTCAAAGTCAAGTCCACCATGTTGTGATGGCTTTCGTAGGCCATGCTCCAAATCAAAATCATCCATTCTGTACCGACTGCAAAGGGCTGCTCATGTCAAACCCATTGTGTTATAACAACAGGACCAGGTCTTCCAAGAACAAATTTGCCAAGTAATGCCAACAAAGGGCCTGTCAACATCAAGCTGCCCATGATGTATTGAAAAGTCCTCCAACCTTTAATGACAATTTACAGGCAAAATAAAAAAAAACATGCTCTGGCAACAAAGGTCCCACCGCAATCAAACCCACCGTGCTAGAACAACATCACCTGATTGTCCGAAATCAAATTCACCCTACTCTAATGGCAGTAGAGAGCTGTTGAGATCAAATCCCCATGCTCCAATGACAGTAACAGGCCCAGAAAACTCAAAGTCACCAAGTTGTAAGAGCAACATAGTTTCAGTCAGTAGCATATTCATCATACTGTAAGCAACAAAAGACGGCTGAGATCCAGCCTACCATGCTAAACAGAAACAAACAGGCCTACAACGATCAAATTCAACATGCTTTATTGACAATAGCCGACCGAGCAGAATCAAGTCCACCATGCTGCGATTACAGCAAAGATCCCACTGAAATCAAAAACACCCAGCTGTAATGGCAAGATAAAATCCTTTTAGATCAAGTCCATCATGAAGTGATGGCATCAAATAACCTCCAAGATCATGTGCACCATGCTATAACTCCAAGAATGAGACATCCAAGCTCAAGTTCACTATGGTTTAATGGCAATTCGAGGGTCACTGCGATGAAACCAACCATGATCTAATTGCCAGACCAGGCTATCGGAGATGAAATCAACCATACTATAATGGCAAAATCTGAAGCCATTTGGTGTAAAGTATATGGTGAGGCAGGTACTCACCTCTCCTCCAACTTTTTGTCTCCATTTCACAGTACTGTAGATAAGCAAGTTAACCCTCTGCTATCTTGGCACTGGTTTTACTCCATAACCTGCACAGGCTCTTTATATTTTCATTACTGTTTATGAACAAGACTTTCCTATACAATAGGCTCCATACAGGCAGGCCACCAGGCGGCCTGTATAAAATGGGCCCCTTCGTATTGAACTCCACACAGACTGGTCTCCCTCTTTCATTAGCTCTGTGTACCCTGTGACTCCCAAGGCTGTCCAATATGGAGCAGAGCAGGCACTATGCACCAGGCTCAGCACTTTTCAGGGTCTTGCGCTTCCGCAGCTTCTAAAAATATAGTTCTGAGGCAAACCTGCATTGTTTTTAATGGTATGGCTGAAAACACACCCTGACACTATATGGAACCAGATGCTGGAGGTGCAATAGTTTCTTCATTCTCTGAGAATTTTGTTTTATATTTGAACGATAAGGGTCTCACTTGAAGTTTGTGTCACGGCCCCATAACAATCGCTGAGAGGCCTGCAGTTTGCCAATGTATTGCAGCCTCTATTCATTTGATTCCCATTGTCTTCCACTCCATACAGACTGGCCTCCTTTTGTCTCAGTCTACAAATATATTACAGTCTGCATTGCTTTGTCTTGAACTCCATTCAGACTGTTCCCAACTGAGGTTCACTTTATACAGTCCAATCTCTTAACATCTTGCACTCAGTATAGATGGGGCTCTCTATGACTAATTCCACATGGGCTGGTCCCTTTTACTGTTCGCTGTATTTGGACCTGTGTGCCTATATTTCTTAGTCTCTATAAATTAAACTGCCTCCACCTTACACTCCTTAAAGACTTGCCTCTCTATATAATATTCTGTGTATAGGCCACTATACCAATGTATTTTAGTCTTTATAGGCTGGTCTCTCTGCTTTTAGCCACACTTGGTGAATACTATATTCCCAAAATATTATATTGTTAGAATGCTATTGATGTATGTTCTATAGGGATGTGTTTATGTGCTGTTTAACTGCTGGTCTTGTTGCATCCAGTACCATATGTAAACTGAGTTTAAAGCACCTGTTCACTTTTTTGACTGTGTTCATCCTCTACGGGTCCCTGGATTTTCATAATTTTAGTTTTCATTCCCATTTCTTTGTATAAACTGATTTTTTGTTTGTAAAATTGTCAGACTGTCTCAAAAACTCAACCAAACTGCATAATGGACATTTCCCACCATAGAAATGGAATGTGACAGGAATTCAATCCATGTCTCCACTTTACTCCCAGGAGATCATAGAGAAGGTGTTTGCAGATCACATATAGTCACTCACGACAAGAAGGTATTAGTTTCATATTCAAAGGCATATGTTCCCAAGAAACAGTGCTGTAGTAACTGAGAGATATAGGCATAGCATTAGGCAGTTATGTCTTCAGTTAGAATAGATTACTAGTGTCATTAAGCTCATACTATCACTGTATTTAGAAAACTTACATTTCTGATGGATACTTCTAACTACAGATTCCTCACCTATGGAATACCCCAGGCATAAGACTGGATTGGGAAGATTTAAACAGAACACCCGTAGATGGCATCATACGGCTCTGTGGCAAATTCATTCCACCCAAGGAGTGACACATGGACCTACGTATAGTCACCAACCCTGTGTGCCAATGTCAGTAGCTTTCGTGCAGCACATTTGTATGCAGTTCCGAGTTCCACTCTCACTTTTTCTCTTCTGTTGATGAGCGTTTTTCTTCAAAAAAAGTTTTCTTGCCAAAACTGCCAGTCCGCAAGGGAACTAAGGGCCAGATGTATGAAAATGCATTTTTGCATTTCCTAAATAGCGACAACATATGTATTTCAATTTAGGCAATGCAAAATGATATGTTTGAAATTACAGATTTTTTTATAGAAATTCCTACAGAATAAGAATTGCTATTAGGAAATCGCAATTAGGAAACCCCATACCATTCATACCAATGGGCTGGTTTTGCATTTCCAAAATAGCAATTACCTATTAGGAAATCGCTATTTTGGAAATACTAAACCAAGGATGCCTATGGGCATAAGGCTGCCCGTAAGGCACCCCAAAAATAGTTGTGCACATGTAGAGCGCACAAATGCCATAGGGGCATGTGTGCACTATATTACACTTTATAAAACCATTTTGGGTTGCTTTTTAAAAAATTGCACATGATTGCCCTCGACTTTAAGCTGAAAGTAATTGCATATCCGAAATGCTCATTTTGCATTTAGGTAATGATTCGTACATGTGCTAAGAAATCGCAAATAGGAAATCCCTTTTGCGATTTCCTATTTAGGGAATCGCAATATGCGGTTTCAACTGGGTAGAAATCACATTTTGTCATTCCCAAAAGACCTTTCTACATAGGAAAAGGCTGTTTTGCATTTGTAAATCTGGCCCTATGTTCCCTCCAAAGACTGCATGGTTTAAACATTGTTGGGCTTTTACAAACGATAGTCTGTGATAGACCCACACTGTCATGTGAGGAGTATGCCCTCATGAACCCACAGGAGATAATGGATCGAAAAGCGTAGCTGCACTTCGCTGAGTATCAGAAGGAGAACTTGTGCAAGTCCTGCTGAAAGTCGAGGATGCAGACATTTTCCCACTCTTGAGGCCATTCATGCAAAAGGTCCTCTTCGCAGTCGAAGTCTTCAGGTAATTTCATGTTGAAGTGGAAGCATAAGAAGGCAAAGCGGGACTTGTACCCTTCCCGCCTCTCTCCAACAAAGACGTTACAAAGTCTTCAAGATGCTACTCGGTCTCTCTCCTGAACTCCTTCAGAGAAGCTGATATCATCCTTGATCCTGATGCATCCTAAGTTTACTAAGCCATCAGTGATGTCATAGCAGATCGAGGCTTTGAAAGATGCTGTGCTGCAAATCTCGTTCACTATTTCAGCTCCCTTTGGTGCTTTGGACCTCGGGGAACTCCAGAGGCCTCCAGTCAGATTAGCAGTGGCGGATCTGTCTCAGTGCCATCTGTGCCTCCTGAACGTGTCTCGGGTTCCACACTGGCTTCGGAGCCACTTTTCACTATTGCACCACAATCCATGCTGGTTCCTTCAACATAAATGCCGGCCACAATGTCCCCAGCAGTAGAGAACTTGTTACGCATTTCAGCCAATCTCGTATGGACTCAGTTTGCCTCCCAAATTCACTTGTGTGTTCTCTGTACTTTTGGATTGAGACAAGACACTTCCTTTACCAGGGACCCACCCTCCTGTGCTCCACCACGTTTTTGACTCGGACTCATCAAAATCAACTAGTCTACAAAGATGACCATGGAAATGACGGGGATGATTTACCTCCCACATAATGATGAAAATATTTACATGGACTTACAGGAGACCGGTGGGTTGGACTCATCCCATGGTTTCTCCCCATCAGCATCTGAAGACACTGCATCTTTTGCTGTGGTAATAAGATGTGCACCTGCGTTGTTGGCTTGCAGTTTCCCTTTGGAGAAGTTTAGGTAAATGTGCTTACGAAAAGTTTAAAGCCTGGGCAATTTCCCTCTGAACCTTTAATAGCATTTAATGAGTCCCTCTACAACACAATAATGGGCACCTGGATTGAGCTTTAGTCTCGCCCATCATTGAACAGGCAGGGAGCCAGATGCAACAGGCTGACTCCAGGAGACAGTAATATTTTGACACAACATCCTATGCTTCCACCAGCAAAATGAACCCAAGTTCATTTCCTTCGCCGCTCTGGACAGAGAGTCAAAGAGAAGCCAGGCATTCAGGCGACGGATGTTCTCATCAGCCAGCCTAGCCCCAAGGTCACTCAGCCCCGGCTGCCTGCTTGGCTGATATACACATGCTGTTTAGGACATGGTCAGTGAGATCTTGCTGCATTCACTGTGGAAATTCGGCCTTCCTGGCTCAAACCATCTAAGATAGGATGCAAACAAATATGTAATTCGGTCTGCCCTGTATACTACTGATTGCTTGGACCGCGCAGTTAGCACTAGTGTGGTGCCTCATCGCCCTGCATGGGTGAGATCACAGGATATTTTCGGGCACATGCAGGCATCTCTTTTGGATATGCTTTTTGACGGAGCTTGTCAATTTGGTGAAATGGCTGTTTCTGCCCTGGAGTGCTTCAAAGAGAACTGGGCTACAATGCTTTCCTTGGGTCTCTCAATCCCTGCTAGACAGTTTCCCCAGCAGTTGTGTCCCTTTCAGGTGTACTCCAGAGGTGTGGCGTACAGGCAACGTCAGGGCCTCCCACTATCGCATCAAGCACCCGAGTCATTTTGAGGTCGGGTACAAGCCATCTGGAACAATAAACTTCTCAGTCCCCTAACCCTGCAGTATCTGCCCCAAAACTGCTTTGTGGGGGGGCAGGGTCATACATTTCCTCCAAGGGTGGCAAACTATAACATCCTGTAATAGAACTGGAGCCTCGTCAGGTCCCCCAAACAGAATGCACAACCATCAAAAGAAAAATGATGCCATGATCTGAATCCAGCTTAAACCTTTTTTTTTTTAATCCAAGTAATCCTTTTTAATCCATAAATGTTTCGTTCCAAAATGTTACAAACAACAGGTTCAACCAGACGCCAATGCAGGCTTTTCTCAGCACACAGAGGGTTCAGTGTTCCTCATAAATCAGCATGGATGTTGTATCCCCATTGCATTTCAGGCGACTGACCTTCTTCAGGGGTAGCTGTGATGGAAAAAACGATATCAGAACCAGCAGCGTCCTGCACGTAATCAGAAATGCTCTTATGTGATCAGAAAAGCTCGCGCATAGCATACCATAAAAATCCTCCACAGAGTGCGTCCAAAGAATAAAATGACTGCGTGAAGTAGGTGCTTATTTAGAACTATTAAACCTGTGTAAATGTTCCAACCCGACATCGCTATGAATAAACCTAAATGATTAGTGCCAAAACGAAAACCAAGTCCATAATACAAATATGCCCACGTGTTAGTACCAAATACTGAAAAACATATGGTGTTTGTGAAACACATTTGAAAATAAAACACAAAACGTGCCTGTTCAAACACGGTAACGATTGAAGCTGTTAATATAATTGTGCCATTAGCTAAAACGCTCAATTTAACGGCACCAGTGAAGCCGAACCGAAACGGATTGATCCATCAACAAATGTTCTGTTAGTACAAGCAGGCGTGCAGAATATTCTTGAATTAAACTGTGCGATTAGGGCATACCACGTGACATCCAGCCAACCAGTGCAGAGAAGTGAAATGAAAAAAATACGCCTTGTAATACAAAATACACGTAAATATTGCTGAATAACATCTTAACAAGTTTGAAATAACCCCCAAAAAAATATTCAACACTGACAATGAATAAAACAACAACAAAACAAGAAATACATGAAAAACCATTAGTGTGTCCATACACATGTAGTTACATAATCATTAGCGATTCTCTGTAAAAATGGATATGTGCCCAAAGGCTTACTAATTGTTTAAATAACTGTTGGTCTTCAAAGTACGTCAAACTATGATCAGACTGAACCTCCTGTACTGCACTTACAAATGTAACTGCAAACTTAACAATCATTGTTGCTAACACATTCAACTTCGGACAAGGATGTAAATAAACTATGCTTTGGACAGAAACTAACCGTAGTAAAATATAGCATCCGACAGATATAGGTCCTTCAGATCATTCAGTGGGGCCACACCCCGCCATTCCTTTGCAACCCACTGCATCTTCTGCTTATGTCAGAGCTGCTTTCAGAGGAGACTATCCTGGCCAAAGAAAGAGTATCAGATCTGGGATATTGAGGCTGGTATTATTCCTATTACTTCCTGATGCCAAAAAAGGTCAGAGGCCTTCGTCCTATTGTGAATTTCCACCTGAATACTTTTCTGCAAAAGGACAGACTCAAGATGCTCAAACAGGCCTAGGTTCTATCTGCCCTAGTTCTGGGAGATTGAATAGTGGCCTTTGGCTCACAGGACCCCTCCTTTCATGTACCTGTCCTGCAATCCCACAGACATTACATGCGGTTCAGGGTGGGACAAGAACACTTTCAGTGTACTATGCTCACCTTTCTTCTCGCCAGTGCCCCTCAGATTTTCATGAAAACAATGGCAGTGGTTGAGGCACACCTTTGAAAATTAGGTGTGCCGGTTTTGCTCTACCTCAACAAGTGGCTCTTGAAGGCGGGCTTACCGCATTAAGTTGTAGACTACCTACAGACAATGGCAAACCTCCTAACATAGCTGGGTTCATGATCAACGTACCAAAGTCACACCTGATTCTTTTGCAGAGGCTCCCATTAATTTTTGCCATCTTCGGTATGGTGAAATTCCGATCTTCCCTCGATTCCAGGACGTTTGGCCTATGATCGTGATGCATTTGCCTCATTCCTGTGTCTCAGTGAAAGTTACTCTGATGTTTCTTGGCCTAAAGGTATCCTTCATCCTGCTCGTTGATTTTGCCAGGTGACATACATGGCCTCTGCAGTGGAATCTGCAATGGGATTTCAAATCTCAGGGAGACCAGCATCAAGGGAACCTGTCAGATTCCATCCAGCTTTTGGGGGAGACTGCAAAAGACCTGCAATGATGGCTGCTCAACCGCAGTTGAATCAGCAGAAGACTCCTCTCCCAACCCCACCCAGACAAAACAGTGGTGATTGATACATCTTTGCTGGGATGGGGAGGACGTCATGGAGAGGAGGAGATCGGAGGCCTCTGGTCTCTGGCACTAACCCAACTGATGTGGATCTCTCTGCAAGAGCTTTGGGCCATTCACCTGTAGAACCGGCTTTTTGGAAACCCCTCCCCACTAGGAGAGTCAAAGCCAGCGGTGCAGGGGACACCTAGAATCTACGGGTTCTTCTTGCTTAAATCATACATTACCAAAGAGACCAGGACAACCAGCCGCGGAGGGAAGTAAGTTATTTATTAGCTTGAGCTAAGGACAGGGTCCCAGAATGGTACAAAGACAATTTTACGGAGACTGCTGCTTTACTCCGCAGCCTACACATATTTATGGCGTTAGCCACGCCCATTTGCACAGTACAAGTTCCTTATTCAGATAAGTTCCTCATCTGACAAGTTCTTCGGCAGTCTTGTGTGGTGTAATCGTGGCCAGGGGACATCTGTCTCTGATTGCACAATGTACGCAGCCCCATGCTTCCTTGCCCAACTGGTGTGGTCATGGGGCACAGCCTCGTGCTTCCTTTATCAGTTGGTGTGGTCACAGTGCACAGCCTCGTGCTTCCTCTATCAGTTGGTGTGGTCACAGGGCACAGCCTCATGCTTCCTTTATCAGTTGGTGTGGTCACAGGGTAGCTGGTCGTGACAGGTTGAGTTACCAACAATGGACAGGATGTGGCTGAGTCTCTAGTACAACTGGGGGGGTGAGGCACACAGGCAGCTTCTCGGAATCGGCTCGACCACAAGGAGCAGGGAGGGTTAGGCAAGTTTTGACAGGGACGTGGAAAGCAATTCTTCACCAGGTTGCTGAGAGCATGGCAACACAAAATGGAGTCATGTGGGTCATTTTTAAATGCAGTTCAACACACCTTCTACTGAAGGCTTTCCTGCCGTCCATTAAGAAAGGCTGGCACAGATACCCCCAGACAACACCATAGCCATGTGGTACTGTAAAAAGCAGGGTGGAGTGGGGTCTTGTGTCTTGACACTATGCCTCTGTAGTTAGCTAGAGCGTCAGGGCAAATCCATGGTCATGAACAACCTAGGGGGATGGTTAAACACTAGGGCAGATGAGCTCAGCCAGAGATGCCTGGCGGCTCACGAATGACAGTTGCATCTTGAGGTGGTGCAGAGCATCTTCCAACAATAGGGAGAACCCTTGCTGGATCTTTTTGCCACCATTGAGAATGCGCAGTGGCATTCTGTAGCAGAGTCATTAAGGTTAGAGTAGAGCACAGAACTACTCGATGCCTTTTTTCCCCTGCCTCCAGCTCTGAAAATCATGAACAACCAGGCCTAAGTCATCCTAGTGGCTCTGGATGGGGCTAGGAGAGCGTGTAACATGGAACTTTTAGGTTTGAGAACCTGTCCTCTGATCAGGCTACTGCTTCTGAAGTATCTTCTCTTGAAGTGGCAGGGCTTGATTCTACAGCTGCACAATCTACACCTCCATGCATGGAGACTGAGCGGCAGCATTTGACTGCTTTCGATCTCTCTGCCAATATTATGGATGCTATCCTGCCTGCCCTGCCTCCCTCTACAAAATTCATCTACGCTGTGTGCTGGGACAAATATGTGATTTGCGGTAGAGCCCACAATATGGACCCTTTACAAGCCAAACTTTTGAATGTGTTATTATTATATATATATATTTTTTATATTTTTATTAAACCAGCTCATTAGACATCACAAGACTGAAAGTGTTTACAAGTACATCACCAGTTTGAATAAAAAATGCATTATAAGAATGTCTTATTATTTGTGATATCTCGGCCACAGAAAGGACTTGCAGTGGGGCACCATTAAAAGTTATTTGCCAGCCCTTTCAGCCTTTTTCCATTTATCAAATCAGCTATCCTTCTTTAAATCACCTTATGAGTTATATAAAAGGTTGGACACATATGTTTCCCACCAAACCCTTATGATCCTCAGTGGGATCTCAGTTTGGTCCAGACTTTACTCATGTGTACTCCCTTGTATCTGATCCACAGCAGCTCAGTGTGTCTTATGACTGTGAAGTCTTTTCCTAATTGTGATTTCTTCAGCCGGTCGTTTGGCTGGGCTGCAGGCTCTCTCGGTGCAACTGCCCTACACCACCTTTTTTCTAGACAAACTGGTGTTGAAGACCAGGTCAGCTTTTTTGCTAAAATTCGTGACTCCCTTTTACGTTGGACAATCCATCACACTCCCAGTGTTTTTTGCTCTGCCTCACCCTTTGAAAGAGAAGGAGAGGCTCCGTCAGCTGCACCACAAAAGGAACTTTGAGATTTTACATTGATAGCACTAAGGCCCATCGGATGGATGTTCAGGTTTTTTTGGGGGTTCTCTGTGGCAAAGAATGGTTAACTGGTGTAGAAAAGGTGGATAGTCCTCTGCATTAAGGTCTGCTACTCACTGGCGAAAGCGCGGCCTCCGGAGATATCAAGAGAAAAGCTTACAGCGGCATGCGGGGGATGCACTTATATGCAGCTCCATGCGTCACTTCCAAGGTAGAACGGATGGGACATGGAGCCTCACCAAACCACCTATTGGTGCACTGGAGCAATGATGTTTACATTTCTGGATCCAATCTGGGACCTTGGAATGTTCTAAAGGTGAGGTATCTGTGCTCAGATAAAACATTCACCATAAAAAGTGTTACCAAAGGTAAGTAGCTTATCCAAGTGTTATAATGCTTTCTCTCTTCAGGTTATTACTGTGCAACGTATTTAAATGTGTATCTCGACTATACACAATCAGGTCTCTCCTGGAGAGCATAAAGACATTTATTTGTTAGAGGTATTTTGAGTTGTGGCCCAAATGCTCTTTGAAAATGGAAATGATAACTTTATTCTTTGCGCCCATGGACATCAGTAAAGTCCTTTAAGCGCCTGAATAATGTGATCAGTCTTTTTGTTTATGTCCCGGCAGAGTCTGGCAGCTTGGGCGTACCCCGAGGATCCTCCCTCAGCCCAACACTGTTCAACATTTACATGGCCTGCTTGCACACGTCGCCCGACAGAACAACATCAACATAATCTCCTATGCCGACGACACTTAACTGATCCTCTCCCTCACCAAGGACCCCATCACCGCCAAAGCCAACCTCCATGAAGGAATTAAGGCCGTCCCCGACTGGATGAAGATCAGCCGTCCGAAGCTGAACTCGGAAAAGACGGAGGTCCTCATCCTCGGCTCCAGCCCGTCAGACTGGGACGACTCCTGGTGGCCATCGGCACTGGGGGCAACCCGACCCTCACCGACCACACACGCAACCTGGGAATCATCCTAGACTCAATGCTCTCAAAGACCAAGCAAGTCAACACCGTCTTCTCCTCCTGCTTCAACACCCTTTGCATGCTCCGCAATGTCTACAGATGGATCCCGACAGATACAAGAAAGACAGTCACCCGGGCCCTCGTCAGCAGCAGACTAGACTACAGAAACACAGTCTACGCGGGAGCCTCGAGCAAGCTCATCAATCAACTACAACGCATCCAAAACTCCTCGGCACGACTGATCCTCAATGTACCACGACACGGCCACATCACCCCCACCTGAGAAACCTGCACTGGTTCACCCGTCAACAAGAGGATATCCTTCAAGCTCCTCATCCACGCACACAAGGCACTCCACAAGACCGGCCCAGCCTACCTCAACAGACGGCTCTCCTTCTACACCGCCAACTACGCTCCGCCAACCTCTCACTCGCCACCGTCCCGCGCATCGGAAGAACAACCATCGGCGGGAGATCCTTCTCCCACCTTGCCGCCAAGACATGGAACACCCTCCCACTGAGCCTACGACATACACTAGACCTGCTGACCTTCAGGAGGACACTAAAGACCTGGCTGTTCGAACAGTAGTGGCCCCCACCCCCAGCGCCTTGAGACCCTCGCGGGTATGTAGTACGCTTAACAAATGACTGATTGATTGATTGATTCTGTATTCATTCGAGCTTTGGGATCTCTTGTTTCCTGCTGTAGATCCTTCTGCAGCTGTTCAGGTGAGAGTCCCAGGGATCTGTTACTCTCAGCGCATTACTTGTCAATAGGTTTCTTAGAATGTACTTGTGCCATCACATTCCAGTCAGCTGGGCAGCATACAGTGTCTGTTTAGAATCTTTAGGATACTATAAAGGGTACAAAAGGAGCTAAACACAAGATCTATAATATGTAAGTACTAATAAACATCAGGCCTGCAATCCTATACACAGAAGTTCATGTGAAAATAAACAAACATGTACATATGAATGAGACCAATTCTTTTTATCACAAAATATATATATATTTTTTTCATTTTTATCCCGTTATATTTTTCTCTTATTTCTTGATCTTTTGAAATTTTTAGTAATTATTGATACATATAGATAGTGCAATATTTATGTTACATGAACACAAGCTCATATGTACAAAAGCAAAATCGATTTTTTTTCAATAAAAACTGAAATTACAGTGCTATACAGAGAAATCAATTTTTTCTAAAAACAGGAGAGAGAAAGAGTTTGTAAGTTGGCAAATAGTTCAAAGGCTGGCAGTCGATGAGAGCGAGACGCGCGTTTCGGCGTGTAAGCCTTCGTCAGGTAATCCGTCTCAAACTTTCTCTATAATCCTGGGTCAAGACTGATATCTGCTATAGGTCAGCAAAGATTATTAATCTTTGAATGTAAAAACGTCACACAAATTCTGTATTTTGTTATTAAAGGGGGCTATTGCTAGATGTCTAAATTGGACAGAACGATGTTTTATGCTTCGTGAAGATTTCTTAATAATAAATATATTTAGTGATGTTCATCCACATAGAGCAGTGGTTCCCAAACTTTGCGCCGCGGCTCCCTGGTGCACCATGAAAAGTAGCCAGGGACGCCACGAACAGATGAGCACACAGTTTGGGAATCATTAAAAAATCGTATGTTGCTCTTCTTGTGTGCATCTAAATTTAACACTGCTCTGTGTGATCAGGCCTGCTGTGGTTGCCATGGGCCAGAAGAGGGCAGTGCAACCTCACTTTCAAGGCATCTAGTATCAGGACAGCAGGGAGACGAGGATATTTCAATGCATTTGCTTTCACGTTGTCCTGTGAGGTGAAGCCCGCTGTCTCACCAACAGAGAACACGTCAAGCAACCCGTGGGTCTTTTTACACTCAGTAAGGCATGTTTACATACAGTGGGAGTCATTTGTCTTCATTGAGCTTAGCTGGAGGCGACCGGCTAAACAAGAATTGCAGCATAGCTCAACCCAGACTCTACTAAGGTCTTTAAAAATGTTAAAGCTGCTGCTGAGGCCTTAGCGCCAGAGATAGGCAGTAAGATAAAGTATCTTTGCAAAGAGGCACATATATTATTTATGCACTTATTCAGAAAAAGGTGGGAGGTGGGGAGCAAGGGATATGAAACAGTGTGACTTACAGGTTACAAAAAACATGCTCCGATCTCAGTTAGATAATTCAGAGGGTTGAGAGTCTGCTGCAGTCATAAGCGTGCAACAGACCTGCAGGTCAAAACAGAATATGCCAGTAGAAACCTTTTGGATTAACATTGCAGTAGCTTACAGCACAATATATTAGTTTTGACACTGCTGTTTTTTATTACAAATATTTTCAATTTAGTGAGCTTAGAAACAGATGTTTGTCCACAATTGCATGGTTTTTGAGATGATCGAAACAAGGGCTAACATCCAGGCCTCTAAATTCCAAGGCTGATTCTTCATCACGCCTTTCCTTTAGCTCCCTATTGTGCCCTTCTTATTCTCTTTCCTAAATCTAGAACGATCAACAGGAAGGCGCCCAGCACACAGAAGCAGCTGTGACCATCAAATCAAATGAGATAACATTGAATTTGCAGGAAAACCATGTGCATTGCCTGTGCTCAATCTAATGTTTATTTGCCTTTTCTGTTTCCCAAAAATTGCTGCAGACTTACTCCAAACCTTGATTGTGCTTGACTGTGTCTAGATCATGTTCGTTTTAATTCTTTTTTTTTTCCTATTGTCGTCATTTTACACATTTTATTTAAAAGGAAATGGGAACAAACAACCAGAGAACAGTGGTCACTATCAATAGTATTATCCAGTGTATATTTGTTTGGCTGTGGTGCACATGCCAATATGTTTCATGCATGCACACTAATGTGCATTTACAGTTCACTTCTCTGAGAACACTATGTCCGTTCAATGAGCCCAATTAGTCGTTGACACAGCATGGCGCTCTGCAGTGGCCAGAATAGGATTACATCTATGTTATATAATACCTTCATCACCTTCATCCCAATTATTTCAAGGGAAAAACATGAAAGTACTACCGAGAATGGGCTTACATTCACCACCTGCCAAAAAAAAGTAAAATAATGGGGAGCCGCGGCCATCAGTCAATAGGTAAAGGGAGCCGCAGTTTGGAAAAGTTTGGGAACCACTGACATAGAGATTTAATTAAGATGTGGGGAATGTTTCTTCACAATGACGATAACTGGCGTATACTATCTAAACTTATTGAGGATAAATACAGCGTCAGTATGAAATAATGAATTTAGACCAACGGTTTGTGTTCCCCTTCATCGGGTCTTTACCGCAATCAATAACGGGGAACCGGCACTAACAGCAGTCTTCCAAATGAACTGTTATCGTCATTGTGAAGAAACATTCCCCACATCTTAATTAAATCTCTATGTGGATGAACATCACTAAATATATCTATTATTAAGAAATCTTCACGAAGCATAAAACATCGTTCTGTCCAATTTGGACATCTAGCAATAGACCCTTTTAATAAGAAAATACAGAATTTGTGTGACGTTTTTACATTCAAAGTTTAATAATCTTTGCTGACCTTTAGCAGACAACACAGTCTTGACCCAGGATTATAGAGAAAGTTTGAGACGGTTTACCTGACGAAGGCTTATACGTCGAAATGTGTGTTGTGATCTCATCGACCGCCATCCTTTGAACTATTTGCCAACTTATGAACTCTCTCTCATGTTTTAAAAAAAATTGATTTCTTTGTATAGCACTGTAATTTCACTGTTTTTATTGAAAAAATTGGATTTTGCTTTTGTACATTTGAGCTTGTGTTCATGTAACATAAATATTGCATTATCTATATGTATCAATAATTATTAAAAATATCAAAAAGATCAAGAAATAAGAGAAAAATATAACGGGATAAAAATGAGAACATAAAAAATATATTTTGTGATAAAACGAATTGTTCTCATTCATAGGTACATGTTTATTTTCACATAAACTTATGTGTATAAGATCGCAGGCCTGGTGTTTATTAGTACTTAAATATTATAGATCTGTGTTTAGCTCCTTTCTTACCCCTTATAGTATTCTTTCCCTACAGCTAGCAAGATTGTTTCCAGTAGGGGTCTCTTTCTTACCAAATAGAATCTTTAGGATGACAGTTAGGAGAAGGATAATTCCAGAGAGGCAAGAAGGGAGGGGGAGGGAAGGGAAATACCATCATGTGATTATGACACTCAGTGAAGCTTGATTAAACCGCTTTCATGTTATTGATTACCAAGCCTTGTCTATCGTTCTGTTTGTGAATCAGTTCCAGGGGATAGAAACTTTTTTTTTTTAAAACACTACCGTTATTGTGATTCCATTACTCCTGACATTTCCCGTGTTTTACAAGTTATTTCCCACTGGCTGCCCATTCATCACCCACGTCCTAACATTGACTGGGTATAAATGGGGAACTGCAGAGAGCGTGCGGGTGGACGCAGTCGTGCACGGGTAGCCTCGTATGTGCTTCGTTTTGGAAGCAGTTTACCATCCTACCACTAGGTAGCAGGCCTTCCAAACTTTTGAAAGGATAGTCACCGTCTAAGCAGATGAGACCCCCAACATTATTACCTAAGTATGTCGGCTGAATCTTACTGGTTAATTTTGAAAAAGTCCTTAAGGTCAGAACACAGCTTTGCTATGGAAATGGAGTCTCGTGCTTTCATCAATGAGTGATAACTGCGCCGAGTAGGAGCTGTAAATTATCGCCTGGGTGTATTGCCTTTCACCTACACAGGTCCGAGGGCTGACCCTCTGTCAGACGCTCTGTGGGCTTGTTTTCAAGCAGCATGAAACCCCATTGGCCGCCTGGAGTTACAAAATGTAAGCGTCCCTTATCGGCTGCGTCACGGTGTGTCATTTAAGGACACGGCTTCCACGTAGAGCGACGCCAGCAGATCTCACGTAGGAGGCTGGGGTGACTGTTGATTGGTCCCTTGTCATTTTGCTGCAACCAATTGCGAGAGGGGTGTCGTGCGATTGCGTAACCCAAGTGTTTATGTATCTTGGAGGTGAAAGGTTAATGTTTCAGAGCAACGATTAACTGATGGTGACTCATCAACCAAAGAATATGGGACATGTTATTCCCCATTTATAGGAACTCTTTAGTAGCAAAAAAGTCTGAACAGCCCATTATTGTAATCAAGCACACTCTTACCTCGCATGGAGTATTCCAGGCAAGACTCATTTCCTCTAACAGGGTCAATCGGGCTGGACCTCCGGTGTAATCATGGACAACCTGTAATCAACCCCTCGCTTTTCATAGTGAAGTAAAAGGCAGGTTTTGCGCCTTTGAGTAATTAGACATAGCTCCCACCAGTCTGTCACCCTCCAGAAGTCTATTTCAAGAGGCAGTCGTTTCTCCCTCCAGTGTAATTAGGGACGTCCCATCTCCGGTGGCGTCTTCAGGCCGGGGCCCTCACTCCCACAGGCCTCTTCCTTGTTTCTGCAGAAGGCGGTTGGCAGCAACATTCCTGGAAGTTGGCAAAGTCTCCAGAATCCCTGGAAAAGGTATATTAAGTACAGAACATGCAAAACCTATACAGTGCAATGTCAGCCCGACTGCCCCATGCCAGTCAACACTCAAGCTAAGCACAGATCACAGACGTCATGATTAAAACTTTCAAAACAGGAGGTCTTCAGACCCTTCCGAAAGCCTGCGCACGACTCAGTGGCTTTGATCCGAAGGGGAAAGTTGTTTCATGGCCATAGTCGAAGGCGTTAAAGAGTTTTACCTGCAATCCTAGAGCTTTTAACTGGGAGCACAACAAATAATGGTTTTGAGTTGTAATGTAGATCTCTGCGGGTTATAACGCAGTTCAGTCTGATGAATGGGGGTGGGTTTGGCTCGCCAGAATACCCTAAACATCAAACAGTCAGTAGCGGCCTGTGGTGGGAGTGCTGCCGGGCGCTGACGTGGGGCAGGGGAGGGGCAGGGCGGGGGGTAGTAAACTACGGATTATGGCCGATTAGAGGTAAGTAAACATATAAATAAACAAAGCAAATTTTGTTGCGTGCACTGCATCGCATTTGGCGATGCAGCGCGTGCATCGAAATCCATTTGATCATTTTTATATGATTACTTACCTCTAATTGCCCGTAATCCGTAGTTTACTACCCCCACTCTACCCCTCCCCTACCCAAAGTCAGCGCCCAGCAGCACTCCCACCACAGGCCGCTACTGCAAACAGTGAGTTTTGAACAGGATTCTCTGACAGGAAGGCAGTGTAGCTTCATTCTTGCTTGAAAAACAGGCTTGAATTTCTGTGGTTTGATTACTGCTCAAATGTTGAACCCACTGCTATGTGTTCAGTGAGGATTCTTGAAGGCCTAGATACAGCAGATACAGCCTAATGCAATAGTCAATAGCAGAAACTACTTACTTGTATAAATGTTTTGGTATGAAATACAAGATTTTTCTATCAACCTTCAATGAACAGATGTTCATCTACACGGACACCAAGTTTTTCTTTAATTTAAACAATGAGGCTCGAGCTAAAACCATGCCCCCAAGCCACAGGGCGACCTTCCACCTGGTGCTACTGTTTCCCTTTAGCAGCATCTCTGTTTTATTTGTATTAAGTTCCAGAAGGCTACAAGCCATCCAGGAGTGTACTGCAGTGAAGTCTGATGCAAAAGTACCTGCAAGTGCAGGTGTATTTTGATCCAGTTTCGCAATCATTTATGGGTCCTCCACATAGAGCCCTACTTTTCAGAGAAAGGATTCAATGAGCGCCAAGAACGGGCCGAATATATGTATATATTAGTAAAGTAGGTGATAAAGACGACCACTGACCACTCTGCACGGAACTTTCTACGATGTCAAGCGGCAATGGGGGCGAGGGGGGGAAGGCTACCATCACTGTATAAGACCGAGTCTCCAAGAAGGAAATACACCAATTTAGTATGCCCTCCTTTGTGCCTAGACTCCTGGGATGCTAAATCAGGATGTAATGAGCCACACTGTCACATGCTGCGTACAGATCGACAGGACCAGCCCAGCACTTTTGCCTTCGCCAGCAGTTAGACTCAGCTCATCCAGTGTAAGGGCTGTAGCTGATTCCCTTTCTCTGTCAGCCTGAAGCCTAGTTGACATTCATGTACGCTACCGACTTATGTTAGCCACTTTGTCAACTTTTTGCACACAGCTCTTTCTTTGATTTTTATTCGTAGCTGGTAATAAGGTGATGGTTTTTACCTTCTCCCTCTTAGGACTCTCTAGGTCATTTATAAGCGACGTAACCACTCCGTTCTTCCAATCCAATTGAATTGTACCTCTACTTAAAGACCGGTTAACCATCTTTGTCGCATAAGGAGTGAAGGACAATGCACATTTATTTAACAGCAAAAGAGAAACTGCATCACCCGGAAACCCTGACTTTGTTGCCTGCATGGATTCCCTTATATCTCCTCGTCGCTCACCGCTTGTAAAGAGGCCGAGTTCAAGGTCATCTCCGCCTTCTGATCTAGACTCTCAGAACCGCCCTATGTGATTTGATTCTGTTATGAATCCTTACTTTGAAGTATGCTACCCCAGTCCATTACAGAACTCCCGGGAGGGTCCTAGCCCATCCAAACTGCATTACGTTTGACACTAAGCTATAGCTTTCAGAAGACATTAGGAAAGGGAGGGCAGTGATTTTGAGGGTTGTTTAGCAGAAATTGCACCGAGCCATTGGAAAATGATGCCAATAACGCAGGACAGAACTGTGGTGGGATGCTTGAACTGTTGGCTCAGATACATGGAGACCTGGGTTCTAATCCACCATTCACTTCTTCAGCAATTGCTACGGTTTTACATGGTTTAAGCTGTCTGCTGTGGTTACATGAAGAACAGTCTCTTAACCCAGGCTCCCCAACTTTACCTAATAGTAGAGTTTAATAGTCCAGCCTCAGCTCGCCTGTTTTTCGAAAGTGGGTGGAATATGGTCCGTAGAAACCACATTGCAGGCATCAGCAAACCCATGAGGTGAAGATGGGGAATCTGTGGTCCTCACATCTTTCAGCACCTAAACAAAGAACACAGGGTGAAGGGGAGGTATTGCCCGCTGGGTTTATTCAGCTGGTATCAGGAGATGGAGAAGCAGCAACAGATGACAAAAGCTCTGGTTCTTTGAAGGAGATGCCAGGAACATGCCACAAATGATATTTGGTTTCTCAAGCAGAAACGCAAGGTAGCCTTTTCCAGCTTGCGGATAATCTAAAATGCCGGGAAACATCCTTTACAATACAACTTTTACCACGCAGTGCCTTTACGACGCAACTATTACAACGCATGTCATTACAACGCATTGCGCTTGGGGGCGCTCTAGGATAGGGAATAGATTTAATTTACTATCCAACACCTTCCCTACTATCCACGGGGACTGGAGTTGGAATAGTAAATTAAACTATTCACTATCCAGCACCCCTAAGCACTATGCGTTGTAAAGGCATGCGTTGTAAAAACTGCGTTGTAAAGGCATGCGTGGTAAAAGCATGCGTTGTAATGTCATACATCCCAAAATGCCACATACTCTCTGGTTGCCTGGGCTCTTTACTATGCCATCAACTGTCCAAAATATTGTTCCAAAGTCTAGAACTGCTGCATACCGCGGTGTCGCTCGACACCACGTGGAGACAGAACAGATAAGGCTACCAACAATAAATAGGTGAACCTTTACCCTGTCTCATGTGGCGAAAACTGACTGTTGAAATAAAAAGATGTGCAAAATTTGTTTCATGAAATTGCATGAAATATTGAGAAACTTATGTCTTAATTATGCAAAATGCAATTTTGGATAACTGAAGTGAAAATTGAACACTAGGGCATGCCTCGTGTTCAACAATCAAGAAACCAAAGAGGACATGTTCTTGCGGAGAAAATGTCTCTTGAAACACATTTTCTGCTAGAACAGTTTTCACATTGGCATAATTTTCAGGTAATTTGTGAAAAGTATTTCTTTTTTATTTAAGAGGATGCACGAGGGGAATAATTTCTGCTAAAAGGACCAGCGTTAATATTTCTCATGGCCATGAACTGGAGACTAGTAGGTGTTATGGGGTGGCCATAAACCTGGTCCTGTCATAGAGATTCTGCTGCATGAACCAATGAGCATGTTGTTTATTATTTATGAATATAACGCAATAAATGTAGTTTATTTTCCTGTCTTGTTGGTTGTTCTCTTTCTTTAAAAATGGATGAAAATTGCAGTGTCTGCAATGGTTGTTTGTAATGGGGGAAGGTAGGGTTGGTGAATTAGTGGATTGTTCTTAAAGTCACGAATGAATGGTTAGATGTTTGCACCAGGTACCTGCCTGTGGTTCTGGGTTTAAAGGGTTGAATACTGCAGCCTTTCTGTCGCCATTTCATTCTCTTTGCTTTATTTTTATTTGGAATGGCAAACACTGCTGAACCTCACTTACGCATACTATTTGAAATTGTTTAGATTTTTTTTTTTTACTTTGCACGAACGTGACTTAAAATTACGTGAGAAAAATTCCACATTAATGGGTGGGAGAAAGAAAACGTAGAAAGAAACTGGTTCTCGCAGCAAAAAAACAAGAGCAATAAAACATAGCAAATTATATTCTTCTCATTTCGTTTCTCAGCAAAATAAACAAATACCTTTGTTAGAGTTTTTTCATTTATTGCGCTGGAAAATAAAATGCTTTGAACTGACATTTGGGGGAATTGTTTTTCAACAAGCGAAATTTAGAATCCCCTCATTAATTGTTTTGCATCATTGTTTTTCGACAAAACCCAGATCCCGACTTTTTACTGTGCCATTATACACCTTGGAGGTTTTAGATGCTCTATGTCCACAGTGGTATGATAGGACAAAAAAACTACATTTCACCGTTTCACGAAGCACTAAATTATACATTTTGGCCAATTTTACAGACAAAAGTGCATTTGGACAGCCCCTAGATCGTATGTATATATGATCCTTCTTTGGTTCCCTCTCAACCAAACTGCTTCCTTTCCCCTAATAACCTGCTAGTTGTAGCACCTCCTTGGGCCATTTTTACTCCTTCTGGTGTTCCATGTGCCTCTTCTAGGCCATCTTTCGGAGCGGTGCTGGTATTAAATAAAACTTGTGTTGGGAGCTTTACATTTTTGTGATCATTTCCATCAACAGTTAGACAAATTACATGCGTATTGTAACGGAGGCCGTAAATGGTAATCTTTGTTGTTAGGGCATTGGAGAAAATGTTCTATTGTTGTACTCCTTGCCACCACCTCTTGTATCGATTAAGGCAGGATAAAAAGATCTCCCCCTTTGACATGCCCACCAATCAGGATTTAGAGTTGCATTACTGTATTATGAAACATTTGTGAATGCATTGTTGCACAAGCATCGATTTTAAATTCTCCTGGAACAAATCATTTTCACTGGCTTTTGGAACCAGCTGAGGTTGTCTACTAGAGTCGGGATTTGCCGAATTAAGTCAGTTATAGCGTGAAAAGTCTAGAATGTAATTACATACTTTGCTTTACTAGTTAATTACATTTGAATGATGGCCTTCGAGCAGTTCTTTGTAACCAAAAAACATGAGATCGGCGACTGGCTACTTTACATGGATCGCAAAAAAGTGCAGTGCGTTAAACCTTGCTTAGTAAATTTAGAAACTTTAAGGAGGTGGTAGCAAGAAAGATGATGGTAATAGAGTTTCATGCTAATCTGGTCAATCCCTGGCCATATGTCGTTGATCCTGTTGGGTTCTGGGACTATCATTGTTGTTAGATTATGTGAAAAAGGACCATGCGTGTACATAAAGGCTCTTGTGGTGTACAGATAGTCATAATGTACCATTGTGGTCTATCCTACCTCACCACAGACATGGCGACCACCTCCTCCTTTCTCCGCAGTACTTACATAGACGTATCCTACACCTATTCTGGGATGGCAGCCAATCAGCAGTGAGTTTCACCACTCCCGAGCTGCCTAAGGGGCTGAATGTGGGGTATGATTTTAACTCCCCGCACAGAAGTCACGGGATCGGTAATCCACTGGGTCCTCTGTGTTTATTTATTTATTTTGTATACTTGTATAGCGCAGTCCTGTCGCCCCAAGGGCATCCTGGCGCTTGAGATCCAGTCAACCACACCACCACTGCTCAGCCAGTTCTAGGGAAACAAATGCGTTTTTAGGGCTTTCCTGAACGGAAAGTAATCCCTCTGACTTCTCAAAGAGAGTGGCAGGGAGTTCCAAAGTTTGGCCGCTGCGACACTAAACGAGCGGCCACCCATCCTAGTTCTTTGGAACCTCGGAACCACAAGCAGTAGGGCCGAGGAAGAGCGAAGGGTCCGCGGGGCAGAATACCAGGCAAACATATTTTGCAATGGCACTGGGCCCTGTTGGTGTACCGCCTTAAATACTAGGCACGCCGATTTGTACACTACCCGCAAGTGCACCGGCAACCAGTGTAGATCCCTTAGGGCTAGGGTGGAGGAGCTCAAATAAGGGCGAGAAAGAGCCAGCTTAGCGGCCATATTCTGCACCCGTTGTAGCTTCCCCAGCAGGTTTTTTGGAGCCTCCAAAAGTAGCGCATTGCAATAGTCTAAGCGACTCAGTAGGGTCCCGCAAACTATTTCCGGCCTGGCCTGTACCGGGAGAAGGGGCAGGACTTTACGTAACATACGTAGCAGCATCATGCACGAAGAGATGGTCTTATTAACGTGCATGTCCAGCTGTAGGTTAGGACCGAAAATCACCCCTAGGTTATGAGCTGACTCCGCAGCCGACACCGTCTCAGGGAAGGTAGAGGGCCAAAAAGTCTCTGGAAGTGCCCGTGGAGTTCGATCCATGGAGCAATGGAGCTGATGATGACAGGCTGAGACCTGGACAGACTTAGGGAATCTATCTGCCGGTGGCTGAAACCTCTCAGTCGTGCCAGATTGCCAGACCTTGGTTTTAAGGGTCTGGTCATCCTCCAGCAGGGCACTTCACTATTTCCAGTGTCTTATCAAAGAGAGGTCTTCTTTCGCACTCTACTACCTCTATACCAAAGCGGTAGGATCTATACCACTATCCTCTGGGCAGTCACCTGCAAGACCCTCCCTCAGTCAGACCACAAACAGCCTGAGACCCCCTGAACCCGTGGAAACTCCCAGAGCATACGTACTCCCTTTCTTCAATCACTCGCCTAAAGAACACACATACGTCAGTTCTATGCTGACACTGCCCCTCACTGTGGATGTGGCCCGAGTTTACCAGGCTACCTCATGCTGCTTTTAAAGAAGAGTTGCACTGTGAACTTCCTCCTGGGCTCTCTAACAGTGACTGGCTTAGAGGGCTGCAAAATTAGTATACCAATATGCATACATCACCATCATCATGTTTCTTTATTTTGGTCCATGGACCATAAAAGAGCATTACAAAAACCACAATATAATAAAAAGGATTTAGAAAGCTAAAACCTAATGAAAACTAGAAAAAATTGATACAATACACAGGTAAAAAATCAATCAGCATTAAGTCCATTATGGGTTCCTAAAAAAGCCTTCCGTGCCCACACATAGAGGTTAAAAAACACGACACAGCATACACAATTGGCATCTGCGTGTTATACTTCAAAGCCTAAATGCTTCTTCGCAGCGCCTTGTACCTAGATTCTTGCACAATTGTAGCAACCACCCTTGCCTTATTTTATTGTATCTAGGACAAAAGAAACGTAAATGGAGTTGGTTCTCCTCTTCGCTACTGCATGCTGGGCACCGCAGGACAGAACAGCCAGCCCATTTGTTGAAAAATGCATGCAGAGGGGCAGAAATGTACCTGCAGTGTAAGTACAGTTTCCTGGCTAGTGCTGGTTGTATCTCATCTAGACATGGCTCTAGGTTATAGGTATCATTTATTTTTAAGAAGTTGACTGTAAGAGAACCAGTGGCTGAGTTTTCATGAATCTGAGCAAGTTTACCCACCCTGTAACTACTAACTATTTCTTTGCGCGTTATTGCAGTGCAGGCTGCCTCCAGGTTACTCAACAGACTCTCCTTGCCTATATTGTGGAAGCCTTCCGTGATGTATGCAAACCATGCTAGCTTGTCTCTACTAGGGAGTCCCAATACCTCCTTTAGCTCTGTCCTATATTCAGTCAATTCAGGTGTCGCCCATAGTCACCGCCAGAAGGTTAGGGGTCTACAGCCAGTTTCCTCTGCGATTGGTCTCACCCCTAGATCGAAGCCTAGTGGAGTGAGTAGGGAACTCACTGGAAAGCCAAATAACTGTCTCCAAAAATTGTTCTCAGTCTTGATGGTTTTTGGAAAACAATATACAATATACCCAGAGTTCAGCCCCATACATAGCAGCATCCCTTAATTGGGTTTTATACATTTCTACGACTGGTCCTATGGGCTTACGAAAATAATTTCTGTAGAGCTTGGCCAGTCCAACTGTGGTCTGGGCTAGCTTGGGACTTGATTTGTCCATTTGTGGCCCCCAGTCCATTTTTTCTGTAAGGGTGAGTGCTAGATAGTCAAATACAGTTACCCTCTCAAGTTGGATGCCATACATATGCGGATTGGGACGGGTCATGCTGACGGGGCTGAAGACCATATATTTTGACTTCTGTATATTAATCTCCAACCCCCTGCTCCAAAAAACTCTCCAAAGCCATCAAGGATTCTCTGGATGCCCATCGGTGTCTTGGAGAACAAAAAGGTGTTGTCTGCAAACATCAATGCTGACACTATCTTATGAGCTAGCTTAGGAGCGTCTATGTCTTTCAGCCCGCTCAGTACACCGACCAGGCCAATTAATAAATGCAAAACAGAGTAGGGGCAAGCATACAACCCTGTCTAACTCCTCTATCGACTGGGATAGGTGAGGTAAGCTCCCCGTGTTTCCCATAACTGATTTAGGCGAAGTTGTCTTCATGGAGTCTCCTTAACAGGTTCAAGAGATAACACGGGACTCCAAGGTCAATTAATACCGCCCAAAGAGCATTTATGGGCATCAAATCAAAGGCACTTTTTAAATCCACAAAGACAATAGAGGAGCTGGAGCCTAAATATTTGGTCAATAGTGTATGTTTTGTTTTTGAAGCCAGCTTGGAGGGGACTTTGTGTTGGTCCAGCCTCGTCTGGAAGCGATCCAGCAAAATCTGAGCAATTTGTTTTTGGGTTACATCAATCAGACTAATCGGTATGTAGGTAGTGGGCAATAAATGGGACCCTTTTTTATCCAGCCTATGTAGCGGGGAGTGCTATCCCTTGTAATATAGCATTAACAAACCCCCACAAGTATGGCCCTCAAATTTCAGGCTCAGCATGAAAGATGCCTGGGTATTTTATCCAGTCCTAGAGCTCTACATGGGGCTATTTGGCTTATGGCACTGGTAACTTCAGTCAGGGTCTCTATGTGGGCGTTTAGTGGTGGCTGGATTGCTAGAGTAAGACTACTGGTCTCAGCCTCTAGCGGGGAGTAAAGGGCCTGGAAATGCTCTTTCCAACTATCGGCTGCTATGTTGGGCTTTACCGACGACTTTCCATTATTGCTGCCTGCACTGACAATACTACAGAAGGCTTTCATATCCTTGACAACTAGGGCCTGTTTCAGGGATGCCCATTGATCTATTTCCCAGGTATATAATGCTATCTTTATAAGAGGCCCTTCAGATTCTGTTCTTGGATTTTATAGCCTCTATCAGAGCCCTCTTAGCCTCCCAACAGCTGCCAATAAACCAAGACCACCTCACCTTTGCCCCAGTGTCTCCACAGGCCAGAACTTATCCACCAGAGTAACTGTCAATGCCTCATGCATCTTGGCAACTTCCGTTAGAGATGCAGCAATACCACCTGCAGATGAAAGCTTTTCTAATTCCAGACGGGTCGGTATGATAGATTCATATAAGGAAGCCAGTCTTTTGGGCGATTGTTCGATCCACGTCCATCTAACTTTCCTCCTATCATTACTGAGTATTAATCTATCATCTGCCGGTGTAGTGGAGTCAAAATTGTTCCAGGTGGCTGGAAACTGCAGCTCCAAGATCAGAGCATTATGATCGCTGTTGTGTCGTGACAAGACAGTAAGATCGACAACCCTACCCCAATTCCTGGTTTCCACCAGGATGTAATCTAAAATGGAAGAATGGCCGACTCTGTTGAAGATTTGGCTCCTGGGAAAATCAGATTTGGTTTGGCCATTGCAGGCTCTTACGGAGTGATTTAAGGTGAGCGACTTGATCTGAGAGCCAATGCTGTCCATGCCGTAATTGGAGAGATGTTAGGCTCAGGAATATCCCAAAGCACATCTTCATCGGAGGGTAATGTATCACTAAAGTCATTCAGGGGCTCAAATTGACAGTTAAGATCTACCCCTATAATCACCTAGACATTTTTTGGAAGCCTGGGACTAAAACGATCTAATTGGTCTAGGGTCAAAGATTCTTGGCTGGGCTTCACGGGCCTAGAGTAGACATTAACCAATGCTATTTTCAGTCAATCAGAAAAACTTTATTTCGGTCTTTTGCGACCATAAAAGTATACAAAGTAGACAACATACAATTCATTAGAATAAAAGAATAAAAGGTAAAATGTTAAAATGACATTGAGCCCTGAAATTCAATACTATCACAAATCCAAATCCAATAGGCTCAATAAAGTGCATGTGCAAAATGTATACTGTGCAGAAGGCAGTAGCTAATAGATACAAATTCTATATAAAAAGTTTCAATAAAGTCAATACAAAAACAGTTAATTAGTATTGAGCAGCATTAGGAATCTTATGATTACTCGTACATTGGTGATTGGATTAAAATTGCATAAACCACAAATAAATAAAAAAGTTTATACATTTATTAAAAGAATATAAACGAATTTCATCTTTAGGTTAAAACAATAAAACAAAATTAAGACCCTAGAGAGATTAGGGAAAATATGCTGCTTACGGCGGGGCTAACGATTTTACAAAGGTCCAGCACCTACGCTACATTGAAATCAAAAATCATGTAATGGTAAAAACAATGGGCATACGAGTGTCAGATTCCAGAACTCTAAATGCCTCTGCACAGTGTACAAATCCTAGGTTTCTACAGATTTGGAGAAGCCAAGGCTTCCTTGCTGGTTTGTAGCCAGGACAAAAGAAAAAGACATGAAGCTCTGACTCTTACTCCCAATTACAAGCTGGGCACTCATGCAGAGCAGAGTTTGACCATTTACATGTAAAGACACAGAGCGGCAAGGTGCCCAGTCGAATTCAGTGAAAAGGTAGGCAAAATACAAAGTATATCATCAGAGAGGTAATCCAGTTGTATGGTTGTACAACCCAAGTGGGAACCTACCCAGGTACATAGCCTCCCAGATGGTCTTCCTTTTCCACTTGACGAGGTAGCTAATCCGTGTGCTGCAAACCCCATACGCGACACCTCCTCGGTTGCCCATGTTATGTGAAACAGACATATATCAAATGAGTCAACAAAATCCCCCCAGTCAGAACATCTCAGTTTGTTTTTAAGGCCCGCAACATTCCAGGACAATCTCTTCAGTTTGTTCAAACCATGTTGTTCGGCTGGGATACCAACGTTGGTGTCATGATTTGGTAGCGATTCGCTTTCGATCTGGTTACTGGGGCTCTTTCCCGTGGGACCAGTTAATGCTATGTCCCCAAGTCGATTTCGAAACTTGGGGTTTCTGGTGTTCCGAATATATTGGTCTGAACATGAGAGTTAGTAAAACTGGGATAAACTCTTTCTTGTGACACCATGATTGATTCAGAACTTTGGGTTTCTGGTAAACCCGGTATACTGGTGTAAATATGAGAATCCGTGAGACTAAGATGTACATTCATAATGTTATCCTTAGTGTACAGACTCGTGGACATAGGCCTTTCCGTTATAACACCCCTGTGCCTGTCCCTTGAGGTCTTTCTCTTTTGCACCATCTTGTTTTCCAACCTGTCCCATACAGAACACTCATTTTGTGCTTCATACTTTACCGTGTATCCCTGTCCAGTATATCCCTTTGAAGGATGATCACCTGGTCATTGTTTGGTTTTATTACGAGTCAATCTACCTCTTCCAGGCAGATTAGATAATAGTGGCCTAGGTGGTTGACACCACCGTCCCGGTGGGGATTGGCTTTGATACCACCCATCCTGCATTAGACTTTTACCTGCGCTGGATTGGGCCATTGAGCTTGAGGTATAAAAATAGGTACGCTGGAGCGACTTTATTGACGTGCCTGCGTCCTGGACAGAATGATTCATTCGCAAGAGATGCTGTACAATCTTTGGGTTATTAAAATCAATTACTACACAATCTCCTCGTAGATCCTTTGGTCTATTGCCCACCCAACTCACCCTACGGGTCATGAGAATTTCACCTGCATAGGTGTAGGCAAAATGACGATACCTTGCCAGCCAAAACAAGCATTTGTTCTTGAGCTCTTGCTGGGATTCCCTCTGACCTGCTTTAGCTTCAGTTATACCTGCTTGTACGATAACGTATGGGGACAAGGCTGGAGGGAGGTTTATTGATGGTAAAACATCCTCACGATTCATGTCCCTACTCGTGTTTCCATACCCTACCCTACCCTCTTTTTTCTGGGACCCATCTATGTCCATACTGTTCCTCAGGGTACCATTGATTAGTAATACCCACCCCCCTGCTTAGGGCCAGATTCTGTACTGTGTGTTTACAAAAATAGGGACTGGGGGTTTTTCCTCTCTCAAGGGAGAGGGAGGTCCAGCATAAAGAGGCCCCAGTGTAAATGTTCAAAAAATAGAATTATGCTGTTCCTCTAGTGTCAGGATTTTAGAGTCAGGGAGACCGGAACCAACTGTGCCCCGGCAGGGGTTTAGAGTTGGGAATCCATATGTTGGATTGTAATGCCTTCACACACCCTTTCAGGTGTCATGCTTCATCATTTGGGCTGCTCCTCGTCGGGTAAACGGTGCAATACCCAACGGGCTCCCTATAATAGGGGCACTTTATCAGAGATCTTTTATCCAACAGCCGTATGGTGAAGTGCAGTTGTGGGGCCGGACCTGTGTAGATGTAGGAAGGTGCTTAAAATAGGGTTGAAAGTATCTAGAAAGACAAACTTTATTCTGGGGGTCTCCTACCCTAAGTAAAAACAGACAACAAGGCACTTGCCCAAGTCTAATGTCTTGGGTTAGGGTGTCTTTGTTGAAAAGTGTAGGTCAACATGCTTTTCGCTTTAAGTTCATTCTACTTGCGATTCTTCAGGAACGGAAAGGTTAGACTATCTACACCTAGAATTAGTGGTATCGAATTGTATCACAGTAAAAGTATCTAATTATTAGTATACCTGTTTGGACCTGGATCTACCCAATACTGTAGAGCAGTGGTTCCCAAACTTTTGACTCCTGAGGACCCCCGTTGAGTCACCACTTGAAGCCGGGGACCCCCAAGCAATTTGTAGGAGTTAAATTTCAAATATTAAAACAGTATTTGGAAAAAAATACACACGTGTGCACACAAAACAGATACTCAAAGTACTTAGGGGCAGATTTACAATAAGTGACACATCCATGCATATCAGCAGGGATGCGCCAATTATTGTGCGCCATGCCTCCCCCACCATTGATACACCGCATTTTCAATGCTGCGCCTCATGGGGCAAAAAAGCACAGATGTATGACGCATCTGTGCCGTAAAGGTGGCGCATTGCTGGAGTTGCGTCGCAAGCGCGACACAGCTCCAGCAATGCTCTGGGGAGGGCCGAATCTTGTTAATGCTGCATCAATCCCTACGCCTGCTTTAAGCAGGCGCATGGTTTTGACGCAGCATGGGCCCCAAAGTGACAGTGAAATCTTGTAGATTTCACTCAGCCACTTTTAGGAGGCGTTCCTGCGCCAGAACGCCTCTTTCTGGCACAGGGCTTTACAACGTGGCGGATCTCTCAGATGCGTCACGTTGTAAATACCCTGCACCATGGCGCATCATTTGCGTCGCCGCTGCATCACGAAAGTGACGCAACGGTGGCGTAAAAGAGGAGCAAGGGGCTTGTAAATCTGCCCCTAAGGATTTTGGGGCCAGATGTAGAACCATTTCATTTAGCTCCTCGCAATTGGTGACACATTGCGAGTGGCAAATTGCGAGTCGCTAAATGAATGTACAACAGTGTGTTTAACACTGTTTCGGATTCCCAATGGGGTCGCAAATTGCGAGGTTCATTAATATTAATGAGCCTCTCGCAATTTGCGAGCCTATTGGGAATGCCAGCCCTCCTAGGTATGGTGCTTGCTGGGCTCTGCAGGCCACCATGTCTGGGACTGCTTTTAAATAAAGCAGTTTAAAAAAAATGCAGCCCATTTACCATGCATTTAAAAAAAAAAAATAATAATAATGAAACGTTTTCGTTTCATTTTCTAAGGGCAGGCAGAGGTCCTTGGGACCACTGCCTGCCATTAAAAAATAATTTTGCATGCATTTGCAAAGGGGAAGGGGTCCCCTGGGGACCCTTCCCCTTTGCAAATGCATTACCATCTACTTGAAGTAAGTGGTAATTGCGAGTGTTTTGCGACCGCAAAACATTTTTACATGGTTTTAAGACTCGCTATTTGGAAGGGAATGCCCCTTCCAAGGGATGTCAGAGCACTTTACATCACACACATATAGAGACATTAAATTGTACATGTAAAACTGTGTGTATATAAAATGTTTAAAGAGTGCTTGGTCAGGAAAAGCACAAACTCTGGATTCAGAACATAACACAGTGGCTAGCACTGACTTTAACATTAAAAATGTATTTCCACCCAAATAAATCTTTTTAGCAGCATCAGGATAATGAATAACTGGGAAAAACAAAAGTTAATAACTGGTACCATGCAGTTTGCAAGCAGCTCTTTGATGACAGTTTATAAGTCCCTCTTCTACATTACGATTGTCACTAATGAAATTCACAGTAACAAAAGAATCTCTGTGACAAAGCAGTAACCACAAACCTATGCACATAAAATGCTGCTTTTTAAAATGCATGTTACACGTTCTTTGCAGTAGGCACATTAACCCTCTGTGCTACATTAGTTTAGTCAAAGCTGCCACTAAACAAAACTCTCCTCAAGCTCCAGTAGGTATATTAATCACTGGCTTTATCTTGACACTTTTATTGCTGCTGGAAAGCTGCTAATTATACAAGAAATGTTTCTGTGCTTTTAAAACTGTTGCCTACGGACCCCCTGGGAATGTGTCGTGTTTTGGCAGCTCCTGAGTTAGCGTTTAGCACAGCTACACGGTCTTTTTGTTAACTTGACCAAAACGAACGGGGGCCATTTTGAATCCTTCTGGCTTCCATTTTCTATGAACACACTGCCTCGTGGTCAGTGTGCCCTTTCGTCCTTCCTCGATACCCATGGTCACCTATTCTGCTTGGCAACAGGCTATTTTTAGTACTGGTCAAGCACACATGCGCACTATGCATCAACTGGTCACTCTTTAGGAATGTTAGCACTAACTGACCAGTGCTATTGAACTCCTCCCACGTGCTGGCTGTGTTCCAAAAATGACCTTATATGTACCGAAAATGTGTAACTTGTAACCGCCTATCTTTTTTATTGCTATTAAACTGTATAAAAGAGGTCGCGCACCGATGTTCGGTGTGCTACTTCTTACATTGCCGAAGGGTGTTGTGGGAATGTATCACCACCCCATGGGGTCTTAATAAACTTGTCTTTTGCCTTTTCCAGTGTCCGTGCCAACTTCTATACTAAGGTGTTCGAGAGTTTAGCAGAGTATGTAGGCCTGATTTGAACCCAACACCACAATTGGCGACCACGAAGGGACTCATCGGCGACTCGGATGCCCGAAGGAGAGGTCGTGACGAAGGTCAGGAAACTCGCCATGGACGCGTACGCTGCCACTGAGTGACCCGAGTCTTGGCACCCACGGTGTGTTTTTCCTTCCTTCCGATCTGACCTTCCAGGTGGCGCCGGTCTTCGACTGAGATTCTGATTTTGGATTGTCGTGATGTGCCGTTTTGGCTGATTTGACCACAGAACTTGGCAGTTGGACCTTGGACATTTGAAAATAGTTGGTAAGCTTTTGATTGGTGAGGTAGTCTAATGACATTTACTGTGGCTTCTTGAATTTTGAATTTGTTTGAAGTTAGCTAACGTTTGAATCTTTGAATTTGAATTTGAATATGTGAAGTGCACCTCACATAGGCAGGCATGTAGGGATATTTCTCTGATTTATTTGATTTGAACGATACACCGTGTTAGGTGCCATTTTGTGTAGTATCGCGCTTTCGTGGTACTTATTGAACATGCCTGTTTTTAGCACACTCCGAAGGATGTGCTGTTTTGAAAATGGTACCAATTATCGATTAAATGAATCACAGCAGGCTCCCCCAGAGGGGACTCCAAATCGTGAGATGTATGTCAAATTCGGTATTCCACCAATAATGTACAGCACGTTATGGCATAAGTATACTAAAACTGATCGTGAATTACAGTGGCCACTATATGGGTCGTTTGACCTTCGAAAGGTTCAATATGTAGAGCAGTGTTTGTTTCAGCGAAGGTCTAGACAAGATATGTTTGATTGCGTGCGTATGTGGGAGAAAGAGGTGCGTGAACGAGTGAAGCGTGAGGAAGCCTTGGCGGAGAAGGTGCAGCGGAAGGCTGCACATGATAAAGCTTTACAGCTACAGGAGAAGGAATTACAGGAAAAGAAAGAGAGAGAGACGCGAGAAAATAATTTACAGGTTAATGGTCAATTCCCTATCAGGCGTCCTCTTTATCCGGTCCTTACTAATGAAACAGATGATTTTTCATTACTAGATCGCTGTCCGCCTCCGTACGTCGCCCCTACGGCTCCGAACGAGGAATCAGACGAGGATAGTGATCGTACACAACGTACAAGGTTACATGCGGAACGAACTGCGGAATTACGTTCGTTTGCACGAAAGCTAAATATTAATACTGTTACTGTTTCTGAAATTACTGCGCAAATGGAACAGTGGTCTGATCAGGAGCGACTGTATTTTTTAGATCATTTTGGAGATGAGGTTGTTGACCGGTTCAGAAAATATTCTCTAGAGTTAGAACCCAAGGATATATCCAAGGGTCGTGAGAATTTTCGTAAAGGTCTTTTTGTTTTTTCAGATGCGGATGAATTCTTCAAACGTTTGATTCATCTACGGAATGAGGCGACACGACTACGGGAGTTGGAAAAGTCGAAGAATCCGCCTGCGTCCGGAGCGACGGGGATATCCAAAGAATGCCCTATCTTTGGAACAGATAAGATCGCTGCGATTAATGTTAGACCTATGCGAGAAGCTGCGCCTTTATATGTCCCTCATAAAGGGGATGGCACAGATGATGATAAAAGATCCAAAGACGCGAAAGGGTATTTTGTATATAACTGGGTTTATACGCCTTGGAATAGAGCATATGTTATGGAGCTTAAGAATGCTTTGCCTGATCCCCGTAAAAATCCTGCGGCTTTTTATGAAAGTGTTGAAAGTGCAATTTCTTCGTGTATTATGACATTAGTTGATATTGATCTGTTTTTCGGGTTGATATTGCCCCCTGATATGTGGAGAGCGATTCGTAAGTTTGATGACCACACGACTCTCGGGGCCACTTGGAAAGATCTTGTTCAAGCTGATTTGGATAGGGAACCAGCATGTAAGCCGTGTCAATTAATATTAGACCTTCCAGGGGCCATACTAACAAAATTAAAGACTCTTGCTCCCGCTAAAAAGATTGATTGGACTATATTAGCCTCTTGTAAGCAGAAGACAGATGAATCGGTTTCCGATTTTTTCTCTCGCTTTGAGGAAGCGTTCCATGATTACAGTGGTCAATCATTGACAGAAGATACAGGCAGGCATTTATTCGTTGATAAGTATGTGGCTAATCTCCTACCGGAGATTGTGAAACGATTAAAAGCGAGTGAAAGTTCATGGACCACAGCAACCCCTGCTTCTTCATTGACTATGGCTCAATATTATGAACGACAGGAATTGGAGGCAAAAGAAAGTAGTGAAAAGAAAGCGAAGGATTTGAAGACGAAGGTAATGTTAGCTCAGGTTCAGGCTACGAGAGGAAACAACAGAGGAGGGCGAGGATCATACAATAATGCTCCTCCCCCTCGTTCTGACATTTCTGTGAATCAATGTGCATACTGCAAACAGTTTGGGCATTGGATTGCAGACTGTCCGGTGTTTCGAGAGCAGTGTAATTTGAGGGGGCGAGGAAGTGGAAGGTCTAGGAATAATTATGGAGGGCAAAGAGGATGGGGAACGAATGATCGAGGAGGTTATGGAACGCATGATCGAGGAGGTTATGGCACGAATGATCGCGGAGGATATGGAGCAAGGGGTCGTGGTCAGACAGATTATAATACGTTTGATAATCGCAATCAATATCAGATAAATGAGGGTGGTTCTGCTGAGCCACGGGATGAGCACTATGCATAGGATTGCGTAGGATGGGGTGTGGAATCGGTTGAGGTACCAGTTGATCAAAGGGGTCCATATATAGAAGCACATGTTTTGGGTTTTACTGATCAATTTCTGGTCGATACAGGAGCTACTCGTAGCGCTTTGTCCAAATACTTGGTTCCAAGGGCTCCCCTGTCTGGCGAGGTAATTACAGCTATAGGGTTCGATGGAACACCTACTTCTAGCCCACTGTCTCAACCAGTTGCATTTCATGTTGATAAATTTGCTGCCCCTTGTCCCTTTTTGTTGTCTCCAAATACACCAGATAATATTATGGGACTCGATATGTTAAAACACTTTCGAGCTACTATTCGCTGTGCCCCAGAAGGAGTGCGAGTTGTGTTGAATGAGAATTACCCAGAATTTGAGCGAGTGTGTTTTCTTCATGAATCTGAAGTATTGGCCTCCTTACCAAAAACGTTGTGGGCCACTTCTGACACGGATGTAGGGCAGATGATAATTCCTCCAGTACGTATCACTGTAAAGGAGGGAGTGTCTCTGCCACGTGTCCCACAATATAAGATTTCGAGAGAAGGTGAACTTGCTTTGATACACATTGTGAACGATTTGATTTTGGCAGGAGTAGTTGAGGAAGTCCCCTACAATGTTTGCAATAGCCCAATTTTACCGATCCTTAAAAGAGATACAGATGCTAAGGTCTACCGTTTCATTATTGATTTGAGGGAAATAAACAAGATAGTAGTGCCTCAGTACCCGGTGGTGTCTGACATCACCACGTTGCTTAGGTTGGTTCCATCGACGGCAACTACCTTTACAGTCATCGATTTGAAGAATGCCTTCTTTTCAATCCCTGTACATCCTGACAGTCGATATTTATTCGGCTTTACATTAAATAATAAATCGTACAGATTTTGTCGAGTTCCTCAAGGCTATACCGAAAGTCCTAGCATTTATAGTCAGGCATTAAAAAGACAGCTTGATTCCTTTGAATTACAAGATGGAGTGGCTCTTCTTCAATATGTAGATGATATCTTACTTGCTGCAGACACACCAGAACAATGTGAGAAGAGTACCTTTTCCTTGCTTTCCTTCCTAGCCAAACATAATCATAAGGTTTCGAAGAAAAAGCTGCAATATTGTAGACCCAAGGTGACCTACCTCGGTCATCTTTTGTCTAAGGAGGGCCGTGCATTGACACCAGATCGAATTCAAGCAGTTTTAGATACACCAGTTCCTCGCACTCAGAAGGATGTTCGTGCCTTTATAGGTTTGACGTCTTTTTGTAGGCAATGGATATTGGGTTTTTCACACATTGTTAAACCATTGTTGGCATTGTTGTCTAAAGATACACCGATTTCCATTGAATGGACGGATGAATGTCAGAATGCTTTTGAACAATTGAGACAAGCTCTTTGTTCTGCACCAGTGTTAGGTACACCTGATTACACGAAGATTTTCACATTATATGTGCACGAGAAGGATGGGTGCGCATTGTCAGTGTTAGTGCAGACACACGGAGACAAACAGAGGCCTTGTGCATACTTCTCGGCGGTACTCGACCCTGTGGCTCGAGGATTGCCTGGATGTTTTCGAGCAGTTGCAGCAACAGCAGTAGCGATACGACAAAGTGAGGGAATAGTTTTGTCACACAAATTGTTGGTGTTAGTTCCCCATGCGGTAGATGCGTTATTGAATCAAACGAAAACACAGCATCTAACCAGTGCCCGTCTGACAGGATATGAGCTAACGTTGTTGGCGCCGCACATCACACTAAAACGATGCGCGACACTGAATCCTGCTACTTTACTGCCGGATCCTGTTGCTGAGACCCAGAAGGAAGAACAACATGATTGTGTTTTTCTGACTGAGGAACAGACAAAGGGTCGTATCGATTTACAGGATACACCATTTCCAGATGTAGATGGGGAACTGTGGGTTGATGGATCGTGCGTGAGGTTACCAGATGGTACGACTTCCGCAGCCTACGCGATCACGACACTTAAGACAGTGGTAGAAGCAGCACGAATACCCCAGAAATCGGCTCAAGCAGCTGAATTGATAGCCTTAACGAAAGCATGTGAGTTAAGTGCTGGACTATGTGTGAACATTTACACGGATAGTCGTTACGCTTTTGGAGTAGTGCATGATTTTGGCCTACTCTGGAAGGAACGAGGATTCTTGACTTCACACGGAGTACACATCATGCATGTAGAATTGGTACGCGATCTCCTGAATGCACTATTACGTCCAAAGAAAGTAGCAATAGTCAAATGCAGTGCACACAAAAAGGTGACGGATAAAATAGGACAAGGCAATGCTTTCGCAGATCGCATTGCGAGAGAGACTGCTATGCTACAAAATAATTCCCCCATGTACGTGGTGAAATCACAAGCCGAGCGGTGGCATGATGCTAGAGAAGAAATACTAGATATACAGAAGTCAGCATCTGAGGCAGAACTTACGAAATGGGCCACTGAAGGAGTATTGGATGATGAGGGTTGCTGGCGTAGTAAAGATATGGAGAGATGGAAACTACCCATGGCCTATTTACAAACAATGGTGCAAATGACACACGGGCTGGCACACATTGGAGCTTTTGCAATTACTAAATTGCTTACACGAGTTTGGGAAAATGCTGACATTGCTAGCACGGCTAAGAGAGTAGTGCAGAGCTGTCTGATATGTTTACAGCACAATCCTGGACAAGGGACTCATACTCCTAAAGGAGGGTTTGTTCCACCTACTGCACCATTCGAAGTACTACAAATGGATTACATCCAGCTGGAGCGCTGTAATAATCTCAAGTATGTCCTAGTGGTGGTGTGTGCCTTCAGTAAATGGATTGAGGCTTACCCTACGAAAGACAATACAGCATTGACAACAGCTAAGGTGTTACTGAAAGAGTACTTCCCGCGCTATGGTGTTTGTAAAATTATGTGGAGTGATAATGGTCCTCATTTCATTGGGAAAGTGGTGGAGTACGTCCTGAAAGGATTGGGAATCAAGCAACGATTCCACGCTGTCTTTCATCCGCAATCAGCAGGTTTGGTAGAAAGATACAATGCAACTCTGAAGCTGAAGCTAGCAAAGATAGTGGCATCCACATCTCTGAAATGGCCGGATGCTTTGCCTCTGGCATTGCTGTCCATTCGATCAGTGCCACATTCTCGATCTGGCCTCACACCCTATGAAGTGGTGTTTGGAAGGCCGATGAATATTTGGGGAGTTCCAAAACCTAGTTTAATACATGATGTGCCTTGTATAATGATGAACGATTATTTGGCACGATTAACAAATGATTTACTTTCTATTCATCAACAGGTTCGAGAGGCGCTCCCTGATAACTCCACTGGTGAGGCTCACGATCTTCGTCCTGGTGACCATGTTATGATCCGGGTGTTCGAGCGCTCCAGCAGCTTGGAACCGAGATGGCATGGCCCTGAGCAAGTGCTGCTGGCGACGCGGACTGCTGTGAGAGTCACCAATAAGAAGCGGTGGATACATTCAACGCACTGCCGACGTGTTTCTCCGGATCTGGTGAGCCCTGTGGTGCTATCCGACTACAGAAAGATTTTGGATACAGAAAAGAGCCCAGCTGTCACGCCTGATGAATTGGAGGGAGCCTTCCCGGACCATGTTGTTTCTGATAAAGTGAAGTACAATCTACGTCCCAGGAAATAAGATTCCTTTTTGTATTTTTGAACTGGTTGGCAACCGCTCTGAGGTTTGTGAAACGGAAGCCGGGAATATCAAGGGGGGGGGATCAGTTCTGCCCAGTGTAGCGACACCCGTCTTGAATCCCGGAGAACAAATCAACGGCAGCCTCGGTCCAGAACCATCGTTTTATTTTTTCGCTTAGTGTTGCTTTTGAAGAGTATTGCTTTGTGAACTATGGCATCTCCTTCGACACGAAAAGGGAGAATTCTTGGTGCTGTTTTGTTTGTCTTGACCGTAGTGGTGATCGCAGTATTAGCTTGGACTATAGAACTATTGTTTCCTGTACGAGAACATTTGCTGCCCACCACTCCAAGTCCATCTGAACATTTTCATTTTACTTTGCCTTTTCACGAAGAAAGACATAGGCAGACTTATTTGAATAACAGCTTTATTCAGATTTTGCATCATACTCATAACATGACCAACACGTCCAATTGTTGGGTATGTGGAATGTTGCCCGGACATCAGAAGAGGGGAGGAACTCCACTCATTCCTCTCCCGTTTTCTCATAATGGTTCTTGTCATGCTTGGTACACTCTTCTTTTCACCCTGCGATGGCCAACGAAAGGTGGACTACTTTTTCGATTGAATAAAATATGCTATAACGACAAAGATGGTTATCCACATGCTGAAGGAACTAAATTTGAATGGGAAGAGTATCGTCCGGACAATGTCTCTACACCTCGTGTATATACGAATCAAAGACTTATAAATGTGACGAGCTTGCATATGATAACAGTCATTGATACAAAAGCAGATTTGTGTATTAGAAATAAAGGTACAATCCCTGTAGGCCGCAGTGAATGTAATATTACACTTACCTTTGATACACCAACTGGAATTGCATTCGTAGCTTCACGTAACACATATTTCATTTGTGGAAATAAGGGATACCATCGTCTACCATTGGGATGGTTAGGAACATGTTACATAGCTTTTGTATTACCACCTGTATTTATTGCTCCTCCCATGTACCACAATGATTACGTTCTGTACCATGATTTCATACTGAACAGAGTTAAACGAACATTAGATCTTGATGAAATTGACCAGACTGATATCACTTTACAACAATATGTAGATTTCAACTTGGGGTTATTTTCATTTGTAGGAGCTGCACTGAATAGCAGGAAGATAAGGCGGCTTACACGTGTGGTGGAAGCTGTCGCTAATGAAACTGCCTCTGCTTTAGGGAATATTACTGAGGAATTGCAAATTACCAGAATTGTAGCGCTCCAGAATCGAATGGTTCTAGATGTGATACTAGCTGATAGGGGCGGAGCATGCCGCGTCATCGGAAGTAGTTGTTGCGTGTACGTACCAGATAACTCACCTTCCGTGTATGATTCGATTACGAAATTACATAAGATAGCTGCTGAGATCCACCCAGAAAATGGAACATGGACCTTTTCTGGTTGGTTCTGGACCCTGCTTAGTACTTGGGGTTGGAAATTATTAACGATTCTCTGTGTTTTCATTGGAGTACTATTTTCCCTTTGTCTATGTATTCAATGTGGCCCTACATTATGTTCTGTATGTATCACAGCCTGTATTCCGTCTAAACGAGCTATTGTTAAGCAAGAGAAACTGGTCAATGATGAAGTATTGAAAATAATGGCTATTAACATTGATGATGAACATTCTGATTACGTTCACTATGAGGTAGCTTTTGCTAAACGCTAAAAGGGCCGTCTGTCGTGTTTTGGCAGCTCCTGAGTTAGCGTTTAGCACAGCTACACGGTCTTTTTGTTAACTTGACCAAAACGAACGGGGGCCATTTTGAATCCTTCTGGCTTCCATTTTCTATGAACACACTGCCTCGTGGTCAGTGTGCCCTTTCGTCCTTCCTCGATACCCATGGTCACCTATTCTGCTTGGCAACAGGCTATTTTTAGTACTGGTCAAGCACACATGCGCACTATGCATCAACTGGTCACTCTTTAGGAATGTTAGCACTAACTGACCAGTGCTATTGAACTCCTCCCACGTGCTGGCTGTGTTCCAAAAATGACCTTATATGTACCGAAAATGTGTAACTTGTAACCGCCTATCTTTTTTATTGCTATTAAACTGTATAAAAGAGGTCGCGCACCGATGTTCGGTGTGCTACTTCTTACATTGCCGAAGGGTGTTGTGGGAATGTATCACCACCCCATGGGGTCTTAATAAACTTGTCTTTTGCCTTTTCCAGTGTCCGTGCCAACTTCTATTGTAGTGTAGTTCCTATTTTCCCAATAGGCTCTGCGCATTGGAATAATACCTACAGCAGTAAAGGCCTAGACCAGACGTTAACTAGGTCTACTACTATCGATACTAGACTTAAGTTTTGGGTTTGCCAGCGTAGCTCAGAGTTCGCTAGAAACTTTCTCGAATGTTCAAGGAGGAATTAACTTCCTTGATTAGACAAGAAGGGATTTAGTTTCTGACAACCATAGAACATGACAACTTTGCTCTCCCCTAATCAAGAGTCAATCTCGAGAGTCGTGTGAGCACAAGGCAATTATTTTACTCAGTCAGTACGTGCATTCTTAGTCTCATCAGATTGTAGAGAAAAGGAGGAGACGGGCGTGTTCAATAAAAAGGTGTTATTTATTGATCAGTCTCTTTTCTCGTACAAGAGAAATGGATCGATATTATTGCAATACTTATAGTTAAGTAAAGTGCATACATTAAAAGCAATAGTATAAAATAATACTGTCAAAACATTGATATGGTTTCTGAGCCATATGATGTTTAAAATGATTAAAATATATTTACATACACATATACATTTGACTAAACGTACTCAACTGGTGTTTCTAAATACGCCTACCCCGTGTACCTGACCTAAGTCTAATGCGTGGGCGGGAATAGAAAGTTACAGTTTAAGTTAAGTTTGTTTTTGCCAAGTGAATAACTAAAGAATTCTCTGTGAGGGGTTATTCAGTTCTGTACCTGGAAGTTAGGATGAATGAGGAATGGTATCTCTTTCTCTGCTCTCGATATTCCAGGCTGCCTGCGAGGGCTGCCCGAAAGCGCCGGTGCTGGGTCTCTCGGCTTGAGATAGCAGCGCGTCTCTCAGCGCGTCAGGAAAGCGGGGCTGCTGCCAGCGGGGTCTGCTTCTGCTCTCGGCTTCGGCAAGTATGGCTGCTCCGTCTCGTCACCACGCGTGTGTTTGCATAGGGCAAGATCGGCAATATTTATACCTTAAAGGTGCCGAGATTGACGTAAGGATGGACATAGATACGTCAATAAAGATGTCATACGACTTGCTCGTTAGCACATTCTTTTACTGAAGTTCTCTGTGAAATCAAAACAATGGCCGCACGGATTTTCCAGGTTGTCATAGGTTTGATTTGTTATGAGAACGTCGTATGCCTTATCAGGGGCTGGAGGAATGTCGCTTGTCTAATTAGATCTCAAGCGTTATGACCTAATCAGATAACACGTTCCTGTGCCGTAGTGTGACTGCGTCAGATAACGGTATCTGCATCATGGGGGCTGTTCTTGCCTCATGGGCTGACTGTTAGTTAACTTGATAGTTAGTTTAACCAGAATAGGGTCAGGAATAGGGGGATCGATTCAGAACCTATAGGAATACATGACACCCACTCCACGCTAACTATGGTCATATTTACTAATCTATGCATAGTATAACATAGTACAACATACTATAGAGTATAGTGTATACCTTACCACCCCAAAATACATAAATGCATTTTGAAATTTTCAAATATACTGAAAAATTGCAGTCATATATATTGTATGCACTTAAGCTATGAATTAAACGCTAAAGTAAACACGCATTTGTAGACATTATTGCTTATTTGGTATATGAGAAATACACATGAAATGGCTCTTAATATGGCTATACAGAAAGAAAGTTCGAGACCATTTCATCACATAATAAAATATTTGTGAACATCCCAGCGGGCAACTAAAGTTCATAAAGTATCTAAAAATAGAAATCTTAGTTCTCTAGGAATAGTTTCTTACTTTAAGCAGAAGATAAGTGTCCCGAAAAATTTGTGAAAAATAATTTGGGGCTGCTAAAAAATTGTTGTCCGTGAACTGGTGGGAAGAATTGTTCATGTGACTTTATTTTTAAAGTTGAAGGCCGAATTCAGGGAACGCCGTGTGCGAGCTTGCTCAAAAGTCTCTATTTCTGTTCCGGAGAGAACATCATATCATTAAGGCTTTCGAAAAAACTGTCAACAGCTTCATGGGAAAGTTCCACTAAGTCGGAAATAGGGGTAACCATGCATTCGTGCGCATGATTGTCTGCATTGACATTCTGATTCGCATTGCTGACAGAAGGTCGTACCTGATTAATGCTGCTTTCATCTTGAACTTCACTACTCTTCAATCGTAGTGGTGAAGATTCCAGGAATGCCGTCATCAGGATTGGCAGCCTTTGAGGGCAGCACAAAGCGTGAACCTTGGTAGGAACCAACAATGTATCCGCATCCACTGGCGCATCCGATTGTAGCGTCAGACAGGTGTCTAACACGCATTCTTCTCCGCATAGCAGACATCTCAATACAGGTAAAACACATCTTTGCCACATTGGTCGAAATGATAGAAACCAAGTCATGTTCAGGTCTCTAAGCCGGGATAGTCCCAGGATTTTTGATATCCGGTCCCGGTATCCAATGGCTAGGATCGTTTCTTCCATTGTCGCGAGAGTTTGATCTGTGACATGGGTTGCCATAACGAAAAATAAGGACTAAGAATAGGATTCCTGCAATTAGTCCCAGGATCAGGGGAAGTCCGCCAAAAATCGAATGGACGAAATCTGGAAAAATACCCAGTATGGCTTTGAATGGTGTTAATGCCATCGAAAATACTGTCTTAAATACCTTTGAGACCCCAGTGGTATCAGAAATATTTAAGATTTCGCTCAGGATTTCCGCGAAATGTACGGGGGAATTAGTTGATTATAATGTATGTATCTCTGCAGTCGTCCTTGCGACTTGTAGATCATACGTTTCTTTTGATGACGTGAGCCTTGTCGGCGTCTGAAGAAGCACTGTTTTCATTCTGCTTAAAGTATCTATTCGAATAGAAGTAATTTTCAAACTGGGCCATGCCCTTGCCTCCCTGTCTGGAAAGGAGCTGGGGAATAAAGAACGTCCACAGCACTTGACCTTCGCCGTCGTAGTGACTAGATAAGGAGTCCCGGGCATAAGACTACAACATCTGCGGTCTACAATAAGAATGTAACTCCCATTATAGAGTCTTTGAAAGAATGGTTCTATTTCAGTTGCAGGTGCGCCTTGCTGGTGACATGAAAGGTTGTATGAATTCCCTTCACAGGCTCCATGCAAACTAATTCCGTTACACAGAAGCGTGTCGCTTAGTGACATAGCACAATTGTTGCCACTAAGAAACACTTTCTGTCCTTTATTACTGACACATGCATGTGAATAGGGCAGGTTCCAAGTTGTTTTAAGGTACCCCTTTCCCAATTTCTCGTACATGCCAGCCTGTATATATTTTTGGCAGTATTGAAACCTGAAGGTTGAGATTGGAATATTTATGATTCCGTGGATTATCCATTCACTGACAGGTCGTTCTGACATTGTCATTGGTAATCTTTCTAGTTTTTCAATGCTCAAGATTGTATAATCAGCACCCTTTTGCGCCATACCGATTTGTCTATCAGTAAGGTTAAAGATTTGGAATAGTGACGTTGTGTTGATTAAACGCCAAGGCACATAGCCTGAACGCAGATTTTGCAACGTCCAGCCAAGCTGTACAATAGAACGCAATTGTGACTGACCATGTTGTAATAACAGTAAGTCTTGCGATAATATATCGATTGCTGACGACACAATGCTGTCCAAAGAAAAAATTCTGGAGGACAGAGTCATTAACCCATTGTCCACTACAGAAAGTGATTTTTCCAAATTAATACGGTCAATTTCCCGTATTCTCTCTGCTGTTTCAATTTGAGTAACCTTCCAGGCCTCATTGTATGCTGCATATACAGAGGCTGCTATGAAACGCTTTTGACGCTGTTTGCGTGGTCCCATTATGAAATCACGCAAGTCAGCACCATCAGTAAGTAAAGTTAGGTGTTGCTTAATTTCGGGCAGTGTGGAAGTTTGTAGCCATTGAAGGCATAATTTGCCCACACTGTAGGTTGTTATTATCCCTGGGTGATGTCTTTGGGGATATCTAGGGTCTGGCCTGGTCATTTTGAAACCCTGTGTTTTATTCAGGAATCTATCTTGACAGTTATTTGTATCTGTGGGCCAGATCAACCATTGTTTCCAATCAGGATGTGTTCTATTTTGGTTTAATATATTGTTTACGTCTATCTCTTCATCTGTATCAGAGTTATTGCTAAACATTATTGGCTTTGGAATAGACGGTTTATTTAAATCTTTGATTTTGGCTAAGCCAAGACAGGTGGTTTGTTGAACAGTGTCATTTAAAAATATCATTTGTTCTGGGATCATGCAGGCTCTAAACAAAGCTTCTATACCCTGTACTTGCCAATCTTTTGTACCCCAAACACTTTTTAAATCAACATTTTTGTCCCAATAATCAAATCCAAAAGTATTCATTTTTTCGAAGAATGAATCTGAATATATCAACTTTGTGTTGGTTATCATGGTTTTCATCCCTGTCTTGTTTGACATTTTATAATAAAATGTTTCAGCATTACTTGTGTTAAAACCTGAAAAATATGAATATTTGTCGTAAACAGTTCTTGAGCTCCCTTTTGGAGGTGTTGCACAATGTTCCCATTGATTATAATTTAAAACATTTCTAGGTTGTGCAGATTTATGCAAAAAATGATTACCATAGTGGTTATAGCAATACATACTATCATAATTTGTAGAACCTTGCAAATAATCATGTTTTGTAAATTTAGCAGACATTACTAGATCAGACATCATGTTGTTAATGCTTTCGAAGTCCCAATCATCAGCAAATGAGTTTGGTTTTGCAAAGTCACTCAAGGAGATCTTGATTTGGTGTGGATATTTCAGGATCTCGACCGGACCATAAATTTCATAGTCAGTGTTGTCCCAGGCTACCCCACCAGGTATCGGATTGGCTGTGAAGTTGGCTGACGAAAGTTCTCTTTTCTCGACGTGTGAAGATGTGTGTGGTTTGAGGACCAAGTTGATGTTCTGGCTTGCTGTGTCCATTTTAGCATATTTTCCCTCAATGAAGCGTCCCAAAGTAAATACCATGATGAGCCAAAGTATGAGGATAAATGCACCAAAACCCACCCAAAATTCAATCCATGGAGAAATCAGATATGTTTCTTTCAGTTGTTTCAAAAGTTCCTTAGCTTTGTCTTTAAAGGATTTTGATGATGGCTGTGTCTTTGATTCACTGGAGCCTTCAGAGGAATCATCGAAGTTGATGAAGTACCCGGATGCAGTTCTGTCAATTGTTCCAATTGCTTCAGGATTTTTGTTTCTTGCATTGTCATTTGGTACTTCATTGTAGATTGGTGTGTCTCTGCTAAATGTTTTTATTTGGGTTGTCAGAGGTCTGAGTTCTATTGCATTGTTGCATATTCCTTGTTGTTCTTCTGTAGGCGTGTCGAATGTGATGAGCCTCTTTGTTAGGACCTCTGTACTGGTAGCAAACCTTGGTGTTCTGCTACTTATTGGGAGTCCACTTGGCCTACTGTTTGTTATCGGCCACATGTTGTGGTTTTACCAGGTCGATGGATACAACTCTGTTCTCCTTTTTACCAGCAAGTGGCGGTAGTACAACTGATCTTGTCCCGTTGACAGACAAGACAGGAACTGCTTTTCTGTAAGAAGGCCCAAATTCCTTCTTTACCGCGATCTTCTCCCTGACTAGATCCCCGACTTTTGGAATCCAGACAGGTCTTGCTGGGACAGGTGGTGATTCTTCAGTGGTTGTTGGCTGTTGTTTCAACTGTATGTTGGTCAGGTCTTTTCTTGTTTTGTTTAAGTCCTGCAAAATAGCCAAACGGTCTTTGACATCAAAGCTTTTTTCTTTAACCACTGAAGTCTGACTATCAAGGTCAGAGATTATCATTCTAGTTCCAAATAATAATTCGTACGGACTGAATCCCTTCAGAGAATTTCTTGGCAAGTTATTTAGACTACGTTGGACACTTATTAGATGTTTGACCCACCCAGCTCCCGAACCTAATATCCTTTCCATTATAGATTGCTTTCTGCCTTGGTTTTTTCTTTACACCATCCCGTACCCTCAGGAAGGAAGTGAGAAGATTCCCGCTGGACTGTGCTCATTCGGCCATGTTTCCCCCCCGGCCGGAGGGCTTGAGTGAAAACAATGGTCAAACGTAACATGCTCTTAGCGTATATGCCATTTAGACTCGCAAATCTTTGTATAACAGTCCGGACGTCAGCCGAGTGCTGAGGATCAACATTATAAGTGGAAACTAGCCTGTATATGTTAATCGCAAGCCCTGCTTTTTACTGGTGATATTATCTGCCTTGATACGACGAGGTATTAAACTGTTTCTCTCCCCACTGCGATCTCTGTTGCAGTTTGGGCAGTTTTTTACAAACATGGTGTAATGCAGGCTCATGCCTGGCCACCAGTACCGTGATTGTAATTCTTCCAGAGAATCTTTCAGCTTGAGGTGTCTGAGACCCTCGCCCATATGTGCGTCTGCGATTAACAAGCTTCTCCTGTCCATGTTTGGAATCACTCTATCCCCCACTCCAGGGATTCGAGCAAAAGGGACGGAGTTTGCATCGATTATGTATGTATAATTGAGTGGATAGTTGATCGGTAACGCTGAGCAGTCGCCTTTTGATGACGTTTTCACCGCCAGCATTGTTTCACCGTCAATGTATTTTAATGTACGCTTTTTTCGATCTACGGGAGCCGGTATAGTGGCTGCCGCTGCGGCTGTTTCAGCCAATGAATTCCCTACAACGTGAACGCCATCACGCTGATGACTCAGTGAGTGAGTCACGTGAGTCTTTGGTAGTTCTTTTTGTAAAAGAGCTATTTGTTCCCAGAGCAGTTTCTGCTTTATTGGTGCATCTGTGTCATCTTTGTAACCGTTCTGAATCCATGTCTGCATATCCTTGTTATATGCTTTGACGCAGTAATATGAATCTGACACTATAAGTGTCGGGAATTCGCGATCCGCATTATCTAGCGCCATTTTCAAAGCTATTATTTCAGTTTGTAGTTCTGAATTAGTTTCTACTGAGTGTGATTTTGTTAATAGAGGTCTTAGTTTACCTCCCCGCCACACTTCTTTTGTAATCTCACATGTGGGGTTGTATGCTTGTTCTCCCCAAACGGAGGGTTGAGCATGTCCGTCTGTATAGATTACACAGGCGTAATGTCGTAGAGGCAGAATGTCGATTGGCAGAGGATACGTCTTTTCATATTTTAGATTTTTTTACTTCTTCTAGTTCTGGATCAAAGTAGTAGTATACTTTGTCCGTTGTGATGGAATTCACCCATTGTATCCATTCCGGATTCAATGTTGTTGTTGGTAAATTACACGGTGTTGTTAGTGCCTCCAAGGCTGATTCTGCTGTTCTGACTGTGATATGTCTACCGTCAGCTATGTCTTTTTCTCTAGCTATTGCGGTTTGAACTGCACGAATGATTTTTTCTGTATTACTGAATTTCTGTTCAGCTTCTGTATACAAGTGTGATTTGAATGCAATTGGTACCTTTTCTCCCTCATTAGAGGTAAGGTATGTGAATCCGCATCTCCCTGGGATGACTCGAATCACAAGATTGCGTGTGTTATCACGTGTTTCTAATTTTGTTTTAATTAGCATGTCTGTTTGTAAGGATCTCAAAATTTCTGTGTGTGTTTGAGTCCAATTGGATTTTTTGAAGTCTGGTTTAATTAGATCATAAAGGGGTTTGACCCTTTCTGCGTAATTTGTAATGTATGTTCTTCCGAAATTTAGGAAGCCTAGAATTGACTGTAGGTTTTTTAGTGTTTTAGGAGCTTGGATTACGGCACATTTCTCTAGGAAATTGTCTGCCAGGCTTTTACCTTCACTTGATAACTCATATCCTAAGAACAGGACTGTCAGATGGGCAATTCTGGACTTTTTAAAGTTGAATTTATAACCCTCTGCTGCGAACCCAAGTATTATAGTGTTCACTCTTTTCAAGTGAGTATCCAAGTCATCATCTGTTAAGTAAATGTCATCGACATAAGATAATGCTTCATCATCATATAGTTGTAGTAATTCTGTTACTCTCGCTGAGAATACTCCCGGGCTATTCTTGTACCCCTGGGCTAACCGACAGAATTGCTTTTGAGTGCCATTTACTGAGAATGCAGTTAAATATCTGCTCTCAGGTGCTATGTTTTGACAAAAGAATCCATTGGAGATGTCCAAGGTTGTTTTGTATTTTTTGCGCACTATGTTATTCATTAGTGCAGCACTGTGTGAGTTTTGCACTGCAAATGTTTTGCAACATGTGTTAAGGTGTCGGTAATCCAAAACTAGACGATATGAATTGTCTGGTTTGGAGACTGGAAACAAAGGGTTGCTCATTTGTGAGGTGCAAGTTTCAATCACCCCCTGGTATTCTAGCTGATCTAGTATTTCATTTACTTGTTTTTTAGCTTCTTGCTTAATTGGGTACTGCCTTTGTGCAGTAGGTTGTGATTTTAACTGGATTTTGTGAGGAGGAGAATCCTCATCCCATCCTACATGATTTTTATATAAAGCAGGTGCTAAGGCCACTGCCCACTTTTTAGCAAGTGTATATTTTTTATGAATCGGGATTTGATTCGAGAAGGCAGGCATAATTACTTCTTCGCCATGAGGGCACTCCCTGACAAACTCTGGTGGCCAGTCTTTTTCAGCTAGAAGGATGTCATAACCCTTGGAGAGGTTATCCCAAAATAGTCCCCTTATTTTCCTAGTCTTATCTCCCTCTATACGTAATGTTATCTCGTATATCTTATGGGGTTTGCTAACTCTGGTGTCTGCAGTTTCCACTTGAAGATATTCATTCGTGTCCACTGTCTCCAGATGATTCATAAGGACTTTGCGAGCTATGCTCACTTCTGCTGCGCTGTCTAGCATTGTCTGAGCCCACTCTCCGTTTTTCAGTTGTGTCCTCAGTATTCTCGGCATTTTTAACTACCTTGATACTGGCTACCTTCTTTTTTGGAAATTGTAATTTCTTTTTTAGTTGAGCAGGTTCCTTGTCTTTGGACTTGGCGTGCTCTTCTCTTTGTTCTGATCGTCCTCTTCTTTCCGATTTCTGCGAGGAATTCTGAAAAGATTGAGAGGGACGTGTATCAATGTCTTGATATCTATCAGGTTTTTTAATATTATCCCTATTTCTAAGGTTATATCTTTTCCCAGAGGGGTCACTCTGGGGTGACCTTTGTCTCTGGTTCGGAGATTTCTCCCTTCGCCTAGGAGACCTTCCTCGGGACTGGAATTTCTTTTCTTTTGGATTGGATTGTTTGTTTCCATCCCAGTTCTTTTTTGGTGAATTATTATTAAAAAATATTTTTTCTGGACTTTCAGTCAGTTGCGGTTTTACTGGTATTCCACCTAAACTATCTCTACCTAGTTCTTCATAAGATTTTTCTATGATTCTGGCAATTTCAGCTGGTTGGTCTGCTATATCTGTCTCTTTTAACCTCTGGCGGATTGCCACGTTTGCTGCTTCACCTTTTATATTGGCTAATAATATAGCCGAGACCTGCTTGAAGTCTTTCAGTAATTTCATACCAAGAGTTAAAGCTGGTTCTGGACCGTATTCATCTTGAATTTGTTTTAGCACATCTGGTATTACCGAAATGGATGGAACACCGTGCGTTTTTGTGTAGATTGAAGCAAAGACTGTACCCCAAGTGTCACAGTCCTCTATGTGTGGTGCGATTCCCATTGGGAGACATATAGTCAGAATCCTGTGTTTTTCTATCGAGGTGGTGTCAGGAAACACCGCCTCTATTTGGGTGATTTTCTGTGCCAACCAGAATGGTATCTGTTCCCGTTTAGCCGGAACTTTACCTAGGCAGGATTGGATGTTCTGTGGTGTAATTTTATTTGTGTTCCCCTGGTGAGGGGTCAGCTGTGGAAGTTTAATCGCTGGCTGAATTGTTGAAGTCCGCATTACATACTGAACTAATTGTCTATGAATTTTTAGTAATTGGTTTAGCTGTATTATCAGCTCTCCTGTAGACATTCCTTCGATGTCTGGGTGTGGTGTGTATCCGGCCAAGACCGGCCACGTTGCTCCTGGTCTACCTAAAGGACCGAGCCTTGTAATGTGATTGTTATGTTTTAGGGCGCCATCAAATAAGAGCAAATGCTCTTGGAATTTGAGTGGTACTTCCACCTCCTCGAAAGGAGTGTACTCATTAGGAGGTTCCTCTATTTTGTAATAGTGGAAGTACTTTGTTACAGCATTTGCTGCTGGAAAATGCATCCATGAATAGTATACCTCTGTCTGCCGATATTCGTGTGCCTCAATTACGAATATGACTGTGCCACCTCTAGGTGTCAGTCCATTTTCTATAAGTTTTAGAGTTATAGATTTTCTTTTGATGACCGGAATGAGTATTATATCCGCGTCTGCTGCTTGCATGGTAGCATCAGCATCTGCGATTTCAGTTGCTAATCTAACTGCCTCTCTTTCTTCATCACTTTCTGACATTTTACTGTTAGAAAGGTTATTTTGTTTATTTGCAGATCAGGTTTCTCAATGGAATAAAGATTAGATGCACAATATTTTGGAACAGTGTATCCTTCAACGTTGACTGTATGTATGTATATGTATAGGCATTTATATAGCGCACTACTTACCCGTAGGGTCCCAAGGCGCTTCGACCACTGCGAAACCCTTCCTGGCTTCCCTGAGAGATGGTCCCTTAATGGGTATCTCCAGGGTGAGACCAGGCATCCCCGGCGGTCTGGTGGGGCCGTTAGTGAAGATGAGGCAAGCTAATGCCCAGAGTTGCCGAGTGTGAACGCTGATCAGAGTGGGCACCGAGGCGAGAGAATTATCGAGTCCGCTGACCCTGGTCCAGAAACCTGCCGCGCCGGGAATCGAACCCTGGTCCCGGGCCGTCCTCTGCTCTCGGGTCTGCCGCCTCTAACCAGTGAGCCACACTACTTCGACTAAACCAAGAACCTTACATAGGAGTTCCCTCCTGCAAGGTTTTGGAGGATATTACCTTTCACCCACTCCAGACGTCTTTGGAGTATTTGGGAAAAGGGGTCTGAGTGAGAAAGCACGACTGAGTTACTCTAAATGTCTTACGTTAGTTTTATCGCCCTTTCCAAACGCGTTGGGCGCCATGTAGTGTAGTTCCTATTTTCCCAATAGGCTCTGCGCATTGGAATAATACCTACAGCAGTAAAGGCCTAGACCAGACGTTAACTAGGTCTACTACTGTCGATACTAGACTTAAGTTTTGGGTTTGCCAGCGTAGCTCAGAGTTCGCTAGAAACTTTCTCGAATGTTCAAGGAGGAATTAACTTCCTTGATTAGACAAGAAGGGATTTAGTTTCTGACAACCATAGAACATGACAACTTTGCTCTCCCCTAATCAAGAGTCAATCTCGAGAGTCGTGTGAGCACAAGGCAATTATTTTACTCAGTCAGTACGTGCATTCTTAGTCTCATCAGATTGTAGAGAAAAGGAGGAGACGGGCGTGTTCAATAAAAAGGTGTTATTTATTGATCAGTCTCTTTTCTCATACAAGAGAAATGGATCGATATTATTGCAATACTTATAGTTAAGTAAAGTGCATACATTAAAAGCAATAGTATAAAATAATACTGTCAAAACATTGATATGGTTTCTGAGCCATATGATGTTTAAAATGATTAAAATATATTTACATACACATATACATTTGACTAAACGTACTCAACTGGTGTTTCTAAATACGCCTACCCCGTGTACCTGACCTAAGTCTAATGCGTGGGCGGGAATAGAAAGTTACAGTTTAAGTTAAGTTTGTTTTTGCCAAGTGAATAACTAAAGAATTCTCTGTGAGGGGTTATTCAGTTCTGTACCTGGAAGTTAGGATGAATGAGGAATGGTATCTCTTTCTCTGCTCTCGATATTCCAGGCTGCCTGCGAGGGCTGCCCGAAAGCGCCGGTGCTGGGTCTCTCGGCTTGAGATAGCAGCGCGTCTCTCAGCACGTCAGGAAGGCGGGGCTGCTGCCAGCGGGGTCTGCTTCTGCTCTCGGCTTCGGCAAGTATGGCTGCTCCGTCTCGTCACCACGCGTGTGTTTGCATAGGGCAAGATCGGCAATATTTATACCTTAAAGGTGCCGAGATTGACGTAAGGATGGACATAGATACGTCAATAAAGATGTCATACGACTTGCTCGTTAGCACATTCTTTTACTGAAGTTCTCTGTGAAATCAAAACAATGGTCGCACGGATTTTCCAGGTTGTCATAGGTTTGATTTGTTATGAGAACGTCGTATGCCTTATCAGGGGCTGGAGGAATGTCGCTTGTCTAATTAGATCTCAAGCGTTATGACCTAATCAGATAACACGTTCCTGTGCCGTAGTGTGACTGCATCAGATAACGGTATCTGCATCATGGGGGCTGTTCTTGCCTCATGGGCTGACTGTTAGTTAACTTGATAGTTAGTTTAACCAGAATAGGGTCAGGAATAGGGGGATCGATTCAGAACCTATAGGAATACATGACACTATACTAAGGTGTTCGAGAGTTTAGCAGAGTATGTAGGCCTGATTTGAACCCAACACCACAAATGTGTCACGGACCCCTGGGGGTCCGCGGACCACAGTTTGGGAAACACTGCTGTAGAGTACCCAGGCATCAACAGTACCCTGTGTGTCACGTATAAGGCTTTGCTCGTATGTGTAACTGAGGTTATGCGTTCTGCGCCTCGTCCACGACCTACCCACTCCACCGGGTCCAGATTCTGTACTGCCTTCGGCCAGGGCCGAATGTTGAGTCTGCCTCCCGGGGTTCTTTTGATTTTCCTATCACCTTTGCATCGCCAGTATCTGTATGACAAGAGGAGTCAGTTTCACTTTCTCTGGCCAGAGTGGCCCTTCCATGGGTGTTCCCGTCCCTGTTACTCCACATTTTTAACCAACTTGTCAAGTCGGGCTGCCAGAGGGGCGAGCTCGTCACTCACAATAGTTCTAATCTGGCCCATAGGTCCTCCTTCAGGGTATCCACCCAGGGCGCGAATGCCACATCCGGTTGTGAGCTTTGACCATAGTCCCAGGCCTGGTTGCTCGGTGGATCTAAACGTGAAGGTCCCCCGCCATTGGATTTTTTATGCTTTATCCCAACCCTTGTAGCTTGTTTGAGTGTACTGGGGTTTGCGGAACCCTTGTTCACGCCCCTCTTCCTCAAGGATGATTTAGTTGTGTTTCCAGTTTCGGTAACTGGGGCTTGCAAAGACCGCAGAGGGGTTCTTTCAAGATCACTACTGACTAAGACTGGAGCTGAGCCGTTCGTTGTGCATTGAAAGTCTGGGGTTAGCAAGACCCCTCATTCTATGAGTTCTATCTCCTTGGCCAACTGGCCACTACCCCTATTGCCTTCTGGAGCATTGGATAAATTGAGGTTTGTGGCAGGGGTGTGGGTATTAACTGGGGCTGCACTTGCTGTGTGTCATTGTTAGATCATTTCCCCATTTTAGTCGTCAATTGTGCGGGGTGCAATGTGGCCTCTGCTCCTGTATCTACCACAACCCAGCAACACTATTGGACTTAATCTTGAGGAGAAACCCCAGACAGTGGCAAAGCAGCAATACAAAAGAAGAGGGAAAAGAGAATGAGTCACTTACCGCCCACCTTTGTCTGCCTTTGCCATCTATCCACTCCGCTGCTATCAGATGTTACCAGGGTGTCAGCTTAAGAGGTTGCAAAGTACTCAGGTGTAGGTGGGGAATGTGTGGTAGCAAGCCCCATCCAGGCCTACTAGTGCAAGTGATTCGCCCTTCTCTGCTTAGAGTCCTTAGACCAATGGTAAGAAGTTGGCACAGAAACTGCAATAGAAAAGACAGAATTTATTAAACCTCTTGAAGTGGAACTACAATCACACAATACCCTTCGGTATAGTATGAGGTAGCACACTGACTAGAAGGACCTGGGTCCTTTTATACCCACAAAGGGGCTCAAATGAAGGCGGTACAAGTACAAGCTGCTGTTCTTAGGCACATACAAGGTCATACAGAGAATGCACAGTCGACAAATGGGAGGAGCTACCAGTTAGCTAGTTGGAGTAAACACATCCTGACAGTTACATGCTCGGGACAGCTGCTTGCTCTTCTGAGCATGTGCAAAGTAGAGGAGACTAAACATATCTTGCCTCTAGGCAAATTTCAAGAGCAGTTGACAGGAAGGTAGGACAGAGCTCATGGCATACCGATAGAAAGACAAAATGGATTCCGTAAAATGGGCAATATAGGCCGAAAAACTGGATGTCTTCTGCAAATGCTTAACTTAATGATTTGCTAAACTATCAGACGAACCTTTCAGCATTTGCTGAAGACATCTATCTGTCTGGGGTAATCTAGATCTGCATCCTGTACATTGATATTCATCATATCAGAAATCTCTTTGCTTAACAATTGTTCTTCTTTCGTAACACTTCTCTTGGCAGGTGTACAAGCAGTAACGCACATAGAGCAAATCATGGGACCACATTGTATACAAGTACAGCATGTAAATAGTATCACCAGTAGTATACATAGAAAAGTCAGTTTCCAGCCCCAAGTAACAAAGAGTGTCCATATCCAGTTTGAAAATGTCCATGTACCAGTCTCTTGGTGAATGTCTGCAGCAATTTTATGCAGTTTAGAAATTGCATCATAAACTGAAGGCAAATGGTCCGGGATAAAGACACAACAGCTGCTACCGATGATGCGGCATGCACCACCACGATCAGCCAAGGTCACATCGAGCACCATCCGATTTTGGAGTGCTACAATTCTTGCAATTTGCAGTTCTTCTGTAATGTTCCCAAGTGCCATAGCTGTCTGATTGGTAACAGCTTCCACTACACGAGTCAATCGTCTGATCTTTCTGCTATTTAATGCAGCACCCACGAAGAAGAACAAACTCAAATTGAAATCAACATATTGTTACAGGGCGGTGTCTGTCTGGTCAATCTCATCAGTACTTGTTGTCCATTTATATCTATTCATTGAAATATCTTTAAACAGTTTCAGGTCAAGATGATATGATGCAGGTGCTATAAACACAGGGGGTAACAAAAATGATATGTAACATACCCCTGACCATCCAACAGGTAATTGGTAATATCCTTTGTTACCACACACAAAATAGGTGTTGTGAGGCGCTACAAAGCTGCTATTGTTAATAGTTTCAATGTTTAATACAGTAGTACATTCGCTTCGTCCTACGGGAATTCTCCCAACACTGCCAATACATAAATCTGCTTTTGCTCTGGTTACAGAAATCACAAAGGGTCCAATGTTCTTCAGATTTCTCACATTTGTGAAGACATATGGTGCTGAAATATTGTCCGGTTGGTATTCATCCCATTCCCATTTAGTCCCTTTAGCTTGAGGATACCCATTTTTGTCTTGGTAACATTCTTTATTCAACTGAAAAATGATTCCACCTACTGAACGCTTTCCATAAGCAAACAAAAGGGCATACCAAGCTTGACACGAACCATTATGAGAAAACCGTAGAGGAATAAAAGGTGTTCCTCCTTTCTTCTGGTGTGCAGGTATCATTCCATACACCCAACAATTGGTAGTATTTGTAGCATTATGGGTATGATACAACATCTGAATGAATGTGTTATTCAGATAGGACTGTCGATGTTTCTGCTCATGATAAGGAAGAGTGTAGTAGTGATGCTCCAGTGGAGCTGGGGTGGTTGCAACAAAAAGCTGTCGAGCAGGAACTGCTTTCTCAATAAACCAAGTGGTTATTGCCAAAACCATCAGGGCAACACCAAACCCTACAGCACAAATAATTGTCTTAGTGTTATTCATCTTCTATAGCAATGATGATCAATCTTTCAAAGAATCTAAAAAACAAAACAATCGTTGGAGCTCTTTTCCCGTGGGTTGCCGTTGATTTCTTCACCACAGGCTAAGACGGGTATCACCACACTAATGCAGGGCTGATCCCCCCCCTTGCCTTATTGGCTCTCCATTTCACAACCCAGGGCGGTAGCTCAACCAGTCTCGTTCAAAACTGCAGATTCTTTCCTCGGTCTCAAATTATATCGCACTGTTCCAGGAATCGTGTGGTCCGGGAAGGCTTCCGTAGACTCATCAGATGAGATAGCTTGACCCTTCTCCGTTTCCATAATCTCTCGATGGTCGATCAGCACAGCAGGTTCCACTGAGGCGGGCGATACATATTTGCAATGCGTGGTATGGAGCCAATTCTTTCTGTTAGTCACTCGAACCGCTGTCCTTGTAGCCAACAGCACCTGCTCCGGACCTCGCCACCTCGGCTCCAAGCTGTTTGATCTGTCAAACGCCTTGACCATCACCTGGTCACCAGGATGGAGATCATGGGCCTCACCTGTAGATCTATCAGGAAGACCTTCTCGAACCTGTTGATGAATAGAAGTCAAACTATCAGTTAACTGTGCCAAATAATCGCTCAACAAAACAAAAGGTACATCATGTATAGGGCGTGGTTTAGGAACTCTCCAAATATTCATCGGTCTTCAAAATACTACCTAATATGGTGTGAGACCTGATCGTGAGTGTGGTTCTGATCTTATGGACAACAGTGCCAAAGGCAATGCATCCGGCCACTTTAGGGGCGTAGAAGCCACTATTTTCGCCAGCTTCAATTTTAAAGTGGCATTATACCTTTCTACCAATCCTGCTGATTGTGGGTGGAAGACTGCATGGAATTTCTGTTTGACTCCTAATCCTTTCATGACATAATCAACAACTTGCCCAATAAAATGAGGTCCGTTGTCACTCCACAAAAACACCATACCAAGGGAAAAACTCCTTCAAAAGCACCTTTTCTGTAGTAAGAGCAGTATTATCCTTTGTAGGGTACGCCTCTATCCATTTACTGAAGGCACATACCACCACCAGGACATATTTCAGATGATTACAGAGTTCAAGCTGGATGTAATCCATCTGCAAAACTTCAAAAGGTGCGGTTGGTGTAGCAAACCCTCCTGTAGGAGTACGTGTTCCTTTTCCAGGATTGTACTGCCAACAGATCAAACAGGACTGTACCACTCTTTTAGCTCTGCTGGCAATCTCAGGATGCTCCCAGACTTGTGTAAGCAATTTAGTTATTGCTAGAGCTCCAACATGTGCCAGCCCATGTGCCATTTGAACCATAGGTTGTAAATAGGCTGCAGGTAACTTCCACTTATCCATGTCTTTGTTGCGCCAACAACCCTCATCGTCCAATATTCCCTCTATGGACCATTGCTCAAGTTCTGCTACAGAGGCAGATCTTTAAACATCTAGTACTTCTTCTCTAGCATCATGCCAGCGCTCAGCTTGAGATTTCACTACGTACATAGAAGTAGTGCTTCGTTGCATTGCAGTTTCACGAGCTGCACGATCTGCGAAGGCATTTCCTTGCTCTATTTTATCAGTGATCTTCTTGTGTGCGCTACACTTCATAATGGCAACTTTCTTTGGATATGTGAGTGGAGTCAAGAGATTATGCACTAATTCTCCATGCATTATCTGCATCCCGTGGGATGTAAGTAAGCCGCTTTCCTTCCAGAGTAAGCCAAAATCATGAACCACTCCAAAAGCATAGCGACTATCCGTGTAAATGTTCACACATAGGTCAGTACTAAGCTCACATGCTCGTGTCAAAGCTATTAGTTCAGCTGCTTGAGCTGACTTCTGAGGTATGCGAGCTGTTTCCACTACTGTTTCAAGTGTGGTGACTGCATATGCAGCTGAGGTTGGGCCATCTGGTAACTTCAAACAGGACCCATCAACCCATAACTCCCCATCTACATCTGAAAGGGGCGTATCTTGCAAATCAATGCAACCCTTTGTCTGTTCCTCAAGTAAGGAATATACAATCATGAGGTTCCTTCGACTGGGACTGAGTCACAGGATATGGCAACAAAGTAGCTGGGTTTAGTGTAGCACACCTCTTCATTGTAATATGAGGTGCTAATAGTGTCAATTCATATCCTGTCAGGCGGGCACTAGTCAAATGCTGCGTTCTAGTCTGATTCAAAAGGGCATCTACTGCATGGGGTACTAGCACCAACAGTTTGTGTGACAAGACTATCCCTTCACTTTGACGTATGGACACAGCTGTTGCTGCAACTGAACGAAAACATCCAGGCAATGCACAAGCAACAAGATCAAGAACTGCAGAAAAGTATGCACAGGGACGTTGCTTGTCACCATGTGTCTGTACTAAAACTGACAATGCACATCCATCTTTCTCGTGTACATAGAGTGTAAAAGCTTTCGTATAAAGTGGTGTACCTAACACTGGTGCAGAGCAAAGAGCTTGTTTCAACTGGCGAAAAGCATTTTGACATTCATCTGTCCAAGGAAGGGGGATTGGAGTGTTTTTAGTCAAAAGCGCTAGCAGTGGTTTAACAATGTGTGAAAAACCCAATATCCATTGACTACAAAATGAAGTTAAACCAACAAATGCACTGTTAGACCTGTCAGCCCTTTGGGTGGTCCCTCCTATTTATTTATTTATTTTTGTCCCCTTTCTGACTGCCAATTCCTTTCATTTTTATGTCCACTTGACTTTTTGGTGTTGTCCTAGGGGTTAGGTGCGTCCTTGACCCTCTAAATTCCTTTTAGGCCTAGATGCCCCCCCTTTATCATGAAAATGTAGTCCCACAAAATGGTGGCCTGTTAACTGACAGAATATTACCTCAGAGTTGGGGCTATAGGACTCTATGGGAAATTCCAGAACCTTCTGGCTGGTTCTAACAGCCAGAGCCCAGTTTATAAAAGGCCAGAATCTGAGCGGCCATTTTGAGTGGACACAGAACAAGTCGGAGTGCAGGCTGTGGGGATTGAGGGTTAGGAAGCTCAGAGGTTTGACTTCTTGATAGAGGGTTGCTGCCTTACTGTTGCCACTACCCCCCTTACCTACAGATCTGGCCCTGCTGTCTGACCACCTTCTTGGACTTGGTTGGGGTCTCCTGGCGTGTTAGGAGGAATTGACCTCTAGTACTAGGTTGGACCTGACAGACTGAGGAGAAGAAAAGGGTAGTGTGGTCGAGCTGAATAGAGAATTCCACCCTGTTACCTCTGGCAAGGGAGTCAACCACAGACCCTTGGAGCTTTGGGAGGGCAAGGCCCGGACAGAGGGAATTAATCAGCCTTATTCTTACCTTGTCCTTCCTGAACACTGCCCATGTAGTCTGGGTCCCATCGGTTTCTTTCGTGCTGTTGGGAAAGTGGTCCCCCCCCCTGTCACCCTCCCGGGTTTGGTGGCACAGCCGCTGTGTGAGAAACAGCCTGCCCCGTGGACCTGGAGCAGGCAATAGATCAGGCCCATGTTTGCACTGTGGGGAGAGCGATAGGTGGTAGGGCCGGATCGAGGAAACACTGCTCCCCTGCGCAGGCCCGTTGAGTATCGTTCAAGATTGACAGGGGGCGGAGTGGCCTTGGAGAATCAGCCGCTTGGAGGCGGAACTGTAAGAGGGCTTGCCGGCTGCGTAAGAAGGAAGGCGGCCCCGCGCTTCAGGCGCTGCTCTTTTGCACAGGCCCAGTGTGCGGCTTGTGAAGGGAGCGACGGGGGCGCTCGAGTGAGGAGACTCAGAGACGCGATCCCGACGCTTCCGCCGATCAACGCGACTCTTTTTCAGCACAGGTTCTGAAGTAAAGCGACCTGATTGTGCTGGGAAATCATCACGGAACACCCGAGACTGGTGGTGAGGTTAGCTCGCAGATCCCTGGTGAAGCGGAGTGAAGTGAGAAAGCGGTGGTCCGCTAAAACAAGTAAGCAGGTTCTGTGGTAGAGGTGAGGGGTTCCAAAAATAGACACCTACGTTCCCGGTCCTAGAGACCAGACGGCCCAGAGGAAATAAAATTGGAGCTGTCGGGCTGAACTGAGGAGACAATCTTTGGGGGATATTAGAAACATGATCTGAGTACCTAGTAACCTAGCGTCTTGCTGATCAGACTGTGAAGTGTCCCAGAGAGCCATTGTGTAATAAAACCTGTAATTCTATGCAAAATATAAGCTAAATCAACCAGTGCTCAACTAGATAAGGAGGAGGGGGTTCTTCAACCTGTCTGAAGCTTTGATGTACTGGTTTGAGTTAAACTGAAATGTCCTTTAAGTGAACCTCATATAATACATCCAGTGAATTCCAAAAGAAGATATAAGTGTAAATGTTAATCCTTTGATTCTATGTAACAATGTACTGGAGAGTTTTTTTATAAGTGCAAGCAGTTGATGCAAGAGGTGTCAAAAATATGTGTCATTAATAAGCTGAACGGAACAAGATAACTTAATGAATTTTTTATAAAAAGTACTCGTATTTTTCGAAACTGGTGTGGTGTCAGTTATTTTAGTGGCTAGGCATTGGGTTACTGTAAGTGATTGATGCAAGTTGCCTGGGAGGTTAGCCAAACCCGCTCTGTGCCAGGCTACCCTATGTTGACTGGTAAGCCCAGGTCTAACATGCACGGACATCTTTCTGTGTGGAAGGTACTGGAGTGTCTAAAATTGCTTGAATGCGATCTGGTGTAAATGCACGTCCCTCCTTAGACAGAAGATGACTTAAGTAGGTCACCTTCGGTCTACAATATTGCAATTTCTTCCGTGATACTTTATGGTGATGTGCCGCAAGAAAAGAAAGCAAGGCCAAAGTACATGTTTCACACTGTTCAGGTGTATCAGCGGCTAACAAAATTTCATCAACATATTGTACGAGAGCCACTCCATCAGGCAAAATAAAAGAATCAAGTTGTCATTTCAAGGCTTGACTATAAATACTAGGACTTTCAGTATAGCCTTGAGGAACTCTACAAAATCTGTACGATCGATTTTTCAAAGTGAAACCGAACAAATATCGGCTATCAGGATGAATAGGAATTGAGAAGAAAGCATTCTTCAAATCTACTACTGAAAATGTAGTTGCTGTTGGAGGGACCAAGGTAAGCAATGTCGTTATGTCAGACACTACAGGATATCGCGGTATTACAATCTTATTGACCTCCCTCAAGTCAATGATAAATCTATAAACCTTAGTGTCAGTATCTTTTTCAAAATAGGAAGAATCTGACTATTGCAAACATTGTAAGGAACCTCTTCCACAACCCCCACTTTAATTAAGTCATGAACAATGCGTGTAAGTGCTTCCTCTCCTTCTCGAGAAATGTTATACTGAGGCAGTCTTGGCAATGTAGCACCCTCCTTGACACTAATATGCACTGGTGGAATAACCATTTGTCCTACATCGGTATCTGAAGTGGCCCACAAAGTACTAGGAAGTGAAGCTAGGGCAATGTTCTCTTTAACAATACAGGATCTCAATCATGGGGTGGTTGTCATTTAAAATAACCCGTACTCCTTCCGGAGAACACCATATCGTGGCCCTGAAATATTTAAGCATGTCAAGACCCACAATATTATCTGGTGTATTTGGAGAAAGCAAAAATGGACATGGAGTAGTAAACTTATCAACATGAAGTGCAAGTGATTGTGACAATGGGCTATGGGTGGATGTTCCATCAAAACCTATTGATGAAATAGTTAAGCCAGACCGGGGAGCCCTAGGAATCAAGTGTTTAGACAAGGTGCTATGAGTAGTTCCTGTATCAACCAGAAACTGATCAGTAAAACCCAAAACATGTGCTGTAACATAGGGACCCTTCTGATCTACTGGAACTTCAACTGATTCCTTACCCCATCCTAGGCAATCCTATGCATAAGCAGAACTTGCAAATCAGATGGCTCATAGTCAGACATTTGATATTGACTCCGTCTATCAAAAGTATTAGCCCCTTCTTGCCCACCTGTATTAGCATCAAACCGAGCACGATCATTTGTATTTCCTCTAGGCCCTGAATATCCTGAATGATTTCTCAGTTGTCCCCGACCACGTGAACCCTGCTGGGCACTTAGCACCGGTCAACTAGAAATCCAGTGGCCAAATTGTCTGCAATACGCACACTGATGAATAGACAAATTTCCACGAGTAGAGGGAAGAAAAGACGACCCTTAAGATCCACGTTCTCCTCTATTATAACCTCTAAAAGGTGGGCTATAAGCTTGAGCCATCATAACCTTTTTTTTTAACTGTTTAGATTTTTTATCCTCCTTACTTTTTGCTTCTAATTCCTATCGTTCATAATACTGAGCCATAGTTAGGAGAGAAGCCGGAGAGGAGGTAGTCCATGAACTTTCGCTGGCTTTTAGGCGACTAGCTATTTCTGGCAAAAGGTTTGAGACATATTTATCGACGAACAGATGCCTGCCCGTGTCATCTGTCAATGTCTGACCACTAAAATCGTGGAATGCTTCTTCAAAGCGTGTGAAGAAGTCTGAAACCGATTCATCCGTCTTTTGCTTACAGGATGCTAACATAGTCCAATCTAACTTTTTAGGGGGAATAATCGTCTTTAATTTAATCAAGATAGCGTCTGGAAGATGTAAAATTTGCTCTCACGGTTTTTGTGCAGGTTCTCTATCTTTATCTGATTGTTCTCTATCTGACCACAATGCTCCAAATACCGCACGATCGTCAATTTTAAGCACAGTTCTCCACATATCAGGCGGTAATATTAATCCAAAAAACAAATCAATGTCAGACAAAGTCATAATACAAGAGCTAATGGCATCCTCAATTTCTTCATAAAAAGCTGTCGGATTATTTCGCGGATCAGGCAATGCATTTTTAAGAGGAATGACAACTGCTCTATTCCAAGGAGTGTAAACCCAATTATAAATAAAATACCCTTTCGCATCAATTGAAATCTTATCATCACTTGTGCCTGTTCCTTTAGGAGGAACATATAAAGGCGTGGCTTCCCGCATGGGTTCCACATTTACAACATTCTTATCTGTTTCGGGCGTCGGTGCTCGTGCCATATTAATTCTAGATATTTGTGCAGCTGCGTCTGCGGCCTTTTTTCTCCTCCCGCAAACGGACTGCTTCATCATGTAGTTTAACCAAGCGTCTGATCATGTCAGCCACCTGGGAAAAGACAAAAGAACCTTCACGTAATTGCTAACAATCAGTTGCTATATCATCTGGCTCTACTTCCACCGAATGTTTCCTAAATCGCTCAACAACCTCTGTAGCCAATATCTCAGTAAAATATTTGTTCCTTTTCTGACCAATTCTTAATGGTATCTAGAAGTTCAGAAGCAGTGAGAATACCATGATCCCCTTTTCGCGCCGCAGATCTAATCTCAGAGGAACGTTCGGTAGTTAACATTGAGCGAGTGTCTCGGGCTTTATCATGATCTGTAGGAGAGTCCTCATCTGACTCATTAGGAGCAGAAGGGAAAATATACGGAGGTGGAGAACGATCTAACAAAAGAGAATCATCTTGGGGTTTATTAAGAATAGGATAGAGAGGCCTACGAATACCATATTGGCCATTTATCTGTAACTGACGCTCCCTATCTTCCCTTTCTTTAGTTTCTCTCATCTCTTTTTTTTCATATCCAAGTCTTTCGCATGCACACTTTTACGCTATTCTTTTTCAATCAAGGCCTTTTCACGCTTTATTCGCTCACGCACTTCTTTCTCCCATTTTCGCACACAATCAAACATATCTTGGCTAGCCTTTTGCTTGAACATTCGTTGCTCCACATACTGAATCTTTCGCAAATCAAATGACCCATGCATAGGCCAACGCAACCCAGGATCCCTACGGGTGTATTTATTCCACAATGTGCTGTACATTATGGACGAAATACCATATTTAATATACATATCCCTATTAGGCGTCCCCTCCAGGGGGGGCCGGTTGTGCTTTATCAAGTTTCAAATTAGAACCACTACAAAAGCAACACAACTTACGAAGTGTGCTAAAAACAGGCATGCCGAAAATAGTGCAAAATATGCAGTATTATAAAAAAAAGTAGCGCTTAAAGTACTCTCTGTACGTTGTACCATTCGAATTTCATAGGATTAGAGAAAAATCTCCTCATTATCTGCCTATATGTTTTGCAAGACATATATCAATTTTACATAGAATCATCTCAAACTTTTGGCCAATACATAGGAAACTGCTGTAGTAAGTGTATCTAAACTACCTTACTAATTACAAGGCGTCATACTTACAGCAAGTGTTGTAAAACGGCACTTAGCAGTGAAATAGTGTCCAGGTTCCTCCTGCCAAGTTCTCAAATTGACCAAACGGTCACTACACAGCGGATCAACAGAAGAGATCTCAGTAGAGGACCGGCACCACCTGGATGGTCAGATCAGAAAGAAAGTGAAAATGCCGTGGATGCCAAGACTCGGGTCTCCTCTGGCAGTGATCACGTCCAAAGCAAGAATCCAATCCTTCGTTTCGACCAGTCCTTCGGGCATCCGAGTCGCTGATGAGCCCCACGATGGACGCGCCAATTGTGGTAGCAAGCCCCAGCCAGGCCTACTAGTGCAAGGGATTCGCCCTTCTCTGCTTAGAGTCCTTAGACCAGTGGTAAGAAGTTGGCACAGAAACTGGAATAGAAAAGACAGAATTCATTAAACCTCTTGAGGTGGAACTACAATCACACAACACCCTTCGGTATAGTATGAGGTAGCACACTGACTAGAAGGAACTGGGTCCTTTTATACCCACACAGGGGCTCAAATGAAGACGGTACAAGTACAAGCTGCTGTTCTTAGGCACATGCAAGGTCATACAGAAAATGCACAGTCGACAAGTGGGAGGAGCTAACAGTTAGCTAGTTGGAGTAAACACATCCTGACAGTTACATGCTAGGGACAGCTGTATGCTCTGCTGAGCATGTGCAAAGTAGAGGAGACTAAACATATCTTGTCTCTAGGCAGATTTCAAGAGCAGTTGACAGGCAGGTAGGACAGAGCTCATGTCATACAAAATGGCCGATAGAAAGACAAAATGGATTCCGTAAAACGGGCAATGTAGGTCGAAAAACTGGATGTCTTCTGCAAATGCTTAACTTAATGATTTGCTAAACTATCACAAATGTACCAAGTCCATGGAATTAGCCTTGCACATGAGTGAATCAAATCCCATAAACAAAAAGCAAAAGCAAGAGGGGGGGCCCAGCCCAGCCTCCTGGGGGCTAAGACGGGCCCGTTTTGGAACTGAGGGAGCCCAAAGCAGCCTTTAACTGTGCCTCCGGGTGCAAAAAGCGCGGTGCGGCTGGCTGCCGTCGTGGGTGACACTGGGGCTTGTGGTTCGCCCCTCCACCTCGCAATACCGTCTCAAGTGCTGCAGGATCTCATAGCAGCCTTCAACTGTTCTTCCAGGCCCGATAAGCGTGGTGCGGGTGGCGGCTGCCTTGGATGACACTGGGGTGGTCCGTCCCCCCTCCTCACAATACCGGCATGCATTCAGGTCGTGGATGAACTCCTCGGGTTCATATCTCATCACTTCCGGTGTGTTCTCCGTTCTTGGACAAGATGCAACCTAGAGAGTACAAGATGAACCCTGCCTTTGAACTGTGTGCTCCCACCACAACAGAGAGGTCCTAGAATGTTCTTACTGTCCTTTCTCACTGTTCAAACTGTCCTGTCTCTGCAAATGTATACTTTTTTCTCCGAATTTCTCATAAATGGTTACCACAAATGTGTTTTTTCCTATGGCAAAACCAAAAAGCAAAGGTCATACTTTGTGCCCAACAAGATAAAGCAGCTCCTCTCCCCCTTTGACGTACATTTTGCTCAATGCTTGGCCATCAGTCTAGATTTCACTTACATGGCTGGTTCAGGATGGTCACACTTTGTTTTAGGTAATATTCACATCAATCCTTCCAGGAACAAGAAAAATAAGCTCCCCCGCACCCCCTTTACACAACACTACGATCAAAGCAAGTTACAAAAACGCCCACATAATTTTAACTAGCAACTTTAACTGTATTCTCTTTTGGGGAGGAAGAATACGGATAGTCGCGGATAATAAACATCACTCCATACCACCTTGCTACCACCCCACTTGGTATTGCGAAAAGGTGGGTGAAATATCATTTTATTAATGACACAGCTTGGCATTCAGAACCTTAAATGGCTGCACTCCTAACAATATTTCTTCATGATTTCTCACAGCGACCTAAGAGGCACACGGCCTTTAACTGTACTGTAGTATCAGTAGAGGCCTTCAACTTGTGATTGATGATAAAGTTAAGGTTAAGGATGGCAGTGTGGCAGGCTCGTCCCGAAGCTACTGACAATAGTTGGTTGAATTTATATACTAAACTGCTACTTCAAGAATTAGAGTCTTGGGTAAAGGACAATAACCTAATACCCTTCTAGCAAACTAAAGGCCAGATGTAGGTAAATCTCATTTACCGATTCATAAATACCAAATTTTACCCATTCGGTATTTATGAATCGGTAAATAATATGTAGGTAAAAATTCGGTATTTTTTACCGAATCGGTAAGATTCGGTATTTACCGATTCGGTAAATACCGAATCGGTATTTGCTATTGAATCCTATGGGCCTTGAAGCCCATAGGATTCAATAGCAAATACCGAATCGGTATTTACCGATTCGGTAAAAATACCGAATTGCAAAGGGGGACAGGGTGTCACTTTGACACCCTGTTGCACACCTGTAACTGGCTTGTGCGCCATGTGGCACACATACATGCCCTTAGGCACAGATGTGCATGTACACAGAGATTCAGTATTTACCATGCAATTGTACTACATGGTAAATACCGAATCCTGAAAGGCCTGAAGCACTGTTCAAAGTGCTACCTACATCTGAAAATACAGAATCGGTAATTTTACCGATTGGTAAATTTACCGAATCGGTAACATTTACAGAATCGGTAAATTTACCGATTCTGTAATCTTACCGATTCGGTAAAATTACAGATTCTGTATGTTTTTTGAGCCCCTACATCTCCATAGCCCAATACCGGTCGGAAACGACCGAAAATCAGGTATTGGGCTACCTACATCTGGCCCTAAATTTCAACCAGGTTGTAGCATAGGGAACAACTTTCTGACACTAGTAGCAATGCTGATACTTAGGGCAACCCGCACTCCTGTTGCTGCCGTATAAACCTAATTTATTGACCTCAGGATAGCTTTGGAAAGACTAGGCAGGACATAACGGTGGTCCAACTTGTTAAATTGGGGGATTCTAGATCAACTTCTAAGGGCTATTGTCTCACTGCAGCATTCAACTTTTAAGGGCTATTGTCTTACTATAGCTTTGGTAACATATGAAAGAGTTTACACTAATTCAAGGCTTCAAACATAGCTGTGTAAGAAACCCAGCTTTGTCACCGCATCAAGACATGGCTTCTTTAGGCAGTGGTGTTACAACTCATCAGAAACATTTACAACCGAAACCACAAAACAATGGTTCTAGGCAAGCACCTGCAAAACGCCTGCAACCCTCCATAAACCTTTCGACAAAAGGGGTTTCCTGACGAATCCCATACTGTTCCTTTAAAGACCATTGAACAATGTGCATTAACATAACATTTTAAATGACACTGTGATCATTACAAGTCTGCCAGGCACATAAATGTGCAGTGGAATATTTTGCTTAATATTTTATAGAATATTGTTAAAAGTAAACTGTATGGGGATTGGAGGTGTCATTAGGCTCATTGGCAGTGGCAGCTGCCATTTTGTTCTCATTCCCGCCACCCTCCAAAAATATAAATGCGTCTCTGTGGTGGACCTGCAGTACCTTTGGATGTGATATATGTTGCTGTGCTCCATGATTCACTCAGTTTGGGTGACACGGTTTTTAATTGAATTGTATTGCTGCAAGGAGTCCACAGAAGAGGAAAGGAGTGAGGCAGATACTGGAAATGTTTTTTCGCCCCACAGAAGGTGCGTAACACAAGATGAACTCCAAAATGAAAACTAAAGCCAACAAATTTAAAAAAAGACTTTGGCTGCCATGACACATTCCATTAATGGTATGTTACAGACATTTGTATAACACTGTAATGATAACCATGCTAGCTGCAAGGGTGTTGATTTGGTGTAAATGTGCTGTCATGAAGTGGTTTATTGTTTTTTATGTAAAAACTTCCATTCAATAGTTTGACTTAACAGCATAAAGACGAATGGGACATTGAAAAGTATTTGCCACCTTCCAACCTCAACGCAAAAAGTTTGGTACATTGTGTTTTTTCAAAGAGTGAAGTGCTGTTATGAGCTCGGTAAGGTCCAACAAGGGTGTGCCTGAGCTTTATTGATTGCGTATGTGTTGTAATCTCCTCTTCATGGTACATTCCGGACCCCCTCTCTTCTCCCTGTCCCAGTTGGTACTGTCCTGTTCTCTGTGTGCCAACATTCCACAGCGCACTCCAGCTGACTGGAACCTGTGGTGGTGTAAAGACTAATAAAGAAGAGTTCCACGCTTACCTAAACTTTGTCTTCATTTTAACAGTATGTTGTTCTGCATAATGTGTTTTGTTGGTGCTTGAGAGTGGGTTATTGGAATAGTTATTATTGTTGTGAGCTTGGAGTCTCTCAGCTATTCGAAATACCTGGTCTTTGTTGGATGTCTGCCTACTGTTCTGTGTTATGTGTCTTCTGCTATGTGAATTATTTCCTAATGTAAGGTGCTCGTGTGTGCAGTGACATCCAAGCACCATCGCATCTGGACGCCTCTGCGAGCACATGTTCACCCTTATCCAGTGTGCACTTTCGTGAGTGTTGTTTATTGTATGTGCTGTGTCATAACATTAGCACATGAAACACAGAGTATTGGTTTTACTTTTTAAAACCTGGCCCATTTAATTGTACCTGTTATAATACGGGCAGCCTTTTCAGTGTACCGTACAGTGTGTTCTTATTGTGCTATGTGTTGAGTCAGAGCACTGGCATCAGAGCTTTACCACATCAAACCCATGACATTTGTTTTATTCTTTGAAAAGTGGTCCTTTAAATGAGTCTGTGATCATATGTGCAGCCGTGTCCGGGTGCATTTAGTTTTGTTAATGTCACGTGTGCTGCTTAAGAAGATCATTAACATAGAAGCATTATAACAATAAACATAGAACAGTTGTTTTATTTTTTGAAAAGGTGCCCTTTAAAATGTAACACATTTTTACTGGGTTAACTACTCCATATCATGTGTAACATATACGTGCGATTTACAATAGGTAAAATATCCTTTAAAAGTTATTCATCTTTTTGTGATAATATCTAGTTGATCTTTGTTTTTATGTAGTTCTCACACACTCAGGTGCCCACTTCCTAACTCTAATAAAACATAAGATGATCACAAACATCTAAGATTCTTAAATCCATTTTAAACTGCCCTCGTGCCTCTGTGCACACTCTGTAATGTCTCACAAATAAAACATTTGACATGATACGTCTTCACTGCTAGATAACAGCAGCACATAACATGGTAAGGCAACAGTTGCGTTCATTAGTTTGTGTTTATTGCAGATATGACTGAATATTAAAACATGTCTGCACTGCATTATTTTTTCCAAATGTAAGCTTGTTTATTGCTCTAAACATTCCCTGTTTTGCAGTCACAGGTGGGTAGGTGTGGATAGGTGTTTTATGCATAAAACATTCACTCCTAATTTTATCAATCAGCCATGATTGCAAAGGAAGCTATTTGTGATAGCCCTTATGATGAAATTACATAATTGCCTCGCCTAATTAGCCACCCAACTATTTGTAATGCTTGTTCACTGCTCTCTAGGTTTATTGGAGGGTAGCCTGGGTGGCCAGCACGGATTGGTTGACGCTATTAAAAAATCAAATAAAAGATGGTTCTGTGTTCTTCGGCATGTTCTCCATGGAGCACATTACTTAGGAGATCCCTCTGCCCACAGTTGTTCCCACCTCCATGGATCTCCTCTGGCGACCTTGTGCTGAGCCCTAATTGTTTGGTGAACCTGGCTCCCATGTGCACAGTCTCGTTCTCTACCACTTCGTGATAATGTCTGTTCTCTTGTGGGGATTGTGTTCTATTTCTTCTGTACAGACTGACTGTGCTGTGTCACCCTCTATGTGTGGCACTTCCTGATAAGGTTGCGCTAGCAAATTACAGCCGGGGTTTAATTCCTGACAAACTGTGCATAATAACATGCACCTCATAATTGTTTAAGTTTAATATTCTGAATTTGGAGATTTTAAAGGCCTATATATTAACACACGGAAGATATCAAGGGTCTTTTGTAGTTATTCACTATGGTCGGTACCTATTTGTGGTATCCAGACTCACACATACCAAGAGGTTATCTAGGAGGTTGCAAAGGAGAGAGAAATGAAAGATCAAAGAAAAAGAAAAGATACCCATCAGCCCACTCATTAGCGGAACTTCATCATCTGGGTTTTCGTGGAAAGATGGTGTCCACTAGACACTTCCTCAGAAGTTTTCTTGAGGATTGCTAGTATCGGATCAACCAGTCAGACAATCAACCAAAAGATGGGAGTTTTTAGGCTGAAGGGGCAAGTTGCAGTGCTCAAAAAGTGTGAAAAGTGTAAACAAATATAATGGTGATATAAAAATACCTGTTTTGATGTCTAAGAATAACTTTATTGGATGCGACCATCAAAACGGCATATTTAAAAACAGAGTGAAAATAGTATGTAAAGAATTACTATTCATCATGGATTGAAAATGGTCAACATGTTTCAGCCCCCACGGGCTTTCATCAGGACCTATGATGTACACTACTGCAACACTTACCACTTGACGTGATAATCAATGTAGATTATGTAGACCTACCAGTTGTGAAGTAGTCTCATATCTTAATTTTCAAACCTCTCCTATGGAACAGGAAACAAAAGAAAATATACACAAAACAGAGCAGGTGTCAGACATGAGGAAATGCTTCTGATGTGTTATACTAGATGCCTCCATCATATATTCCACTCACCTATTAATGTAGGGGGGAACAGCCTCACCTCGCCTGGCGCTCGCTCAGGACAAAGAGGCCACGCACTGGAACAGTAAAAACAAAAAAACGCTATATGTGACATGGATACAATTATGCCATGATGTAACATACAATGGCTATGTGTCTCAAAATTCAAAATTGGAGATCAAGGCAGAGATGCAGGTACTAGGCCCCTGTGACAAATGGACTCTATCAAAGTAACAGATTCCAGCATGCTCAAATTGTAATTACATTTCATGAAGAAAAATGAATATGAATATGTGATACATCGCACATCTCTCAAGAATGATTGCCTCTGAACAAGTGTTGCAAAGCGAGGTGTGTTCAACATCGAAATCTACAAATATATAGACCTGAAAAGTAGCACACCTCTTGGATGTCGAATATCTGGAGAGTGACCTCCCAATAACGCGTCAGCATAGCTTCGCAGAGTGGCCCACCAGTAACCAAGCAGTACAGCTAAACACAGCCCGCACTCACCTTTCCGTCGTTACCTCGGTCTGGCATCTGAGCTGAGGGGAAGGTGGCGAGGCTGTGTAGAGCTGGAGGTTATAATGCTCGAAGGCGGACCAGAGAGAGAGCCATCTCCATGGTTATTGGTGATAGGATGATTGGCTCTGTGCTCACGCTATGGCGCTGAAACTAGAATGCCGTCGTATCAAATGGAACGGCTGTTGTGAATGGTCGGGCTAAAACACTAAAGACCCTATAGGAGCCGGTGTGTGAATTGACACCGCTCGTGCTCAGAAGCGTGCTCCGATTGGTGGCGTGAACCGGAACAGTCTGGCTATCATGCTTAACAGTGTGGACTACTCACAGGACCTGTAGCGGACCGCGATGGAAGACTGCGCGGTTTTGTATTAGAGAGTGCTGATTGGTCGAACTCAGGACCGGAAGGGCAACTAAACCGGAACATGAGTATGCCTGAAAGTAAACAAAGACTAGGACGCTATTTATTATGTCGCCCAGCTCTTATGCATGGTTATACTATAATTGCTGGCAAAGTGAAACAGTGGAACCAACTGGAAATGTCATTGATTTTGACATGAAAACGTGGGCCGGATGAAGAGAAAAAGTCTGGCGGCCCTCAGTACCGTATCCACCTGTAAACAAGGGCCCGGTGCAGACCATAGCGGAAAACCTGCTGGTTGTAACTAAAAGGTACACTGACCCCAAAGCGCATAGACAGCAGGGTTTGATATGCCCATATATGCTGATGTTATGCAGACAACTACACACACTCTAACACAATAGTTGTATAATTCTTCGATCTATCGTGGTGCCTTGAAAATGTTTTAACTTTTATATTTTTCTTTGGACATTATCACACACACGGGGCTTGTTAGAGGCTTTTTGGAGGGTGTATTTTGAACAGAAGATGGTGTGAGGTAGCGTCCACCACCACCGAAATCACTCGGGACAGACTGTCTGAAGGTAAACCTTTAAAGTGAAAGTGATGCTCGCTTATTGTGGAACGCACAGGGGGCACCATATCACTCTCTCTAATGGCTAGTCATAGTAGAATGGGATCAGTTCTCATAACTGTAACCACGGTATTTCGTCGTTTAACCCCCTGACATCACATTTAAGTTTGAAAATCCATTTTTGTTCTTTTTTTAGCAAAAAGTGAGAAATGTCGCTCACATGTGGGGGTATGAATGGCTGTTCCAAAACTAGCCATTCCAACTCATCCGCAGAATGTTTCATGGTGAGAAAATGAGACGTCAACCGGGTTGCTTGTTTGTTGCGCCTGATGGTGCTTTTATGTTCTTGTATTCTCAACTTAATCTTCCTCGTTGTCATGCCTATATAGCGAAGGGTACATGGGCAGGTAATCTGATAGATAACCTTCTCGCTATTGCAATTGGTATGTTGTTTTAACAGCCAAGGGCGTGCTGTACCAATGTCGACCGACAATGTTTTCTTAGTCTGAGGACACACCGAGCAATTGCCACAAGGGTGATGTCCTTGTACCGGGGGAAGATTCTACAGTGTCGGTGTGGTTTCTTGGATGGTGTGCCTGGGTCTAGTATGAACCAATTCGTCTCTCAAATTGGCACTTCTTTTGAACAAGAAAAGTGGCAGGGGAATGTTGTCGCCTGCACTGTTCAGAATGCGCCATTTCTTTCTAATTATCTTCTGGATTGTTGACGATGCAGTACTGAACGTAGTGACACACGCTAATCTGTTGAGAGGGGGTTTCTCAACAGGTGGTGCAAGTAGTGCCTCTCGGTGGTTGTTGGAGGCCCTTTTACAAGATTTTTTGATCAGCAAGCTAGGGTAGAGGCGTTAATTAAGTTTGTTGGATAGGTCTCTAGCTTGGATTTGAAAATCCGGTTTTTCGGAACAATTCCTTCGAACCCTGAGAAACTGCCCGAAGGGTAAATTTTCTCGTAGGGAGCGAGGATGATGACTGTCGAACCTGAGTAATGAGTTGCGAGACATAGGTTTACGATACAAGCTACTTGAGAGATGTCCTTCTTTTGGAATAATCAGCAGGTCCAAGAACGGAAGTTCCGTTCTGCTGTGATCTACAGTAAATCTCAAAAATGGATTCTGATTGTTAAGCCAAGTTTGAAATGCCAGTAACGACTGGCTATCTCCACGCCATACCACCAGGATGTCATCAATGTACCTCTTCCACAACACCGTTTGATGGTAATACGGATTGTTGTGGTTGAGGACATGATGAGTCTCGAAATGATGGACATATAAATTGGCCAGGCTTGGCGCAAATTTACTGCCCATAGACGTCCCTGATGTCTGCAGGTACAGAGAGTCCTCGAATCTGAAAAAGTTCTCTGTCATGGCAATTCTGGCCAGTTCCATAATAAAATGGATTGGTGTTATACTCTCATGCGAGGTGGTTTCTAAAAGTTCTTGCACAGTCTGTAGAGTTTCTGCTTGCGGTATACACGTGTATAATGATTCTACATCGAAACTGACAAGCATGTCAGAATCGGTGTTGAACTTGACCTCAGGTAGTAAACGCAGGACATCTTTGGTGTCTTGGAGATACGTTGGCATTATTTTGACAAGAGGACTTAAGAAGACATCTACAAAGGACGACAAGGGTTCGAGGAGGGATCCGATGCCCGAAATATTCGGACGTCCTGGAGGAGGCCTAGCTGTTTTATGAATTTTAGGCAGCGTATAGAAGTACGGAGTGACTGGATGGGATGTAACCAGAAATTTTGCCTCTTGTGATGTTATCCAGCCCTCCGCACTCGCTTCCTCTACTAAATGTTTGATTTCAGTGAGTAGTCTAGTAGTGGGATCTTCATTCAGGAGTGAATAAGAATGAATGTTGCCTAACTGCCTCAAACACTCAGTCCGATAAGAGGTGGTGTCTTGTATGACTATCGCACCACCCTTATCGGCTGGTTTGATCGTGATGTCCATGTCACTAGACAGAGTTTCAAGTGCTTGCCTCTCATTCTTTGATAAATTTTGAAAACTGCCGTGTCTAGAGAGATTAAGAGATTTCATCTCATGTAACACAGCAGTTTCGAACATGCCTACCCTTGATGAAACCTGTTGGAGAAGAGGCATGAAAGTGGACTTCGTTTTTAGACCTGTGTTAGTGTCTATACTCAATTGTGTAGGGTCCTTGCTGCTATCTTTGAAGAAGAAGTACAGTCTCACTGTTCGAAAGAATCTTTCAATATCGCTACGAAGTTGGAAAGCGCCTCCACTGTTTGTGGGGACGAAGCCAAGGCCTTTATTGAGTACTTGATGTTCTATGGGAGACAGGATCCGAGCACTTAAATTGACCACCAAATCCTCATTTCCCTCTGGTATAGTGGTTACTGACCTTGCTTGCTGCGGGTCGTCGGTGGTTCTTGATTGTCTGCCCATTGTACTTGATTCTGGCCTCTCCGTCTCCCTCGGTTCCCGCCACGGCCCTGTCCTAAAAAAGCCTGGCTGTCATAATATTGAGGCTGCATCGGATAATGAGGCATGGGTGGTGGAAATTGTGGATACCCCCATGGGGTGGGAGGCCACCATGGTCCTTGTTGATACATGTTGCCTCGTCCATTGCGTATGCGATTTGGACGGTTATTGTGACCTTTCCCTCTCCACTGGGACGTGCCACTACTGTCTGAATCAGAAGATTCGGGATCAGAGGAGGTGGCATAATTAGATCCGTATGAGTTCCCTTGTTTGTTGGAATCTGCAGGGATGTAATTATCGTTGGTGTAAGGATAAACTTTCTCATGGGAGAATTTCGCTAAATCCTTTTTAAATTTATCAATTTTTGCAAAGAATATAGGGTCTTTATATTCTTTGTTGGCTTTGTTAGAATCCTCTTGTTGTTTCTCGAACCGTTTGGTCGTAAGTGTAGTTTTAATTTGGCCTTCTAAAATCTGTATTTCTACTAGTATGGCATCTGCCACCCTCTTGGCAGTCGTAATAATTAAGATAAGCCAGTCACGCGTGCAGCGCCAAGCTATTAGTGACCAATCTTTGACAAATGCTTTGTCTGTTAGGAATAGTCTTGGCGCATTTGTGACAATCAGGCCTGTGGGAGCGCACTTCCCATGTAGGTATTCGGCCATAATTTGTCCATGTATGATCGTGCGTGAATGACTTTTCTTAAGATTTAATACAGTTTCCCAGTCACCTGGGGGTGTAGAAACTGTGGTAGGTACTAGATCCAGCATGCTAGGATTGTCACTTAAGATGGATGATAGAGTCTCATCATCGAAACCGAGGCCTGCAGAGTCTGCCATCTTGTCACATAAGCAAATTTCAACTTCGAAACAGGCACCGCTGCTGCAGCTCGCCTTTTTGTAATCGGACCCGCAGCCGTGGCTGCACACAGAATACCAAAAACTAAAAATATGAAAAAGGGGCCCAAGGGGAATCAGTATTTATAGACCTGGTTGTATCTTGTCCCCCAACTTAACAATATATTAACACACGGAAGATATCAAGGGGGGTCTTTTGTAGTTATTCACTATGGTCGGTACCTATTTGTGGTATCCAGACTCACACATACCAAGAGGTTATCTAGGAGGTTGCAAAGGAGAGAGAAATGAAAGATCAAAGAAAAAGAAAAGATACCCATCAGCCCACTCATTAGCAGGACTTCATCATCTGGGTTTTCGTGGAAAGATGGTGTCCACTAGACACTTCCTCAGAAGTTTTCTTGAGGATTGCTAGTATCGGATCAACCAGTCAGACAATCAACCAAAAGATGGGAGTTTTTAGGCTGAAGGGGCAAGTTGCAGTGCTCAAAAAGTATGAAAAGTGTAAACAAATATAATGGTGATATAAAAATACCTGTTTTGATGTCTAAGAAAAACTTTATTGGATGCGACCATCAAAACGGCATATTTAAAAACAGAGTGAAAATAGTATGTAAAGAATTACTATTCATCATGGATTGAAAATGGTCAACATGTTTCAGCCCCCACGGGCTTTCATCAGGACCTATGATGTACACTACTGCAACACTTACCACTTGACGTGATAATCAATGTAGATTATGTAGACCTACCAGTTGTGAAGTAGTCTCATATCTTAATTTTCAAACCTCTCCTATGGAACAGGAAACAAAAGAAAATATACACAAAACAGAGCAGGTGTCAGACATGAGGAAACGCTTCTGATGTGTTATACTAGATGCCTCCATCATATATTCCACTCACCTATTAATGTAGGGGGGAACAGCCTCACCTCGCCTGGCGCTCGCTCAGGACAAAGAGGCCACGCACTGGAACAGTAAAAACAAAAAAACGCTATATGTGACATGGATACAATTATGCCATGATGTAACATACAATGGCTATGTGTCTCAAAATTCAAAATTGGAGATCAAGGCAGAGATGCAGGTACTAGGCCCCTGTGACAAATGGACTCTATCAAAGTAACAGATTCCAGCATGCTCAAATTGTAATTACATTTCATGAAGAAAAATGAATATGAATATGTGATACATCGCACATCTCTCGAGAATGATTGCCTCTGAACAAGTGTTGCAAAGCGAGGTGTGTTCAACATCAAAATCTACAAATATATAGACCTGAAAAGTAGCACACCTCTTGGATGTCGAATATCTGGAGAGTGACCTCCCAATAACGCGTCAGCATAGCTTCGCAGAGTGGCCCACCAGTAACCAAGCAGTACAGCTAAACACAGCCCGCACTCACCTTTCCGACGTTACCTCGGTCTGGCATCTGAGCCGAGGGGAAGGTGGCGAGGCTGTGTAGAGCTGGAGGTTATAATGCTCGAAGGCGGACCAGAGAGAGAGCCATCTCCATGGTTATCGGTGATAGGATGATTGGCTCTGTGCTCTGTCCGTTCTTGGACCTGCTGATTATTCCAAAAGAAGGACATCTCTCAAGTAGCTTGTATCGTAAACCTATGTCTCGCAACTCATTACTCAGGTTCGACAGTCATCATCCTCGCTCCCTACGAGAAAATTTACCCTTCGGGCAGTTTCTCAGGGTTCGAAGAAATTGTTCCGAAAAACCGGATTTTCAAATCCAAGCTAGAGACCTATCCAACAAACTTAAGCAACGCCTCTACCCTAGCTTGCTGATCAAAAAATCTTGTAAAAGGGCCTCCAACAACCACCGAGAGGCACTACTTGCACCACCTGTTGAGAAACCCCCTCTCAACAGATTAGCGTGTGTCACTTCGTTCAGTACTGAATCATCAACAATCCAGAAGATAATTAGAAAGAAATGGTGCATTCTGAACAGTGCAGGCGACAACATTCCCCTGCCACTTTTCTTGTTCAAAAGAAGTGCCAATTTGAGAGACGAATTGGTTCATACTAGACCCAGACACACCATCCAAGAAACCACACCGACACTGTGGAATCTTCAGATGCCAGACCGAGGTAACGACGGAAAGGTGAGTGCGGGCTGTGTTTAGCTGTACTGCTTGGTTACTGGTGGGCCACTCTGCGAAGCTATGTTGACGCATTATTGGGAGGTCACTCTCCAGATATTCGACATCCAAGAGGTGTGCTACTTTTCAGGTCTATATATTTGTAGATTTCGATGTTGAACACACCTCGCTTTGCAACACTTGTTCAGAGGCAATCATTCTCGAGAGATGTGCGATGTATCACATATTCATATTCATTTTTCTTCATGAAATGTAATTACAATTTGAGCATGCTGGAATCTGTTACTTTGAACAGAAGATGGTGTGAGGTAGCATCCACCACCACCGAAATCACTCGGGACAGACTGTCTGAAGGTAAACCTTTAAAGTGAAAGTGATGCTCGCTTATTGTGGAACGCACAGGGGGCACCATATCACTCTCTCTAATGGCTAGTCATAGTAGAATGGGATCAGTTCTTATAACTGTAACCACCGTATTTCGTCGTTTAACCCCCTGACATCACATTTAAGTTTGAAAATCCTTTTTTGTTCTTTTTTGAGCAAAAAGTGAGAAATGTCGCTCACATGTGGAGGTATGAATGGCTGTTCCAAAACTAGCCATTCCAACTCATCCGCAGAATGTTTCATGGTGAGAAAATGATACGTCAACCGGGTTGCTTGTTTGTTGCGCCTGATGGTGCTTTTATGTTCTTGTATTCTCAACTTAATCTTCCTCGTTGTCATGCCTATATAGCGAAGGGTACATGGGCAGGTAATCTGATAGATAACCTTCTCGCTATTGCAATTGGTATGTTGTTTTAACAGCCAAGGGCGTGCTGTACCAATGTCGACCGACAATGTTTTCTTAGTCTGAGGACACACCGAGCAATTGCCACAAGGGTGATGTCCTTGTACCGGGGGAAGATTCCACAGTGTCGGTGTGGTTTCTTGGATGGTGTGTCTGGGTCTAGTATGAACCAATTCGTCTCTCAAATTGGCACTTCTTTTGAACAAGAAAAGTGGCAGGGGAATTTTGTCGCCTGCACTGTTCAGAATGCACCATTTCTTTCTAATTATCTTCTGGATTGTTGATGATTCAGTACTGAACGTAGTGACACACGCTAATCTGTTGAGAGGGGGTTTCTCAACAGGTGGTGCAAGTAGTGCCTCTCGGTGGTTGTTGGAGGCCCTTTTACAAGATTTTTTGATCAGCAAGCTAGGGTAGAGGCGTTGCTTAAGTTTGTTGGATAGGTCTCTAGCTTGGATTTGAAAATCCAGTTTTTCGGAACAATTTCTTCGAACCCTGAGAAACTGCCCGAAGGGTAAATTTTCTCGTAGGGAGCGAGGATGATGACTGTCGAACCTGAGTAATGAGTTGCGAGACATAGGTTTACGATACAAGCTACTTGAGAGATGTCCTTCTTTTGGAATAATCAGCAGGTCCAAGAACGGACAGAGCACAGAGCCAATCATCCTATCACCAATAACCATGGAGATGGCTCTCTCTCTGGTCCGCCTTCGAGCATTATAACCTCCAGCTCTACACAGCCTCGCCACCTTCCCCTCGGCTCAGATGCCAGACCGAGGTAACGTCGGAAAGGTGAGTGCGGGCTGTGTTTAGCTGTACTGCTTGGTTACTGGTGGGCCACTCTGCGAAGCTATGCTGACGCGTTATTGGGAGGTCACTCTCCAGATATTCGACATCCAAGAGGTGTGCTACTTTTCAGGTCTATATATTTGTAGATTTCGATGTTGAACACACCTCGCTTTGCAACACTTGTTCAGAGGCAATCATTCTCGAGAGATGTGCGATGTATCACATATTCATATTCATTTTTCTTCATGAAATGTAATTACAATTTGAGCATGCTGGAATACTTTGATAGAGTCCATTTGTCACAGGGGCCTAGTACCTGCATCTCTGCCTTGATCTCCAATTTTGAATTTTGAGACACATAGCCATTGTATGTTACATCATGGCATAATTGTATCCATGTCACATATATCGTTTTTTTGTTTTTACTGTTCCAGTGCGTGGCCTCTTTGTCCTGAGCGAGCGCCAGGCGAGGTGAGGCTGTTCCCCCCTACATTAATAGGTGAGTGGAATATATGATGGAGGCATCTAGTATAACACATCAGAAGCGTTTCCTCATGTCTGACACCTGCTCTGTTTTGTGTATATTTTCTTTTGTTTCCTGTTCCATAGGAGAGGTTTGAAAATTAATATATGAGACTACTTCACAACTGGTAGGTCTACATAATCTACCTTGATTATCACGTCAAGTGGTAAGTGTTACAGTAGTGTACATCATAGGTCCTGATGAAAGCCCGTGGGGACTGAAACATGTTGACCATTTTCAATCCATGATGAATAGTAATTATTTACATACTATTTTCACTCTGTTTTTAAATATGCCGTTTTGATGGTCGCATCCAATAAAGTTTTTCTTGAACATCAAAACAGGTATTTTTATATCACCATTATATTTGTTTACACTTTTCACACTTTTTGAGCACTGCAACTTGCCCCTTCAGCCTAAAAACTCCCATATTTTGGTTGATTGTCTGACTGGTTGATCCGATACTAGCAATCCTCAAGAAAACCTCTGAGGAAGTGTCTAGTGGACACCATCTTTCCACGAAAACCCAGATGATGAAGTTCCGCTAATGAGTGGGCTGATGGGTATCTTTTCTTTTTCTTTGATCTTTCATTTCTCTCTCCTTTGCAACCTCCTAGATAACCTCTTGGTATGTGTGAGTCTGGATACCACAAATAGGTACCGACCATAGTGAATAACTACAAAAGACCCTTGATATCTTCCGTGTGTTAATATATTGTTAAGTTGGGGGACAAGATACAAGCAGGTCTATAAATACTGATTCCCCTTGGGCCCCTTTTTCATATTTTTAGTTTTTGGGATTTTAAAGGCCTATCAGTAAATAGGAGAGAAGAATGAAGATGTGATTTTGGAAGCCAGTTCGAGGCCACGTGATTCTTTTCAACCAATACTAGGAGGAAGAGAAAGTAAATTTCATAGCAGAATGGGGATCAGTAGTATGTTTTGGATGGAACATTTGTTTGCATTTTGAATCCCGAAAGGATTGCACCACCTTGTGAGAGGGTGTTCGTCAGTGGTTACTGCATACAAGTAAGAGGTTGTCCTTAGCAGCTGACTCACGTGTTACACCCTTGCTTTCCTGGTCCAGGCTTTGTTAATGTAGGCACTGCAGAGGCTGACCTATTTACTTAATGCACCAGTGATGTGGAGTCTGGTGAAAAGAACACTTTATGGTAGGTTGGCCCATAATGTGAATTACACGTTCATCCACCATTGGCTGAAGCGATGTGTCCAAAAGCTCCAAAGGGGGCTGATAAAATTCCTGCCGGTTCCTTATGTTGTTATTTTGCAAACAGAGGCCCTCTATTTTCTCTCCTCTTGTGCACCATCACCTCACCCTCTTCTATCCTCTTCCTTTATGACAGACTGACCTTTGCGGCATGTTGACAAGTGATGAGCTTACAAAAATATACCCATGTTTTCTATTCCATACCACCCACGCTCTAATTAATTCTATAGAACTTGTCTATTTATACTGTTACAAAAGTCTGCCTGTGCCTATTGGGGAGGCACAGGCAGACTTTTGTAACAGTATAAATAGACAAGTTCTATAGAATTAATCCAATGATCCTTGGTGATATGCACTAAGACAATGATGCCGCTGGACTTATCTGTACCACTAGATACAGTAGGCCATGGATGACTCATACAGATTTTGGTGCATTAATGCCCATTGGAGGGGCAGTATTGAGTGTTTTTTGTTTCCTTTTTAATGAATAGCGAGGATTGGAAGACACACTTCACAGACTACCTCCATAACATGAGGTATTCCGCAAGGCTCAATCCTTGCTCTGACCCTCTTTAATCTGTATATGGAGCACCTCGGAATGATGAAGGGAGAGTCTGGAGTATTCTTCCATCAATATGATACCCAGCAATCTCAAAGTATCTCCTCTATGGAAAATCTGCATATCATGCAAAACTCCGGAAAAAAACTATTACTCCTCCTAATAGAGCTGCAACTCAATACAAAAATTAATGTTCTCCTACTGCATCATCCATGTAAAAAATATTGGGTATGTGGCTTGATATTAAACTTCATCTGGCCTGCATCCCTGAGCAATCTGGGGGTCTCTAGTTGGCAAGGGTTATCACCTTTGTCCAAATAGGAACCCTTACTCCTAAATCAGGATAAGAGGATTACACTCCTTAATAACCCCTTCTCACCCCCTTGGTAGCTTGGCACTAGCAGACAGGCTTATCTCAGAGGCAGTGTGTTAAGCATTTGTGAATATATACAGTTATACAGTGAAAACACTACAGATGGACACAACACAGGTTTTATAAAAATAAGTATTCTTTATATAGACTTAAACACAAGACCACAAACGACAAAAATCCACAATACTACGCTTAAGATTACTTAAAAGATGATTAAAGTCTTTTAATTCAAGTTGGTAAATGCGACAAAGTTCTCAACAAAGTACCTGGATGCGTAACGCAAAAGTAAACAAAAGGCTCGCAAAAGGAGAGATGCGCCGGTTCCGTGATCCAGGGGAACGGTTGCGTCCTTCCTCAATGCTTGCTCAGAGTAGGGGACTCGTCGTGAGCCTTATCGGAGCGAAGGTGATGCGTAGATTCTCAGCTTGTGGGCCCGTTGCGGTACGCAAGATGGCGCCTTGATGCGATGATCCAGTTGCAATGCGAAAAGATGGCGCCCTTGATGCGGCGATGCGATGACGCCATGGCAGCCTTGCGACGACTCTGTGCTTCGGAGCCGCGACAGGCCCTGCGACACGCTTCTCAGGTGATGCGATGGCGACTCTCTCGATGTTGTCACGCTTCTCTAGTGATGGGACAGCAGGCAGCTTTGATGAACACACGCTTCCAGGGAGATGCGGCGAAGGCTCGCTTCTCCAGCGTTGCGATGATTTCAGCTGCGGCGGCGACACACTTCTTCTCGATGCGTCGCGCTTCCAGCTCCCAGCGGCACGCAAGTGACTGGAGTCAGAATTCCCAGTAAGGAAATTCAGGAGGGAGCTGGGGGTGAAGTCTTTTGGCCCTGGGACTTCAGCAGGAGGCAAGCACAGTTCAAGCCCTTGGAGAATATTCTGTAGATGAAAGTCCTTACAAAGTTCCTTCTCCTTTCCCTTGGCAATGAAGCAACAACTGCAGGCCAACCCAGCAAACAGCACACTGGCAGAGGGGCAGTCCAAACTCCTGCAGCTTCCTTGGTTCTTCTCCTTGTCAGAAATGTTTCCTGTTCCAGAAGTGATCTAATTTCTTGGGATCAGGGTCCCAATATTTATACCCCAAAATCCTTTGTTCTCTGAAGGCAGAGAGGCCTCTGCCTAGTCCAAACCAGTTCCTGAGCACTTTGTTTACATGACTCTCTTCTTCCTTTCACTGTGCAGGGCAGAGACATCAGCCACCCCCACAGGAGGTGGATCCAGCACAGGGGAGGGAAGATACAGCTCTGGAGCACGCGGTTGACATGATTCCTCTTCTCCTTTCACAGTGCAGGGCAGAGACATCAGACAAGCCACAGGGGGTGGAGCCATCATTGTAGAGGGAAGACCCAGCCCTATTTAGGTCCCAGGTGCACTCCTTCCTCCCATCTTGATGTAGATCTCCCTATTCACCACTGGGCTGCCCCAGCCTGTCTCCTGGAATTTCCCAGCCCTGTCACTCACAAACAGACAAGGAATACACAACCCAGCAGAGGCAGGCTCAAATGGTTAGGCAAGCAAATACCAGCTTTCTAAAAGTGGTATTTGCAAACACAGAATATTAAAATAAACTTCACTAAAAGATGTAATTTATTATTCTGAGTTCAGGCCTACTAAATTTGAATGTGCACCATGTTCCCTGAGTCAGTTAGGATTAATAGCATGTAATAGCTGCTCATTCTGGCCTATGAGAACAGGTAGCCTTCAATAGTGAAAAACGAAAATGGTTGTAATTCACTATTAGAACATTCTACACACATCAGAGCATGTCCTACCTTGTACTTACAATGCACCCTGCCCTTGGGGTGTCTAATATGAAGCAAAGGGAAGGTTTAGGGACTGGCAAGTGGGTGCACTTGGCCAAGTCGACATGGCAGTGCTAGACTGCACACAGGCCTTGCAATGGCAGGCCTGAGACAAACTTTACAAGCTGCTTCTGTGGGTGGCACACCCGGTGCTGCAAGCCCACCAGCAGCATTTGATTTGCAAGCCCTGGGCACACATGGTGCACTGTACTAGGGGCTGACAGGTAAATCAAATAACCCAATCATGGAATAACCAATCATTATATTAATTTAACATAGGGAGCACTTGCACTGTGGCACTGATCCGCAGTGGCACAGTGCCCAAAGAATAAATCCAGCAAAAATATATCAAAACCAGAGGAGACAATCCGTCAAAATGGAAGGGAGACACACGCCAATGATGCCAGGTCTAACAGCCACCAAAACCCAAACCATTTTATTTGCTTTTTAAAAACTGAAACACTTTCTCCAACCTATTAATTTCTGAACTGTTGTCTCATTTTTAGTAGGTTTAAGCATGTGTTGCTTCTGGCTACTTTAGGCATATTAAAGCAGTGATCCACTCAGGGGTTAGACTTCTGTCTGGAGTTAAGAAATTGAAATAAACACAAAGGCAAGGTAAGTGGGTAAACCTTGAGTTTAATTACTGTTTGTCTACACAGCTTCCAGGGACATGAGTAACAGTAGAACACAAACTTCAACGCCTCATCCAAGCAGGACAAATATCAAAAGTGGCCACTCTCTTTCTCGCAGCAATTCGAAAGGACTCTTCCCCACAACCACACAAAGAGTAGTGTGATGAGCCCACAACATGCCATGAACAGCTTCTCTTACCTCCACCTCGTTGGATAAAGTACACTGAACACACTCAACCAAAATGCGGTTCATGCGCTCAATAAAACCATTGGCCTTCGGGTGATAAAGAGCAACACAGCGATGAATGATGCCAAATTGACCACGAAAATTGGACATTTCCTTTGAAATAAATTGGACCCCATTATCTGACACTATTTCTTTAGGAAAACCCTCTCTCGCAAAAAGATTTTCAAAAAATCTGATGACCTCATGAGTGTTGGGATCAACCATAAAATGCACCTCCCACCATCTACTTTAATAATCTGCAACCACCAAGGAAAACTCATACCTGTCGGGAAGAGCATTGAAAGGTCCAACAAAATCAACAGCCAACTTCATCCAGGGTCCAGATGGAAGCTCAACAACTAGTTTGGGAGGAGTCACTGTTTTGACCACTTTGTCACTTGAGAAGCAAATAACACAACTTTTGACTGCATCTTCATTTTGTCGGTCCATGGAAGGCCACCAATAAACAGCACAAATTCTACGTTTGGTGCTGGTCTGTCCAAGATGACCCTCATGCACGGCATCAACAATGCGATCTCTCAAACAAACTGGAGGTACAAAATTGTCACCACATACAATCATTTCACCACCCTCAAGAGAAAGTTCATCAGCAATCATGGAAAACGGCTGGAGTTCAGAATCAAGATGTTTTTCTGTGGGCCATCCTTGAACTATAAAATCCTTGACCTTCCTGAGTATGGAATCAGAATCCAAAGCATCAAACCATTCCTTTTCATTGAAGCAACCAATCTTGCAAATATCCACAGCTGCAATTAAGCACTCCTCATCATGATCAGACCCAGGAAAATCAGACTCACAACAAGGTAATGGTGATCTAGAGAGAAAATCAGGTCTGACATTTTTTCCACCGGGAATGTAGTCAACCAGTAATTATTATTGAAGCAATTTAGAACTCAATCTGGCTATCCTGGGGGTATGTTCCTTTACCACAACCCAATTCAAATTGGGAATGAGTGGCTTGTGGTCGGTCAATAGCTTGAAAGTCCTACCCCACAAAGAGGTCTTAAATCTATTGACACCCTGACAACAAGCTAAAAGCTTTCTCTCAATGATGGAGTAGTTTTTATCACTTTGACGCAAAGAATGGGCGGCAAACCCAATGGTGTGCTCGACACCCTGCTTGATTAGCGTAATCATACCACCTAGACCATCCAAACTGGCATCAACCGAGACGATGCACTGCAAAGAAGGGTCAAAGGAAGTTAAAATTTCACAAGTGCCAAGCTCACGCTTCATCTGTTCAAATTCACCTTGGCACACTTTTTTCCACTAAAAGGTAGCCCTCTTTTTGAAAAGTTCTCATAAATGAACAGTCTTAGCAGCAAAATTGGAGACAAATTTAGAATAAAACTCACACTTCCCGAAAAACGAAGACACTTGTTCCCTTGACTTAGGACATAGAGCCTTAATGATAGCGTCAATCAACCGCTCTCTCGGAGGAATTCCCTTACCGGAAATACGATGGCCCAGATACTCAATGGAATCTACACCAAATACACACTTAAGCTTGTTGGCAACAACCCCCTTCTCTTGTAACCTGCTCAACACATCAGTAAGATTCTTGTCATGTGAAGTTTTACATTTTCCCGCTACCAGGATATCATCCTGGAACACACCAGTATCCTCAATTCCCACCAAAACTTTTTCCATAATACGCTGAAACAGGGATGCCGCTGAGGCGAGCCCGAAAGGCATCCTTTTAAACTGAAAAGTTCCAACAGGGGAAACAAAAGCAGTTAGGTGTTTAGAAGATGAGTCCAGCTCAACCCGATGTTACGTGGAAGATAAATCAATCTTAGAAAACTACTTTGAACCTGTAAATTTAGAAAGAATATCATCAATACAGGGTAAAGGGTGTGAATCAACCCATATTTCCTTGTTAAGGCTGCGCAAATCAATGCAGACTCTAAGATTACCATTATTGTTTTGGGCCACAACTAATGGACTTAACCACTAACACGATTCCACAGGCTCAATGACACCCGACTCACACATTATCTTAAGTTCCTCTGATAAATCAAACCTAAAAGGTACATTACGCACCTTGTGTTTAACAGGAATGGCTTGATCCTTCACCTTGATAAGATGTTTGAACCCTTTGATAAGTCCAAGGTTGTCATCAAACACACTGCTGAACTTGACAGCCCAAGGAGATGGACCTTCATTATGTACACCATCATCCACCACAGACACAGGTTCCTTTGTCCCAGGCCTAGTAGTCATACCAAATAACCCTTGGTGGTACCACCCTAAAATGTTTGAACCTTTTTTTGCAACATACACTTTTCCAGTGATACATCTCTCTTTGAACACCAAGTTACTAAAAAATAAACATTTCAACTCAATTATTTTGCCCTCATACGAGACAGGATTTCTGTCAGGAGTTTCCAGACACTTAACAGTCCACACAGACTCAAATAGTTCCTCCGTGATCATTATCAAACGAGAACCCGAGTCAACAAGTAATTTAATAGTTTTCCCATCTACAATGATACCAACAATGGGATCTACACAGTCCTCACAGTCATCCTTAACCAGTAACATTAAATAATTCATAGAACTTACCATGTCCACAGATGTGTCACACTTATCATTGTCAACCCATACTGCAATTACATTACCTCTGGAAATACACATTTTTGGCAAAATTACATTGTTTTCCACACTTTCGTCAAGATAAATTCCTCACAGGGCACACATGTTTGTTGGGAAAATGTGAAGGCAAACCACACTACGGACAAAGATTTCTTTGTTGACTAGTTTTTTTTTCATGCTTAACAAAAGGTAACCTATTTCCCTTTTGTTCACTGGTTTGTTTTTCCCCATGGTCCTTCCCTTCTTTTATTACACCAACAGCAGTTTTGTCTGGTTTCAACTCTCTAGAAGTTATATGGGATAACTCTATTCTATTAACAATAGAAATAGTTTCTTGTAATGAGGGATTTTTCAATGTTAAGAGCTTTTCTTGTACTTTTTTATCCTTACAACGTACCACAACTTGATATCTGATCAACTGCGAAGTGAAATGTTCAAATTCACACTCTGAGACCAGAATACGCAAAGAAGCTACATAAATATACAATACTTTTGTCTGCTTCTTGCTCTCTAGTAAAGAATTTGTGCCTAGCCACAACTAAACTACCCTCAACGTCAAATTGTTTTTCTAATTCACTTATTTCTCCTGAAGCACAGCCGGGAGCAACGATCTCATGCTAAATTTTAAAACTGTAATTCTTTGTGTTTTTAAAATTGTTCACCTACCTACCCTTGGCGCACCTAATCCTCTTCGGCCATAGACACCCCCGCACAGCGGATTCAGCGCTGCAGCGGGTGAGGTGTTTGTTGTCATCTTTGCCGCCATTTCCGCGTTCAGCAGGATACGCCCACCTGCTTTGGCCACGCCCCCTCCACCAAAGCCTACATATAGCGCTGAGTACGAGCGCCGCACAGCTCACTTATTTCTCCTGAGGCACAGCCGGGAGCAACGATCTCTTGCTAAATTTTAAAACTGTAATTCTTCGTGTTCTTTGTGTTTTTAAAATTGTTCACCTACCTACCCTTGGCGCACCTAATCCTCTTCGGCCATAGACACCCCCGCACAGCGGATTCAGCGCTGCAGCGGGTGAGGTGTTTGTTGTCATCTTTGCCCCCATTTCCGCGTTCAGCAGGATACGCCCACCTGCGTTGGCCACGCCCCCTCCACCAAAGTCTACATATAGCGCTGAGTACGAGCGCCGCACAGCTCACTTATTTCTCCTGAGGCACAGCCGGGAGCAACGATCTCATGCTAAATTTTAAAACTGTAATTCTTTGTGTTTTTAAAATTGTTCACCTACCTACCCTTGGCGCACCTAATCCTCTTCGGCCATAGACACCCCCGCACAGCGGATTCAGCGCTGCAGCGGGTGAGGTGTTTGTTGTCATCTTTGCCGCCATTTCCGCGTTCAGCAGGATACGCCCACCTGCGTTGGCCACGCCCCCTCCACCAAAGTCTACATATAGCGCTGAGTACGAGCGCCGCACAGCTCACTTATTTCTCCTGAGGCACAGCCGGGAGCAACAATATCTTGCTAAATTTTAAAACTGTAATTCTTCGTGTTCTTTGTGTTTTTAAAATTGTTCACCTACCTACCCTTGGCGCACCTAATCCTCTTCGGCCATAGACACCCCCGCACAGCGGATTCAGCGCTGCAGCAGGTGAGGTGTTTGTTGTCATCTTTGCCGCCATTTCCGCGTTCAGCAGGATACGCCCACCTGCGTTGGCCACGCCCCCTTCCAACCCTCTCCTTTATCTGTATATAGCATGTGTCCCTACCGGAAGCGCAGCGGGCGCGATGATTGCGCGCCGAAGGCGCGCCTAAGGCAAGCCCGTCTGCGCCCGTCCGCGGCCGGCCGGGGCCTGGGGCCCGTCACCTTGCCCAATATACATCTTTTGCCCCTAGGGACTTGACCGCTTTACACACATTCTGGCCGCTGGAATCCACCACCTACTCAAGATTACAACAACTAGGCATCTTCCAAGCCCGCAGTACTTTTCCAGAGATCCGGACCCTCCCGTCCTCCCTCATCCCCGAGCACACAGCCTCCCCCCTTCTTTCTAAACTCCTGTCCGCTCAGGCACCTGCCAATATGGAATTAGCAATCACATACCTTAACACCCGGTCGTTAGTCAGCCACCAATCTGACATATGCCACCTCCTGGACTCAGACCGACCCGACATTATACTCCTAACGGAGACCTGGCTGAATGAGGATTCCCTCCCTGACATCTTGGCAGCCATTCCACCTGGGTATTATATACTCCAAGCCAACCGGCCAGCTGGGAAACCCGGTGGTGGCGTAGCCGCCATTATCAAACTCCCCCTTAGGTTCACTTCCCTCTCCCTACTCACTATTCCCCAGGTTGATTGCCTGGCAATCAGATTCGAATCCTCGGTGTCTCCCCTCACCTGTGTCCTGGTATACCGTCCTCCCCAACCAATGCCCAACTTCCCCTTGCTCTTTGGCGACCTACTTTCCCAGCTCACAATCAACAACTCCAAACTCCTGGTCCTGGGAGACTTCAACTACTGGCCGTCAGACGTACACGAAAGCTCTCACTCCCTGGCTTTCACCGACCTATTAAGTGGGCTCAATGGCCTTCAACACATCCATATGGCCACTCATTCCAAGGGCCACATCCTAGACCAGGTTTGGACCTATAATCTTGAAATCAAGTCCCTTGCGATCTCACCTTGCCACTGGTCGGACCACTTCTTAATCTCCTTTCTTCTCCTGGTCCCTCCACCGCCCCCCGTAACCGAGGCCCTAGCCTCGTAACCCGCAACTGGAACAAAGCAGACCTCGATCTATTTCTCACCTCTTTAACATCCTCGATTTTGCCCAGCCCCGGCTCCATCGACTCCCAGGAAGCAGCACTTGTCAAATGGCTGGAGTCCTCCAGCGACAAGGTCGCCCCCCTCAAGTTAGTTAGAACTAAGCGTCCCCACGACGCACATCAATGGTTTTCTGATAGCCTCAAATCCTTAAAACTGGGACTCCGCCAAGCCGAGCGCCGCTGGCGTAGAAACTATGACCCCTCAGCAAAATTAAAACTCTTAAAACTATCTGGAGAATACAAACAGGCAATCTCAGTCGCCAAAACTGCCTACTTCTCTACAAAAATTCTTAACTCCGCGCAAAAATCTAAAGACATTTTTGCCATTGTGGAGGAGCTCTCACACCCGGACAGGGTGACCATCAAACCCCTCCCATCTCAGGCACTATGTGATTCCCTCAATCAATTCTTCACAGATAAAATCAGCAAAATAAAAAACAGCATCTCCTTTGGATCCCCCGTGATGTCCCTCACAGAGGCTACTCCCTTTCTTAACCCCCACTCCCTGACCCAGCTTCCCCCCATACTAGAAGGAGACTTTCTCTCTCTGCTTAATAAAGTCTCATCTGGCTCCCCCACGGATTGTTGCCCACCTGTGATCCTCCGTGCTGCTTTTACGGCATGCCCTGCCCCTCCGCTGGCCCTCCTGAACAATTCCCTCCTACTCGGTGAGGTCCCCAGCCAGTTTAAGAACGCTGAGGTGGTTTCCATACTAAAAAAAAACAACGCTGACCCCGCGGTCATGGGTAATTTCCGTCCCATTTCTCTTCTCCCTTACCTGAGTAAGGTACTCGAATCACATGTAACCAGAGTCCTCAGTTCTTTTATTGAGGATTCCAACTTCCTAGACTCCCAGCAAGCAGGGTTTAGACCTGCCCATTCTACGGAGGCTGTTATCCTCTCTGTCATGGAGGAACTCCGTAGAGGTGCCGACTCCAACATTAGTCAAGCCCTGATCCTCCTGGATCTGTCGGCGGCCTTTGACACGGTCGACCATACCATCTTAGTCGACCGTGTCAAGGAGGCGGGCATCAGTGGGACGGCCCTTAACTGGGTCCGCTCATTCTTGACGAACCGCCACAATCTGTCCGACTCTCCCAGTTCTCGGCTGATAGGATGAAGCTCACCTGCGGCCTCCCGCAGGGTTCGTCCCTGTCACCACTTCTATTTAACTTGTACCTCGCCCCCCTGATCCGCTCCCTCCGGGGAAGGAATGACACTGCATTTAACTATGCAGATGACATTCAGCTTGTCTTCAACCTCGACTCCTCGGACGAAGCGGTCCAGGACTTTCAGTCTACCCTCTGCCATATCAGTAATTGGATGGGTGCTCACCACCTTAAACTTAACCCCGACAAGACTGAGCTTGTTCTTGTCGGAGGCCCATCCAACCCGTGAAACTCCTCCTTTTGGCCCCTTTCCCTTGGCCCCTCTCCTTGCCCCGCGGACAAGGTGAAAAGCTTGGGAGTTTACATCTCCCATGATCTCTCAATGAAGCATCAGGTCAGTGCCACTGTGTCCTCCTGTTTTTTCCAGCTAAGGAAGATCCGGAAAATAGCCCATTTTCTGACCACCGAAGCCCTCACTTTGGCACTGCTGGCATTAGTCATCTCCCGGATTGACTATGCCAACGCCCTGTATGCAGGCATCCCACAATATCAAATCAAAAGATTACAGCTGGTACAGAACCAGGCAGCCCGCCTGATCTACCATCAACCCAAACATCACCATGTCCGCCCCCTGCTTAAAGCCCTCCACTGGCTCCCTGTATCGGAGCACTGCAAGTTCAAACTAGGCTGCCTGAACCATAAATCTCTGGCCGGCATCGGCCCTTCCTTCATTTCTTCTCTTCTACATCCTTACGTCCCCTCCAGGCACCTCCGATCCTCTCACCATGCGCTCCTCCAGACGCCTAGGTTTAGGCGCAAAAAACATGGAGGTCTCAGATTTTCCTTCCTGGCTCCCTCATTCTGGAACTCACTCCCATCAGAACTCAGACTCTCTCCCTCCTACCCTCACTTTAGGTCTCTCCTCAAAACTCACCTCTTCCGCTGCATCTACACATAGGCGCTCATTTCCTCCCTGCTGTGCCTCTCCCCCAGCGCCAAGAAACCGTCCGGTGTAAGTCGCGCTCCACAAGAATTTTTTTACATTACATTAACATAGCGACAGCCTGGTCAAATTCATTCAGAAGCTCCGAACCCTCCAGTACTTCAAGTGGAGGTAAATGTTCCAGAGCGGCTTGTCCTTTTAGCCCAAGATTGTGCTCTAAAATATATTTTTTTCTTTCTGCACTAAATCTTATTCCTCCAATAGCTCCTAAATAATTTTTAAAAGCCCTATACCATACTTTCCACCTAATGAATGGGTCCCCTGGAAGCTGTAAAAAAGGAGGAGGAGCTTGTACACTTTGCATGTTGATTAAACAGAAATACAAAAGTGTGCACACTGAAGCAGAAATTGTATCCCTAAAAAAAACAGTACAGATGTATAGTGTACAGTAATCAATCACGAGTGAACTAACTTCCGTCCCCCTTTAAAGTAACAAATACACCTTTTGAGATTCATTTTGTTTTTGAAAGTCCGGTTGTTTTAGAAATAAAACAAACTCTTTAAAGTTTAAGGTCACAAAACGACACACTAAAAAAAAAATTAATAAAATCTCAAAGTTTGAAATAGTATGAAGGATGTCACACCTGTAAATCACAAAAATGTTACACATCCCACGAAGAAAGTCTCACCAGTAAAGCGTAGAAGATGTCCTCAACGCGGGACTACCAGTAAAGCGTACAAGATGTCCTCAACGACAAACGTGGGACTAAACTGGTTAAACTATAACAGTGCCAAAATAAACTTAAAAATTAGGCTTCTTCCTTCAGCGCGTAGATAATTCCATTTGTCCGTAACTGACAACAGACACCCGACGGATGCTGCGTTCATTTAAAGCACGTCTCTTCACTTTTTGTGTGTTCCAATGCGGACATGAAGGAAGAATTGCAGAAACAGCGTGCGCAGAGCACACGTCACAGATGTTGTGTTCGACTACGTCATCACTCGGAGCGCAGAAACTGAAGAGTGCAGACCAATGATTTTCCCTCCAGTCTCGCAGCGCAGCTCCCAATAAAACAACACCACACTCAAATGCGCACCTGCTGGGGGGGCGTGGCTAGTAGCCTTCGAGAATGGCCGCCGCCTGAATCAGCTCCCATTTCCCTGATGTCTAACCTGCCCTATCCTGTGCCATCCAAGGTAGTAAACAGTACTAAGACGACCGTAGCTCATTCCTGCCCCCCCGGGAGAAATTCGTATACATCAGCGGAGTGTGGACTGGCTCGTATCGTCCTGTATGGTGCCTCGTCCCGAGCGGTGATGGCGGCTCCCTAGTGCGGATCGGAATACGGGGCAGCCTCCGAGACAGGAAGTAGATCGGACCTGTTACACTCCAGTGTGAGTCGGAGGAAACCCCTTACGCCGGGGGTGGATCGATGGTGCCTCCAGTAGCAACTGAGGAAGGCAGCGACCTACACTGAGGCCGGTGCGGAGAGCCCGGGTGGGTGCCAAGATCAACGGAGGCCCCTGCTACGGGGCCTGGAAATCTTACTGCGTTGCAGTCTCTGCGGCCCGTCAGCGACAGAAGTGTGCTGGCTCCGGATAGTGTGCCGGGTGGGTGCCGGAGTGTTGTGTGGACCATGGCTGGATAAATTAGATGCTCCTGGCTGCTGCGACGGAATTTGGTGGTCCACCTGAGAAGAAGAGCGCCGAGGTCCACCAGGCGCTGGAATAGGCGTAGCGGGTGAAATTGAGGCCCCGACTTACGGCCTACATGAGTGCATACATAGACACGGGCGCCAGACCAGGGGCGCTGAATATCGAGGATACTGTCCTGCTAGTTGATAAAGGGCACCCAGAGATAATTGCTGAATGGAATCCGAAGGTGTAATACCAGCTGGCCACCCTGAGTAAGTACCGCTCAGCAACTCTGCTGTGCACAAGGCCCAGGAATTGGTGGAGGGGGGCGTCCGTGGCTGATTCCTAGTCGTGCATATGCAGTTGAGGTTGTGACTGGCTGGCCTGCTGACCCTGTATTCTGACTGGAGTGGGCCTTATCGAAGCGACCTGACATATGGATAAGGCCAACAGCGCTACATAGGAGTGACTCTAAGCCTTGATAAGAGGAGGCAGTTGATGGCAAAGAGGGGTGCTTGATGCCGGAGGTTATTGGACTTGATGACTCCCTACTACTGCAGTGCACTGGCGCAGTGGGTGACTGCCATCTCCTGCGGGGCCATACTACTGGTAACACATATATGGCACAATTGATTTCGAGGGGGGGGGGCGCAGTGATTCTTGGTACTTTCCCGGGCTGATCACGGACAAGTTGGGGGAGCGGAGGCTGAAGCTTGGGCCCAAGGGGCGTTCTGACCCTGGGCTGAACTGTCGGAGAGAGGTGCTGAAAGCTCCAGTCCTGAAGGGAATAATGTAATAGAGTGACACGGACAGAGTGCGGAGACGCCTCCTGTTGAGAGCTGGCGAAGGCAACTACGCCATATCAACGAAAGTGGCGCCAAGTGCAAAGTCCAGCCTGGATGCTCTCTGTTTTGGGGCCACGGTAGCCAGACGGTGACTCCAGAAGTGATACACGCAAACTTAGTCACTCTCACCAACACTTTGCGGCTGCTTTTCCGGTGCTGCCCGTGTTCTCACTAGGGGGGCCAAGTACTAACACACTTCCATGGCGACAGGTGGGAAGGACCTAAAGCAAATGCCCAAAAGCAGCTGGCCAAATTCGCTTGGTCCAAAGTGGGAGAGAAAGGTGATTCACTGCAGTTGGAGAAAGAAGAAGGTGCGGACACCTCTAAACAAGGACCAGAGCCAACCCTGCACAATGTTATGGCGGCTATTAACGGAGTGCCTACTTCAGTGGACTCAGTCACGGTGGAGGTTTCTCTAATCAGGGTAGACCTCCGGAAAATGGACGAGAAAGTCAAAGAGCTCAAGATAGTTGCCAGTGCCCTACAGACGGGCACGTCGGAACTTCAAACGAAGATGCTCGAAATGCATTAGAAGCAGGAGAGGATGTCACAGAAGCTCAATGATTACAAAGGCAGAGCTCGCCAGAATAATATCCTTATTTTAGGGGTTCAGGAAATAACGGAGGGGCGGCAGCTGACTTATATTTAGAAGACCTCATCATGAAGTACCTAAAGCCCAAGACTCTGTCCAGCTACTTTTCAATTGAAAGAGCCCACAGAGTGCCAGGAGGTAAACCTAAACCGGGAGCTCCCTCGAGACCCCTCATTGCTCGAGAGTTCAACTATCAAGATAGGGACATTATCCTGCAGAAAGTGAGATCTATCCCCGCTGAAAATTGATAACTATAAGGGGGCTTTCTTTCCTGATTTCAGGGCCAAGGTCCAGGATCAACGTCGCAGCTTTCAGGCAGTAAACAGGGAACTGCGATGCTCTCTCCTGCACGGCCGAGGGTGGAGTCGGATGGCAAATCGTGGTTTTTTGACTCGCCGGAGGCACTCTGGGACTAAATGGAAGGCTGGAGCACGGTGGAGAGTCAAAGACGAGATCGCTCTGGATGGCCTAACCAACACAGAGGTATCTGTGTGGATGCCCCTAAGAATGGCCCAGCGGAGGAAGAGGGTCAGTCGAAGGAGCAGGAGTGATGACCATTGGCTGTACTGATGGAGAGCCGGTGCTCAACTGAAAGCGCAAGTAGAGGGGGAGTGGGTGAGGGGTTGCTATACCCATCAGTGCGAGACTTACAAATGGGGACCTAGAGCAAAAGTTCAGTTTGATGGGTTCAAATGATGTGAGCTGATAGGGACCATATGACAAAAACTGTGGATGGCTAAAGTATAAGTTAATTGTAATATGTGTAGGCGGGGATGGGAGTTGAGCACCCCATGCATTTTCTGCATTTTGGGGGGCAGAGAGGCACTCTGCCATGTTCGGGAGTGGGTAGTTCTAAATCCACGGGCAGGGGGGCAGGGAGGGGGGGCGGAGGTTGAGGGATGGGAAAGGGGGTGTTTGACGTTACATTGTTCTATGGACGAGGGGGCGGGGAGGGAACTGGTGGGTCTGGAATTTGGGGATGTTTCTTTCTTGATTGTTTTATTGGTAAGCACTGTGAACTGTTATTCGGAACCGTGACGTAGCCATATTGAACACTGGACGACAACTGTTGAGCGGGCGACAGTTGTTTCTCCATTTGCGACAATCCGAGTACTAGGGAATTGTGTGATGCATAGATATGGGGGGATAGGGACCGAACTCTTTCTATAATGACCTGGAATGTTAATGGTGTTGGGGATAAGATTAAACGAGGGATTGTGCAACAGTACCTAAAAAGACACTCACCTTATGTAGTCTTGCTGCAAGAAACGCATCTCGTGGGCCAGAAATCCAAGGCCCTCACCAGGTGGGGATACAGGCTTCTAGTACATGCGGATTACAACACGGCTTGAGGGGGACGGCCATATTGGTTAAAAAGTACGCCCGTTATTGTTCATAAGACATGGGCGGATACGGTAGGCCATTACGCAGGGGCAGAGGCCCACTTGGATGAAAGAGACATCAACATAATCTCAGTACATTTACCGCCCGTCCTGGTTAAGGCAGCACTGGAGGACCTGGGAAGTAGGCTGACGGGACTCCGGGAAGGTACACTAATCATGGGGGGAGACTATAACATGACATTAGATGACACTGTGGATCGCCACCCACCGAAGTCTAGAGAGAAAGCTAATGACCTAATGGCTGATTTCACTACGGCACTAGGTTTGACAGATGCAGGTCGTGCGATTCAACCAACTGGCAAATTATTCACATACTTCTCTAATGTCCACCGTAGTTTATCATGTATTGATTACTTCCTCACACACCTGTCCTCGATAGGTAACTTCGCCCAATATAAAGTTTTACCCAGAGGCATATCGGACCATTCTCCAGTCTGGTTGACTATACGCACTGGGAATGGTAGGCACGCACCACTATCGTTCTTAACCCATGGCTCCTACATATACCGGATATAAGGGAGGAACTCCGCACACAATCAGAGAACTATTTTAACAAAAACGTGGGCTTGGTGGACTCTGCACAAACAATCTGGGAAGCCTACAAGGTAGTTCTCAAGGGGCAAGCTTTGTCATTGAAGACGGGATATATCGCCAAAAAGCGTGAACTCCTGGTCCAGGAGGAGTCCGACCTCCTCGAACTGGAGCACGTACAAAATCCCTCACCAGACATGAGTCATAGACTTCTACTGAAGCAAGGCAAATACAGGATAAAAACCAGGGAACATATGGTGGCTAAATACCGGGCCACTCATCACAGACTCTATGAACTAGGGGATAGGGCTGGTAGGACATTGGCGTGGTTAGAAAGACGAGAGCAGGGATCCAGATGGGTACACAAATTGTCGACACGGGGGGGTGAAACAGTGATACATCGACAAGAAATAGCGGAAGAGTTCGCTGACCATTTCGAAAGGGTGTACTCCCCCCTCTACACACTACTCGGCTGAGGACTCCCTTCAGCTCCTCCAGGACAGCGATGTGCCGGGTCTCTCGGATGAAGAAAGAGAGACCTTGGAGACAGACCTCTCGAACGAAGAAATACGCAAGGCCTTGGGACAGATCAAGTCCGGAAAGGCGATGGGTTCTAACGGCACTCCATTCCAGTTTTTGAAAGCCACTGCCTCTCTGACTGTGCCACACTTGAGAACCATGTATGAAGAGAGCTTAGAAGTGGGTAGGCTACCAGAAGAACAGCGACTAACCACCATTGTGGTCATCCACAAGCAAGGTAAACCAGCGGATAATTGTGGCTCCTATAGGCCAATTTCGCTGATTAACGTGGAGGCAAAGGTGTTGGCAAAAGTCCTGGTGAAAAGATTGGTGACAGTTATTACATCATTGGTCCACCTGGACCAATCTGGATTTATGCTAGGCAGGAATATGACCCTTAATATACGGCGTCTACACAATGTGATGACTCGTAGGAAATATATTTAGGAGGACGCGGCGGTGCTATCTCTCGGCGCCTCAATGGCATTTGTTTCTATCGAATGGCCGTATCTGTTTGAGGTCCTAAAAGAGGTGGGGCTGGGCCCAAAAGTCATAGCCTGGGTAAAGTTTCAATATACCAGTGTGCTGGGACAGGTGAGGGTCAACAACTATACCTCCCGGACATTCGAGTTACGAAGGGGTACTAGGCAGGGATGCCCACTCTCACCTCTTATGCTAGAGACTCTTGCGGCCTGGGTGCGCTGGGATGTGAGAGTGCGAGGGATGCGCTGGGCAGCTGAAGTGGAGGATCGCAAATCCTTGTATACCTAGCCTCCCCGTACAAATCAATCAGAGTAGTGTTGGACATATTCACGAATTTTGGCAAATATTCGGGATATGTGATTAACCGGCACAAGTCTGTATTATATATGTTGAGGGGCCAAGTCCCCCGACTTCTGGCGGACTGCACTATAGCGGTGGCAACGGAGGGGTTTCGCTATCTGGGGATCTTCGTCACATCAGACCCAGCTTGTTTTTCCAGCTCCAATCTGGCCCCCCCTTTGGCTAGGCTATGAGCAGATGTGAAGCACTGGCGATCTCTGCCTTTAATACTGTTGGGGCGTGCTGCACTCTTTGAAATGCTAGCCCTCCTTCGTTTTCTTTATATACTACATAACTGTCCACATAGAGTCCCAGACTCGTATTTTAGAGCAGTTGAAGGTGAGATTCGTACGCTTCTGTGGGATGGGAGGGCTTCCAGGATCGCACTGCAAAAATTGACAAAAGGCTGATACGACAGAGGCATAGCACTCCCTAACCTTCAGCGTTACTATTGGGCGGCGCAATTGGTGACTGTTAACCACTGGGTGTATCATCCCCTGGACGACCCAGCATATGTTCTTGATCGTTACCAAACTGATTGTTCCGGATATCTGGGGGCCCTGTACACTACTGATAGGAAGAATAGGGGGAGGTTCTTCAGACCTACCCAACATACACTGGAAATTTGGCGCATAGTTAATTCCCGGTTGGGGTTGACGGGCGCCCTCTCACAGGCCACACCTTTGTGGTTCACCCAGAAGCTGAGCATGCTGTGCTATCAGCCCGGGTTTGATAAGTGGGACCTCATCGGGATCTCAGAGGTGAAAGACCTGGTTAGGAAGGGAGCACTACTTACATTTGATGACCCCCAGATGCAATACCATCTGGCGCAAAGAGAAGTCTACAGGTATTTGCAGATTAGACATGCTGAGCAGGTGGCTTTCCCGTCTCTCAGTGATATACCAGAATCGTCGCCACTGGAAGACCGTCTATTAGACAGGCCTCTCAACTCAAAGGCAATATCTCTAACTTACAAGAAGTTGAGCAATAACCTACCAGACACCTTTCCGAAGCTCAGGGAGCGGTGGCAAGACCACTTAGGTCCTATAGATGATGAGGACTGGCAAACGGCTCTCATATCCCCTCGAGAAGCTGCCATCACACAGAGATTCAGGCTGATTCAGCTTAGGATACTTCACCAATCATACATCACAGCGAAAGTGTTGGCGAGAATAAAATAAATAAAAGACACACAGAAAAAGTTTCTCTACCTATATGTTTAAATATGTACAATGTATCATATATTCAAATAATGACACTCTGACTGGAGCAAAAAATAATAATTCAAAAAAATCATGTAGGATCTGTAAATTATTTGATTTTAGTTGTCATATTTTTCTTTGGAAAAAAGAGGAAAAAACAGTCCCATTAGAGCATACTGCTAACAGTTAATAAATAGAAATATCTTAAAAAGTGACAAAATAAATTTTTTTGAAAGAACAAAATTTGTTAGAACCTTAAGGGGAGGTCCCATTAATGAACCGTCATTCGCAACAGACTCTCAAACTCAAACCAGATTCACACAGCACCACTAATACATATGTCACACTTATACAAAAAAGAAACTAAATAAACACAGTGGCCCCACACAATATCTAGTCAATTTTCAGAAAATCAGTGTACAACTGTACAATTTCATACATAATTATACATATTTTGTTGTATTTTCAAAGGAGTAACATTCCTCCGATGCCAAAAGAATAAGAGGAAGGGGGGGCCTCTTAAAAAGCAGACACGCTTTTCGGTGTACAACACCTCAATTCGGGTACCACCTTCTTCAGGGCATGAAAAGGCCGTGTCAAACGGACTAAGGTAGCAATGGTACCTGCCAGATACAGAGTAAAAAAATATACAGTGATTTGTTTGTGAAATGATGTTTTAAATCGTTCATTTACTTTGATTGCATGTCACACAGGAAGGGTCATCAGTCAACTGTGTCCTTACAGCATAATTATCATAAAAAACAGCACTAATAAATAGGTTGCTTGAGCCAGAGACAAATGTTTGCACCAATACTAACGTGTACCTATAGTATCAAAAAACATAGGCTAAATTAGAAATATGTAACAACATAGAGAGTAATACTCAAGAGATTGCCAAAAGATTGAAGAAAAAACCATGAGCAGAAGAAACGGATCAACAACATTTTCTCTTTGACCGCAGAACCAACTTCATTAATTCGGGAACTCATTTAAATACAAGACTATTCAATGGTAACCGATGCCATCCATTACCTCTGATACAGCCCATGTGGTTGGCGAACAAGGTTACCTCTGTTCCTTGTCTTAGAGAATAGGAGCTAGACCTGACGACCTGTGTATGAAGGGGTGTGGACAACAGGCCACATTTATCATACCCTGTGGAGTTGCCTAAAGATACGTGCCACATGGGCGGGAGCCTAAGAACACATGCAAACAGCCCTGGGAAAGGACATAGTATTAAAACCACAACTGGGACTGTTGAACATATGGGAGACGACTGACCTCACGGAAACTGAACAGCAATTTACAACACTGGGATACACGTTGGTGAAACGAGATCTGGCTAGAGGATGGGGGGGAGTGAACCCACCACTCGTCACCCTGTGGGATAAAGAAATGGATAGATGCATAGCGGCAGAGACCGAGGTTTTTAAGACTCTGGGTTGCCCCAAGAAATGGGATAGGAATTGGTCACATTGGTATATATATATCAAGGGGATCCCTGTGTGTCGCCTACTGTTGAAATGGAGATGCATAGACAAGCGGGACGTGGGCAATGTTTAATATGTAATGAGAATTAATGTCTGCTCAGTTATTATGTTGACTAACTTGAACATGTTGTCCAATCATGTATGTATGACTGTGATTGAAACCAATAAACAAATTTAATAAAAAAGAAATAAAAAAAAAGCACCTGCTTTGCAGAGCAGACCACGAGGCTCAACAGGACAACGAAGGAGGCTGAAGACTGCAGAATGTGTACCGAGACACAATGTCCCATCGGCACACTGAATTCACCCTTGACTTTCCAACTTGATAATCCTCGTGCACCACCATCTCGGGCATTAAAGTAAAGTACGTTTATTAGCATAGTTAATTAAAACCATTGCAAAAGTTGCACTATAAAATTCATCTCGGGCATTAGAGCAGAGAGAGCATGGAAATTACAGTCCATAAAATCAGAACAGCACGTTAAGCCAAGACACGATGTCCCATCAGCAGTTTCCTGGCAGATACCGTCGTCATTGGACTTCAGAAAACAAAGAACAGAGTACACAGGCTGCTCCACTTCTTCTCAGCAACATGCGTGGGTAGAGACACAGAATGGTAGACCAACTCGTTGCCAATTGAAGTAAACACAAAGACACGGTAAGTGGTAAACCTTGAGTTTAATTACCGTTCATCTCCACAGCTTCCAGGGAATTGAGTAACAGTCCCTGGGAGTTCTAATATACATATTCCATTACTATGGTGCTAGGGAACATTCTAAAGAACAAGAGAATACATTACTACAGAAATGTGATCACTCCGGTATACAAATACTTACACTGACTCCTGCCCAAAGCAAAAATGAAATATAAAAGTGCCTGTAATACTTAAAGATACATTATTCAGGAACAAACATATATACCTCCTGTCAGCCGCCAAGCCAATTGGTGGCAACAAAAGTCTGAGAATCCTACATAATCGTGAGAGCCTGAAAGTGACCAACAAACTGAATTTTGAGGACCTAGAAACACAACTACCATCCAACACATATCTGAAAACAATAAATTCTGTTCAAAACTCTGAGTGGCTCCTGGATTCTTTTGACATCTTGATAACACTAAAAACAACAAAACATGCAAAAAGAAAACAAGCACCTTAGATGACTGCAGGATTAAAACAGACAAAACAACAAATTGCAAAGCTGCAACACACCTGGCTCAAAACAAATAACACTCCAGACAAACCTCACTTACACAAACATAACAGAATATACAAGTCAGTTATCAAAAAGCTCAAAATCTACTATTCAAACAGAATTCAGAATGCAAAATGTTCAAATAAAGAATTATATAAAATTCTCACTGAATTCCCTTGACCTAAATGCACAGAAGAAAGCCATCCCATTTCTCAGTTCTGTTCAGTTCAACTTTATTCGGATACAACAGTACCCAAAAAAGCACAAAAACAAGTACATATTGGAAAATTGACCAATAAAAAATTAATTTAAAATATTCATTCTACAAGTCCAAAGTGACTTTGCGCAAAACTATACATCATGACAGTACAGATAGATTGTTTAAATAGAGGAACAATAGAGAGACAATACAAAACTATTTATAACAATGTCAGGCATCAATCATAGTTCTGCGCGCCCTTACTGCCAATTTTTAAAAAATGCTAGTGCGAAAAATAAGGTCCACATCATCTAATGCTAACATAGATCGAAATGCTGCCTCTAAACTAATTGGTCTTCTTTTGTTAAAATAAGGACATAAAAACTGTTCAAAATATTTAAAATAGTATTTGCAAAAAAATATAAAGTGCTTAATAGTTTGCTCACTCCTCCCATCACAAGGGCACAGGTTCGAATGTGAGTTAGGACTATGGCCAAGTGGGAAGCAGAGTGCAAAGCGAATTGTGCCAGCTCTTAAACGGAACAATAGGCTTGTCTCCCATCATCGGCTCATTGGTAAGGACAAATACATATGAAGTGGATGACTATGCCTTTCAATGTCCATGTAGTTGCGCACAGTAATTTTTCTGGCCTCTGCTGCCTCCCGCTCGATCTTAAATAGGGAGTACAGAGCATTCCGCATTTCTTTTTTTGCGACTAAGGTAGCGAGTGTAGGGTGCCAAAAAAGTTTATACTGCGCAAACTACTCAACACATCGCTCAACCATGGGATTTCTAGACAATTAGCACAACCTAGACAGTCCTTAATAATTGTCTGTGTCAAGGAGGCTGCTTCATTCTTCCATACTGCAATCCACATAAGTGCCGGGCGGGCCCTAATAAAATCAGTAAAAAAATTAATATTGAGCTCTTTATGAGATATGTAATGAGAGGCTGAGATTGGAACATTCAGTAATTTCCTGCAAAACCTATTCTCCTCCTGCTGTATACCAGAGCAGTTGACCGTCCACCATATCTCGTCGCCATATGTGGCTACTGGGATGCACTGGAGTTTGTAAATCTTTTGAACGGCTAATACTGCGGCTATGGTCTTGGGGCGAGGTATGCTTAGGATCGAATTGGTGGCCTTTGAGAACTTGCTCCTGGCGTGAGCTAAGTGCTAACTCCAGGAGCTGTTCGCAGCAAAGGCCAAACCCAAATATACAAAAGATTTTACCGCGGTCATCTTATGGCCGTCTATTATGATCGGGCGTATAGCATGTTTACCCGGGCCACTGCTCATTAAAAAGGATTTTTTTAAATTAACTTGCAAGTCTAACTTTTTCATAAAAATATTAAAATTTTGGACAAGGAGGCGTAATGAATTTGATGTACGACCTATTAAAACTGCATTGTCAGCATAAAGCAGCGCAGGGATGGGTACTTTGTTAATATATGGAACATCTTGTGTGGCCAATTTCAGGGAGGCATTCAGGTCATTAATATATATAATAAAAGCAGGACGGCCTACACGCAACCTTGTCTGACCCCCCTGCCGATGTTGATGGATCCTGAAACCTCTCCTCCCGCCCCAATTCTTACTTCGGCCTTGAGGTCTCTGTGCAGGTAGGCCAGGAAGTTAACCAGGGTTTCATCCAGACCCCTGGCCAGAAGGATTGCCCACAGCTTTGACCTATTTACTAGGTCAAAAGCTGTGGACAAATCCATAAAGGCCATAGAAACCGGGGATTTCTTGGCGATGGCATATTTGCTGATGATTAGATTCAGGTTAAGGCATTGTTCCCGGGTTCCTACCTTGCTCCTGAAACCCAGCTGACAGGGGTCTAAGATGTTATTTGCTTCTGTCCAATGTACAATTTTATTATAAAGAACTCTACCTAAAATGTTGATTAGGGATTAGGGAGATGGGGCGATAGTTACACAGGAGTGACCTATCGCCCTTCTTAAAGATCGGAACTATTATACTTCTGGCCCATGTATCAGGAATCTTTGCCAGGGTCAGATTATTAAAAATATTCAAAAGCAGGGGGTCCCAGAAAGCCGTGTTCCATTTAATTAGGTCTATGGGCAGCCCATCGGGGCCAGGCGCTTTATTGCCTAGGCTTTGATTAATTGTTTCAGTTACTTCTAAGATGCCGATGTCTATAGGCGTTAGGTTACCAATAGTAGGGATTAAATCGGGTCAAGATGGGACAGAATAAATAGTTGAGAAGTGCTCTACCCAGGCGTCGCTAGTTATGCTACAGCTAATTGGCGTCATTGACTGACCCATGGAACGCACTTCCCTCACTGCCTGAAAGTGACCAACAAACTGAATTTTGAGGACCTAGAAACACAACTACCATCCAACACATATCTGAAAACAATAAATTCTGTTCAAAACTCTGAATGGCTCCTGGATTCTTTTGACATCTTGATAACACTAAAAACAACAAAACATGCAAAAAGAAAACAAGCACCTTAGATGACTGCAGGATTAAAACAGACAAACCAACAAATTGCAAAGCTGCAACACACCTGGCTCAAAACAAATAACACTCCAGACAAACCTCACTTACACAAACATAACAGAATATACAAGTCAGTTATCAAAAAGCTCAAAAATCTACTATTCAAACAGAATTCAGAATGCAAAATGTTCAAATAAAGAATTATATAAAATTCTCACTGAATTCCCTTAACCTAAATGCACAGAAGAAAGCCATCCCATTTCTAAAGAATTTACTGACAAACTGGCAACTCATTACACAGCCAAAGCAGGCATGTTGGGTTCCTATTTAAACCAAATGAAAACCACCAGCACCAATTAATTTCCAACAATCTCTGCCAAGGATTGGTTAACCCAGCCTCTGCATTCATTCAAATAGCTATCAGAAACTACATTTATGGATCATGTCAAAATAAGCAGGCCAACTGGCTGCAATTTCGACCCTTGTCCACCACAAATTTTCAAGAACACTGTATTAACAACCTCTGCTGCCACTCTAGTCAGAAAAATTATCAATAATTCCTTGACAACGAGAGCTTTTCTAGAAGACTTAAAAAAGCCTACATACGCACATTATTAAAGAAAACAAACATGGACCCTCAACACCTAAACAACTACAGACCTAGTGCAAATGGAGCACTGCTGGGCAAACTAACAGAAAGAGCAGCATTCACCAGGTTGTCAGAATTTATTGATGATAACTCCCTGTTTTCCACCTTTCAATCAGGATTCCATCCAGGAAGAGGCACTGAATCTGCCTTAAATACCATCTGGAATGACCTTAAAACACAGTATCACACAACGGGGGACCGGCACTACTTCTACTGGACCTTTGAGCTGCCTTCAACACAGTTGATCATGACACTTTAATCCAAAGACTCCATGAAGCTGACATTGAGGTGACTGACTTCTCTAGATTGGATCACATCCTAACTTCAAAACAGAACAAATGTCATTCATACTCTTCTTTTCTCATCCAAACCTTGCATCATGAAAGCAGGCGTCCCTTAAGGCTCTATCATCTCACCCATGCTTTTCAACATCCACATGAAGTCATTACTGTCTACAAAACAAAAGGGGTGGAGACGGAGGACGTGGGCTGGGGCCACTCTCCAAACAGAATGATATATAGAAATAAAGGACCCAACCTTATTACAGCAAGGGGAGTCTAGTCCCCTCACCTGGGAAAAACCTTAGGTTTTTTGTAAAACCCTCACCCACCACTGAGCGTTGGCATAACTGGACAGCCTATGGAGCCAAGAGACCCCTGAGTTTTAATGACCCTAGCGTCGTTGTTGAAGATGGGCGGTGGGGAAGGCGCGGCGGGAAAGGACATCCAGAGGGCTGAAGGGGCCAGGGAGAGCAGCGCGACTAGTTCAGCAGGTTTAGGTGAGTTTGCCTCAAGGCCCAGAGGTGGAACAGCTCATTCTGCTCCAGTGGAAACCCTGGCGTGCTCGCAATTGTCTCGGCGCTATTATTACCCTTGTTGTGCCCCGCACTTGTGATGCAACCTTTATTTATGCATTTCAAAGCAAGCCTGCTCTCTACATAGCATCTAATACAGAAAATGCCAGTGCATGACGCGAGATGATGTCACTCTGAGGAGCCGGGGCTCACTCACACACTGACCTCAGTCCATGTGAGGGAGCGGCTGCTGCCCTCCAGCAAGAGAGCGACTCTCGTCGCCACAGTGCTGCTAGAATGGAACAGGGGCGGGCGAGTCCGGGGATTTGAAGGTTTCCTCACGTTATAACCCTCCATCCAGGAGGCGCGCCGGGGAAATGGACCTCCCTGAAGCACGCAAGCTCCATCTCGCCCATACGTCACCCGGTGACGTCACCAGGGTGTAAGACGTCAGCCTGGCTGCAGATGCCAGGCTGAACCACGTCTGTGGGGGGCTGCTCTGGTCCTGGAGCAGGAGAGGTATGGATGCCCTGCCCCCCTGCCCTGACACTGGTTCCAAGCAGAGCCAGGATTTGTGTAGAGCTCTCCGTGCAGACAGACCATCGGTAGGGCAGGGTGGAGGAGTGGATGAAGTATGACTTACTTTTGTTTTGTTTTTTTAAGTTAATGTATTCCAGAAATCTGGAACAATTCCAACGACGGCAAAGGCAAGATGAAGACGACTGTTGTGTATTACACGGCAGACCTGGCAGGTAGGAGCACTGAGCGTGGTAACCGGTCTCATCCAGATTGGACAGGTCAGAGACTCTTTTCCTTCAGCATGTCCCCTCTTAAAGACGCTGACCCCACGCCTGTCCACCCAGTCTCGCTCACCTCTTTCTAGTCCTGCAAAAGCGTTCCTCGCCTCCTCTCTTTTCATTGGCTGTTGGCTATCGGGCCCGGTCATCCATAGACACTGGGTCACCAGACATAGGGTTCCAATGACAAACCGACCGAACATGGGGTTTGAATATTAAAAGATAGTTCATTATTATATGCAGATGAGAGGGGCGGGAGGAGGGCAGGAGAGGACTCGGTGTCCAGGGTTTGGAGTCAAACCACCTGTGTCCTTTCTATAAGAACTAAGTCATTGGTCATTCCACATTCTGCTGTCAGGCGAGAGGGGTTCGTCGCGTGCTCCAGGCCATGTCGTCCCAGCCAGCTGCAGGGGTAGGTGACGTTCACTGGGCTCTGCCCTTCCTTTGCTTGGCTGCTTTCTTGGGGAATGTCTTATTTGGTGGTGAAAACTGAAGTTGACTGCTCAGCAAAGGCGCATGAGAATTCATCTTTTGCCTTTCGTTTAATGCCGCCTTTTTCTTTCCGTTGTCCATTATTCTGTGGGTGTGATTTTGCTTTTACAAGGATCATCTCGCACAGGAGGCTATTTTACAACCACCTCATCCCCTTTCTGCAAGCGCACATCCGTGCAAAGGCACAACCTGTTTGGGTTAAACGTTGAATATTGGTTCCTCCCTTCTCCAATGGGGAGCAGAACAATTATCCACACCCTCCCTCAGATGGCAGACCGTGATGCCCTTCTTGCCTTCAAGCGTGGGTTTGTCGGACGCAGCCATTGGACAGCGAGCAGATAAGCTCGACCCTTTCAGCCCCAGCTAGGGACCAGCAGGCCTTTTAGTCAGTGCTTAAAATGGAACAATAGAAGTGCAGGTACCCTGTAACACAGTACCTGCTTGTTTCTGAGAAGTGCCGGTACTTTCCAATTAAAAGTATTTTGTAACTCTTGAGAAGTGCGGGTACTCTTCCTCTCAAAATAAAAAACTGCCGGTACTCCGTACCGGACAGTACCGGCCCATTTAAAGCACTGCTTTAAGTTTACTAAATAGAGGGGATGTAACAGAGGCGTAGCACAGGGGCCTGCTATGCATGCCCCCCTCTTTTCAAGGCACCCCCCTCTTTCGCTATTCCGATATTTGTGATGGCAGTTTCAGGACCCCACACACACTGCTGGAGGACACCTCAATTTGTGTTACGCCACTGGGATGTGATGGTGGCACAAAATCATGTTTCTGGCAGCGAGCATGGTACACATCCTTTCTTGGAGACAAATACACTGACAGATCATTTTATGTGGCAATGAATCATATAGTTTTTCAGTTTTTCCTGGTGACCCGTTGCTAAGAATAGCACTCCAGTAAGGCACTTGAGCCTTCTATAACAGGATTTACCAGTGTAAAATTACTACTAGTAAATTTTAACTTGTTGTTGGGGATCTGTACCATTCAGGTGGGCATCTCTCTTTAGGAAAGAATAGTAACCTTTAATAAACTTCATTATTGAACAAATAGAGACAAAATCTAAAGTGTAACATAAATGGCAAATAAAGTGAAACAGTTAATATTTATTTATTTATTTTGAAGGTTTTGTATGGCGCGAACAAGACCCTTGTGGGTATCAGAGCGCTTTACAGGGCAAATATAGTTGTTAGACATGTACATAGTACTGCAACATATATACATACAAATACTATAGGTTATATTAATACAGCAGTGATAACTATTACATACTAGCAAATTTCTACAAGAATGTGTAAAATTGTTCAGGTGAATTTGGCCAAGAGAATCGATTTCACTTCTTTTTTGAAAGAAGCCGCGGATGTGTTCTGTCTCGTTTCTGGGGGCATGGCATTCCAAATCCGGGGAGCCATTCCTAAGGAGGTACAGTTATATGTTTTATTCTTGGTAAATTATTGTGGTTTCTGTAGAAGATTATAAGAACTCCTCGTGGTTCTGTTACCACCCGATAGTACCAATTTCTCCGCTAGGTATCTCAGGGTTTTGTGACGCAATGGCTTGTGTGTCCCACAGGCGATTTTCAAATGGATTCTGGCCTCAAAATTTAGCCAGTTGAGGGCACGAAGATCTGGGGAGATATGACAGTTTCTTTTGAAGCCTGTGAGGAGTATAGCGGCTTCGTTGATTGAGGCTCTTAGAGTGGCCATCGTTGATCTGGGAAGGCCGCTGAGAGCTTCACTCCCATACTCCATTCTGGGGATTACTAGAGTCTGAACTACCAGTTTAAAGTCATTTGCGGGTATGAAGGGTTTCAATCTTCTCAGTGTGCTCATCTGAAAATGTGCTCCTTTAGTTGCAGTGCTGAAGTGACTCTGCATATTTACCTTACTATCCAGAGTTATTCCTAGCAATTTCGCAGAGTCGATAATGAGAGGTTGACTGTGGAGTGCTGTTAGGTGCTTCATCCACTCGAGAATGATGGTTGTTTGGCTGGGGGGAGCGATTAGGAGGAATTCTGTTTTGAGGGTGTTTAGTTTTAAGTGCTTCTTGGCTAGCCAGATCTGGAATATGAACCTGAAATTAATAAACTAACATATTTCAGCACATTAAATCCTCAAAATAAATTTGAATTAAACATTTTTAGTATATTAACTTAATTTATAAATATTATTGTTAATCATTATTAAAAGAAAATTGCCCGCAGTAACATTTTTATTTTTATTTAATTGGTAATAAACATGGTTAAATATTATGCAATAAAATTTTAAATTCATTTAAATACTTCTCATATTTTTAAAAATAATTTAAAAAAGTTTAGTTTAATTTTCTTTATATTATTAAAATCAAAAATATAATACAATGAAACAATAATTAGACTTCATTTTTATCAATAAAAAGTAAATATACATATATATATATATATATATATATATATATATATATATATGAAGTAATCGCCTCCTCTCAATGAAAGAAGCAGGAGCCTCAGCGGGGAATTCAGTGGCAGAGCCTTTAATGACAAATGATTGGTGAATGCATTTCGGCCGGTGTGGCCTCATCAGCGCCTACGGTGGTGGAAACGGAAGTCCTGGCGCTCTGCAGTTCAAGTGCACCCACTCGCGCTGGATAAATGCGAATGTAAGCTCCGCCCCTCAGCCAAAGGATCCTCAGGTGATGATGCGTAGGGTCCGATTGAATCTTTGGACTCCATTGCCCAGGATGCAGCAGTGGCTCCCAGGTGAGTAGTGCTGGGGGACGGTATTGGTGAAATCCAGTAAAATAGATGTGGTAGAGGTGCTCTGCATAGCGTTCATCCCGTAAAATGAAATGAAAGGTCCCGCCTAGAGTCCCCAAGACCCCATCAACCATAAGTCCGAGCAAAAATAATAGCGTGAGCAGGAGGTGCATACAACCCGCCCTGGCTGAGAACAATGTCTCGCTGTAACGCTGCAAATCCTCGGACTGCCGGCGGGTCTGGAGAGATTCAGAAAATGAAGAAACACGCAGTGCCAAGGCAAAAATCCAGAATCTCCAGGCCACTTGTGATGGGGGGGTTCCTGAAACGCGCCTCTGGAAAGCGCGCGGTTATATGAAGTAATCGCCTCCTCTCAATGAAAGAAGCAGGAGCCTCAGCGGGGAATTCAGTGGCAGAGCCTTTAATGACAAATGAATGGCGAATGCATTTCGGCCGAGTGGCCTCATCAGCGCCTACGGTGGTGGAAACGGAACTCCTGGCGCTCTGCAGTTCAAGTGCACCCACTCGCGCTGGATAAATGCGAATGTAAGCTCCGCCCCTCAGCCAAAGGATCCTCAGGTGATGATGCGTAGGGTCCGATTGAATCTTTGGACTATATATATATCTATATATAAATATATGATGCTCAAGGTTTCCCCACCTTCAGTAGGAACCACGCACTCCAGGGTCGTTTTCTCCAAACAATTTTATTTCGTTTGTAACAGACGCGTTTCGGCGCTCCGCCTTCCTCAATGTTACAAACATTGTGGTTTGGCGCCATGTTTTATCCTACACATCCTTGTGATTTCATGACGGAAACAAACAAGGGACTTCTGATTCAAGCCATTACATTGGTTAAATATTAATATGTGAGGTTTACAATGCCCATTTGCAATCTGGTTTTAAAGCGCAATCAGTCTTGTTTTTTAAATTGCGGTTCGATTAATGCTGCGATAATTAGGCAACATTATAGAATCATTACAAGTCAAGTATCGTTCGTAGCCTCATATTTATCTCGAGGATATCAACGCCATGTTTGTAGTTTTTTAAGAGACTGTGATGATAAAAGAATTATGCCGTGTATCGGCTTTAACCAGATTGCAGTTGGCAGAGTATATCTCTCAAACGTCATAAAGCCGTGGATCGGCCTAAATCCCTTGACATATATTGTTTCCCGTAATTACATTTTGCATAATGTCCGTAGTTCAGATGGGGTATACCCAAAATCAGGTTGCTTAATCAATCATTCGTTCTCTAAACAAAGCAGTCCTGAAAAAGTTACAAAGAGGTTTTGATAAATTAAAGAACAACTCATTCTTTCAAGGATACATTACAAAATTCGAAAAGTTTACCAAGATTCTCTTACAAGTTTTGCAGAAAATTGTTCATATGCATACTATTACCAAATTCATCAAAGATCAACACCATTCAAAAAGCACTGTCATTATTTAGGTTTTTTTCTCCTGTTTGTTATTATTAGTGTTACACAGTATGATTCTCAGTATGTCCATTCCAGCTAATTAATCGGTTTTTGCTACTTTAGTTTGATTAATTTTCTTTCTATTCTCACTTTGACTTATGCTTTAGAATCCAATGTGAGATGCTAGCTCTTCTCCCGCATAAAGTCCCTTAGGGTGTTTTGTCATTAAGTCTATTATGTATCGGGACTCTAACCTTCTAAGTCTGTGCAACCTGTCTCCTCCCCTCGGACTCTCTACTACATGATCCAAGCCAAAATATTGTAATTGATGTCTATTGCTCGAGTGTTTCTCATGAAAATGCAGAGCAACCGGATATGTTTGAACATTTTTATCGATTGCTCTTAAGTGTTCCAAAATTCGCATTTTCAAGGGTTTGATGGTGCTTCCAATATAGGACAGTCCACATGGGCACTTGAGACAGTACACTGCATATGGGGTGCTGCATGTAAGATATTTATCAATTGTTTTCCTGATTCCTATGCCAGGTATCTCATAGCTCTTTACTCTCTTACTGTGTGCACAAGCTTTGCATTTATGACAGGGATGGAAGCCTTTTAAATCTGCAAGAGTATTGGATTTCTTTTCCACTTTGTTTAGATGACTTTGTACCAGCATGTCTTTCAGGGATCTAGATTTCTTAAAAGTCACCAATGGAAAAGCTGGGATATCATCTTTTATGATACTGTCTGTTTTTAATATATGCCAGTTTTTTCTAAGCATATGTTTGAGGTGATTGGCTTCTGCGGAATAGGGGGTTACCAGCCGGAATTTTCCCATTTCAGTTCTTTTTGTGTCACTTGTTGTATCTTTTTCCTTTAGCAGGTTTTTTCTGGGTATGGATTTTAATTTATTTAAAGCGCTCTCCAATGTATCCATTGCATAGCCTCTATATTTGAATCTAGAGACACATTCTAATGCTGCTGTCTGGAAATCTGAGTCTCTCGTGCTGTTCCGTTTTAGCCTCAGCAGTTCCCCGTAAGGGATACTCTGTATTAGTGCATCAGGGTGATTACTGGTTGCATAAAGTACAGAGTTCCCTGCCGTGCTTTTTCGAAATAGAGAAGTTTCTATCTTTTCATCCAAGATGAACACTTTCAAATCTAGGTATTCCACACATTTGTTGCTTATAGACCCTGTGAATCTTAGATTTACATCATTGTTATTGAGGATATCAATATAGGCCATGGCTGTTTGTTCCGATCCCTGCCAGATTATAAACAGGTTGTCTATATATCGACACCATTCAATCACATGGCCCTTCTCCCCATCCATTTCCACCGCCCTGGACACCTGCTCCTCCCACCAGCCCACGAATAAATTCGCGTAGCTGGGGGCGAAGCAGGTGCCCATCGCAGTCCCGGACGTCTGTCTGTAATATGTGTCTCCAAACATAAAAATATTGTTCCTCAAACAGAATTCTACAAAGGTTACAGGCATTGAATTATGTTCCAAAAACCTCAGTTGTCTTTGGTTCAGATAATATCTCACTTCTTCAATATCCTTACCATGGCTTATACACGTGTACAGACTAGTTATATCTAATACTAGCATTCTGTAACTTGGGTCCCACTTTATCTTTTCAATTTTTAACAAAAAGGCTTTAGTGTCCTTTATGTATGAGTCTAGTTCTTGCACAAGAGGGGTAAGAAAATGGTCAACAAAAACAGAGAGATGTTCGGTTAGACTATTCTGGGATGAGATTATAGGTCTCCCAGGAGGATCAATGCAGTTTTTATGAATTTTTGGAATGTGGTAAAAAGTTGGAGTTATCGGATTGTCACTTCTCAAAAATAAGTACTCTTCTTTACCCAGCATGTTTTTTTGATACCATTTATGAATTAGTTCATCATAATGTTGTATGCTGGTTAGATATTGTTCTTTAGTACAGACTTCATAGTTTCTTGTATCCGAAAGTTGGTTATTCGCCTCTTTGCAATAGTTGTCTCTAGTCTGTAAGACGACGTTGCCGCCTTTATCAGAGGGCTTTATTACCACATTTTTATCTCGCATTAGATCTGTGATGGCTTTCCTTTCATCTTGGTTAATGTTGCTTCTGTTCTTACCCTGTTTATCCATTTTCGATGTTCTCTGTCTGTATTTTATCAAATCATTTGTCATTGCCTCTGAGAACACGTCAATGGCATCTAGTGTGAGCTGTGGATTAAAATTTGATTTCGGTTTATATCCACTCTCCTCTCTTTGTTGTTCAATGCCTATGGCAGCTGCCCTGGTTGATGCTTCATCCGTGATTGGAGGAAGCTGACTTGCGTATTCCTCGAAGGCTAGTCCCTGCATGGTTTCTACTGCAGGTAAATCTTGTCCTCTTAGTGCATCAGTTGCTGTGACTCTCATGGGTGTCCCAGTCGTGTTCTTTAAAGTTGGTCTCATTTTGAAGTATTTGTGTAATTTTAGTCTACGGACAAAGTTGAACAGGTCTATGCGTGTCTGGGTATACTCAAGGTGGCTTGTAGGGCAAAATGTTAGTCCTAGACTTAGGACTTTTTTCTCCGCTGTGGTTAAAACTCTAGGTGTCAAATGGATGATGGTGATATCTTCTGTTATTTTCTGGAGTTGATTTACTTCTTCCGGTACACCCAATTGGATCTCTTGGGTCTTCCGCGTCTTCTTCCTCTTATTGCCCCCCCCTCCTCTTCTGGTTCTTCTTCTTCTCGTTCTGGGGGTTTGTTCTTGCCATCCCGTAACCATGCCTGTTTGATGACTCGAAACACGTCCTGAAAAGGTGTCCTATTGGTAATTCTCGCTTGGACTCTATCCCTTGTTGCAGTTTCATCTGCGGATTCATTTTCCGTTGCGCTTGATTCTGAGGTTTCTACTGTCACTGTTAGTTCTTGCCCACTTTTTTTCTTTAGCTCTTTTCTGGGTACATCGAATTTCCGCGCAAACGTCAGAATCCTTCCTTGGGAATAGTCTCTTTCATCGCGGTCAAATTTTTCTTGTTTCCGCGTTTTTATCTTTTGTTCGTATTTGCCAAGCCTAACTTTCATCTGTGTCCTGATGTTCTCTATCGCCTCTTTGTCTTCCTCCAACTTCGCTAACTCTTCTTCCATGATCTTTATCTCTGCTAACGCTTTATCCCGGTCACTCCATGCATACTTGATTAAGAGACCGAGGGTACCTTTGCAGTAATGCGAGGTGAGTTCCTCCCAGTCCGTCAGTAGTTGTGGATCAGGGTTCTCATATGACAGGACCGTGTAAACTCTTAATCCTCGTGGTACCATTTGCTCATCATAATAGTGTTGCAGACTGGTTGCCTCCCACCACTTTCTGACCTCTCTTTCATATAGTCTCTCTAAAGATGTTACCAGGTCAGTCGTTTTACTAGGTGGACTGGGTTTGGAGGTTGCTGCCCCTTCTTTACGTTTTTTGAACATCCCTTTAACGGCTTCATGCCTGGACGCCTCATTAAACATTGCGCCTTCCATTGTTTCTGTACTGCGTGTTTGTTTCAATACAGCATTGGAGTTGTTACGCCCTTATCGTCTTGCCAAGTATGCTTCAAAATTAAAGAAACACGTTGTCCGCTTACCACCGTGTGGTCCGTTCTCAGTCCTCCCTCCGAAGTCCTGATCCAGCCCCGTCAACGGCGATAGTCAGTTCCGTGTAATTTCTTTCTCTATCCAGCGTGGCGGTGCTCCCGTTCTTAATCCGCGAGATTGGCAGGAAAGTGAGCGCGGATATATATATATATATATATATATATATATATATATATGTATATATATATATATATATATATTACCTACTGGCGGTCGCCAGTAGGTATATATAGTTAGGATTTTTTCTCTATGGGATTTTTGAAAATTCTATGTCTAATAACTTTGGCGTTTGTGGACGGAATTGGCTGAAATTTTCAGGAAAATGGAACATTTTGTTTCTGAGCAGCCACTGAAAATTTGGGGGGGGTTCGTCAAGGGGGGGCTGAGAAAAAAGGGGGGTCCCAAAACGCGTTTTTCCCATGTTAATTTCCATAGGGCGGTTGGTCTCACTTTTAGCCCGAACGGCTGAATGGATTTGCACGAAACTTGGCAAAATTGTAGGGACTGTTAGCCCGATGTGCCTTTGCTAGGTCTCAATATATGTGCTCCAGTGGATTTTGAGAAATTAACGTTCAAAAAAAGATATATATCTGTAACAGCACTCCGGGTAGCGCTCCGGTTCGCGTACTTGACGCGTAACGGAACTTCGCGAAGCGAAGCTGATTGGCTCTCCTGTGTCTGTCCACATTCTAAACAGTCCGGAGCGGCCGCCATCTTGTCTCTCGGTAAGATCGAGAGACAAGAGGAGCTCCAAAACAAAGGGGGAAATGACCATAAGGGGGCATAGTAGATCCTCCCTGACCCCCTAGGTTTGATGTGGAGGCTTTAAAAGGGCCCCGCGGGGCAA